>NC_081826.1:67480000-68080000 GCF_030867095.1 Alligator mississippiensis | reverse complement strand
CCTTCCTGGCCGCATCCCCACGCTGTCGGCCCATGTTCATTTTGGCATCAATAATGACTCCAAGATCCTTTTCTGCCTCTGCACTGACAAGAAGAGAGTTCCCCAGCCTGTAGGTCTGCTGCTGGTTCTTCCTCCCCAGGTGCAGCACCTTGCACTTGTCAGTGTTGAAATCCATCCTGTTCTCATCCACCCACCCCTGTAACCTGTCTAAGTCCAATTGCAGCCTATTTCTCCCTTCTAGCGTGCCCACATCCCCCCACATCTTAGTGTCATCTGCAAATTTGAACAGGGTGCTTTTTACCCCCTCATCCAAGTCACTGATGAAGATGTTGAACAGAGCGGGCCCAAGGACCGAGCCCTGGGGGACCCCACTACCCACATCCCTCCAAGTCAAAAATGACCCATCCACCACCACTCTCTGGGTGCAGCCCTCCAGCCAGTTAGCGACCCATTTGACTCTGTAGGTGTCAATGCCACAGTCCCCAGCCCACCCCACCATCTCCTTTCTAATACTTTGCTCATCCTTTCCCCTTTCTAAAACAAAGTCTCAGTCTTCAGTCACTACTGCCGTTTGCTCCTTTTCTCATCATTTTAGATGGAGATAAAACTTTACAGATTCATACTTCTGACAGGAAAGTATTCACTAGGCACTTGCCTGAACTAAAAAAAAAAAAATGTTGGAACTGGATCAGTTGTTCCATGAATTAGGGGACAGTGTTGGGTGCAGCTGAGATTTTAGAACCAAAATGGACTAACTGGGCCTTTACTCTCCTATTATATAACACTGTTAACAAACTGAGATTCTGGAAACTTTAAATAAAATGTGATTGCAGTAAGTCTGATTCTGAGTGTTCAAAGGTACAGGTAGTTTGGGAATGCATCTGATGTACATTAGAATAGGTTTTCACAGCTGTAGTGCTAGTTGTAATTTAAGTTGCTGTTTATATTTGACAGAATACTCTAGCTGAGTCATGCTTTGCTGTTCTGACTTCAGAACTGCAAAGCTCGGTAATGGCTCGAGATTCTTTTCTTTTTACGGAACTGACACTCATCTGCTATTAGTCCTTAAGTGTAGTTCATGCTGGTTCAATTTTGTTCAAGCAACAAAAAGAGTCTTTCCTCCTTAACTCCCTTCCCCCCACATTAACCCTCATTGGATTAATTCTATATCCTGTCCATCTTGCTACTTTACATAACAGGCCTCATTTGAGCCATCTATCTTTTTGAGCAGTGGAAAATGAATTTGAATCTAAATGTGTAAACATCCATGAAGTGCAACCATCTTTATTTTTAATGTATTGAATCTTCGCAGTTTTATGTGTCTCTGCAAATTAAAAATAAATATCCTCTCCAGAGAGATGAGGTGTTACGTGTCAAAAGAAATTTCTTGAATGCCATATTTTCAATATGAAATTCGTTGAAGCGTGGCTAGCTTTTAATTTTTTTACAAAAAAAATATTGGCACCAAAAGTAACTTGTAGCTCAACAGGTTATTTCAGAAAGTAATCATTTGTGCAAAGCATGTTTTGGAAGACTTGACAGTCTCCACATTTGCTCTGTTATACAAGATGTTTTTTTAGGAGTGTCCTGCACCGTGATACTGCATGTTAATAGCATTGATTAACTGTCAAGCAATGGGTATTGATGAGAAAATGTCCATTGTAAAATTAAATGGTATTACTGAAGACTGTACCATGTTGTTGGTTAGGGAGGTGACTAGACCCAGTAGTCTGTTGTAGGAGTATTAATGTGAGCTCCAGGTTGTTGTTTTTTTTTTTTCACATGATTAAAACAGGCCATCTGTTCTTTGTTAAATGTTTACAAAAACAGCTTTTCTCTAAAAGATTTAAGGAGATGTGGGTCTAGTAAACACTCCAATATTTCTGAGCACCTTTTTCACCTTGTTTCAGATAATACCAAAAATAATTCTGCTGCATATCAAACAGGATTAATGCCCATTTGTTTAATCTTTACTGAGTTCTTCCCCCATGAAGATTAAATTCTGTATCAACCTGCTAAATTATGGCCCCATTTATTACTAAAAGCAGCAGGAAAAAATGATTTGTATGTTATAGTATACAGATAGCGTGGGATTTAACAAAAAAAAAAATTTGTTAAAATCTGTATCTGAATTTTGTAAATGGAAAATGGGGTTCTCTCATTAGAAATTGTGACCCTGTAACTAGAGTTAATCCTGTGTAGATTTAAAAAGTAGTACTATTTGAAATAAGTCCCTGTGGCAGGCTTAAACTAATATTTACCAGTCAAAGCCTGCCCTGCTTCCTTGTCTTCCCTCCCATATCCTCCCCTCCTAAGAAATGGCAGGCAACTGTTACAGAGTAGAGAAATGTGCCTTTCAGACAGCTTCCAATCTCTGTCTCTTACTAGGTTTATGTTGCTCCTACACAGCTTCACACTAGGGAGCAATGTGGGGCTGTCAGGAATATACAGTTTTTAAAAAGGTGCAAAAATAAAGACAAACTGTGCCCAAAAAGTAGCCTGTGTCATATATACTTGGAAAAGAAAAGTATAAAAATGTGCAAGATCATAACTAAGTAACAAATTCTAAAATACAAAACTGAAAGAGAGCATAGTTAGATGACAATAATATGTTTTATTTTTTTTTCCATTTGGGACAAAAATAAATGAGAACTAATTAGGGCAGACCTAGGGCTGTTCTATTAATAAGTACTTTTGTGGTTAATGATACCTTCTAATATGAAATATTTAAATGTCAGGTATTTTATTTGAATTGGGATGGCTTTTTTTTAATTCATGCAATTTGATCTCAGGAATAGGAAGTGGAACTAATTTTCTAAAAAGATTGGTTTCCATTTTCATACATATAATCTATACATGATGTACAAGTATCATACCTTTTAATGCCAAGTGAGTGAATTATTCTTGTGCAAGAGCTTTCTGAGGTAGAGTAGAGTCTAACAAACCTGAATATCTGTGTTGATGCATAAGTTCATTGTGGTTTTCAAGGGTGTAGTAGGTCATGAGTAATATGAGACGACTGATCTTAATGTCTTGATGTGAAGTTGGAAAGTTAAAATTATGATTGCGATCTTAGCCCTTTCCAAGGCATTAAGGATAAAGAGGGTTGGAGAATTATGACCCAATTTGGCCGTAAAGGGTAGGTCTTATAAACAGCTCCTGCAAAATATCAAGACCAATAGAAACGATTCTTTAAAAATAATTTTCATTCAAATAACAGTTTGTCACGGCGGGGTCCTCCAGGAGGGCCGTGATCTCCTTGAGGCCCCCTCTCTGTGCCAAGTCGGCCCAAGGGCACCCTCAGATTCTCACCCGCCACATCTTTGATCTCGAGTTAAACTGGGAGGCTGCCTTACGTCTCCTAGGCACAGTTAGCTGGGACCTCCGTCCCCGTGTTCTCCTGGACCCACTGGGGGTCTCCCTGTACACTGGGTGGTGCGTTCCAGGCACCCTAGCCTTATGGGCTATGTGTGGCTCCTACCAACCCCTAATACCACGCACCAAGCCTCGCAGATGTACTGGACGTTGGTCTGTCGAAATACACGCCCGCTCCCCTGGGCCTCCTCTGTGGTCTAGCCCACTCCTGGGCCTTCTCTAATATAAGGCCCCTCAAGGGGACTCCCATTGAGCCCCCTCTGGGCCTTCTCTAAAATAATCTAGCCCACTATGGGACTTTCTACTGAGTCTCTGATCCTTTAGGCTCACCGCACGGCTACCCTCTCTTATCCAGGCTCGCCGTGCCGCTATCCCCTTTTGCCGGGGACCACCGCAGCACCTTGCCCTTCTCCTGGGGTGCTGTACTGCTAACTCCTTCTGTCGGGGTCCACCACAGTACCCTGCCCCTATTGCTGTACTAGTCTACAGCTGGGCTCGCTACGCCCGTCTCGGGCTTCTCAATAGTCCCCCTTCTCTGGGTCCTTACATGCCCGCGCCGGGCTTCCTGATACTATCGCCCCTTCTCTGGTGCTTGCTGTGCCCCCGCTGGGCTCCTTAATAATGCCACCCCCTCTCTGGGGCTCGCTGTGCCCCTGCTGGGGCTCCCTAACAATGCCGCGCTCTCACTGGCACCGGGACTCCCACACCGCTGGGGTTCCCCTCCTGAGAATACTGCGCCCTCTCTGGCGCTAGGGGCCCCACCCCTCTGGGGGTCCCTATGAGGTCTCCTCCAACCCCTTATAGCCTCACCCTTGCCACCAGTGTAATAAACACCAACACTAACAAAGCAAACCACAAGCTTCCTGGCTATAACTTAACTTAAGGCCGTCTAGCTGTAACAACATAACTTCCACGTCCCAGAGCCGCCACCACCCTTCAGTCTGCTCGAGCAGTACTCACATCCTAGCTCCTGCCCCTCTGGCTGCTGGTAGCGAACTCCCACCCTAGCCTTGGTTCTAGGCTTTATAGGAGCCAGGCCCTGCCCTACATTACCAGCTGACTGCCGTCAGGTGTGAGTTAATCTATCTGGGGTTGCCCTGGCAACTCACAGCTGCGCTCATTATCCCTTCTAGGGCTTTTCCCCCAGCAGTTTTCCCCTCTCTAGGAGCGGGGCAGTGAAGTGCCCCACAACACAGTTTTTAAACATGTTCCATTAAGTAGTTTAAATCTAAATGCTGTAAGTGGTATGCAAGTACCTACAGATAGAAGTGACGTAATAGAGTTTAATTCTGCAGATCAGGAATGGTGCAAAAATGCAGTGAAATGGCATAAGAATTGACAAGGAAATATGAGAGCTAATTTCAAGTACTTAGGCATCTTCAGTGCTATCCAAACTGAGTCATCTTCCTTTTCTTAAGGAGCCAAGTTCATAGTAGTGATATGGAAAGGTCAGATCTTTTAGAGAATCCTGGACCATCTGCTCTGGCCCAGTCCGCTAGGAAAGTAAAAGGCAGGGGGTGCCTACCAAAACACCTAACTGCAACACATAGTAGAGGGGATATTAAAACTACTTCTATACCTTGCAGTAGAAGCTAACTCAGCTAATTGACAGGGATCTAAATTAACTGTTTCAGCTCAGGAAAGGGACTGAGATGTTGCTTTGCACAGTTCAGTGACAATTTTGACTCCTTGTGCATCTGCAGTTTGAAAAAATAAGCCAGTAAGATTTTAGGATGCAAAAGGAATGGAATGGAGAATGTTACAGAGAGTCTTATAATGCTATTATGTAACTTGAAGGGATGTCTCATCTGGAATGCTATGTGTAGTATGGCATGGTTGATCCATCTCAGAGAATATTGCAGAAGTAGAAGGGGTTCGGAGAAGGGTAATGAAAATAATTTTCATGGAAAAATATCCCATGAAGATCAATAACATTAAGATTTATCCTTTGAAAGGTATGGGTAAAATGTGCTGCATAACAAGCAGGGGGTATATCTTTTTTAAAAGGAGAGAAATAAGATGAAATACGAGACAGATATGTAAAAGCAAATGATATGGGAAGGTCAATCTGTTCTGTCTCAAACAAAAAACAAGGAGACATTCAGCTGAATTAAAGATGGCTAATTCAAAACTGATGAAAGGAAACATTTATTTTCACACACCATGTGATTTAAACCGTGGAACTCATTGACTCGGTGTTAGTGAAACCAAAAATTCAGAAAGGTTTTGAAAGATTGGTTGATAATAAGTAGGGGTCTACTTAATTTGTGGTATGTCGATTTTCGTGGAAACCGCAAAAAATTGTGTTGTCTGCAATTGCCAGGAAATACTGCTTTGGCCACAACTTCCCACAAAATCAACCAAAAACCCACCCAACATACTATTCATATAATACACTGTTTTAGAATGTCTCAATGCTTACTGCAATACAAAGACAGCAGGACAATTGCTGCAGCTGTAGATCATGTGATTTAGAGTTACTGTCTGCTATTGACATAGACTAAGTGAAAGCGCCAGTCAGTGACGTGAAAGCGTTTCAGCACTATCTTATAAGACGTTAAATGCAATGCCAGTGCCCTTCCACTGATCAGTGGCAAGGGGTGGGGCTGTGAGGAAATCCCCGCAAAATCAGCTCTTTGTACTGCAACCAAGGTGTGAAAATGGCTTTGTCTTGCCTCAAGTTAAGTAGACTCCTAATAATAAGAATATCTAATTATAGTAATTGTGAACTTGGATTTTTTTTTTTTTTTTTTTTTTTTTTTTTGAGTTCAGGGCTGAAGCCAGTTTCAAAGATGGTTGAGGTAATGGTTCAGTGGGGAAAAACTTACTGCTATGTAATTGTATTTTCAGGTTGCTTTCCCATTTTCAGATGTATCTGTTGCTCTGGCCATGTTATTGGTCTTTTAGAAGCAGGAAACTGGATCTCAGGTCTGGACTATGCTTAGGCATGCCAAACTTTGTGCAGTTGACTTCTAAGGTGTTTTAAATTTCATACCATCCCCCTGAATTTTCTCAGACAGGAAGGAAATTATATAATTTATTTTTGTCTCCCATTTCTCCCTCCACCCTCTTTGTACTGTAACAGAAAATCTTTCTTTCGATTTAGCAGTTGTAATAGAACCTAGAGATCATAGGGAATATCGGAGCTCCGTTGTACAAACATTTATGAAGAAACACTTTTTACAGTTTATTAGAGAAAGGTGTCAGAGGAAATAGAAACACAAATGAAAGGTGAATTGTCCCCGAGTCTCACAGTTAATCGCTGACTTTTATGCAAAAATAGAACATAGATCTTCCATCTTCCAGTCCAGTCTTCTCCCCATCTCTTCAGAAAGAGCTTCACTGCCTAGTTACTGATGTTCAAGGTTTTCCTGAGTAAGTTAAAAGAAAGTGATATACTGTGGGTTTGCTGTTGCTGCTTATGCAACAGAAGCACTTAGTACCATTACTGGTGGGGGTTTCATCTGTGACAAGAATTTTCAGCTTCCATTGAAAATGTGCAAGGGCACAGTTCCACTGGTAGCAATGTTAATTGTGTACTGGGTATATTACTGTATGTCTGTGCTGTGGGAAAGCTGCCTGCACAGGTCTACTCTAGTGTTTCAGCTGTTGTTACTGGTGAAATTGCATCACTGGTAGGCCATTAAGGGGACAGCTGCTGAAAAGCTGCAGTGCATGTATAATAAATAAAACAGCACTGCTTGGATACACATTTACCCATATTATATACACACACATTAGTCGAGGGCTGCTCAACCCCCAGCCTGAAGGCCAGATCCAGACCATAGCCCACAGGGGTCTCTCTGGGTCTGAACACTTGTTGTTGTGGGGGAATGGTGGTAAGCAATTGCCATTCCCCTGCTGCCAAATTTGTGGACATCTGGGAAGCCCCATTGACTGGATACCATGTTAGATTGGCATGTAGAAGTGGAAGCTGGAATGGGGATCTCCACTATCTGGAATTTGGCCTTTTATCTCATTCCCCCTCCTCAGGGGAGATAAAAGCAAGAAACAGTTTAAGTAAATAAAAGAAAATAAGGAAAGGTTCACAACAAAGTATGCAATTTTACACATGATAAAAATAGTGATAGGGCACCTAACATCTTTGACAGTATCATGAAAGTTTTGGGCTATTTAAGCTGAAGTCCCTGTTAGCAGACAGGGAGTAAGTAGATGGAAGTTACTGAGTCTGCTACAGCATCTGGATTGAGTGCAGAACACGAGTGAGCATCTGGATTGAGTGTTCCTTGCTAGTGTAGAGATCTAGGAAAAGTAGGTCTCAGGAGGTCATAACCTCCTGTTCAAGGCAGGATCATCATCAAAAGCATCCCATACAAGTTTTTATCTAATCTATTCTTAAAACTGCATGAGCTACTTTTCTTGCACAACTACCAGGCACAATATGCTTACAAAACCCCCAAGAACACCCTCACAGGCCAAGGTTAAAGCAGTGGGATGAGGGCACTATCAACATCCAGGTGCTGTTTGTTAAAATAGACACTGTGGGACAGCACCATTTGAAGTATTCAGTGAAACTGAACTGAAAATGAGTGTGGTTGCAAATAGAGCTTGTACACTTGATTCTAGAAACTTTGGGATAGGTGCAACAATGCATAAGTGCATCAACGCTTTCGGGCAAGAACATAGTGCTCTGTGTGTGCTTGAAACTGAATGCTTAGCATGGATGCATGTGTAATTCACTTGCATTTGTTTTAGGTCCTTCACTGTGCTGTGCTCTGTTCAGAGGATACAAACTTGTTACAGCCCTAGCTATCAGGTTTTGATTCTTTAGCTTGAACTGTAACAGCTCACCGTTCAAACTCTGAAGGCCCCTGGTATGTTGGCAGAGATCATGACTGTCGGTACAAATTTGCCCTGAGCCTATGCCCTTTTAATTTTCCTATTGCATACATAGAAGTGAACCTTAACAATTGTTCCCAGATAACACAAGGTCCACGTAGCTAAAAATCACTTGACCCAGATTATGTTAAAAAAAGAATTGTTACCAGAATATAGAAAAATCTTGAATTGGGCATCTTTATTTTTTTTACTTTTGAATTCAACTTTTACTTTAATATGTTGGATTTTTTTATGGGTTTGCATTTTAGTGCAAATTAATTTTATATTTGCTATAGATGGTACTTTAAAAATATCCTGCCACAGTGTTAATCACAATGTAGGAATATTTGTATTTCACTGTATAATATTGTTTTGAAATGGTACAGGTTAACTTCTTCTGTTTTCCTATCTCCCTCATGATCTGTTACCCCAAAGTAACTCAACAAATTCTCTTTTTAAGCAAGCAGTCTTAAAGAGATCAGAGATTTTCTTCATTATGAGTTACTAATTTAATATCTATTTCTATCTCTTAGCATTCTCCATCGGAACCCTTTTTAGAGAAACCAGTGCCGGATATGACTCAGGTTAGTGGACCGAATACCCAGCTAGTGAAAAGCGATGATTATCTGCCATCGATTGAGCAGCAGCCACAGCAAAAGAAGAAGAAAAAGAAAAATAATCACATAGTTGCAGAGGGTCCCAGTAAAGGTTTTGGTAAGGAAGATTTTCCTAGTGGTCTTGACAGCCAGGATCTAACCAGGAACTCAGCGGATTGCTCACAAGAAGAAAAAAAGAAAAAGAAAAAGCCCAAGGCAAAAAAAGAGCCGAAGGATCCTAAGGAACCCAAGGAAAAGAAGGAGCCTAAGGAACCCAAGACACCCAAAACCCCCAAGACCCCCAAAGAGCCAAAGGAAAAGAAAGCAAAAAATGCCACACCAAAACCCAAGACCAGCAAAAAGACAAGGTATGTCAGAAAATATCTTTACAATGTGTTGTGGGTTTGTATTCAAGCAAAAATAATGTACTATATATATCTGTGCGGTCTTAAAAATCCATACTGAAAGAAGAAAGGAAAAAAATCCCATTTTCTTGGCTTGCAGTTATCTACTCTAATATTGCTAAGGAATTTCCAGATATGTTTGCTCAGATTCCCAATTTATTGATTTGCAATTAATTTAAATGGGTGGAGAGGTCAAAGTCAAGGTAGTTAATTTTGCTTTTTTAACCCTTCAAAATCACTGGATCTATTGGATTTTGCAACTGACTCCTTTTATTATCATCAATGGTGTTTGTCGTACTAATTTGAGCATTAAGAAATGCAGTCACGTTAGGATCACACTTAAACAGGTTACCAACTTCTGTTATCAGCAGTAATACAAGCTTAACTTAAATGGGAGGTAGGTCTAAAGAACTGTTTTTACTAAAGCCTTGTCTAGACATGCCACTTTAGCAATGAATTCTGCCTGCATAGTTAAAATGGTATAGCACCTTCATATGGACACATTTATACTGGGATAGCAGTATATACTATGTCCCATAAACTATATGGCATTTTTATGTAACTATATTCACATTAATTATTTGATTTGATTATTTTAGTAAAAAATTGAGCTCCTAAGTAAAAGGAAAAAATCTCCAATACCAAACCTCCCCCTCCCACCAAAATAAAGCAAACCTTTGTTGATCTGATCTCACAACCCTGTTTTATGATTTGGAACAGAAAAATTAAGTATCTCACTCTGTTATTGTGATATTTTTGTAAGGGGCAAAGTTAAAATCTTACTAGGCAGCATGAGGGAGATCAAATGGCGTGTTTATAAATAACAAGAACCTGGGGTTCCAAAGCATCTCGTTCACATACAGACACATGCAAGTATGAATACAAATGTTCTTTCGGAAAGGAGAACTAAGGAGGGGAAAAGCATTAAAACTGATTTTTTTCATTTGTACTTTAAAATTTCTTACAACTGTTCTGAACCTGTTCCAAACATCTGAATCTGTTTTTCAAGATGTGGCCAACGTTAGAAAATATAACTTCCAGATGGAAGCACAGCCAGACCTGGTTAATCTGAATCAGTTTGTGATTTGTATTAGGGCTTTAAAAATTGCAATTAACAAATCAGCTTTGTGTTTATTCTACAAAGTTAGACTACTTCTTAATATGTTGATACAGCTTTATGAGTACATGAAGCTCAAGTAGCAAGATATGACTTTCTTCTAATAAGAGGGATAGTTTCTCTGGACAGAAAGCAGAGGAAGTACTTATTGAAGAATCTGTGTAAACTTGATGGTTATATCTGCTTATATAATGAGGCAAAAATAAATATTTATGTTATGTTCTGGATTGTTGAAATCTACTGATCAGTTTATGCAAACAGTAACATTCTAGTTACAGCATACAGTAGATTCTACTTGAATGTATGTGGTGAATTTAAACCAGATCTCAAACTATTGTTTTTAGAAACAGTACTTGTCTCAGCTACCTAAACAGGTTAATTGTTTGTATAGGGGAAAACATTCATAGATTTTTAAAACCAGAAGGGGAGTGTTGATCTTTTATTTTGACCACTTGCATAACATACTCCTAACAACAGCTTTTGCATCAGAAGAGGAAGACATGATATTTTATTCTAAAAGTACACTTTAACTGCACAACTTATTAACTGAATGCTATTAATATTATTTTAACAAATACAGTGAAGTCTAGCTTAATTAAACTAAGGCTAACAAGAATTCATTTAAAAAAAATAAATTTTTAACATTGAAGACATGTAGAGGGTGAGATTGGCCATGCACCCCCTGGAAACCCAGCTGCGAAACCGGAAGTGCCAGTGGAAGTGCACTTCCAGTTTCACTGTTGGCTTGGTGATCAGCCACTGGGGGACACCGCCCTCCCCCCGCCCCGGTCGGTGATCTGGTGCCCCCCCAGACTCAGGAGGCACCAGTCGCCCATGATTTTTAGATTTCTATTAATTGTGATTCATACCAGGCTGCAGAATCTACCAGGCTCTGCATAGCTATACCTAACAAAGCCTTGCAGGTCACCCCAAGTCTAAGTAATGGGACTAACTGTGGTGGTGGGAAAGTAGCCTTTCCTTCCAGAGAACATATTGCTCCTTTTAAATGTGTAAAGGAGAGGCTTTGTTCTCGCTTCTTTTGCAACCTTCTGCTCAAGATTTACTGCACAGTTGACTAATTAACTGTGCAGTAAACATCTCAGCATCTACATGTGCACCCTTATTAGGGTGCATGAAACTAATGAACTCCGCAGCAGGGTAGGACTTGTAAGTACAAATCCTACCCTGCTGCAGAGGGGGTTTTTTGTACACAGCAGCGCATGTGTAGACTCTGAGCCGGCTGGCTTGTGCATGAGGCTGCCTGTTAGCTAGATCTGCACTGAAGCACCTTGTGCCCCAGCCAGCCCCTCTGCAGCACATTGAGCCCAGTCAGAACAGTCCTAGACTGGCAGGCTGACCCCATGAATGCCCTGCCAGCTGGGGCTGCTGTTACCCAACTCAGTGTGCCCTTCTCTGGGCGCACGTGTAAACCGTGCACCTGGGAGCTTCCTGGGAGCAATAAACTGTGGAGCAGTAAGCTCTGCAGTTTGCTGCCCATTAATAGCATGTGTAGACATGCCGTCTGTAACTGGAGAGTTTAAATCATTGGTACTTCTCTTAGTTACTACCTGTTACTTTCTGTTCTGTGAGAAACATGAACTGGGGAATATTAACAGCCACTAGGACTTGCTTATGTATGGCTTAGGAAAAGAGTACATTCATAGTTACAGACTAGACTTGCCATTGCAAGTCATCTTTCCAACCCATGTACTCAAGCAGATTTATAAGGAAGATAGACCTGGTAACTTATTGGGGGACATGTTGCTAAAGAATATAACTTCTGTCAAAATAATTTTGCCTATGATTTTGGGGCAATACCACAGATTAAAGAATCTGCCTAGTGACATATAGGTAACTGAGCCAGGATTTTAACAGGATTCAACCCCTGAACTATTAATCTGAGGTCAGTATTCTCCCTGCTTAAAGGAATCGTTATTGACACGTGAAGATTTCATGGTGCTGTCACTAGGAAGGACGTAACAGCACAAAATCAGAGATGTCTAAAATGTATGCAACTAAGTGTAAATTCTGAATTGCACAATCATGTAGACAGAATTTGTGGTGGTACAAGTAACAAAGTGTTTGGATTACTTTAGCACTAGTGTTTATAGTTCTACAGTAGTTTGATTCTGAGCATTGAGTATCATTCTTGGTGGTTTTGTGTTATAAAATGCTAATGTGATATTGGCTATTTTCATCGTATAATAAGCTAACTTTACTCAATATTAAAATCCATTTTTCTAAGGGATGGAAGAGAGGATTGAAAAAACAGAGAAATGTGGGTATGTACATAATCTCAGGAAAAAAGTAGTTCCTTTCAGAATCATCATAAAAGTTGATTCAAGTAGTACAAGGGGAAATAAAACAGCCCCCCCACCCCACTCAAACCAAAAGGATAGGAAAATGTGAATTGTATTCAAGTATAAAATGATGAAATATGCAAAGTGCCAGATTATTTAAATGAATATGTATTTTTTTTTTAATAAGATGACATGATCATTTTATTGACCATGGAAGTGTTTTATTAAAAAAGAATACTCTGCCTTTACTTTGGGACAAGCCTCATAGAAATGTATAACCTGCCTCACTGACTTGGCAGAGGTGCACCTTAACTGAATGGTAAACAAAGAGGACAACAGAAATTTACATTATAGTACTTCTGGTATAGTAACACCACAGAAATGTAGTGAACTTCAAAACACTTTGCTAACAAATGTCAGTGTAGAGTTGGTGTCTTTGGAAAGCTAGTCTATCCATTAGCTCGATGTAATGAAACTTGGAATAGCATGGCCCTAACAGCAATAGGAAAAGATGTGCAAATGGCAGCTGGAAGAAATGGAGTTAAAGGGAGCACTGTGGAGAGTTTGCACATATTTTACTACAAATAAAACTGCAGATGACAAAACAGAAGTCTGCTTCATGGAATTAACTGCCCACGTACCAAGAATTATGTGCAGCACCAAAGCTAAACTCTGCTACCTGTTTCTCTATCAATAATTTGCTGAGCTACCAGGCTGAAAATAAGTTTGTTTCCCTCCTTCAATTTGTTTATTTATTTATTACATATTAACTGTATAAATCTCTGAAAAGGCTTAGGTTACTCTAGAGGAGTCTTCACACTGCTTCACCCCGGACTGTGGAGAAAGTTCCTCAGTTCCAGTATTTTAGAGGAGTTGTAAGAAAGTTTCTTACCTCTGAGGAAAACTCCCTTTAACTTGAGGAAGGAGAAGAAATGAGAAATGTATCTTTCTATGTTGTCCAGTATTTTTAGCCTAGATCCATGCAGCTTTTCTTAAAAGGATCCTGTAAGATTTTGTGCCATCTATCTAGTTGTTTTCTTGATCCATTTGAAACATGGTTCAAAACTGTAGAGAATGACTTTGGTGAACACAGGTACAATTGATAAATTATGTCTGAAAAGGAGCAAACAGATTCCTGACTCATTTGCATTTGTACTGCTTCGAAAAGCTGTATGTCAAGAGAACTTGTAATACAGGGTATTTCATATATGTATTTTATCCTACTGCCTGTTTGCTAGGGGGAAGTCTAAACCTTTTAAACAAACTATAACAAAAATGAGAACAGCCTCCAGCTGGGTGCATTAAAAGAATCTTTTGAGTTTTCTATACTCTGAGCTTCTCATAGCTTGCTGGGGGATCACCATCTTTTGTAACACCTTAAATGTTGAATTGTGTGCATCTTTCTTGCTGCTTTCTGAGATTAAGTTCCACTCCTCCTGAGCCCCCAGCACCTGCACATGAAAGCTGCTGGAATGGGAAATGGTAGTGCAACATCTTCTCATCAACAGAGGATAAAAGCAAACATTTTCTTCTCCCATTCCCACCAAAACTAAGGGGTCTCCATTTTGGGTCTCCATTTTGCCTGTTTTTAGTTCTGCCTTCAAGTATAAACACAGCAAACCAGTTGCAAGAATCATTTGATGTTCTTGAGGATATCAGAGAATGAGAATGTGGTAAGCCCAGTTGGTGTGCCACTTCTCTGCTCTGCTGTTCAGGTGGAATGGGCAGTTGAACTCAGTTGCTGGGCACGGTGGGCTGCTAGGTCTATTTGTTAGGAGCAGGTGGATGGGCATACTATATTGAGTATTGCCTTTTACCGCAGACCTTATATCAGAAATTTGTGTGAAGGATAATGAAATTAAATGGGGGAAAAAAGATGAGCGGTTTAATGGTTGGAGTTATTCATCTTGGGAACTTTTTAGACCACTGTGTAAAAGCATCCATGCAATCAGTGCGCTGGTGGCCCTTTTAAAATTATGCTAATTAACATATCTGGTTGTTATCCCAGAGCAGAGTAAAAAACACAACAATATTAATATGAGAAGAGCTGTTGCCCTCCTCATTCAGTCTTGTGGAAGATGACACGTTTTTTGATACTTTTAAATGAGGTGATTCAGCTTTCCCAGGTCCGAATGCTTGACCTAACTCCTTTGGGCTGCTGGTTGTCAAAATGACACAAAGCGCTGTTTTGTAGAACTGCATTCTTGTCTCAGACTTTTAGTTCTTTCTTCTTTTTTCCCTGTTATCCTGCTTACTCTTTTTTTTTTTTGTTCCCATGCCCTCATTTTTCCTTATTTTTTTTTTTTTCTTCCTGTGCCATTCTGTGGGTTGTGGTCCTAGTGCGATTCCCTTTGGACAGCATACTGTGTTGCCCCAAGGGTTAAGAATGTAAAACAAGAAGTCCATTTTGGATACCCAGATTGCAAACAATATAACTATCTGATGACATCTCTCATAAATGGTCTGTTTTTTGGAGTAAATTGTGGTTTTGTTTTATTTTTTTCAAATTTAATTTGCACTAGGCTGATGGCTTGATGCTAGGAACCAAGTAGTGGCTATGACTGAAGTACACAATTTGTCTGTATACAGTTACCTTGCATTTTATTATAGTGCTTTCCACATGTTCCAAAAAAGTTAGGAAAAACCTATCAAGTATGTATTAGATGTTATAACATACAAATGCAAGCACTTAAGGTGTTTAGTTTTCTACAATACATTTTACGTACCTAAATTTGTATTAGCCACTAATTTTAATCATCTCTGTCTTAACTACATAAATGCCAAATGGTTTTGTTTGATTGACTAGTAAAGTGTATTTAGCTAGGTACTTACTGTGGGGTTATAAGGGTTGCTTAGCAGTTCTAAACAAAAGTAGAGAGCAAAGCAGAATTGTTGACAGCTGCAGGAAGCTGATGTTCAGACCTACCAGGTGAAGTCTAATCCTACTGGGCCTACGGCATGAAGAACCTGGATGCAGATCTTCGTGTACTGTAGAGCCTTGTTGCAGTGGCTTTTTCTTTTAACCTTTTTTCCTTTGTGTGAAGAAAGCTCTAGATCACTAGCTTTTTTAAATTGCAGTTAAAAAGTTATTATTTGTTCATTAAAGCTAAACATAGGAGATTAAGAAAAATTCTCTGTGGACCAATTCAGATTATTTCCCTATATCCATAGTACTTGGTGTGTATACTTGCATTGCACTGATATTGCCTGAGGGCAGTTTAAAATACTGCCCAAAGTACTTGGTTACATATCTCTGTTCCTGCAAGATTTGGTAGTTTAAAGCACATCTAGTACACGTAGGTCAGCAAAGGCAGAGATGAAGGTGTTTAGCTCAAATCCCCTATTTTTACTACCTGGGAAAGGTCTGATAGAGTTTAGAAAGAAATCTTTGTGCAGTTAGATCTGCTACAAGTACCTCACTTGGTTGCAAGTTCTTTGTCTGAATCTTTCTGTGTGATAAGCACTTGGAGATGCTGTATGACTCAAACAATTGTGGACATTCCATAGAGCATTCTTCGGAGGGGCAGACAGACAATCATTAGCACTTTCCTGCCTTTCAGCAAATTGGTATTTTATCAAACCTAGGCTATGTTATTCTTCAAGACATTAAGCCTGTTATTCATATGTGATAGTGCACCCAGGGCACAGTAACTACTACTAAATTTAATTGTATGCTTTGCTCTGATTTATAGAGGTCACCAGTGAAAAGCACTAGCCTGTCAACTCACTTTACCTGGCAGTGGTTCAAATCCCTGACAGGCTTACCTTTGATTTAAACAAATTTGAGAAATATGTAAAGTTTTGGAAGCAGTTTTGCACTGATTTGATAAAAGAAACCACAAAACGCTGCAGCGCAGGTGTTGAGAATGTTTGAAAGCTGATTGAGAGAAGCAGATGGCTTTAGTCAGTGGCATCCAGCCAAAAGAGCAGGTGCTGGTCATGTGACCGCTGGTTACCAGGGTAATCTGATTGCTCTTGGCGTGCAGATGAAAGGAAAGGGGCCCAGTGTTCAGCTGTAGTATTGTATAATTTGTGGCAGTTAGAGCGGAAATAAATGCTGGAAATGGAGCCTCATAGTAGGGGAGACTTCTGTCCATGTGTAGCATACACACTAAGATGGTTGGAAGGGGAACTGTTGTGTAGATTATTATTATTTTTTAAATGATTTGTCTTATGTGGCTCTTTCAATTGAATCAAACTTTTCAGAGCACTGACAGGGTTTTAGCTGAGCTATATTATTGTGCCCTAGAATTTTGCTGTGATTTTTAACTGTATTTTTAAAGCTCCCAGCATGCTTAAATGTAAACATTAAACATCTTTTGAACATTGTTTTTACATGTAAAACGCATTAAACAGAGGGAAAAGGCAACTAGTCAAAACATTGTATAACTACATTTTAAGATTTAGCTCCGCAAATGAGCTTTCATTTCAATATGCTTATTTATCACAATAAGTTTAAGGCTGACTTTTGTTTTGGAGGTTCACGGGGTTTAGAATTATAAAGATTTTTGGAGGGTTTTGTCTTTTTAAAACCAAAATTTAAAACCAAAATTTGGAATGGGTTCAGATATAGTATTGAAAAATGAAGCTGTTCAGAAGTGCCTGGGATAGGGTTTGGCTATTTAAATGTTTCGTTTGTCAAATACCAACATGTAATTCTATGCTAAGAGACACCCTATGAATGTTTTAGCAAAAATGTTTGCAACTCTAAAAACAAACAAACCAGCCCAAAGAGTTTGTCAAATAAGCAATAATCAGGAGGTTGGTTGAGCACCTAACCCCCCCCCCCCCCAACCTACGTAAAGCTTTGGAGATGAGTACATTTTACAATTCCTTTAAAACTTTTCCTCAGTTTTTAATTTGTTTCATTTTACAAGTGTGATATATATCATTATATATGTCAAATTACATATATATTCCAGATCTTTGTATACAGTTTGAATACGGGGTCTCTAATCTAAACTTGTGTTTTGATGCATGTCTCCTTTGCCAGCTAGTAGCTTTAAATATATGTTATATACAGTGTTTTAAATACAATAAATATATGTTATATACAGTGTTTTAAATACAATTAGAGATTGACAATTCAAGGGGGGAACCCCCTCATCACTCTTTCTTCCAGAATATTAGTTTGGGTTTGTAGGCTACTGGCATTTTTTTTTCTTTTTAAGGAAAATCATTGGAATATATGGGCAGAGAATAAATGGGAAATGGAGCAATTTGGGAAAATAATCTGTCTGGCTGTTGTGGGCTCTACAAATCTGGGGTGGCCAAATGAAATGTAATTAATTGTGTCTGCACAAATTAATCAACACCTGCAAATTTTGGTTGTAGCGACTGAGTGGGTATATCGGTTCTGAGAGTGGAAATGAAATCTGCTATCTTATCTTAGTTTTCTGAGGAACAACACTGGAAGTGCAGTATAAAATGGAGGATGATCTCATTCATTCAGAGGTTTTGGCAAATTCTTCTGGCTCGGCTCAGCTAACTGTTTGGCTTGCATTTGTTTCAAGAAAAGTTCATGTGGTACCTTCCCTCCTGTGTATTAGGGTGTTCGACTAATGGTTAGACTGCTAGTCTGATTCTTATTTTAGTCTCCCATTTCAGATTCTTGCCAAGTGTGCTACTCAGTACATCCAAGATTAAGGACAGGCCAGATCAGCAGATTGACCTTGACAAGGGAAGTGCAGTACTATGTTAAAATGATTGAAGTCATTGATGTACTTTAGTTCCTTGCATAAGGCAAAGGAATTAAAATAATGAAAAAACCAATAATAAAAATGTTTTTGTTGTTTGACCATATCATGGTACACTTTTCTTAAAATACATTTGACTCAAGCATTGATCAGATATATCTTAATTTTAGTAACAAGAAATCTGACTCAGAAACTAATGCTGTGAAGAAAAAGGTCAACAAGGGAAAGGAAGGTTCAGAAAACTCAGATTTGGAAAAAACACCACCAGCATCTCCTCATGAAGACGATGATGATCCAGGTGTTCAGGTAATACCATCATTCTGATATTCAGGCCCTAATTATTTAACACTTGGTAATCTTATATGTATGTAACACACAAACAGTCACTTCACCTTTGTTATAGAGAAGCTTTTATTTTTTTTTCTTTGTTGGCTGGAGAAGTATACCAAGAAAGGTGAGAATTGGAGATCCTAGTGGTAAATTGTTTATTAAAAGAAACTTTCCTGGTTTGCATCTTTGTTTTATTAGTTTGCCAGCTCTGTATACATACAGGTGACTTGCACATTTTTTTTTTTTTAGTTTCAGTCCCCATACTACATTTTGAGTCTGGGTTATCTAATCTTGTTTTATATTTATAATGAAAAGCCTTAATGTAACCTAACTTTGAGATGCTTATTTAGTTCTTTTTTCTTGATGAGCTCTGTATGTTAGGAATGAGCATGGCAAAGGAGAGAGAGTGAATTGAATGTAGGGGCAGCTTGTATTGCTGCTGCACGTACTGTATTTTGTTTAGTGGATAGAAGGCGTTGATCTCTAGGACTGTTAAGTCGCCTACTTCAAGAGTCCCAAGTAAGTTCCCTTCAGAATTTAAGTAGCTTCCCTCAACAGCAATACCAAGACTATAGCATTCTGTGATGTCACCAAAAAGACATGATATAGAATGGAAAAGCTGTCAGTCAGTGGTCCTTTAGTGAAGGGGTGGCGAACTTGTGGCAGGGGTGCCGCAAGCGGCAAAGGTAGTCTCTGTGTGTGGCATGTTGCACGTTGGGGAGGGGACAGGCAGCAGAAAGCATAGCAACAGATGAAGCAGGGGAAGAGAATCAGCGGTCCTCCGGAAGGGTGTAAGGCTAATTTGTGACACACCCATCAAAAAGTTTGGCCCCACTGCTTTAGTGCCTGCCACAGTTCATGACTTCCCTTTCGCCAAGTTTCACCACAAAGCTCATAGAATTTATTATGATTAAAAGTAACATGTAAGAATTTAAGTTTAAAAACCAACAATAGTTACTTTTCTGATGGCACTCCTCTATAACAATATCATCTTGGGATAATGTACTCTGAAACAGAAGCATGGATATAGAAGTATGTCATTAGCATAACTTATTGGTACATTTTTAATTATATGCCAAGTGCTCCTTTTAACCTGGTTAATGGCGGAATTTAGCACGTGTTCCTGATGCAAAGATACTTTAAGAGGAGTCTCGGGACAGTGTTTTTTGCTGACCAGTTTCTATAATAGCAGTGTATTGACACCTATCTTTATGGTATTTGCAGTTTGAGAACTAATGGGATAAAAACTTCTTTTTAATCTAGTCTGAGAGAGAACTTTAATAATTAGGACTTCTTGTTTTTTCTTTTGGCAAATGATACAAGAGGATATACTTGGCAATAAGCATTAATTCTTGTAACAGTGAGAAATTTCATTTGTGCTTTTAACATTGTTTTGCTTGCTTACACTGTATATTTTCCTATGCTGACTTATATTTACTCAAGGTAACTTTACTTTCTTGTTCAAGTGGGGTTTTTTTTAATAAGTTTAACAGTAGGCTTGTACATGATCACTTTTATAAATTATCCAATTTAATAAAAAATGAGGAAGTTTTTTATTTTATTCTTAGTATCAAACCCTCATAATAACTGTAAGGTGCCTATGCAACAATTTAAAAGCAAAAACCAAAAAACCCCTCCTATAAGAGTGTGTGTATGTGTGTGTATTTCAGGGAATAGAAGGGGTAGGGAAAGAGTAGTCTGGTTGCATTTGTATTAGGCACTACAATAAGTAAATGTTTCCATAATGAAAGCATAACTATGAATGCTAGTCTCCATAGCAGTTCTCTGACTAGTTGCCTTCCCACTTGCAAATCAGTTTTTTAATAAGGAAACGTTAAACTGAAAGCGTATACATGCATGCATGCTCAGTCTTGGCAAAAATACATAAAAATTGCAAAGCCCATTGGACATTACAGGAAACAGGAAGCCAACCAAGTAAATAAACTTCAAATGAAGGATTATTCTTAACTTGATAGGCATCCTTTCTGTTAAGGAAATGGAAGAGATTTGGCGCTCAGAATTAGTAGTAGTCCTACCTATTGAGCCAAAGGAAAATTGATGTTTTCCCTTCAGTGATTATGGAAATGAAGGTGTGAAATTGCCAAGTGGTATCCATTATCAAGTATCCAGCTACTGACTTTCTTATAGTTTCAGAGTAACTCTCATAACTTGATTCTTAAAAAATGTACTGATAGAGGGGTAGCATCAATGCTTAAATATACATGTAGACACGCCCTCTAAGGAGGGAAATGATTTTTCCCCGCAAAAAAAATTATGTTGAGAAAAACCTACAGAACTCCATGGAAAGAGCAAAAAGTGCATTTGGTTCAAAAAAATAAACTGTCCAGTTCAAGAACAACCATTTAATTGCTTTCCTTTCCTCCTCATCAACCCCCAGTCTAGGCTCCTAAAAAGAAGGAACTTAGTATGAAAGTACCATTTTAATTTTAGAGCCAGTATCAGGGTGTTTCATGTAATTATTTTTTTTTAAAGTACTAGTACATTTGAAAACAGTAAAGATGCACTGTTCTTGTTTATTCTTCATTCCAACTTTGCTTACAAAGAAAATCAATGGTTTCTTTTTAGAAGAGGCGCTCTAGCCGGCAGGTTAAGAGAAAGCGTTACACAGAAGACCTGGAGTTTAAGATTTCAGATGAGGAAGCGGATGATGCGGATGCTGCTGGAAGAGACTCCCCTTCCAATACTTCTCAGTCAGAGCAGCAGGTCAGTTTAGCATTCCAAATATGGATAGCCAACCAATTAAATCTAAGTAGTTAAAAATGATAAGTGTTGCCCCTCCCACCTCATTCCCCACCTTCCTCCCACAAGGAGTTTCATTTAAATTTGGCTCACTGTACAAAGCAAAATTAGTTGTTTAGGTTCTTTAAAAGCTACGTTCATTCATGATTTTTTTTTACAAGCTTACAATATGTAATTTGATACAATTTGGTTAAATTAATGGTCTCTGCTAAGTTGAAGCCTGAAACTAGACTGTAAGGAGACTGAATTTACCTCTGTGAATTCAGTGGTCTGGCTTCTATGACTTTAATAAACCACTCAAGCTTGTCTCCTGCTGCTAGGCACCATAAGAACCCCTTTATGAAATTACTGCCTTGTAGTACCCAGCAGGGTACACTTTATTCTCCGTGCAATGTAAATGATGGATAAAATAGTTTGAATAAAATGAAGGGTAATAATGTAGGAATGACTGTTGTAACAATCTTATTGTTTTGTAGTGCTCTTTTCATAGTACTACTTCACTTAACTAACTGACAATCTATTGGTGAATGTATACATGCTTTTTGGTCCTTCATTTGGCAATTTGTGCTGTGTTAAGCTCTTTGAAATGTAGTATGTGATCTCCATTGTTAAATGTCTCTTGCAGAAGAGGAATGGTATGTTTTCCTGCAGCTTTAATGGTGGGGACCAACATATTTTTGACAGCTGTCACATAGACACTGTTTCTTTACATTATTAACTGGAACATCTTCTGGCTTTCAGAACATAGGGCTACTGAAGGCATGTTCAACTTTGTGGCCAGTTACTTTTCCTATATAATTAAATAACAAAAACACCCCACATCTTTGGCTCAGAGTGCATCGTTTGTACAGTTCATTCTCATTACATATGTAGATGAAGAGTATAGTTAGCCTCTTGCTGTACAAAGAACATAAATTCCACTGGATTTAAGAAAGCATACAATGCAGTTGAGTACCTCAGTCCACCTAGTAAAAAAAAAAATGTCATGCAATTGAACTCTCATCATGATGGAATACTGTTAGAGAGTGTTAAAGAAATTAAAGAGAACTTATAAAGAGCAAACACAATCTTCACTTTTGTAATGGTTATACAATATTTGTCTTGTAGGAATCTGCTGATGCGGAAGGTCCTGTAGTAGAAAAAATTATGAGTAGCCGTTCGGTAAAGAAAAAGGTAATATTTTTTTCATTAACAGAGGAGTATATTACCCATGTTTAGCTTTTATTTTTCATTTTCAAAATGCTTTTAATGTTCCCAACCTGAGGAGAGGAGGATTCCCTAAAATGTGTTTAGATGAGTGTGTGTGGGGAAGGGATTGTGCACACGCATGTCAGCATGCATACATATTGTGATTTGTTTGTATTGTAGATGAATGAATATGCACATAACCTAATGCTCGTCACCCATTTCATATAATTTTCTATAAATGTACAAATAAGGAATTTTACCTCCACAGCACAGCAGAATTACTCTGCTTTTCACTTTTGAGTAACAGATTTTGGGCTGATTATGAAATGAAAGATGCCCTGGTCTTGAATTGCATGTTTTAAATCTTTGACTTTTGTATTAAGATTTTGGGCAGGTTTTATTTTTTCGTTTTTATACCTTTTCCCCACACAGCCAGCAAAATCAATGTACGTGTGATTATACACAACCACTCACATAAATGTTTGACGCTGCCATGGTAGGTGCTGGCAAAAGATCTTGTGAAGTTATCGCACATCTCCTCAAATCCCCCAGCCACAGTATGTCAGTTGCACGATCAGTTCTCTGACTAGGCAAATCAGGATCCCTGCATTACTTCAGAACATGACTGTTTTGTATAGCAAAGTAAAACACTAATTCCAAACTGTTAGGTTGCCTTGAATAATTTCTGTTCTCCTGGAAATGGGCTGATGTAATGAGCCTCTAAGCTTGATTATAGTTTCAAAAAATATTCTGTTTTACTTGTGTTTATGCTGTAGGTTTGGTGCCAAAGTTCAATTTATATTTCATAGAAATATAATGCTGAAATCCATCCTCACTTAATAACATGATATTTACCCAGGAGTGCTTACTCCAAAAACAGAGAAGAAAAACTTTGCCTTCATTGCTGAAGTGTTTTAGCATGTTTTAATGTTTTATTGACCCTTACTACTGGCCTTTAACATAACCCTATCGCATTTCATAAGCCTATATTTGGCTGAATTTCTTTATTGGCCTCGTCCTTTAGTCTTCACAGCATATATCTTCTTGATTTATTATAGTGCATAACTGTATTACTTATTTCAAATTATAACCTTATTTTTCAGATAAACTTAATGTAATCAAAATGTAGTAATTAGTTGTCCTGATGGTCCATGAAGCGAGAGAGAATGTGGTCTCATCATAAATGTCTTTACGTTGGAGGCAGTTTTGCACCAATTATTCTTCTCTTCTTCCTCTTCCCTGCAAACAAAGGTGTGATTACCCATGGGGAGTGCGTATTTTGCTGCCGTTTGTGGGAAGTGGTTGGTCTGCTGCCTGCATGTCTTTGATTGCAAGCTCTGCTGGAGGCAAGCTCTATTTTGAGCTCTTCCTTTAATGTTTTTTATGGATTGCATTTGCAGGTTTGAGGGGTGTCTCTCCTCTTTCCCTTTTCTTCCATCCCAGCCCTGCTACCTATCCCAAAAAATGGATTTGAGAATGCTTAATATTAAACATCTGAAGTACCCAACTGTGCTTTTATTAGAGCTCTCTTGTATGCTAACGTCATCAAAACCATGGTTGCTAGATTAGTAATCAAAGTAAAATTGGTGAGTTCAGGACCGATACATAAAACAAACATGAGAAAAGGTTTCACTGGGAAACCTTTCAGCAAATTAGAGTGTAACAAAGACTTTGTCCAAGCAAAGGACATTAGTTAATGACATTTCTTTTGGAACAGCCCCTTGTCATAGAATTATACTGTTTTTGACACAGTACTTTGAATATGGTCTGGGGGCTGCCAAATAATATATGCATCTTGCGCGTACACACACGTGTGTGTACACATACACATATGTCTGTTTTAAGAAGCCTATGACATTGGACTTGAAACTAATTCTTTTCAAATCTATAGATAACAAATTGTAAAATACATGTGATTACATTAATCTTTATCCTTCAGGTATAGAAATTATTTCCTCTTATCCATTTTAAATTCATTATTTTTCTTGCACTGAATGCTTCTATAATAGAAGGGAAACAAAGAAAATAAATTAGCCTAGATATTTTATGTAGTAATTTGGTTATGTCTGTCGTGTCTTCTCTCTACATGCAGTTCTGATCATTTTATTTTGTCTTCCATGGCTGTAATCATTTTTCCACCCATTTTGGGATCCCTCTTCCTGCTGCATCTTCTTGAGATTAGAATGACTGGAACTGAATATATTATTAAAGATAAAAATGTACATTTATTGGAAGGCATTATATGTTCAGCATGTTCTTTCAACTCTTGACACAACCTTTTTTATTTCTTCTGCTAATATAAGATGAACAGATGTTTTTATTGAGCTTTCCACAATTCCCACATCTTTTGTGAAATGGCTTTACTTAGAATCCAGTGATGTGTATGAATAGTTAAAATTATTCTTATCAGTCTGCCTTACTTTGTTTTTGTCACCAATGAATTTTATTTGCCATTGTACTGACCATTTGCCTAGCATTCAATTATTTTTGAAAGTTCTCTTTCTGAGTAAATTAAATTATTTTATCAGCAAATGTTTCTGTTCCTATACTGTGGCAATGGAAATTTACCCAAGGTGCTTCACTAGTATGTTTTTTTTTTTTAATCTTCATTTGGAGGAAGTGGTCACCTGAATCATTCTGTGGCATACAGTTCAATCATTTTGTCAATTCAGGCCTCTCTGCTAAGATTGTAACCTAAGTTGCCTCCTTAGTGCCTCATCTGTCCTATATACCCTTAATTTCCAAACCTGATATGTACTATTTTAGGGTTCATCTCTTTAATCACCCTACCTTGAGAAACATGTATGTATGTATGCATGCATGCATGCATATGTATATATGTGTATATATAGCATATAAACAATATACTTAATCTGACATTTTTTAATAAATCATGACAGAGTTCAGGATCACACTTTAGTGAGCAGTTCTACCACATGCATATTTTGGTTTTGAATTGGTCATGTGTTAATATATTGGCAAGCTTGTGGCGGGGGTTTCAATGGGAAGAAGCATACAGATTACAGCTTTGCCTACCTCTGTAAAAGGTGGTTTGTTTTTTATTAATGTAAGGACTACAGATAAAATAACTATCTAATAATCATTAACCAATTTTTTCCCCAAAGTGTTTAGTTTAAAGGGTCATTTAGAAATGAGGTTTGTAGAATGCTGTGTAATAAATACAGTTCTAACTGGTTTGGTAGTCTACTAGGTAATGATGTAGTATTACATTCTGGTGCTACAAATTTTATGCTTAGTCAGGATTTTTTTTATATTAAATTTACCAATTGCTTTTAAAATGATTGTTGCCCTTAAATAAAATCAAGAGGTTAGACAACAAAGAGTAAACCCTAATTTGTTTGTTTGTTTGCTAGGAAGTGCTCTTCTAAATGATTGGTTAGGCATAGTGGTGCAGACTAGATTCAGATTTGCTCATACTTCACTTTGCTCCTCTAAGTGTGAATATTGGATTCAGGGATAATCACTCTTTTCTTCTGTGAAAAACCATGGCAATATTCAGGTATCCCCACTGGAGGTGTCTTCATGAGTGACTGACCCCTAGGGACTTGCTCCCTAGGTTAGGGTTATTGTTCTTCTAAATGGGAACCAAGCTGGAAATAGCATCAAGAATAGCTCCCCCACAGTGATCTTGGTAGAGGGCACTGTTACTTTCTTTCCATGACCAAAGCACAGGGAGTGTGGGCTGGGAAAGGAATACATTTCTCCCTTGGAAGAGCATGGGAGTACTGGGAGAAATGGGATTAAAAAAATCTGTGAACTAAAACAGAACTTGGAGCAGCAGCAGCAAAGATAGAATTACCTACCTAATGGAATATTGCTAATATGGGTATTTGACAGATATGAGATTCTAGTATCCAGATAGTCTTTTTTCTGTAAGTATGTTAAAAATCTGTTCTCTGAGATTTGAGAGCAGAGGAGAATGAAGGACCTTTAGTAGGAAAATAGGTGTATGTACTTCTGCAAATAATGCTCTGCACAGAATCCCTCTGCTGACTCTGGTTACCTGTGCCACATGCATTGATTTTGAAAATTCTGTAGTGTTTCTGCAGTGTGTTAATGCAGCAAAGATGACTTAATTTAATTTGTGACATGAACTAAATTCTAACTTTGAGGCTGAGGCACTGTGCCTAGTTTGTCCTATTGTGAGGTTCAGGAATAATGCTTTGTTGAATTACTGCCATATGTTCTACAGTACTGGGATGGGTTAAGGGCTGTCTTGACCCTCAGCAGTGAATACCCTTGGTTGTGCTGGTTTGTATCACAACTTTAACCTTGCTTTTAAATGTAGTTTTTTTTTTAGGGGTGTTAATTTAATTTGGCTGCTCTGTATATGAGACATCTTGCCTGAACGAATTTAATTGCACCATTGAGTAAAACTAAAACCATGAACAGTGATGCACTAAAATTATAACAGAAGTATAAGGTTTAGTTTTATATGACTTCTTGTTTAGAGTTATTAACTATATGGAAGCATAAACCCCCATTAAAACTCTATTTTAAAACATTACAAAACCCACAATGTAAAGTTGCCATGAGCCAGCCAAAAATAATACATATGGTATTCAGGAGTGCAGTTGCTAATTGGCTGCTGCCTGAGAAAATGGTACACTTGGCTTCTACTTAACACTGTGGGTTTGGCAGAAAGCCAGATTTGGGGTGAGGTTGTGAATGAAGCTGCATGTGGTTAGGGAGGAGTTAAAATGATTCATGTCTTGGAAGTTGTAGTAAGCAGTGCAGTATATACTAGTATGTACTTGGGTAAGCTGATAGAGGAAACTCCTTACCCGTATACTTTCCCCCACTTCCCTTCAGACACATCTTCTGTCCCACCCTTGCCCCCCCCCCCCCCACGCACACACATTCTCACTCTTCTTAATCAGTGCTGCTTTGGGGAAACCTTCTGCGTTTTAGCTTGAAATGATTTTAATTGCTACAAATTATAGTTATATACACAATTTAAAATTTATTTTATTACAGATGGAGAATGGAGAGGAGGTGGAACTAGAGGAATTTTATGTAAAGTACAAAAACTTGTAAGTAAACTATAACTTTTTTCTTTAAACGTGTGTCTATATGTTCTAAATACTTGTTAACAATTGCAGTTTGAATGTGACATACCATTATCATCCTGCTTTAAGAATTATTAATGCCTATGACAAAAAAGCAGATAAATAGTAGACAACAGGGAATAAATGTCTTGCTCATCAAAATTAGTTATTTCTAATATTCCTTTAAAAACAAGGTGAGTGTACAACAAAATGTTTTATTTGACTCCTAAATCAATTGTTTTCAGCAGTCTTGCTGGCAGTTACATTTTGCAGCTCCAGTGTGGGCAACAGAAACATTATAATGCTACTTGGGCCCTGAGCTATAGTGTACTACAGTGGTTCCCAATGGGATGCTGTGAGCAGTCCAGGTGTTGTTTCCACTGCCATAGAAGCCAGGAAAAACTGCCCTGCATGCAAGACTGTGGCATGGGCAAACACTTCTGCACTAGAGTTCTCTGATAAACCTAAAGCAGGTAGGGGAGCTGGCTTGGGTTGCAGCTTTTCCAGGCCCTGTGCCCCTACCCTTCCTCCCCCACAGATGCTTCTCCTGGAAACAGAGGCACGTAGGACAGATCACATATCCCATGTGCCTCTTTCCAGGAGAACATGTGCAGGACTGGACCAGTAAGGATTGCAGCACAAGCTTGTTCTTCTGCCTGCTTTCGGCTAATCAAAGAATCCTAGTGAGAGCATGCATGTGCTGCAGGCCTTCCCTGTCTGGCTGTGCAGCAGGCAGTTGTACCTGGAGGTGGCGTCACTCTTTTGAGAATTGCTGGGGCAGCTCCAACAATGGTTTTCAACCCAGGGTATCACCATATTCAAAAGAGCAATGGAGGGGTGCCCTGATTCTAAAAAACTTGAGAGCCATTGGTGTGCTGAATTTGTATACACCATGGACAAACTGTCGGCTGATGCACCTTTTTAGAGAAGAGACAAAGAATTGGGGAAACCTATTAAATTAAAAGGGTAAAATTCATTTAAGAACTGTTTCACATTATAGTTAATTTGAGGGTATTTGACTTCCATTTACACGTGCAGCTTGTTTTGTGCCTTTTGTATCATGTTGATTTTACATCATGCTGATAGCTTGAATCCTCTTTATTTTGTTTAATTTAACTTGAATTTTTTTACTTTAACCATGTGTGATAAAAGCTTCTAAGTTACTTAATAGTAACTGTAATATCATGAGGACCTTTTTATTAAAAAAAATAAAAAATAAAAATCTTAAAATAAAAACAACTTAATGGTAGATTTATGGCAACAGAATATTAAATCTTTAAAAAATGTGATAGGCTTAAACTATGAACTGTTGAATATCCCTGAAGTATAACTAATGTTGCCATATAGTTAGGGTTAATTGACTTGCACAGGGCTTCTAATTAGTTACATTGGAAATATGCAGTGTAGAAAGTGATGGATTTAAGGGTATTTTTAGATACCATCAATGAATTTAAATTCAGTTCTACTTTTGAATGTAAAATAGTGAATTTTATGCGATGTGTTTTGAAGCATTCTGAATGCTCCCAATAAAAACTGTATTCACAACTCTGACTCGGACTATATGTGTGGTATGTATATATGGGTTATATTGATTTCTTTTTCTGACCAGCAGTATTATGAGCTGGTAAGTGCCTTTGCTGTCAGTAAAGGTAATTCATTAACATTTCATTTAATGAAAAAGGTGGTAGCTCAGATTCCAGATAATACAGTGCTAAGAAAATTGCCTAATATAACGTACCATTAAATGTATGTTTAATGTTTATATAGCACTTTTTCCAGTGATGATTTTGTTAAACTATTTTTATTACTTTACAGGGAATTGTAGATTATTATTTTTGAGAAAGGAAGAAACATATGAATCAATTTGTGAAGATTTGAGGGGTAGTAGTGGGAAAGCTGGAATGCATGCAGTAAAAACATGTGGACATGTATTGTTTTGAACAAGCTTTTCTATATTCCATCTTTTAGCTCTTATCTTCATTGTCAGTGGGCATCTGTGGAAGACCTGGACAAAGACAAGAGAATTCAGCAAAAGATTAAGCGGTTTAAGGCAAAGCAGGGCCAGAATAAGTTCCTTTCAGAGGTATGACTGATTTAGATTTAGAATTGTAGATTTTTTTTTAAAGGGATATTCTGATATATCTTACATATGCACAAGATTTTGAACATGTGGTTGATATAAAATGAGCTTTCATCCCAGGGTAAAAATGTTCATGGGCTAAATTTAGAGGCTTTCAAGTTCAGTTATACAAAGTAAATCATCTTCTCAGTTTATTCTTTCCTGCTGGTTCTTACTTACTGCTAAATGGTTAATTGCTCACTTTTGTAAACAGGACGTTTCTTTGTCTTCCTGTTGCTTGGTTGTTGTAAGGGACTTCTCACAATTTAATGTGGACTTCTGAATGTGAAAATGGGACAGACTCGCTATTTAAAGCACCCAAAGGAGAAAGCACAAAAACTCTGTATAATAAAAAATGGGGTGGTTCCCTTATAAATTTATGGCTTTTGTTTCTAAAGTTAGCAGTTTGTGTTCATGCATAGAGTTTAGAATTTTGAATATAATGCAAGCCTGGACTTGAGAGCCCTACTTTTAGCTATCTGTAGTGACTTGAAAAGACCGCTGTATCTAGGGCTGAGTACAAGTCCTCTTCAGATTCTGTATCGCATCTCTCCCCTGAGCAGCCAATTATGCCAGAAAAATGCATAGCATTTTACTGATATGGACTACTGCCCACTAGGGATTCTGAGCTTTTGATCCTCAATTTAATTTCACTTAGACACAAGCCCTAGCGCAGTTGGGGTGCAGCCAATAAAAAGGTTAGATTTTCCTGACTTTTACCTATCTCTGTGAAAGCTTATCTTTCAGCAAAATTGGGTTATTTTAGGCCAAAAAGAGTTAGTGACATACTCTGGTTTACACATTTTATTTATTATAGTAGTTCAAGTTAAGCAAGGCCTGTAGCAAATAGGAAACTTACATAAAAAATCATTATTGGATTCTGACCAAATAAGTAAACAAGGATCTTTGTGTAAAACTTACCAAAATTCTACAATTTTAAAGGTAAAGAGTATGTATGAACATCTATGAACTCTAGGTCAAAACATCTCAAGTTTCTTTTGGGATAAGAAAAGAAAGTTGGAAGATAGCTGTAAAGAATAAATTGTATCAGGAAATTCTAATAACTAAGGAGCAATTGGATTAAATGAATAGTAAAAAAAAAACAAACAAAAAACCCATATAACTTGTCAAACTTTTTGAAACTAAGTTGAAATTTGACTAATATAGTATATTACTAATATAATGCATAAACTTTTATGCATCTTACCTATAAGACTATTCTTCCTTGACTAGGCCACTTTTTGCTGCTCTTGTTTTTAAGTGAATCATCCTGTCCTGTCTGCTTAACAGATGATTGCAGGGTTTTGTTTTGGGTTTTTGTGTGGGGGCGGGGGTTGTTTTTTGTGTTTTAACTAATCAAATATTCATATACATTATTACTGATCTGTTCTTTTTTTTTGCCCTCCGTCTCCACTATCCACAGTCAGTCAAATAGCTTTTTATTCATTGCTCTATAATTTCTAACTATTTTGCACGCATACCAGCAAGTACAATTTACTGAATGGAAGAGGGACTTCCACCAAATTGTGAACTTTAGGATGAGTGAAGAGGGGGAGATTTTTGGTTTGATTCCCATTTTTGGAATAATTATCTCTTGTTAATAAAGTAGTCAGACAACTGTAGTTATGATAATCTAATGGCACAGTGTACATGGCTCTAATTTCTTTATTGCAAGCTGTAGTTTTCAAGAATGCTAAATGTATTGCATGCCACAAGCCTTTTCGATTGCTCATTAGTGAATTGTAATTTCACACTTCATTTAAAATATTCTTAAACATTCTCTCACAGTAAAAGGTTTCACACAGTAATTAAGAGGCCCAGTTAACAAAGTCTAAGAAGTCTGATTTCCTCACGGGGAATGATCTTGCTGAATTGTAGCATTTCAATTAACATGTTGAAGTTTGCCAAATATAAATTTTATGTCATTATGACCTAAAATATTATTGACTAGTGAAAAATATATTTCTTCTCAAAAGAAGTGCTAATAAAAGATTGCTTTTTCTCCTTTTTTCCATTGGCTGTTCTTAAATAGATTGATGACGAGCTTTTTAATCCAGATTATGTGGAAGTTGATCGAATCATGGACATTTCACATAGCACAGATGATAATGGAGAGGTAAAGGAAACTATCAGTGCATCTTCAGTCTTTAGTTATCTGTCTTTCTAAATATTAATGATTTTGTTGGCAATGTTGTGTTTTAACCCAGTTGAAAGTGTTGATGGAGAATATTATGACAAGAAACCATATATACACATCGTCTAAATTCCTGGATCTAAGATTTTAGGGGTCATCTGCTTTTTAGTATTCAGAATACACAATATTTTTCCTAAGCTCTTGCCATCTGTATGTTTGTTAACTTAAATGTATCTATATTTTATGCAACATGACTATCTTCATATGATAACCCTCTAAATGAAAATAGCAAATTAAAAAAAAAAAAAAAGGAATTTACAAAAGATAAAGGTTTTTTCTTGCATACAAGAAAGTTTTGCTCCCCCCCTTTAACATAATGCAGTAACTAACTTCTTAATGTTAATAATTCATGTTCACTTAGAAAAGCTAGATTTAAGGAAAATTGAAGTTACAGACTTTGCGTAATGATTTATTTAAATATGATGATCCCACCTTCTAATTCACCCTCTCCAAAAGAAATGGGCATTTTGTTAATCCTATTTTATTGTCATTGTATGAGTATTTAAATTGCCTGTCCCTTGCTTGTTATGACCTCTTCCCCTGAGCAAGATTTGCTTACATGGTTGTGTTCTGAGCAAATTCCACTAAGCCATTCTGTTTTTGAGGAGAATTAAAGGCTTTTAGTCGCACCTATTGCTGTTTCAGTTTTGCTGCATCTGTGAATGATGGTGTTTCCTATTGACAGCTGCTGTTTTAATGATAGTGGGTTGACTGCTGGGAAGTTTCTGATCGCACATTGACTGTAAGAATACAGCTCACTGTATAAATGTGTGGTAAAGGAACTTTCATACCTGTAAAGGCAGCTTGATTTTTATTCTAAAATTTTGGTGGTCTAAAATTTCACTTTGCTACTTGTCTTGATGGTGAACTTTCATCTCCTTCATTAAAATTTTACATCATTAATTGCTGAGATAGGAGCTGTTATTGCTTATCACATTTCTTTTTAAATGTTAAGTCTTACAAATTTGTATCTAGAATATGTATTGTTCAGTACTCCAGCTTTCCTTTTAAACTTGAATCTTTTCTTGTTTTAAATTAATAAAATCTTCTTTCTTAACTATTAATTAAACAAAGCCTGTGACTCATTATCTGGTGAAGTGGTGTTCACTTCCTTATGAAGACAGCACTTGGGAGCTAAAGCAAGACATAGACCAGGCTAAGATCGAAGAATTTGAGAAACTGATGTCTAGGGAGCCAGAAATGGAGCGTGTGGTAAGAATTGGCTCTGTACAGAAGATTTTATTTGAAAATAGCAAAGTAATGTGGTTTTTCAGAAACCACTAATGGGATTTTCTGTATTTGAAACAGGAGCGACCTCCTGCTGATGACTGGAAGAAATCGGAGAGTTCCAGGGAGTATAAAAACAATAACAAACTCAGGGAATACCAGTTGGAGGGAGTAAACTGGCTTCTTTTCAATTGGTACAACACGTACGTAAATTAATTTTATTGGAGAAGTACTGCTTTAGAATAGATTTTATCATTTAAATTTAATGTTCATATGTTACAATGAGATTTTTAAAATTGTTTAAAGTCTTTTTATTTATCTTGCTTAAATTATGTACGACGATAAAACATTGGTTTTATTTATATTTTTTTTACTTAATATTTTATTTGATTATATTAATTTGTATAATTTAGTCATAATAATAGCCTTGAGAGAGAGTTTTACAGAGAAATAAAACATGTGCAGCTGGAATGCTTCTAATGCATCCATAGATGATACTAGTTGACCATAACTTTGAGACGGTATGATTTCTTTCTAGCATAAATCCATGCTGGTTTAGTAATCTAAAATCATGCAGATTTTAACTTTATAGATATCTTTGTTCTGTAGTACCCATGTTTGGAATAGAACCATAAGGCATTTTATTATTATTTTCAGACGAAACTGCATTTTAGCAGATGAAATGGGGTTGGGAAAAACTATCCAGTCCATTACATTTCTCTATGAGATATATTTGAAAGGAATCCATGGTCCTTTCTTGGTTATTGCACCATTGTCAACAATTCCCAACTGGGAAAGGGAGTTCCGCACCTGGACAGAGTTGAACGTGGTTGTGTATCATGGGAGTCAAGCCAGCCGGCGGACAATTCAGTTGTATGAAATGTACTTCAAAGATCCACAGGTAAAATCTGGCTTTGATTTTTATTTTTTTTATTTTTAAAGTTGTAATCTAGGATAAATTAACAACATTGTATTGTACAGGGTTCTATGTATTATGATAATTAATTAGATACTTTCTGCTGGTAGAGAGTAGATTCCAGCCAGTGGCGAATACCTATGTTATATGACAACAGTGCTCTCTTTTTATAGTAATAACCAGGAATTGTCTGAAAATGAAGAAGGGCCATGTAACTATATCAGTAACTTGCACGAGGTTTGCACTTTTTACAGAGAACTGGGAAAGAGCAGCTCAATGGGGAGGCTTCTTTAATTATATCTATACATAAACTGCTACGCATTTTACACAGCTCTAGCAATAGATCATATTTCATAACTTTTCAAAATATGGTTTGTCAATTTCATTATTAACTTTTGTGAATTGTATGACTTTTCTTGGAATCAGTGCATGACTATGATCTTGGTAATTCTAGTACATGCAGCAAAATGTGGATAGGTGAATAGTTCATGCTAGAAATAAAAATATTTGAGACCTTTTTTGTACAAGAAGCAACAAAGCAATATTTTTAGAACATAATGCTGTAGTTACTCAGAGTGCACTGAAGTACTAATTCTGAAAATCCGGTTCATCTTTCTGTATGCTGAAGCATGATGGAGATAGCATAGTTCAGTTACTGCCCTCTTAATTTTTGACAAATCTGTCTACGTTCATTCCATTATTATACAAAATTGGTGTGAGGCTACATTTCCCAGAAGATAGTTTGTTTGGTTTAATAGCCAGTGAACTAGCAAGTCTTGAGTGCTGACTCTATAGAAGTTAATGATGTTTGCAAGACAGTTTTAAGATATTACAAGGATATTAAAATTATACTTGTTTTCTGAATAATAGGATGCCAGTTTATAGTTAATGCCAATCACCATGCATTTATGGAAAATATCTGGTCAAATTAGCTTGATTTCTTTTTCTGATGATATTTCAGCTTGGGTGGATTAAGGCTATATTGTTGATGTTATAGACTTTCCATAAGTCATTTGACTTTGATTTTGTACCACATGACACTTCGATTAATAACCTCAAATTCTAAAAAGCAAATATGGGAAAAATGAAATGGATTAAAAGCATTGTAACCAATCAGTCTCAATGTAATTGTAAATGAGGAATAGTCATTGAGAAGTACATTTCCAGTGCAGGTTCTGGAAGGCATCAGTTGGCCCTAGGCTACCTAACATGCTTATCAGTGACACGGAAGAAAACTTGCAATCGTTGCTGATCAAGTGTGCTGAGGACACAAAGATTGGGCTGATGATAAACAATGAAGAGGACATTTCACAGATATAGCCCAAGTTGGATCACTTGATAAAAATGGAACATGCAAATGACAACTCTTGCAGTGCAGTTGAATGTAAGCTCATACATCTAGGATCAAAGTTAGTCTAAGACTGTTAAGGGGCATCATCTATTTCGCTAATGAAAAAGGAGGCTGAGAGAACTCGATTGGTCTAAAATTACCTATATGAAAAAAGGAATGTGGTAATAGGGGTTTTTCAGTTTAATAGACAAATATCTAATGCCTGGAAACTGAGGCTAAATAACTTCAGACTAGAACTAAGGTCCAAATATTTAATCATTAAAGTAGTTAACTATTGAAATAACTTGGCAAGGATTGTGATGGATTCTCTATCACTAGAAACTTCCAAAATCTAGGTGGGATGTTGTCGTCAAAGAAAGCTCTATTTCAAACAGGAATAAATTTAGAAAAGTACTGTGATCTATATTAAACAGGAAGTGAAAGAGGCAATTGGATTGATCCTTTTCAAGAATGACTCTGAATGATCTAATGTGATTTTCAGTTTTCAGAATTATAGTTCAGCTTTAAAAGGAAAAAAATGTTTGGTACCAAATAACTGTAATAACGGTGGTCATTCAAATGTGTCTGTGTGATCCCACAGTAGTGTGCTTGAACTTCATGCATGCAAGACTTGATTGTTTTTAATCATCTTTTCCTCTTAGCACTGTACAGGTGCCTTTGCCACCTCATGCTCCCAAAAGAGTGGCATAAAAATGAGATAGCTACAGTTTTCCTTCAGTTCTCTAATATTGCCAATGAAAACAAAATGGAACCTGGCATATGTCCAACTTTCTTTTTTCAGCTTTGGCTAAATTTCACCAAACTCTTCATGAAACCTTCAGAATATCAGTTCATCTGGACTGAATATGTCCAGTCAATGCTACTGCTAGGCTGCCAGTAGCACCATATTTCAAAAGAAAAGTCAAAGAAAGGTCTGCTCTTCTTCCTCACTCCTGGGACGTACCTTTTCACCACCTTTGAGTAGAAATGCTGCTTCTCAGAGTTTTGTGGTCAACTCATTAAAAAGCCTGGCAGCTTCCGTCTAGACTCCTGTATAGCTTTGTTGCAGGAATGGCACTGGTCTGCTCCATAACGAGGCAGCCAGAAGCCTGCGACATAATACCTTTCCCTGTTGGGCCCGCTGTATTCTCCCCTCAGAAGCCTTTATGAGTTCACTCTATATTCAAGCAAGAATTTGTGTCTCTGGCTAGATACCATGAGAGGAAGAAGATCCAGAACTCAGAGCAGATCTGGGTAAACAGAGCAGGAATAATAACCTTTTGCAACAAAGAAATTATTTTGTCTTTATCACCTATTTGAGGGAGCTTCGTTATCACTAGTACCAGTACTGGAGAACTTTTAAATAAAAAGCTTTTATAGTTGCCAGGATTATGGTTGCCTTTAATAAATTGTTTGATTCTCTGACAAAGTTTGGTGCAACAAAGTCATGTTAAAGTGCTTCTAAGGACAAGGCAGCTGGACTTGTTTGAAAGAACATCTTATTCCTCTTCCTCGACAGAAATGCCTCAGGGACAGATTATGGTGACCATCTGTCCCATCAGTGGATGCATGGCACCTTGTTTCAGGATGATCTTTATAAACATGCTAAAGCTTGGAGTCATGTGTTTGAGTCTATATGCTTTCCTTTCTTTGGGTACTGCAGGCCTTGGCAAATGACATATTCACGGTGCTGTACATCAACAAGCAAGGAAGTACTCTGTCATTTCTTCTGTGCTTAGAATCCACGAGTCACCGCCATAAGATTTAACCCCATTGTCCCTCCATCTTCTGACGACACATTTCATAGGCAGGCACATGGTAACAACCTTAAGCAGTTGTTGCAGATGTCAGTCGTCCAGCCAGTATTTCAGCAGTGGGAGAACATGTGCTGGATCTGACAGAACTCAGGATGTCATCCAGCAATTGAGCTTCTGTTTCCAAGATGGTGCCTTATCAGATTTCTTCTGCAAAAATAGGTATCAGGCCTGCTAATTGCTCATCTTACCCATTTCTGAGTGATTATCTACAGGGTCACGTGAGGTCAGATCTGACGAGATAAAGGTGATCTTTATAGCTGCTTACTAGTGGAGGCAATTTTGGGCTGGCAGACTGTGTGCCATTTTGTGTGTCCATTTTTTATCTTCCATTCGTCTCGCAATGTGGACACAAGTGATAGTCCATAGCCAGTTTTTTGTATTCAGATCCATAGACTCTCCTAGCTCAGCACATTGATTTTTAGCATTCACACAATCCTTACACAAAGAAGGAAACAGTGTATTAGGAAAATCAAATCCAAATAAAAATCATGTTATATATAGGAAAGTCAATATAATCTGAACCTAGGTGAAACTGTAGTACCACAGAACGTCAACTACAGGCTGTACTTGGAACAAGCTGGATTGGCATTTAGTTCTTCCCAAATCCACATTGCAGCAATATTTGACTTGTCATGCCCTCTAACACAGCTGTGCTTAAACTTCACAAATCTGATAGAATTAACATTTCTCAAGGGCTTCCTGCATATTTGCCCATCTATTAGACTCAGCTATATTGAAGATTCTCAACATTATCCTTTCCTGGCTCATAGAGCTTATTTGAGTCACTGTTTGATTGATCAGTACAACAATTTACCCATAAAACAAGTATTTTATTTTACTTTTTTAACAGTCATTACCCTAGTGCAAGTTCTGAGCCCTTATGGCTGGTTATCCCTATATAACTGCTGGAAGTCCAGCCCTGTGTGGAGCCCTGAAGTAGTCAGAGTTTAACATAAATCAGTTGGTTAACATATTGGTCTCCTTCCAATGGCATATTGATGCTAGAGGAGACGAAGTTACATTCCAGAGTTAAACTCTATTACTTGGACAAGACGTTAGGTTTTTGGCTTATCAAAAGGCTGCTCCATTTCATCACAGAATTTCTATTCACCATTAGTCTGGTGGCTTGTCAAAAGACACTCCATTTCATCACAGAATTTCTAAGTGGACTGAACCACAGCTGCACATCCAGCTGTTCTGAAAAATGGTGAGCTGCTTAGTCCAAAGATGAAGGGAGGCTTGATATACAGCATCTTTAGTCTGCTTCAGGAATGTCTTAGTATTTTAGATCCTTAAAGGCAGTAGTATCATGATGCAAACCATTGATGTCTGTTAAGTGTTATGTCCTTGACGTGGCAGCTGTGTCTGCTGCCATTCATTTTATTTGAAGCTGCTTCATTCCCACCAACCAAGGATGAATTATATATACCAGTCACCTACCATGGCATCCAGCTGACTCAAAATAGAAAACTGATCTCAGTTACGTACTGTACAGTAACTGTGGTTCTTTGATGACATAGTCAGTGTGGATCCCATAACCAGTCCTTCCTCTTCAAAGAAATACTGGTTTTGAATTGGGAGGGAGTAGTGGTTGTTTCAGCCTTTGTTCTTGTGTGGGAGCATTAATCGGCACAACCCCTCCCCCTCATCTTAATGTGCATATATGAAGTTTGTGTATCTCTACAGTGGGATTTATAGTAACAAGAAATGTTTCTACTAAAGTATTTGTGTAGTAATAGGTTTGTAAATACTATGCACAGATCCTACAGTCATGCACTGACCCTGGTCCTTTCTTGGGCAAAAATAAATAAGTATAACAGCCAGTATAAAGCCATAGACAGTGTTTGCATTCCTCTGTCATATTGCCAACATCAAGGACTGGATTAACTTTAAATGGTTTGCTCATTACACACATCTTTGTACTTTTTGAAATATAACAAGAGTTTGAGAAAACTGAACTTTTACCTTCTTTGTTCATTGGTAAGGTTTCCCACTATAATAACTGCTGTTCACTTAGGGTCGTGTGATAAAGGGGTCCTACAAGTTTCATGCCATCATCACTACATTTGAAATGATTTTGACTGACTGCCCTGAGCTGCGAAACATTCCGTGGCGTTGTGTGGTAATTGATGAAGCTCACAGACTAAAGAACAGAAATTGCAAGCTCTTGGAAGGACTCAAGATGATGGACCTGGTCAGTGGGTGTTTTTTTTGGTTTTCCTATACTTAAAATTGTCCTGGTCTGTACCATCTTCAAAATATTTAATTCTTTTTTCCTGTCTTCCAGTTAATCAGCTCACTCTATTAAGAGAATTTTATGAGAACTCTTTAAAGGACTTTCTAGACAGTCATATGGACACATCTCTAAACTGGGAGTGTTGAAGTGCTGAATACTTCTCTGATTCCCTCCTTAAATCTTGAAAACAAATCTTTCCTTCAAAGAGAGAATCCAGAGAAATCTTTGCCTTTGATTCGTAACTTTGCTTTCATTTCATATTATTTTTTTAACTCTTTGCACTATTTAAACATTGACAGTTGTTTGTTTTTAAATGCATATAAGCTTTAGAACATGGTCAAGCTAGATACCATTTATGTGTATGTATAGTATAGTATGTGGAGGGCTTGTTTTGGGGGATTTTTTGTTTTTTAACTATAAAAATACAGTTTTATCTTCTACTTTGGATTCCTTAAAACATAAGAGGAATGAGTAGTAGATTAGACTCCAGAATTGAACATTGTCTTCCAACAAGAAACAGAAGTAATTTTTTATTTGTTAATATAAAAAAATACAAAATTTAATGTGTGCAAACCAGTTTTTTTTTTTAATTTTTTCCTTGTAGGTCACTTCTGACCTTCCTCCCAGAGGACATGAAGCTTAATCAATGTATATTTATAAACTGTTGTATAAAGACGTTATTTATTAGATAAGTTACCAGAGGAAGAAGAATGGCCTTATAGTTGTGGCAGTTGAGTGGGACTTGGGGCATCTTGTTTCAACTTCTGCTCTAGTACAAAATTCCTGTTTGCACTTGGGCAAGTCACTTATTATATCTCTGTGCTTTCATTTCCCATTTATAATGTGAGATTAATGGCACTTTATTTCTCTTTCTGACTGTGTTGTCTATTTAAACTAATATTTTTGGAGCAGGCCTCTTTTTTTTTTTTTTTTTTTTTTTTTGTTGTTGTTGTTGTTGTTGTTCAGTTCCTGACATGCTAGGGCAGTGGTTTCTAACCTTGTTAGACTGCGGACCAGAAGTGACTGCAGACTGACAAACTGCAGACCAGCATACTGCAGACCAGAAGTGACCCAGCATATTGCGGACTGGCAGCCAATCCTTTTTTTATACTAAAAGGGTTTCCTCATCATTGCCGGTCCACAGAATGCCGGTCACTTGCGGACTTCTGGTCCATCAGCCAAACCTTTGCAGCCCGATACCAGGCTGCGGCCCAGGGGTTGGGAACCTCTGCACTAGGGCCTCAGCTTAGATGGGCTTCATGGCATTAATGTGACAAACAAATAAGTATGGTCTTTCCCATTAATTCACAAAACCTAAATAAAATCTGTTTTAAAAAGTTGGTTGTCTTGTATTGCTTAAGCAATACATAACTTTAAAATTTATTCCTGCTGCTCCATCCTACTTCTTTCTGTACTTGTGTTTCCACCTTAACTTTTCCCATAGGCTGTACTGTATATGTCAGCCACTTTGCCACATCTTCCTTCCTTTTTCACTGTCTACACCCTGGCAGTACTACCTCCTGGTTTCAGTTAATATATATATATTTATATATTTAATAAAACAAGGTCTGCTTTTAAACAGCCATAGGATCTGTATACAAACAAATGTTTACCCAGCAGGTCTTGAGACTTAACAAACCTGCCCCATTTTTTTTTTTAACTGCCCTTTCTAGGACTACAGGAATAATGCAGAATGTGTTACTTTTAAAATGAGAAATAAAATTCTGTTATAGGAATGCTTTGGGGCAGTTTAACAGGGACCAAAGGCCCTGCTACTTTGAGAGGGGAGAACAGCAGGCTAGAGCTGCATTCTGATGGGGGCAACTGAGCTTAGGCTAGCTACTAAGTAAGCAACTCAGTTGTGCAAGCTGCAGCAGAGAGGAGCAGGCAGCTCACTGAGCTAAAGAAAGAACACCTAGGCTCAGTAAGGAGCTGAGTGGGGGGGCATGAGACCAGAAGTAGGAGGTACTCAGGGAAATAAAAGCTCAGCCGTGAGCCAGAACAGGCAGTCAGGCCTTGCTCTGTTGAAGAGAAGGAGCTCTTGCCTGCAGGACTAGCTGCAGAGAAGCTGGAACCTAGAGGGATTTTGCAACAAGCAGAGACTGGTGGGTTTAGGTTAGGGTATAAGATTGTTAGAGCCTGGTGGGTTACTGTTTGTGTTTTGTGTTTGAGCAGAGGACCGAATTGTGGCTGTAGGGGAGGATGGCGGCCATGGGAGGTTCCTGGTGGGGTATTTTGTGATAGCAGCCTAACCTGGGTCAGGGACTCGAGGGCTGAGGGCTGGATATAGACTTCAGCTGTCTCAGCTTTGGGTTGTCTGGTGAAGCTGGAGTCTGGGAGGGGCTGCAGCCAAGTCAGGGTAAGGGGCCCAGAGGCAGGTGGAGACCAAGGGCAAAAGCCTGGGGTGAGGGGCTTCAGCTTGAAACAGGATGAATCCAGAACAGGACCATGGGCCCAGGGACAGTGTAAGGCCAAAAAGGTCAAGGGCCGGGTGGTCTGACACATGGGTCCAGCGAAGTGAATCCAAGTAGGGTCAGGGCCTAGGGAAATAGATTGAGCCTTGCCAGACCTTGTGCCTGGGGGGCGGCCTGATGAACAGGACCAGAGGGCCCAAAGAAATGAATCTGGCGTAACAACTGCAAGGCATGGGCATAATAGTAGTGGGGGTGGCTGGAGGCCACAACTAGATTCTTTAGGGCAGTTTGAGCTAAGAGGGCCACAATTACAGCACTAGGGTAGGTTGGTGCCTGAAGGCACTGACAGGACCAGTAGGGCCTGATCAGTCAGAGGAGCAGGTGCCAGTGGGGTACAGAGCTGGGGGTAGTGGGTTTTGGGATCCATGGCCACAAGGCAGACACCAAACAGTCCAGCACAGCACAGAAGGCTAGGCCAAATAGGGAGCCAGTGGATACTCCGGGACTCTGGGGAACAGCTTCCAAATATCAAATACAGTTCTATCAAGGCATAGCAGATAGATGAGGAGGAGGTCACCCTGAGGAGCTGGAGTGGAGGCAGGAGGCTGGTCCTAGTACATGCAGCAATTGTCTGTTCCTAGAGAGAAAGTAAATCATTCTACATGCACTGTTTAATGCAGCATATCAAAGACTTCTGTTGTGTACTTGGGAGGGTGGGGAAAGTGGAGGTGTTAATTCCTGTTGTATTTGTCTAGTCCAAAAGTCCATCTGATTTATGGAGGCACATGGATAGTGGGGGCAAATTCCGAGTGGCAGCAGGCTGGTTGGTCAGCGGACTTTGGTAATAAGTTGACAATAATGATTTGGAGTCGTATCCCAGTGTGCTATGGGAGGAAGGCCACAGTGTTGAATGTCATAAAGATTTTCTGATGAGCCATAAAGAGGCAGTTAAAGAATTTATTGAAACAACTCTTGAGAAAAACAACAAGCAGAGACATGCTTTGAAAATGAACCTTCATAGATTTTATTTCTAGGCAACTGTTTTATTCTTGCAGGAACACAAGGTGCTGCTTACTGGTACCCCATTACAGAACACTGTAGAAGAGCTGTTTAGCTTACTTCATTTCTTGGAACCAGCTCGCTTCCCTTCAGAAACCACATTCATGCAAGAGTTTGGTGATCTGAAAACTGAAGAACAGGTAATTACTCATGCACACTCTTCTTTCCCTGTTTAGGGAGAATGTCAATTTAACCATGCTACTGAGTCTGAATGTTATTTCCTGCTATTACAAGTAATTCTTAGTGTGTTTAGAACTGGAAAAGTGGAGATTAAAAAAAAGCTTGTTTTATATATTTGACAACACATTGTCTAGTAAAAAAAAAAATCTATCTGCTGTTCAGCCAGTCGGTCAGTAACTGGAAGATACAAATATTTTGTATAAGGAGATTGTACAAACAATTGGCACAGGGATCAGTACAGATGTAGTATGAAAGAATGTTTTTTAATTTTTTCACTTATTTGTTTAGACTGACTAGGTTTTCACTTGACAGTCCCTTGAGTGCTTCTAACAGGAGAGAGGACAGTTGCTTCCCTTGATACAAATGAAAGTTTTGCTGTTGGCTCCAGTGGGGGCGGGAACCTGTTTTACCCAGGTTAAGAAGTAATATAACTCAGTAAGGAGAAAATTCTTTCTGTTCTTTATTCAGAAATTATTTCTTCAGTGCTGTCCTATTAAAATCATGCTACGATGGCTAAATCAAGTACTCAAAAATTAGGAAATGCCAGAAACACAAGGTGTTATGAATGCTACCTTAACTTGATCTATTTGTGTATATCCACATATGATTGTTTTAATCATATTATTATGTACTGTTTCATTCCATAGGATCTGATCTCAGTTTTTCTTCAAAGCATTTAACAGTTGAGTGCTTGACTTTGACCTGTATTTCTTCCTTGTAACATAGCTTTAAGTACCTTGTTTTAAGAAAGAAGAAACTGAGAAAAAAATTATATCACTGGAAATAATAATTTCTCTCAATCACATAAGAGTTGTAACCTTTGGATACACAACATAGTCCTATATCAGTTAAACTTAGTTTCTTCTGCTTGGAAAAACCACTAGAGGGGAACAAGAAACATCACTTCACCAATGGATTCCCTAGCTGTTGTTAGATAGCAAAGGAATGTTTAAAGGTGACTCCTGGGTTCTAATACAAATAATAGAGGGGAATGTGAACTAGTGATTTAATCTCCCCCTTCTTGTTTCCCCCTTGTCATGAACCTTACTTTTTTAAATCTGCAGCAGGAGTGGTCAGCTTGTGGCACAGATTGCCACATGCCACACAGAGGCTGACTGGGGAGGGGATAGACAACACAGTGGTAGGTAAATAGGGCAGAAAGTAGAGCAACATATCAGACAGGGAGCACAGGGCAGAAAGCACAGCAGCAGATTGGGAAGAGAAGGGGATCAGAGTGGCACTTGGGATGCATCTACATATGCGCTTTAGTACAGAGTAGACTAATCAGTTCCACAATAAAGCATCACAGTGTACACGTGCACCGGTATTAGGGCACAATAAACTAATTAATTCCACCGTAAGATTGTATTGTCGCAGACAGTACTGTCTTACGGCAGAATACTTTATGGTACCAAAACTCATGTGTAGACACTGAGCAGGGCTGTAAATTGAACCCAGTCAGACCAGCCAGGGGCCTGCACTACCCCAGCTCAAATTGCTACTGTGCTGGGTGCACGAGTAGATGCTGTGCCTGGGAGCAGTTTACTCCGATTCAAAACACTCTGGAATTTATTGCGTTGCATTAATTGCACGTGTAGATGCACTTAAGGAGGGTGTAAGACTAATTAGTGGCACACCTGCCAAAAAAGTTGGCCTTCATGCTGGTTTGTTAGACATAATGGACAAAACAGGAAAGACTGTCATCCCACTCTCACTTTTAGTGCTCTGCACTAGAGTGGGCCCCCAGTAAATGAGAGGAGGAATTGCAAGGTCATCTTAGGTCTTGTACAGGCTTTCAGTTTCTGCTGGGAAAGTCACTGTCCTCCCAGAAGAAACCAAAAGTATACAGATGTTCAGGCTTTTTCTCCCGGAGTAAAAATGGGTGCTCCATGAGGAAAATAACCTGGGAGCTACCAAGGTTAAATCACTCCTAGGAGAGTTCCTTCTGGAAGAGTGATTGTATGTACTGTTACCAAGCCCTGAAGCTTTGAGTTTTGTGTGCTAAGACATTGCAAACGGTCTAAAGCGAATTCATCTGCCAGCCTTCAGCAAACCCATCGTGAGTTTGTACAGATTGAGATTTTTTTTTCAGAGGCTTAGAATTTGGCTGATTTGGGGGAATTTTAATGGAAATGAGAAAAGGGATCTTTCCAACCCCAGGAAAAAAAAATCTGAAACATTATCAGTTTGTCTTCAGGCACACTTCTTCTGTTTCACCCAGCTGTCATGGCTGATGTGAAATGATGATTCCTGCTTGGGAAATTTTGATCCAAGTGAGACTTATTTCATAACATCAGAAACATAATCTCACCTGAGAAAAATACTGCTGAACAGAAATAATACGGTACTGTTTCATTTTTTTAAACTTTAATAGTGTGTATCCCCTAGGCTACCCAAGGCAAATTCAATCATTAGTTGACTCTAAGAAATGTTAATGCTGCTACTTTTGAGCTGTGGAGAGAAGGGAATTTTAGAGATCCATGTTCTTTTAGGATTAGGGTATGACAATCAGTTGCTCCTTAAAATTGAAGGTGGTGCAGTATTCTTTTGAGAATCAAAAACTTAATATTTGAAACTTTGCTATTCCTGTCAATAAATAAACATGTGTGTGTTCCAGGTGCAAAAACTCCAAGCTATTTTGAAGCCAATGATGTTAAGACGTCTCAAGGAGGATGTAGAAAAGAACCTGGCTCCAAAAGAAGAAACCATCATTGAAGTTGAGCTGACAAATATTCAGAAGAAATACTATCGTGCTATTCTTGAAAAGAATTTCACATTTCTCTCTAAGGGTGGTGGCCAAGCTAACGTACCTAATCTTCTGAACACTATGATGGAACTTAGAAAATGCTGCAATCATCCATATCTTATTAATGGTAGGTCAGCATTTTTCTCCACTTTCTCAAAATGACTATGAAGCAGTTCAGTATATTCGGTTTCAGTATGTATCCTGCAGTTCTTCTCCTTTTCATCGAATTCCCTTAAAACCAATGTGGATGGATGGGGAAGGATAATACTTTTTTGCACAATCTATGAAAGCCAGCATAGTGACAACTTTCTCTTTAAAGTAAGTCTTGGGTCTGAGTCTTGGATTGCTGCTTAGAAAAAGGTATTAGCCATAAAATCATTTGTATAGGTCTGTCAAAAGATTTCTAGTCCTGATAGACTGAGAAATGAGAGTATTATCAGGTTTTTATGGTTTCTTATGCTCCTATGTCTTTATTTCAGATTAACAGTTAGGGCAGCCAGTAACAGCTAACTAAAAAAATACTTGTTACTTGTCTTTCAGTGTAGCATTGCTCTTTAGATCAGGACCAAGTGTAGTAAGTGCTAAATGAAGGACCAGTATAGCCTTTAATACCATCTGAGAAGAGAAAGATAAATGCAGTTAATTGAACTACAATGCATGTTAACCAAATTTAAGCCTACCTTCTTTTCCAACTTCATAAATCCAGTTCCATCCTACTAGTTTCCTGCCTAGTAACCACCTGTTTACTTTCTCTCAATAGTTTATCATACATGCTGTGTTACAGTAACTCCCTAGTTTGAGGACCATTTTTCAATCGTTTCATATGCAACACTAGTGCTAGGAACTCTTCAGAATTTATTATAGACTTTCTTTGAGCAAGTATGTAAATGATATTACCAGAAAATAGATCGGCCTGTTCAGGATATGGAACTGTTTGTGCTGGTATTTAATTTAATAAATTGAGTTTTGAAATAATGCATCAGCATTGTCTACACTTGTAACTTCATTTTATTTTATGAGTCTTATGACATTTGGTGGCTTCCTTAAAGCTTCATCTTTTGGAGTCAGGTAGCTGTAGGAGAGAATATCCACTATTTTTTTTCAAATCAAAGTTTCTAGGCCCCCCCAGAAATGTGGAAAATATGTACCTTTATAAAATTAAAAACCAGAAGGTAAATGAGAAAAACCACAAATGCTTAAAAATATTATTAAAACATTCTCCCAAGGGATTTTGTTTGGATGCTTTGGCCTGACTCAGATTTCATGACAATGCTGATTGAACAAGCCTCAGACTTCGAAAAATTTTAGAGATGAAATATCAAAATAAATTTTGATACTAGGAAAGAAATTTGTCATTCTAGGAAAGAAAGTCTTTTATAATTTCTTGAGCTTTTATTCTGTAATAACCTATTTGTACTTAAAATGGTGACAAGCTCATTGCAAGCTCTTCAAAAAGAATTATAATGACAGCACAGCAACTTTGCATCACAATTCTTTGGAAAAACAGTTTTTGCACTAGCAAGATCTCAGCATTATAAAAGAAAACAGCTGGCAATTTTTTTCATATTTTTGCATTTCATTGCATTAGTGCAGGTATCATTGGTTTCTAGGTTATTGGGTGAAATTCTCCCAGACTTGCATTTACTTCAGTAGCATTTAATGTTTAATGAAAATTGTGCACTTGAGTTTTTGAGTTCATAGAAGTCTTTGCAGGCATGTAGTACTGCATGTGATTTTTATTTGATACCAACTTACCAAACTTGTTTTACATATTCTGCATTATGTGGAATATCATCTGGAAGTCTTGAAGCTTTTCACTGTGCTTTGATTGATAGGCTATGTGGTGCAAAATGATTGGTGAATGCCACATGGTTATTCTTATGGCTTCTTGGTTGGCTGCGCCTATGTAGTACTCAGCAGAAATTCTTTTGATTACTCTTCTTGGAGGGAGTGGCCACATTTTGTGTAGTCTCAAAGCAACATCTTTTGTTTTTCTAGGAGCTAGAGCACTGGGCTTTCCTTAGTAACCATTCTCAAGGACTCAGAGATCATGCCTCTTCCCTGATTCTGAGAAATAGCAGCAGGGAGTGGCTCTGTGCTGGTCTTAGCTGCAGTGTTGTGGGGGCATATGGAAAGGCTTTTTCCTTCGCGACCTCTTGTGTGTCTGGAAGTCATTCTTGACTGCAGGGAGTAAAAATGTAGTAGTCCAACTGACTGTCCACACATCCAGTCCCTTCCTCCTCTTTTGCTCCCTATAAAAAGTCTTGATTGGAGTGAATACTGACTTAATTAGTAAAATATATTGGGGGTGGGGGCGGGGTTGCATAGGTACAAGAGACTGTTATGGCAGTAGGTGTTATCCAGAACAAATTATGAATTGTTTGAAGTTCCCTAGTTACTAGGATTTGCATTGAGACTTGCTATGGTGTGGTTGGCTTTCTGTTATGGTTCGTATGTAACTTAGATATATTAATGCTGAGGTTTACATGTTTGCTTTGCTCATTCAATAATAGAAATTTGGGTTTTACAATTGAGCAAAGAAAAACTGTGTGGGATTAGCTAAGGGTGGGCAATTATTTTAGCTGGAGAGCCACTTAACAAGTTTTGGTGAGCTGTCAAGGGTTGTGCACAAAATCTTTTGGAAGATATAATTTTAACAAATTGTAGATGAAAAGCAAATCATATACTAAAAATCAAACATCTGCTATAACGTATTTTAATTTATTTTTTTAAAAGTCCCGATTTTGGAGGAGGGGAGTTGTATATAGAGGCAATTGCATGATAGCTCAAAACAAAGTCTTAGTCTTACTTTTTCCATATTGTGTGTTGGGGGGGGGGTGGAACATGGGGTGTGTGGGGAGGGGGTAATTGTGCACATATGTAGGGGGTGCTCCCCATGTGCTAGGTCCCAGAGTCAACTGGGGGTAGAAGGAAAGGGAAAGTGGGGGTGCATCCAGCAAAGCTTTCTTGGGCGGTATGGTGCAGGTGTGGTCCGCTGCTCCTGCCGCAGTCTGCATGGGGCTGAGTGTCACCCACTCCTGCCTGGGGCAGCCTGCACTGTGCTCCTGCCTATATCCACAACACACCTGCTGATAGCACCACCCTGGCCCCGGCCCTAGCCAGCATGCACAGCTACCTGGCAGAGCTGCTCTCTCTGCTGCCTAGGTACTGCTTGGCTCCCCCTGCCTACAGCAGCTCCTCCTGCTATGCTGCTCTGGCTGCCTTCCTGCTGCTCTGGCTGCCTTCCTGCCACTCCAGCTGCCTTCCACCCACTTGGCTGCCTGCAGGTGACTGCTTATCATGCTGGGTGTGTGGAAGGGGTAGAAAACAGCCAGGAGACTGAGCTGGAGCCCTGTGCACTGGGGCAGGAGCCGCCCAGCTTCAGTATCCCCCCCCTGTCCTGCCCCATCCCCCCCCACCTAGCTGGGTGTGTGGTTCCCGGCATGCGTGCTCATGGCTGTCACCGGTTTCCCATGCTACCTGCTGCTGGGAGCAGTGCAGCAAGGCCAGGAGGAGGAGCCGCTGGAGGTGAAGGGAGCTGAGCAGTACCTCGGTGACTGCCGAGCAACTGAAGCAGCCTTGCCAGGAAGCTGTACATGCTGGCTCGGGCCAGGGTAGTGGGTATTGGTGGGCATGGAGCTGGTGTGGGCAGGGTCATGGCAGTTAATTGGCGGGCCAGATTTTGCCTATCCATGGATTAGCTAGAGTGCCATATGTAAACTATCTGGAAACCCACCGCATACTTGGAGTATGCGCTCAATGGAGAAGTTGACTCCTGTAGTAGTCACCCTTACCTAAATACTACTACATAGTTAACAAAAAGTGAGAAAGGGTTCTTCTTGCAGATCAGACTTAAGCATGCATCGAATTCTACTAGTCCTGCTTGTGTTTGTTATGCTACTTCATGAATTGCCATACATTTGAATATGTATGGCCATAAGGATCAACAATGAGCTGAGCAGTGATATCCTGGTAGGAAATAGTTCAGTTACATGCTTCTGTTTATTCTCTCGTGCACAATTTTACATTTATGTTTGTGGCTGAGTTTTTTGTCAGTTTTGTTAGTCATGATTGTGTGGGTATGCTGACTTATAACTCTCCCATCCTGATAACCTGGTCTGAATTCCTTTACATGTACTGTATCCTTGCTTAATATAGAGCTGTCAGACGTTCTGGTAATCTACTTATTCAGTTCTTATTCTTACTTGATCTGGGATGGTATCTAGGTAAGACAGTTCAAGTTACTACAGACACGTATCAAACTGGTGATCAGACAGCTGATGTGTGTGCATGAGTGAGAGAGAGAGACCTGCCTCCCAGGGCAGTTTAGGAAGGGAATGTGGGCGAGGTTGTAGTGTAGCAGTTGGCTCCCTGCCTAACCCTCACTTGCATTGTTCAAGAAAAAATATAAAATATGGCCACTGTACACCACTGGAATATTTAAAAAACTTGATCTTGACCAAAATTTCAGAAATAAATAGTCAGTGCTCTGAAGAATTTCAGAAAAGCTATTTATTTTTCATGCATGGTTTTACTTGAAAACTAATTGAAAACTGCTGTGTGATGCACAGGGATCCTAGTTTTCTGTGATAAAAAAATAACAAATTATCTGATTAAAAAATCCCAAAATCTGTGGTTAAAATTAAATGCCCCCCACAGCCCTGCTGGTGTCCCTCACTCCTGCCCCCCAGCCACCATGGCTATGGGGCCAGGGACCTAGGTCTGCACCCCTCTGCCCCCAATGGAAGGCAGCGGCTGTTACAGCAGGAGCACGAGCCAGCTCCCCCACCTGCTGCAGCCTCAAGCGGGGCCAACTTCCAGTGGCAGCATGCAGTCCCAGGGGGCAGGAGGGACCTGCCCACAGCAGATCTGTGTGGGGGTGGGGGCAGGGTGGGTGTGCACTGCCCCTGTGCACACAGAGGAAGTGTGGCCAGGGCAGTGCAGAGCTTGCAGTGGCAGGCAGCTTTCATGCATGAACACGCTGTGCTCTAGAGGGCCTGGGGAGGGCAGCAGGGTGGGGAGTGCAGTGTTTGTGACCCAGGGTTTGTAGCTGGCTAGGCACTCTGGCCAGGGGAGGGAGGATTTGCAGTCTCCTCGCTCCTGGACGGACTGCCTGGCCAGCTGCGATGCCCCCCTCCCAGGCAGAGAGTGCCCAAGTTGGCTGGGGGCTGAGGGAGCAGGGAAGTCTGCAACCCCTCCCCCCCCGACCCCCGGCTGGAGTGCTCGGCCAGCTGCAAACCTCCCCAGCCAGCTTGGGCACTCCCCAGCCAGACACTCTGGCTGGGAGGCGGGGTTTGTAGCCAACCGAGTACTCCGGCTAGGAGCAGGCAGGCTGCAACCCCTCTCCTGGCTGGAGTGCCTGGCTGGGGAGTGCCCAAGCTTACTGGGGGCTGAGGGAGCGGGGAGGTTTGCAGCCAGCTGGACACTCCCATTTGCAGATGGCCGGCTGCAAACCCCCACCATTCTCGGCTAAGTACTCTGGCCAGAAGCGGGGAGGCTGCAAACCCCCTGCCAGTCAGAGTGCCTGGCTGGCTGCAGATCTCCCTGCAACCCCCAAGCCCCACTTACCTCTAGCAAGAAGAGTGAGCCTGAAGCAGCCTCCAGTAAGTGCATGTCGGCCCCGCCCTTCCCCCCTCTCCCTTCTGGTCCTGGCAAGGTTGAAGGTTTCCCCGCCCTTTTTGTAAACATCTCTTGCAGGCTGGACATCTGCTAGCCTGCAGAGCTCTTTGCAAGAGGGGGAAATCTGCAGGTTTCTCTTCTAAAAGGGAAAATCCGCATTTTCCCTGATAAAAATGGGAAATCCGCAGTTTTCTCTGTTTTTCCATGGGAAATGGAAAATCTGGATCCCTAGTGATGCATTACCATTTTTGCCAGCCAGAAATATCCAAGATGCTTGTAGTGGTCTGTCTAGTACTCCATGGAATGGAGGGTGTCAACATAGCAAACTCCTTATTCTAAATGGCACTCTTTCTGGTAGTCTCAGAAAACAGGCCAAGGAGATAATGGACACGAAGCTTCATGACCTTCCAGGCCAAGGCAAAATTAAACAGGTGTTATAAGGAAGCTTGAACTGCTGCCCATTCAGTTAATGTCCTGGGGTTAAACAGAATAATCTATAAGCTTTTGTTCTTTTTAAACCCATAATAGCGTTAGATGAAAAACATGCTGTAAGACTGTTGGCTAATTCTAAAAGAACCTTGAGTATTGGATAGCTTCAAACTAAGCAAGCAGGAAAAAATAAGTGCAGTTTACCTTCTATTCCTTGCTCTTTAATTTTCCAATGAAAAATTGGCTTTTCCATTGTCTGGACTTTGGCATAGTGGCAGAAGCAGGCCTTTAATCATATATTTTAAGCTTTAATGTAAAAAAAAAAAAAAAAAAAAAAAAAAAAGTCCTATTTAGACTTCTTCATGCTGTAATGTCAGAGTGGGCCAGTCTTTTGCTTTTGAGTTAGTTTGTTAAAATAGCTTTTCCTCTCCCTTAAATATGTAATAAAATTTGTTTAGTTAGAATCTGGTCTACTGCTTTCTGCAACAAATTCTGTCCTGGTAATTTCTTAAAATTCATACATCACTCTCATTCAGTATTCTTTTATATAGAAAGGGTTTGGGTTTTTTTTTCCTAGGGGTTTTTCCCCCCCTTGCTGTATTTTTATTTAGAAAGGTTCTCTTCCTAGGTTTTTGTTTTTTGTTTTTTTTTTCCTGCTGAAAGCTTAAATCCCTTGTTGTTCATTTGTTTGGTTTTGTGTACGTGTGTGTTTAGTGCTAACTTAGCTAATGAACGTGTATAAATGTTTATGCATATAATGCTTAAGACATTCTTGTACCTTGCATAGGGTATTGAAGGCAGGCTCATTGTTTTATTAATAAAACCTTTACAGTATTCATGTATTGCTGTCCAATCTTTGCAGGTGCTGAAGAGAAAATTTTGGAAGAGTTTAAAGAAACACACAATGCCGACTCTCCAGATTTTCAGCTCCAGGCAATGATCCAGGCTGCTGGCAAGCTAGTACTGATTGACAAGCTGCTGCCAAAACTGAAGGCTGGTGGCCACAGGGTGCTTATCTTTTCCCAGATGGTGCGCTGCTTGGACATACTGGAAGACTACCTCATTCAAAGACGGTGAGAGCAACAATATAATACAATTCTGAATGCATTGTTTTTCCCTCAGTGACCACAATATTTAACCTGTGAGCAATCTGTATTGTAAAAAGATGAAACTTAAGTACTTGAATTTGTTGAATGATCCGATGAAAGGAAAATGCACGCCTTTAATTACGAAGAGTTTGTTATTTCTTATGGGTGTACAGGTGCCTCTCATGTAGTATGCTAATATTCCACCTTCTAGTTAATTGTTCAGCTAGGCTTTTTTCCTGATATTTAGTGTAAGAATATCTAGCCATAGTTTGATGGTTTATTTCATTCTTTTGGATAACAGTTCTTTCTCCAATGGAAATTGCTCAGAGGAAGTGTGTGCAGTATGTCCTTCACTGATGCATCTAGTTGATTAAAAACACTTACTCTATACTTTGCTGTAATTGTGCTGTAATCATTATTGAGTTCCTTTTAAAAACTAATTGGTACAATGATAAGGTATAGTAAACCATTGGTGTAAAATTGTCTTTATAATCTTTATTTCAGGTACCCATATGAGCGAATTGATGGCCGAGTAAGAGGCAATCTTCGCCAGGCAGCTATTGACAGGTTTTCTAGACCTGATTCTGATAGGTTTGTTTTCCTGCTGTGTACAAGGGCAGGAGGTTTGGGCATTAATCTTACTGCTGCTGATACCTGCATCATCTTTGATTCAGACTGGAACCCCCAGAATGACCTCCAGGTAATATTGAAAGAGGCAATTATTACTGAATTTCATCTTTCTACCATATACTTTTCTAAGAGTTAGGGCTGTTATTGGCCTTTAGAAAATGCGTTAAGCTTAGAATTTAAATGTTAGCATTTTCAAGAATTTAGAAGAAATAGTCTTACGTTATCTATAACCCTTGTTTTCTTTATGCTAATTGTAACTGAAGATCCTATTTTGTGTTTCTTAGGCCCAAGCCCGATGTCACAGAATAGGACAGAGCAAATCAGTGAAGATCTACAGGTTGATAACAAGGAACTCTTATGAAAGAGAAATGTTTGACAAAGCTAGCTTAAAACTTGGCCTTGATAAAGCTGTACTCCAGTCTATGAGTGGAAGAGAAAATGCTACAAATGGGGTGAGAATGGATTTATTCACATTTCCAAAGGTTCACATTGTAGAGCACATTTTTGCTTACTGTCCTTTCTGGTGAAGGACATGGCTTTTCTGGTTGAATATTTCAATTAGCTTCAGAATAGATTAAGCTAAGAACTTTGTTTGCCATTTAATTAGTACTTTAAGGCCTAAATTTACAAAGTGTTGTTCTGTCAGTCAAGTATAAAACATTCACACTTGTTGCAGTCATCTCTAAAGAACATCAAGAATGGTTAGATTATGCTATTAGTATTAAATTATGATGGATATCAAAGAAGACTTTATATCGTCTTTAAAATACAGGTACAGCAACTTTCTAAAAAAGAGATAGAAGATCTCCTGAGAAAGGGGGCTTATGGTGCTCTTATGGATGAGGAGGATGAAGGTTCCAAGTTCTGTGAAGAAGACATTGACCAGATTCTCTTAAGGCGAACACACACAATTACTATTGAGTCTGAAGGAAAAGGCTCAACTTTTGCAAAGGTGAGCATTAACACTTAAAGAAAAAAAAATATGACCTGATGAATGAAAGTAGCAGTAAATCTACCTTCCCCATTGATTTAGTTTTATTTTTTCTGTGTAAAATGTCACATTAGAAAATCATGGTGTTCCTTTTCCTCCAACATCTGTTTGTTTCTGGGGGCTTAACCTTTTATTTAAAAAATAAATTGTCATTGCTCTTACAGTGAAAATGAAAAGCTGTTCATGATGGCATACAGTAGTGAAGCTAATGTATGTGTTTTCATGCTCACTAGGCTAGTTTTGTTGCATCTGGAAACAGGACAGATATTTCCTTGGATGACCCTAATTTTTGGCAGAAGTGGGCTAAGAAAGCTGAGCTGGATATTGACGCTTTAAATGGAAGGGTGAGCACTTTGAACAAGTTCCTGATTTGTTCAAAGAGAACTTTTGATTTTGAATTTATATGTTCCTTTTTGCTTGCTTTCATTTTAGAACAACCTAGTTATTGATACACCAAGAGTAAGAAAGCAAACCAGGCTTTACAGTGCAGTGAAGGAGGATGAACTGATGGAGTTCTCAGACCTGGAAAGTGATTCAGAAGAAAAGCCCAGCACAAAGCCCCGAAGACCTCAGGACAAGTCACAGGGTTATGCAAGGAGCGAATGTTTTAGGGTAGAGAAAAACCTTTTGGTTTATGGGTAAGTGCAGTTCTGTGACTAGAGAAAGGTAGCTGAAATTTGTATACATTCTGTTTCCAAGGTACATCTTGAATCCCCAAGAGCCTTATATTTTACCATTTAAAATGTTTTGGAGATCTTTAAGGCATAAGGGAATTGAAGCACAAAGACAGGCCTGGTTTGGAAATTAACAAGCAGCTTAGACTCTTTCCTTAGACCTGAGCTCGATTGCTTTGGCACCACCTAGTAGAACCCTGGATTCCTGTTTCTCTGGTGGATGCATTGGATGCTTAATTGTTCTCTTTCATTAGCTCATCCAGCTTTAGCTTTTGTGTCTTTGCAGGCAGACAGTTATATTTGGCTGTCCTCGTGGTGGGCTTCAGAGTCACTATGCATTCTTTTTTTTCTTTTTTGCTTGTTCATGTTTTTTTCCTTGTTCATGTCCTCACCCCCCCTCCAACCCTTCACCCCTCTCCCATTCTTTTTAGAAGTTTGCTTGTGCTTATTACCAATAATGCATTTCAAGGTCAAACTGATCCAAAAATCTCATTATTACAGAAGCACTCTAGGATTGTATTCCCTATTCATAAATGACTGGCAACATTTAGTGTTAAACATGTGTACTTCATTATTTCCAGTATAGTTCAAGTGCAACTTTTATGAGCAGTGAACCTATTGCCTGCTCTGTAAAATAAACATTCTTAACTCTTTGGTGCTGTAGTTGGAAGCGCACCATTCCCTGACATGACCTACAAATGGAAAATACTTTAGTGCTAAGACAGGAGCTCCCAACCTGCCTAGCACCCAGGGGTTAAAATGAATGGAAATTCCAGTGCTACAGCTATGTACTGAACATATTTTTTTTGTAGTTGGGGTCGGTGGACTGACATCCTCTCACATGGGCGCTATAAACGTCAGCTAACAGAACAAGATGTGGAAACCATCTGCCGGACTATCTTGGTATATTGTCTTAATCACTACAAAGGGGATGAAAATATCAAGAGTTTCATCTGGGATCTGATCACTCCAACTGCAGATGGGCAAACACGAGCCTTGGTTAACCATTCTGGTAAGCATACCACAATTGAATGATAGTGCTCTGGGACAGAGGACTCTTGTTGAAGTCACACTACAGATTTCTTTTAAACTGTAGGCAGACTGACTTTGCTGTGATATGATCAGATTAGATAAGCAAGTCAGAGTAAGGGTGGGTTAGTTTTGTTTGGGAGACCTCTAGTGAATACCTTATGGGCTGTACAAAGCACTGTCAATTCAGAGTAGCACTCTTCCTCTTAGTATTGAACAAATATTCTGGTACAGCATTAAAAGAGTGCTGGAGCAGTTGTCTTTCAAACAAGACATGAATGACCTGAGCCTGTTCAGGCCGCTTGTTAGATCTCCTGGTAGTTTTCATAAGACACAGGAATTTTAGATTATTATTCCGGTGAGAGTCCCTGTTTGGTAATTGCATTCTTTAGAGATGAACTTGCTCTACAGTTTCCACAGACTTTGGAAAATACAGTTCCCTGTACTAAATGGTTGGTTGTAGCTCTTCATCCCAGGGGTGGTAGCTGTGATATTTGTTTTGTTTTTTTTTTATGGCTGTTTTTTACTGCACTTTGAGATCAGGCTTTTACAATTCAGACTGAGAAGTGTTTGGGGGATGTTTCATAGGTCTATCTGCACCAGTGCCCAGAGGAAGGAAAGGCAAGAAAGTAAAAGCCCAGAATTCACAGCCAGTGCTGCAAGATGCAGATTGGCTGGCAAGCTGTAACCCAGATATCTTGTTTCAAGAGGACAGCTATAAGAAGCATCTCAAACATCACTGTAATAAGTAAGTATTAAGTTAGTTTATACTTCTTAATATACACCTAAAACAGGCATTTGGGTATATTCAAAACAGTTATTGGACCATGTAGCAGGAGCTACAAATACTTTATTATCATTAACTTGTGATAAAGCATCTGAAATGTGGGTGGTTACCTGGTTGTAAATTTTTTATGAACGATTGACTTCAAAAAATACATTTCAGCAAAAAAAAAAAGGGGGGGGGGAAATAATGAATGTTGTTTCTTACTTGGTAAAATATACTATTTGACAAAGCCAGGGGCACTATATTCCTGTCTTCTAAGGCATTTTATAGCCAAAGCATTCAAATCTAGAGTGTCTTCTCATTCTTGCTAATTTATTTTCCCAAATTCCTTTTCCCTTTCCTTGACTTCCTTTTTGGTCTCTTAAACTCATGTTCATGCCACTAGTCCTTTCTTTCATCCATTGTTTAGGTGCTTGCCATGTCACACCAAATAAACTGGATAGTGCCTAGCTTTAAGACTTCATCTGATCTTACCCCCACATAATCTCTTCTTACTTTTTCCTATTCTTCATCTTGCACTGTATATTGTACCCAAACCTCTCTCTTTATTGCTCCTCTTGCCCCTTCTCAGGTTTGTCCTCTGTTCCATTTTTGTCCACCAAGTAATCTCTTTTCTTTTAATCCCTTTTTAGAACCTATTTCTTCTAAGAATTCTGATCTTGTGTGTCTTACTGAAACACCACATCTTCCGTTACCTGACTCATGACCCCAATCTAGCTTTTCTAGGTTTGTATTGAACTGTAAGCCCTTTGTAGAAGAGGCTGCCCCATTTGGTTTTGTACCTGTGTACATATTTACTTAAAAACAATATATGACAGTACTATATGTATTGTTTAATAGTATCTTAGGGTATTTTGTATCCTTTTCTTTTTATTGTATGCTAGTTCTAAACATCTTGGCTATGCTTAACATGTCCCAGACTTATAGCAGAATATGCAGACTTAGAGCAGACATCATAGACCTATGTCTACCCCAGAATACTTCACAATTTTTATGTGGTTATATTCATAATATGTATTTTTTGTACAATGTGTAGTTAACTTGTGGAATTCATTGCCACAGGCAGTGGTGGAAGCAGATGACAGTCATGTTCAAAAAAGGGACTGGATAAACTTATGGATAATAGATTTATTAACTGCTTTTGAACAGAATGGATGGACCTATTTCCTGTGGTATCTATAACTTATAACTAAACTTATAATGGTGGATGCCAGGGAAGGGATAGATCACTCTAGAGATATCTGGTCCAATGTACTTCCTCTATAGCATCTACTTCTGCCACTGTCAGAGACAGGATACTGGGCTAGACACCAGTCTGGGTTAGATATTGGATCTGACCCAGTACAACATTTCTTATGTTCTTGAATGTGTATACCCTATAAATGTAACATTCTTCTATTGAAGTGTACTCATAATTTTAATGAGCATGTCTTACTATGGCTGTCAAGCTATTAAAAAAGAAATAATTGGTATGAAAAAGAATAACTTGGATATGCTGATATGAAGTATAGAGTAGTGAGGAGAAAAGGCCTGCAAGGTTATCAGTTGTTCTCAAGGTGTTAACCAAGCTAAAGAAGAAATTTATCTTGAAAATATGCAATTAAAGATGGTAAGAAGTCCCCATAGGTAAGAAATAAACTTTTATTTATTTCCTACCTATGGGGACCTCTTACTATCTTTAATTTTCCCTCCACCTGATGGTGGGCATGTGTGCACGAAAGCTTGCAGAAAAAGAATTTTTTTTTGCGATTTCTTAGTTGGTCTAATAAAAGGTATCATCTCTGAACCAAGAGTTCTTGAGTTTTGCATTTCAACAGTCTTCAGGGGCATTTTTCAGTGCCACTTCTTCTCCTTCCTCCCCCCCACTTTGTTTCTCGGATCCATAAAACCTCAAAGCAGTGTCGAGGTTACATGTTGCTGGTTGGACAGGATGGCCCAAGAAGGCCCTTCCAGTCCCTTGTTCCTAAGTTTAGCCCAGTGAAATGGAGGAGAGGGCAGGAAAGTTAACTGCTAATATGAATGACCCTTCCAGTAGATGCTGGGGTAGCAGGGCTGATATAGCAGCATCAACCAGTTTTATAAGGAGCTGTGCCTTTATGTATTTGTGGAACAAATTCATGCCATTCTGATGTATGGGGATTTTAAAAGGAGGATTTTTAAAAGTGGTACCCTGAGTAAAGCTGAGAGAGCTTGCATCATCCCCGTGGTAGCTTCTCTCTTCCCCTTATTAGGCTGGATGTAACAACAGTAGTCCATACCTACTATTTGACATGGTTAAGTGGTCTTTGAAAAGTTATATTCCCTGCATGATGTGCATCTACATCATCATGCACATGGTAGGGGAACCTTACTGGTTCCAGGACATCTTATGTACAAAGGCAAATGTGTTTGGAAACTGTCTGATACCTGTGTTGTGAGTTCTGGATGTGACACGTTCTCAAATTCCTTCACCCCTGCTGCTTTTCCAAGGATTATTTGAGCAACCCGCTCAAATCCAGGTCTTTGCTGTTGCTCCAAAATCCTGGAGATATGTTCTCAAAATTAACAATTGTTTGAATTTTTCATGGCAGCCTGTTGACCAGATAGCTGCCTCTCTGGTCCCCATCATTGCTTCAGGGGCAGCAGCAGTTCAACAGTTGCTGTGATGACTTTAGATTTAGCTAAGAGGGTGGGCTGAACAGTCCATCCTAGTCAGCACTGATGTTACTTCATTAATTAGGCAGCAGGGGGTGCCCTAATTGGGTAAATGTATTGGAGCATGATTTTTCAGGTAGATATTTTGCCGCAAAGAATGATTTCCCAACCACCTTTGAAAATCTAGCCCCTGCCATTCTCCCACCTGCCGGTTTCAGCTTTGACTGAACACTTGATAACAGTTCCAAAAATATCTGCAGTGTTTCAGAAATAAGACTGAATAAACCTAAACAATAAAAGTTTCCACTTGCTGTTAGCACTTATGTAGGTGCACAGGTTAAAAAAAATAGTGGTTTGAATTGGAAAGAGTAAAAATAGTTAATATTTCCTAAGGGAAAAGGGGGGATTTTTTTTCCATTCTCGGAAGCAAAAAGTTGTATAATCTGAAAAACCTGACATTCCATATTGAGGGTTTATTGTAAGGTAGTAAAACCAGATTTTATATCTCGTTTATTCCTACAACTTCTGATGTGCTTCCAAAAATGGTATTAAGGCAGCAGCTGAGGAAATTTTATGAGATAATGAAGCAGAACAGTTACTGAAAGCCATCTGCTCAGTTGTTTACAAACTTGCTTCAATACTTCAGAGGCAGTGGTAGAGTACGTGTCTAAACTTCACAAGCTGCACTAGGTAGAACTAAATGAAATGCGCCTGGGTTGGGCTGAGCTCGATCCCTCTCTGTGCAGTGTAAGCGGTTGCCAGGCAGGCCTGTTGGAAGCCAGCAGAAAGCACCACACAGAGGTGATTATGTGCCACCATCTGTCACGCTTCAAGCCTACCATACAGCATGGCTAATCAGCCTTGGCAGGATGATGGATGAACAGCAGCAGCTGCCAAAAGCCACTGTTGGCAAACAGGCCTGAAGTTAAGAACTTTTTCCCCCCTCTGCCTTCCTCTCCAGGGTCCTGCTGCGTGTCCGCATGCTGTACTATCTAAGACAAGAAGTTATAGGGGACCAAGCAGACAAGATCTTAGAGGGTGCTGACTCAAGGTTAGTGCAAGTATAGGTTTATTCTTTGCTTCATTATAATGAATCGCATAAAATGAGCATACTGTACTGTGTAGCATTTAAAAGACCTTCATAATCCTTCAGTTCAGCTCTGTTTTCCAGCAACTTTATTAATCATTAAGCATACCCGATAGGCTTTCTTTGAGGGGCGGGGGTGGAGTGGAGTGACAAAATGGGCTTCTGAAATTTTGCCAATACTGAAGGATTATTCATCTTCTGTTTACAACATTTGTGGGGGGGGGGCATAATATTAAAAGACTTAAATGGATTGCATTTCTGCAGTCACTAGACTTGCCACCTGCAAAATAATGTAAGATGTTTTTACCACTAATATTTTTTTGAGTATCTTGATTATTTTTAACTTTTTTGGTGATTTGTTCCCAAAAATGAATGTTTTCTAAATGGTTTTAAGCACTTGGGTTTAATGCATAAGTGTAGTGACTTGTCCTTCGACAGTACTTTTTCAGAAAAAATAAACTTTTCTTGACAGTGAGGTAGATATATGGATACCTGAGCCATTCCACGCTGAAGTTCCTACAGACTGGTGGGATAAGGAAGCTGATAAGTCCCTTTTAATTGGAGTGTTCAAACATGGTGAGTAATGTCTCAGTCTGAGCAAAACTCAGTTGTAAGGCTTTTTCTGTGTAGAACTATTCAGTCATAATATTAACAAGTATTGTTCCAAAGAACTGTTGGCTGGTAGCTCCTGGTTTGTTTTTTTTTCTGTATTAAAAAATCTAATATGAGTCGTAAATATCAGATGCTGTTTTTAAATGTTTGCAGAACATTTGAGAAGAAAGCATTACTTTCTTGGCTGTAAATAAAACAAAACCATATTTGTTTTAATAATAGCCAAACAGGACTATAGATCGCCATAAACTTTGCTTCCAGCACGGCTTCACTTGCTAACTCTGCCAACCAGTGTCAAAGTGGACGGTGGGCTTAACCTCTGCTATTAATCTGTACAAGTGCCTCCTGGGCTTTGTTCCAAGCAATATTTCACAAATGTCAGTGCTGAGAACTCCCGGCTCCCTTGAGTGGGATGCAGCCTTGTTAACTTTGAAAGGCTGGGGATGCAGAGCTGGCATGATATATACAGTGAGCGATTCCTGATTATAATCCCAATTCTCTGGAGGTCGCAGAGGTATTCTCAGCAGCCCAGCCTGACTAAAGGGGAGAATGATGGCTTATAAAACCTTTCATGATTACAGTTTGGCTTGAGGCTCTACAGCAGTTAGGAGCAGTGTGTTGTAGTACAAATCCTAATTGAATTGTGCTGTTCTGCCTATGTACAGCAGCTCTGTTTTGTGGGCTCAACTGAGGCAAGTCTAGTCTAAAAATCATTTTCCTGCAGTGCACTGTTGGGATCTGCCATTTTCCATCTAGTCAACTTGGGCAGTAAAAAAGCAAACAGCAGCTTGAAAACCATAGAGGAAACAGTGTCATCTTACTGACATGCATCATCCTAAACCTAATAAGACAGGTTTGCTGGCCTTACGTATAACCCATGTATACAGCGGGTGGGGGGGGGGTTCAGCTTACAATGTGAGTTCCAGCAGGGGGCAGGGGAGGGGCCATGAATGTGGCAAACTACTGTAAAGGTCATAAAGTAACCATTAAGAAGCTTCTCCTATGTCTCATAAAACTGGGTGTCAAAAAAGAGTCCTGAAAATCTCCTTCCATTTATCATCTGCTATTTAGTAGAGAGATCTTCATGTTGCTTTTATATTGGTGAAATTACCAAAGAAAATACTTGACCTTAGTGGAATAAATGAATTGTTTCTAAGAACAGGTGTCCCTTATAAAATAATTCCTTTAAAATCAGAATTATGTTGAGGAAAAGTTTGTGCTGCTTTTAATTTTTTTCATGAAAGTAAAATGTGTACCTTTTGTCTTTTAGAGAATAAGTCACTGTATTTGCAGTTGTAATATGATTTCTTTTCTTCCTTCTGAGTGCAGGCTATGAAAAATACAATTCTATGAGAGCTGACCCTGCACTGTGCTTTCTGGAACGGGTTGGTATGCCTGATGCCAAGGCCATAGCTGCTGAACAGAGAGGGACAGACATGTTAGCAGATGGTGGTGATGGGTAAGAAGGACATTTAAAAAAATTTTAATAAACGTTGTCGGTGTTGTAAATATTGGCATGACTTCTACTTATTGTACTGTGCTTACATCTGACATGAGGATACTAGGTGGTGAGTTCATAGCTAATATGGTACAAAAGTATTTTGAGCTAATAGTATCTCAAGTCGCATACACAGAGTTGAACTTAATCTATTCATTTATCCCAACACATCGCTGTAAAGGGATGCATAATTCTTTCTGTCCCCCACATCCTTGATATCCTTGTTGGGTTTTTTTTCCTCTTGAGCTTATTGAAATCTCTCAGCAATGTGCTTTTATAGTTCTTGTTGTTTTGATTTTTTTTTTTTTTTAGAGGAGAATTTGACAGAGAGGATGAAGATCCAGAATATAAACCAACCAGAACTCCTTTCAAGGATGAAATTGATGTAAGCATCTCAACATACTAATACATGTGCACAGTCATCATTGACACACTGTTTATCTGTAAATATTTTATAATAAAAGATCACCTGCTGCCAGCAATATACTTGGCAATACCTCATTACCAGTTTTTTGGGAGATGGCCTTTTGTCCTTTAAAGAGATGAAGCACAGTTGAAATCTAAAACTAAAATAATTCTCTTATCTTCCCCAAAGGAATTTGCAAACTCTCCTCCAGAGGATAAAGAAGAAACTATAGATATCCACAGGACAAGTAAGGCTTTATGAAATGTGCTGATGTGAACTCTGTTTAATATGATTATTCATACTGGTGCCAATATGTTAGGAGAGAGCTTGCTCTTTTTGGATACATTTGCATTAAGATTTTAGCTCCATTTTTCTACTTTAGATCTTTTCAGTAATAGTATGTTATCCACAAATCTTGCTTGATTACATAGTGGGATTTATGTGTAAATAGGTTGAAGTCCTGGATGTTTCAAATATTAATATAGTTATTGATGTTTTTCAGTGAGATAATCTTGTGATGACTTAGGATATATGTTTCAGTATGGAGAAAACTTAGCCAGTGTAACAGAAAATAAGAAGATGGGAAATTATAAACTGAAGTGTTTCCTCAAGGAACAAAATAAATTTAATAATATATTTCAATACCTTGACTCTGTAATACAAGGATGTCATGACATCAAAGTCAGGAATGACCCAGGAATGACAAAAATAAGAGGAAGGCAGTTGACTATGCAAGTCTGAGTACTTTTATTACTTTAAGATAATTTTTAATAATTCTAGCCATACTTCATTTCAAACAAAAATTGTTAACAACAACATGAATGTATTTCACTCCCAGGGTAACAAAGCATACTTTCTTACTGGATGAAATCAGACTCTTGTACTAGTCATAAAATCTTTGAAATGCCTGATATTATCTTGACAGTACACAAATACTTTTTTATTCTCTAGGCAAGCACAATGAATGCAATGCCGAGTTAGGCCAGCTCTACTGGCCCAATACTTCAACCCTGACTACCCGTCTGCGTCGCCTCATTACTGCCTATCAGCGCAGTTATAAAAGGCAACAAATGAGGCAAGAGGCACTAATGAAGACTGACCGACGGAGACGTCGGCCTCGAGAGGAAGTGCGAGCACTAGAAGCAGAAAGAGAAGCTATAATAACTGAAAAACGTCAAAAGTGAGTTTCCCAAGATTTATTTCCCCTAAATCCCAATTGAGTACTGATGAAAAGCGTCTTACCATTGCTTCAGGGTTTTTTTGAAACAGTACTTGAAATTTTGGATTGTTTGGGACAATCTAAATGATGGCCAGATGCTTTTGTAATTGCCTTAATTTTTCCTCACTAGGTGGACAAGAAGAGAAGAAGCAGATTTTTACCGTGTAGTGTCTACTTTTGGGATTATCTTTGACCCCATAAAACATCAGTTTGACTGGAATCAGTTCAGAGCCTTTGCCAGGCTTGATAAGAAGTCTGATGAAAGTCTGGAGAAATACTTTAGTAGTTTTGTGAATATGTGCAGGCGGGTATGCCGAATGCCAGTCAAGCCAGATGATGGTAAGTTTACTCGCAGGAATAATTCACATGTTTAGCTAGTTTTGTTAAGATACTCAAAGTGTTGCAACTTGATTAGATAACTAATGTAAGTTTAAAAAACAAATCTGATATTTATCTACTTTTAAATAATAAAAATCCAATGTTGTTGCAGAACCACCTGATCTTTCTACCATGATTGAGCCAATTACAGAGGAGCGTGCTTCTAGAACTTTATATCGCATAGAACTGTTACGGAAAATCCGCGAGCAGGTTCTTCATCACCCTCAATTGGGAGAGAGGCTAAAACTCTGCCAGCCAAGCTTGGATCTGCCAGAGTGGTGGGAGTGTGGTAAACATGACAAAGACTTACTGATTGGTGCTGCTAAACATGGAGTCAGTAGGACAGATTATCACATCCTGAATGACCCTGAGCTCTCTTTCCTTGAGGCCCATAAAAACTTTGCTCAAAATAGAGGGGCAGGAAATGCAAGTACTGTGTCTTCTCTAAACCCACTGGGTGCTGGCTGCAGTCAAACACCATCTGTTATTCCATCCACACCAGTACAAGATGAAAAGACTACAGAACAAACAGAGTCTAAAGTTGAGACATCTGAAAATCCAGCAGCCAAAGAAAAGTCTGATATTAAAGAGGAGACTGACACTGCAGAAAAGGACACTAAGCAGGAGTGTGATGCTGAGGCTGAGCCTGGTCTTGTTAAATGTGAATTGAAAGATATAGAAATGAGTACAGACATAGATCCAAAATCTATTTCTGAAAAAGGTTCAGAAGAGGACGAAGAGGAAAAACTTGATGATGATGATAAATCAGAAGAGTCCTCCCAACCTGAAGGTAATACATACATACAGAACTGATTTGACCAACAGTTAACATTAGCCTCACAGCTGTTCCAAGCTGTACCCACTGATAAATGGCATACAGGAATCCATTATGCCAGCTGAAGGTTGGTATCACAAAGTGGCTTCCCAGCCCTGCCCACAACCCTGAGTGCTAGGTGCTCAGATATGGTAGTACAAAGAGTGGCTGCAACAGCCCTGTCTGCATAGCAGGTGAATCCACACAGCCAATTGACAAAATAAAACAGCCTCTGTGTACCGCCAAAGCCCAGTAGAAGGCCCAACAATCTGTCTGAACAATTATTCAGCAAATGTCTAAATTACTAGGAGGTACCATGTCTCAGGTGTTTTATGTATGTATCTTTCAGCAGCAGTGTGCCTGCCTTTCTCTGGAGCAGTTAGCAAAATGTCATACTAAATCCCACTTTTATTTTTCTGAAACATCCAGAGATTGATACCACCTGTTTTTGTTCAACCTTTTGTAGCATAATAATTTAATAGTTTTCTATTAAGTTTTCCTAGAAAGCTCCTCTGAAGAAGTATATTGCTTATATCAAATGTTGCCTCTGCCCTGAAGTTACAGGATGATAAGTAAGACTAGGGTTGCACTGTTTAAATAAGAAAATGAAGTGGCCCTTTCTCAACTAATTATTATTTTTAATTCCACATTTCAACCAAAGTTTGAGTGAGAATGACTGGTCTGTTTGTAGTTAATGCCTGGTGATTGTTGTTTCGCAGCAGGAGCAGTTTCTCAGGGTAAGAATTTTGATGAAGAAAGCAATGCATCCATGAGCACTGCAAGGGATGAAACCCGTGATGGATTTTATATGGAGGATGGAGACCCTTCAGTGGCTCAGCTGCTTCATGAAAGAACATTTGCCTTTTCTTTTTGGCCTAAGGTTGGTTCAGGATATAAGAGCATGTATCCTTTAAATAGAATTAGTAAAGTTACTCATTTTTTCAGGTTATATTTTGGTGCTATATGAGGTGCTTTTTATTAACAGCATAATGAAGCCCTAGAAATTTCATTAAATATTTTCCAACATGATTTCTTAGAAAGGTGGAAAAACAGGAGTGGCATCACAATGAGGACTCTTGGGCAGACATAGACTACCAACAGACATTATATTCCTTGCAGTATATGTGCTTATATGTCAACAGCCTCATGCTTTGTTGATAGAAGCAAATTTATTATCTTGAGTTATGAACTTCATCTGCAGAGTGGCCTGCAGTGTTAGAAGCGGAGGCTTTATAAGATCACCTTTTATTTTGGAGAGGGAGGATTGCAGAGAGAGGGAGTACTAACGACCTACATGAAAGAGCTATTATGTAATGTTGACAGATGTAATTGTATTAAGGTTTCCTATAAACATAAGCAGCAGTTTTGGATAGTTTTAGCCTATGTTTTAATTCTGTAACAATGCAGAAAATTGTTTAATAGGAAACATTCATAAAAACTATGAAACAGTGACTTTGTAATATATCCAGATATAATTTAGTTTCTCTTTTGGAAAAAAAGGGGGTAGGGAGAGAAATAACATAGTAATAGTCTTAAGCTTACTAATCACCATAACAGGGCCATCTGGTTTAGGGGGGTGGAAAAACTTGCTCTAATAGGCTTATTCCTGGGGAAAGGAAGCAGTCTGTGCAGCTGCTGAGATTTGTTTGTGCCTTTTGCACTGTTCTTCTGTTCAGGAAACTAAAGGATGATCCTTTTTCCATAATAGCTAGTATTTCTCTCGTTCTAAAGTTCCTACTATTTCAAACAGGCTAGAACAGAAAATTATTAAGTATTGAAGTGAAAGAATTGAGCTGTGTTATCTCCGTGGTAAACTTAAGAAACATTAATTACATTAAATCTTCTGTTGTCAGGTTCAAAAAGCTTTACCAAATGGTTCATGGTACAAAAAAACCCCTTAATCTGTGTAAATTCAGTCTAAGTAGACTAAGAACTGTAATTAGAATTTTTTAATGTACATGCTTCAATGAAATTTGAAGTGATAATGGGTGTGGAATGAAAATTGACATTCATTAGATGTCCCCAGGTTGGTGCCCATTTCATAATGTTGAAATTTATTAATAGTGACGCTAATGAGGAACCACTTCCCGGGACAGAATTGCAGATCCAGCCTGTAGATCTGAAGTACCAGGGCTTTAAGACATGGATTTCAGATGTTTTATTTCTCCTGTCCTAACTGTTGATTTTGCTGAACAATTAAAATTTAGCAATATGCAAACAATAATGACAGCTCCCTGTAAACGTGCATTTACTCCTAGAATATTTCTGCCTTGCATCAGTCTTTTTCACCATAATTAAAACACCCAGTTTCTCTTCTAGCTCGGAAGCATTCTGTTCCATATTTTTCATATTTTTTGAGGTTTTGCAGGCTAGACTGCATAGCTGTGTTTATTCTGAGTTTAAATGACTACTTTTCACACCAAAGGTTCTTTTATGTACCTTCCTTTATCCAGGACCGAGTAATGATCAACCGATTAGACAACATCTGTGAAGCAGTGCTGAAAGGGAAGTGGCCAGTAAATAGACGCCAGATGTTTGATTTCCAGGGGCTCATACCTGGGTATACTCCAACAACTGTGGACAGCCCTCTGCAGAAAAGGAGCTTTGCAGAACTCTCCATGGTTGGTCAAGCTAGCATCAGTGGCAGTGAAGATATCACTGCTTCTCCTCAGTTATCAAAGGCAAGTTTGCTTCTCTCTGGTATGTCATAGAAAAGGGAAGAGCTCATTTAATGTTTAGATAAGAGTGGGGAAAAGACTAGCCCAACAGGCATTACATTGTTTTTTGGAAGGGTGGGGATAGGAAATGAGGCCTTTCTGTTTATACAGTTTCTTTTCCCTTCTCCTCCCCCAACCCCTCCACCCCCTTGTTGCTAAGTGCAGCATTTCCCTTGCTGCCCTCCCTCCATTCATTACACCTAATACAGATGTTAGTAATTTAAAAAGCTCATTTTTCATTAGGAAGATGCACTCAATTTATCAGTTCCACGTCAGCGGAGAAGGAGGCGGAGAAAGATTGAAATCGAGGCTGAGAGAGCTGCCAAGAGGAGAAATCTTATGGAAATGGTTGCCCAGTTACGAGAGTCTCAGGTGGTCTCAGAAAATGGACAGGAAAAAGTTGTAGATTTATCAAAGGCCTCACATGAGGCAACAAGTTCTACCTCAAATTTTTCATCTGTTACTTCAAAGTTTATCTTGCCTAATGTCTCCACACCTGTATCTGATGCCTTTAAAACTCAAATGGAGATGCTGCAAGCAGGTCTTTCACGCACACCTACAAGGCATCTGCTAAATGGCTCTTTAATGGATGGAGAACCACCCATGAAGAGGAGGAGAGGAAGGAGGAAAAATGTGGAAGGACTCGATCTGTTGTTTATGAGCAACAAACGGACATCACTGACTGTAGTAAGTCAACAACCTAGGTTTCCTTTTTGTTCTTTTGATTTTGTTCTTTTTGTTTCCATTACGAGACCCACAGTTTAAAGTGCTATTGTCATACACCAAGGGACTGTAGAAATTTGCTGCTCTTAGTAATTCAGTCAGTCTCCGTTCAGTCAGGGACACGTTTGCTGCTTTTTTGACCAAAATGTTTCTCAGATTAAATAAAACACTTTTAATCTGAACAGGTGACAGTTGCATTCTGGCAACTGAGTTTTGTACAGCATATTGCTCTTTACAAAAAAAAAAAGAATTTTTCACAAAAACCCTTCAGGTCCTATAATAAAATAGACATCCAGTTTTAAGGTTTTTAATAAATATTAACTAAATAAGAAAGATAATCTATCCTAGTAACAGCTGGCTTTCTGGTTACACATTAAGTTACTTTAATGTAGCAATATTGCTTTACGTGGTAAAATGGATTTAAACCACATGTCTAGTGAGATTCCCAGATAGGTCAGTTCTGATTCTTTACTAGTCAGTTTGGGGACTTGCTTCTCTAGTCATAAGAATTCACACCAGCATCAACTTTTTTTTGTAGGAGGATGCAGAAGTGACCAAAGCATTTGATGAAGATATGGAGACCCCATCAGTAAGGAACATTCCATCTCCTGGACAACTGGATCCAGACACTCGCATCCCTGTAATTAACTTGGAGGATGGGACCAGGCTGGTTGGGGAAGATGCCCCTAAGAACAAGGATTTAGTCGAATGGCTTAAATTGCATCCTACTTACACTGTTGATATGCCAAGTTATGTACCAGTAAGTAGATGCTATATAGAACTTCAGTAAATTTCAAATTGGTTTGGCTTTAAGGGTTTGTTTAGTTGTTTTGTTTGTTTGTTTTTTAAAGATTTTTTTTCTAATTTTAGAGGCTTTCAAGGTTGAGCTTACTCATTTAGGTTATGATCATAATCTAATTGATGCTAGCAGGAGCTTTCTGGTCAATTTCACTGGATCATGGATCAGATCTTCATTCATGGGGCACTGGAATGTTGTTTTAACTTTGTTTTATATACACATTTCACTTATATGTTGGAAAAGATGCATCAAACTACAGTATGTAGAACTCTTCCTTCTCATGAGAGAGAATTTGAGAGGTATTGGGCCAAAGTCTTTGTTGCAATAGGTTGATGCATGGTTTATACCTATTTCTTTTAACCAAAAACTGACAAGCCAATGCAATATATTTTATTTTTTCCTTTCAGAAGAGTGCAGATGTGCTGTTTTCCCCATTTCAGAAGCCGAAGCAAAAACGACACAGATGTCGAAACCCTAATAAACTGGATATAAACACCTTGACAGGAGAAGAAAGGGTACCCGTTGTAAATAAACGAAATGGAAAGAAGGTAAAACTTAAGCAAATCAGTTCTGAGTTCTTCTCCTAGAGTTGTTTCAGAACATTTCTTGTAACCCAAAAGTAAGGATTCCATGCCGAAGTTGCTTTTAAAAAGGGTTTAATCTTGAGAGGATGAGCCATTTATCTGCAAGCCTTCTTGATCTGTGTCCTTCGTCTATTGTACAAACCAGTAGCTAAAGCTGGGTGAACAATTTGTTATATTTCTTGCAATTTTCTGAAGTTTTTCATACTGAATATTTAGCTAACTTTTTTCCTTATGGGCTCAACTTGAGTCTTAACTATCTGAATACAATATCTTCCAATTCTAGTACCATAAGGCAGTATCTCTTAGTCATTTCTGAAATGTATTAGAAGTCAACTCTTAGAAAATAAAATGGAAATGCTCTATATAAAATATGTGCATATAAATATTTATTTATATGGCATTAATGTTTCTAATTAGATGGGTGGAGCCATGGCCCCCCCCATGAAAGACCTGCCAAGGTGGCTGGAAGAAAATCCTGAATTTGCTGTTGCTCCAGATTGGACTGATATTGTTAAGCAGTCTGTAAGTACTTTATTTGTAGGACATGTTCCATTTAAGACTGATACACAGCTCTGAATCCTTTTTGGGAAAACTTTCCATGTAAGCATTCATTATCAAGCCTTAAATTTGCAGCTTGTTTTCAACTAAGGAAATGTTAGTGGCAGAATGGATTTCCCAACACTAGGGAGGAGATGATACAGGGCTGCTGCAGGTGTAACTGCAGCAGACAGGAGAGTGCTACCAATAACAAGGCAATCCTAAGCATTCATTATGTATTCAGGTTTTCATATTCATATAACATAGAAGCTTGCTAGATGCCAGTCTTTGCCAGTACGTGAATATGAATCAGAAGCTTCGTCACATCCATGTAAGGAATGGAATTTTTTAATGAGAGTATCATTATTGATCAGAACTAAGGAGTTTAACTTTTACAGCTCTACATTTTATAAGATCTCTCCAGAGCAGAGGAAGTAGTTTTGCAAATACCCACGTACCTTATAGAAAAAGTAGAATATCGTTCAACTGATCTCCAGTAGTTCAATATAAATAGAAAAACAGTGACCAGCATGTAATTGATGTTTTCCTTTATTTTAATTGAGTTTGGCAAGCAGTTTGAAATATGTGTATTTACAGGTCTGATTCTGTTTAGCATATTTTGTCCTGTCATAGAGAATATATGAATAAGTACTCTTTGGAGTTCATTTAGTTCTGTTTTCTACCAGTTGCCAGCGTTCGTATTAGGAGCTAACCATTATTCGTTCACAAAATCTGCAACTGGTACTTCTTTGAATAAACAGTTTAGAAGATTTGGAAAGGAATTATACGCTCTTTTTCTCACGGGTCCTACCAGATCTGTAGGCTCGTTACCAAGTACTGAAATTGTATAAGCAACAGGTACTGCTTTAAAACTAGAAGTTTACTGACAGAAAATCTGTTCTGCACCCCTTTTGTCCAGGGTTTTGTTCCAGAGTCCATGTTTGACCGTCTTCTCACAGGACCAGTCGTGAGAGAGGAAGGAGCAAGCAGAAGAGGAAGAAGGCCAAAAAGTGAAATTGCCAAAGCAGCTGCAGCAGCTGCCGCTGTAGCTTCAACTTCGGGAATCAACCCACTGCTAATGAACAGTCTGTTTGCTGGAATGGACCTCACAAGCCTTCAGAATCTACAGAACCTACAGTCTCTCCAGCTTGCAGGTCTCATGGGCTTCCCTCCAGGACTAGCAACAGCTGCTGCTGCTGGGGGTGATTCTAAAAACCCGGCTGCCATGCTGCCTCTGATGCTACCAGGGATGGCAGGATTGCCCAATATGTTTGGACTAGGTGGATTGTTGAATAATCCAATAACAGCTACTACTGGAAATGCCACTACTGCTTCCAGTCAAGGAGAAACTGAAGATGGCACTTCAAAGGTAGAAGAGAAGAAAAGCGAGAATGAAGAGGAGAATAAAGACTCTGAGAAAAGCACAGACACTGTTTCTGCTACTGACTCTGCAAATGGATCTGTCAGTGCTGCTACTGCTGTGACTACCACTGCTGCCACCGCCACAACCACCACCGCCACCACCAACACTGGATTGCCAGCAAACCCTCTGGCCTTCAATCCTTTCCTGTTGTCCACCATGGCTCCTGGCCTGTTCTATCCATCTATGTTTCTACCTCCAGGACTGGGAGGATTGACACTGCCTGGTTTCCCAGCATTAGCAGGACTTCAGAATACAGTGGGCTCCAATGAAGAGAAGGCTACTGACAAAACTGAAGGAGCTGCCTTTAAAGATGAAGAGAATCTAGAAGGCAGTGATGCAGAGGAGAGCCTTGATAAAACTGCAGATTCCTCTGTTTTAGAAGATGAAATAGCACAGGGTGAAGAATTAGACTCACTTGATGGGGGGGAAGAAATAGAAAACAATGAAAATGATGAATAACCAGTACCAGTTACAGTTAAAGTGTTTTAAACTTTCGACAAGTGGTAGTCCTACTGTTTACACTCACAGTTAATGTCCATACTTAGTTTTTATAAGCTGTTCTGTAACATAGTGTAGCAAAAAAAAGTTCAAGTCATGTTATACAGATGTGTCAAAAGGTATCTTGGTCATTAAGTATTGTGCAGTGCATTATTTATTATCCCTAGGAGAGATGAAATTTGAGAGGTGATCATGTCTTTTTAAGGAAATTGACATAATGCTCTGCTTTTTTTTTTCTTTTGGTACCATTGGTATTATAAAAGCAGCAATTTGTAATCAAGTGGCACTAATAGAAGGAAGTGCTGCTTAAAGGAAGTATGAAGTTATATATTTAATTTTTTTTATTTTTATTTTTTGCTGTGAAGGTCAAGATGAAATTTACATACATGAAATTTACATATCGTACTTGCGCATCATTTTGACTGTATGGGAGTTCACACATTCGAGTGCGCGCACACACCCACACACACTCTCTCTGACAATCTCCATGATAGTGTGAATGTCTCTGTCTTGAGACACAGCAATAATAAGGCAGCTGTTGAATGTGAAGAGTACCTTTTGGAAATTAACCCACTGAGAAGGTTCTTACAGGATAAAGCTACAGTTTAATCGTCTCGTGATCTTGTAATGCACTGGTATAAACAAAAAAAAAAAAAAGAAAAAAGAAAAAAAAATAAAGGAAAAAGAAAATCAGGTACCTTTTTTAAATTAAAGGACTTTGTTACTTTAGCCACAAAGCTAAACAGCATTACCTCAACTCTAAACTAGCCTTGAAGTTTACAGACATGACTTTGTAAATGTATTGTTTTTCTTTGTTGTGATGTCTTTTTATTTTTTCTTTGGAAACTGCTATCATGTAAGATAAGATGTAAATTGCTGCCAACTGTAGTAATGATGCTTTTAATAAAAGTGACCCATGATATGCAGAGATGTAATTATAGAATGTAGTATTTAGGGAAATCATAACTGGTGTTCACTCTATTTTTTTTGTATTCGCAATAGAAGCAAATACAGCATTGTGGCTTTTTGTACAGTTTCTTCTATATCCTCTTTTACTAGATTACCACTTGTAATACTCTAAACTGATTGTCTTCAAGGGACTAGACAGGAAGAAAAATTTTGAATTACCTTCACATTATTCCACTGTAGCTAAGTCTATGGAAACGCACACCCCTCCCCCTCCCCCCCCCCCCCCGCATTACTCCCTCAAAAGGGCATGTGAGACTGAGAATACTTTAAAATGTGTTCAGCGTGTGATAATATGGTACACTAAAGAACAAAAGGGCAAAAGAAAAATGAGGCTTTAATAGGCACAATATCTAGGTCATTTATCCTTGGTTAATGGGTAGAAAAACACAATGCTGTAGTGTCAGCAAGGGACACAAAGGCTCTGTGGTATCCTGTAGACCAGAGCTTGTGATGGCAGAAACCACCGTGTCAAACAACCTACATGAAACTAAAACTGACCCACTTTTATAAAACCAAAGCCTCTTCTGGAGAGCTACCGATTTGTACCTTTTTGTGACCTTTGATATTTGAGATAATGTATCATTTGAGAACTACTGTTTTCACTCTGTGTCACCTGGACACATCCACATCCACCCTGACATGAAGTTAAAGGGGTAGTCTTTCACTGCAGTGCATGGAAAATAAGATCTCTTACTCCTGTGGGCAGGTAACTTCAGTGAAAGATGAAAACCTGGTGCACAGTTCTGAAAATGTTCCCCAAAATATCTCCTGTGGAAAACTCACTCATCATGTTCATTTAGAGAAAGTAATATTGTCTGTGCCTTTACAATTTTAACTGGGTAGGAACTTAGCTGAACTCCGGTACATGTTGACAGAAGGGCTAGACCAATATTCCAAGGGCCAGATTCAACGAAGGGGAGTGTATGAGGGGGAAGAACGTTGTTTGAAAAGAGCATTTTGTTAACAGGGAACATAGATTAAAAATGAAAAATTAGAAAGTGAATGTTGTGTGAATGAATCACGGGCATGCACTGTTTAAATGAAGAGATGAATCTATGTCAAAATGTCTTGTACTGCCACTTCAATGTATCATAGAGTTAATGAAGGTCAGGAAGGAATTTTTTCCCTATACGAATCACTGAACAGTTGACTAGGCTGCATTATTCTTGCTTGTTTCTATACCATCACACACAGGCCATCATAAAAACCTAGATACCAAACTTGGAGGGCCACAAGTCTGATCCTGGGCATGAAATCCTGTCATACATTCGTTTTTATCAGGTTTTGAAATTATTTGAATGCTTAAAAGCTAATTTGTTGAAAAAATCATGGGCTGGTTCCTTTTTTCCATGTTCTTTTTACCATTATAAAATTATCAATTTTTATTTAATTTTGCAAGAAGTTTGCAGAGGATAATGATGTCTCTTGGGAATATCTCTTCAATTGGCAAGAATAGGAATTTATTTTTTAAATTCCAGCATATACTCTCTTCTCAAAAGAAAAACCCTCCTGCTTATTTCTTATTTTGCTATGGTCACTGCCAACAGTGGACATCAATACAGGAAAACCTGAATCATGGCATGTTATGTTCACTAGCTCAATTTACACAATTCATACCTCACTATAAATATTTTATAGCAATAACTAATATAGTAACTCTAGTTCTTTTTTCAAAGAAAAATTGAAACATGTTAAGAAAAGAAATAATGAAAACATTCATAAGGAAACAAAAGAGTAAATTTCAAACATCTTTGTTTTCTACATTTTTAAATGCAAGTCACCTACCTTCCATAAGGAAAGGATGGGGGGAGGGGCAGGATGCTTGATTTTGTTTGTTTGTTTGAGGGGTTTGTTTTTGGAAGGGGTAACAGCCCTGAGTTTAAAAAAAATGAAGTGGGGGGGATTGCCATCTAATGTCCAAGAACTGTATTACATGAAAATAAACTTTTTGCTTTCACGAGATAATGTTTTTTTACTTGTTAGTTGTTGAAAAAGTTTTAAAAATCCTGAAAGTTGTAGGAATCTAGTTAAACCTGCACAAAAGACTGCCCCTAATGAGGTATGAGATACTGTTCTAAATATAGGGAGTATAGTGGTGTTCCTCTTTTAGTAGACTTCTATTTCCATTAAAGCATCTCTTTTCTGTAGGTCTGTAGGAGGTCACTTGAAGCCAAATAGCAGTACTAGGGGAGGATGTGATTTCTGAGCCTTGCACAAAAATGAATGGTGTACACTAGTGTCTCTGTGTGTAATATGCACTCTTGTTTAAGCAGACGGTACAAAATTGCTCAGACTATGAGATGATGGAAAATATTTAAACTCTTTCGCATGTTGGTTGTGAACTTAATGAATGTGAGCTGTAAATGAAACTGTTGCAAGTGATGGAAAGATTCTCTGATGGAAGAGGTCCTCTTAAAACTGGTCTCTGGGATCTCCCATTAGCTTTGGTCTCTGTTTCATACCAATGTCATATCCTATGACTTGTCTATTTGTAAAATTTACTACAGAATTTTCATTTTCCTCCTTGGAACAAGGTGCAGGTCTTGCCCTTTAGGGACCTTTATCACGGATTGTCATGAAATAAGCATCTTGAAGAACGGGCCTTTTGGGGAGTTTGAGTATAACCATTTTAACCTATTTTTGCACTATTAGGGTTCCCATTAAATGTTGGTATTGCACACAAAATGGTTTGACATTTAGAGCTCTGTTAATCTACAGCATGCACTTCAGTGACCTTTGAATCCTTATTGTATGGTCTGGGGTCTAGTGAAGCAGGGCAGCTGATGACTCCAATTCTTCTAACCTGCAGCTCTTCCTTGTGGGATCTGAAAGGCATAAGTTAAGGAATGTTCCTGATTCAGTTCAGTAAGGAGGTTGCTACTTGGATAATGTCATAATTTTCTGAGCTTGGTTATGTAGAAGGTGCTAGATGAGTTTGTGTGTGAGATTTCTGGCTGAGATGTGCTGGGAGAGATGAGTGATTGGCCTTTTATAAGTAGAGATTAGATTTTAAGTGTGCATGCTTAACATTAGATGGAGTCAACTGTTTGAAAGTTTAAGGGTAGCTAAACTCCAAAAATAATAGTTACCATAGTGCAAATCTCAGATGAGAGTTCATTTCAGCTAGAGCCATAGTTTCTCTTTTAGCTTGGCTTATTTGAATGAGTACATTGTATAGCAGCTGCTGAATCGAAAAATGTGTTCCTGCTAAATCAAAAAGTCTTTGAAGCAGTCCTGTATTTCACTCCAAAATCAAGGTGTACAGGTAAATATCCAGACTTGGTCTTCGTTTCATGTCAGGTCATTTTTATGTAAAAGCTGTCCTTTTTTTGTAAACACTGTAACCTAAATTGCTGAACTATACTTTCAGAACTGGGTACATCAGGAACAGAGAATGATTATTTGGTTTTGCATGGGGAGGGTAGGAGGTGAGGGGTTGTGTTTTGCATTTGTTTTTTTGCTTTTTACCCTTCACATTTTGGCATTAGGATTGGTAACAGGCCAGACCTGAACTGCTAACAGTGGCAGGATGCTAGGTGTTGCACTAGCAATACCTTTTCTTTCAGTGCCTGGGTCTAGAAGTTTGTCATGAGTAAGTGTTCCATCTAACTAACATTGGAATGCTTTTTAAAAATCTCTCTCACTTTTCCAGATTTTATGCAAAATACAGGTGTGCAGATTGACCTGAAAATATTCCATTTGAGGAGCACCCACCAACAAGAATACAGCCCCACATGAATTAAAAAAGGAGACTAGCTTTTTACAAATGTGGCTCATTAATCTATAGTGCAGCATTTGAATATTGATTGAACGTAGGAAAAAAGCACTGAACTGTGTGTGGATTTTATCACAAATTTCTGATAAAATGTGTAAGTCGTATGCATGTTAAACAGTATGGGTGACATACTGTTTTACAGTGGTTAGGAATAGTTGTATATCAAATTTCAAGTGGAAATTGTCAGCAGCTCTGGTGGGTTTTTTTTTTCCTTTTTACAGCTCTGGTGCTCTTGGATGATGCTTTGACCTTTCACATGCAGATTTACGGAACTCTGAAACCTGTCGTTTGTGCATGTGAGGAGTCCACTCCAGCTCTGGTGTTTGTGCTATCAGTCCCCTCCCACAGGGTTTTTCTGCTATTGTTGGAGTCATAAAGGATTTGCATATCTGTGACTGCAGAGCTAATGTTCTCTCACTCAGCTCAGAGGCCCTGCAAGGCAACTCCATGATCCCTTCCATTTTTTTCTAAGGGTGAGCAGAAAATAAGAGACGGCCATTGTATTTCACTGCAGAGGCATTGTTCTGCACCAGACAAAGATGGCATATTTCTACGATTCATAGTTTCTGCTCCTTCAGCCATGGCTGGCCACTGATGAGCAGCTGTGCAGGCTTTGAGCAGCCTGAAGCATTTCCTAAAACCCTTAAAAATATGAATTTTTCTGAAGCACGTGCCATCCAGATCCCTCCTTCCTTCCCCTCCCCCCAGATATAGAGCAAGGGGCTGAAAACACAGTGTTTGCTCTTTTAAAGATGTGTTCTAAATATATTTTTCCTGAATTACCTTCTGAAGACTCAGCCTGTTTTCAGAAGATTTATATAAAGATATATGAGAGAGTGTGTTACACTATTCTTCAATTCCTGAATACTTCATAGATAGGAACAAAACACCATCTAAAAGAATTTTTAAACGGGGAGGGGGGGGGTTATTCCCGCTGTTTTGTGTCCTTGTAAAGAAAAGGAGAGATTAAGACAACTGGTTTTACCCTTCTAGACCTACAAATAGTGTGTTATGATTTTACTGCATTACAATCAGGACAGCTGTTCACAGTAGGAAGCCGTGACTGAAGGAAATCTTCATAAAAGGCCTACACCTCCACTAGTCTTGACCAGTTCTGCTGATTTTATAATTTTGGATTGTAGCTTTGAAGCAGCACCTTTTCATTCTTAGTTTCCCAAACTCGTCCCAAGCAGACTGACCACCTTTTGTTTTCTCAACCTGCAGTAAGATTGCCATCTGCTACATGGCTTAATCAGTTCACCAAAGTGTGCTGGGCTCTGCAGATTCTCTATCATCTGCCAGTGTTTTCTGGAAGTTGTCAAACTTAACTGAATTTATTTTCAGTTGTCATGGTCCCCACACCAATTTTAACGTGAAAGCTTTGTATCTCCCAGGTAAGGTTTCATTTTCCATCCATGCATATTTATCTTTTGATCTCCATTTTAGCATGTCAGTGGATGTTGAAGACTGACAGCAAGGTAGTTCTAGCATCCTTCAGTTGCAGACAAAAGGTGCGACTTCCCTAGAGGTTGCATATCCACAAGCCTGCATAGAAGCAGGTGGGCCTTGTATTAAAGCAGTGCACTGAGACTCAGGTTTCAGTTCCTGGTTCAAGCCAGGCAGTGTGTTTCATTCCAATTTCCAATCTGTAACGTGAGTAATGATGATACTTCAACAGAATGTTGTACGGCTGACTCTTATAGGGACAAGGGCTTGCTAGCTAAGAGGTTGCAACATCAATGGTGGTCTGGCCCACAGCACAGTGTCATGCAACCCATGGAGTTGTGGCAATTAATACTGCCATCTCTCCCTGGCTGCCAAATCCCTAATCCTGGGGGGAGCCCTGCACTCTGAATGACATGGCCCAGCGCACTGGATCTGACTGGACCAATCCCAGGTGGTGCATGGGGTTACACCCACGGACTGACCCTGGAGGAGATCCATCCTGTAGACCAACCTTATGCCACTCACCAAGCCTGCGAGCCCAAAGTAGTTGAACACCACTGGTCTACATTACTCTTTGGTTGGACTGCAGTAACCTATCAGTTACCTGAGAGAGCTGGAACTAATATAAAACAAAACACTGAAGTTTATGACAATTAGCACATTAACTTCTCACTAGGCTGGTTCTTCATATAACTTAATTTCAGTTCTTATTTTCCAGTCTGTTTTAGAGACTGGGTTCTAGGATATCTGCAAGATTACTTCATATTCTACAGGCAGGACTGAGTAATTTATTCTCATTTGACTTGAGGAAGCTGCCTTCAGCAAAGGTAACGGTTATCTATGCAGGGGGCAGAAATTTCTGAGAGGTCAGACTAAGACTGTGGAACTTGCTTTCACCTGATCTCAAATCCATCTTCTGTTCTTTTTCCTTCTAAGGTGCAAAGTGCATAAAAATGTACCGAGACCAACATGAAAGACAAACAAAAATCCTTATGCATTTTTCCCCTGAAACAAGGCATGGGTATGTAATTCATGTAATTTAATGTACCATTGGAAGATACTTGGGATCCCACTGGGCTGGGCATAGTGGAAGAACCTGACTAGAATATGCACCCAGGTAAAAGTTAAGCTGACACACGTTATTCCTTAATAGTAAGATACAAGGCAATATTACAGCTTCACATTCCCTTAAAATTTGCTTATTACATTAAGCTGAACAGGCTTTTTTGTTGTCTCTACTTATCAGGCAGATTTGACATTAAAAGGCTGTGGAATGTGGAAGGTTCTGTGGCTTTCCCAATTAACAGCTTTTCTTTCTCACTAGTCACGCTGCCATGCAACAGCACAGCTGTGTGTTAAGGGACTATTATTTTTCTTTTTGGTTTCATCTGCAGCTGCTTCCACCAGGGAGCTTATAGCTACATCATGGAAGAAAAAAAAATGCCCTTATCACAATCTCATCTGGTTTTCAGTTGCACAGCATAAACCAGTCCAGGACAATTTGTTTCCATTGCCCACTAGTCTTATTGTAAATAAAGGTAGGCTCCTGGGGTGTGGTTTGTGCCACTGCAAACCCCTCTGCAGGACCACAAAACTGCATGCGCCACACTTGCAAGTATTTACCATGCTGCTAATTTGCAGTGTGGTGGGGTTTTTTGACACTGGGAGATCAGGGCGCACGCAGACAAGCCTGCATGTGCCTCTTGCCGTGCCTCAAACCAGTTTGAAACGCAGCAAGAGGCACGCTGGGAACAAAAAAATATTCCCTGCGCTGCATATTTGTAGTGGGGGCTCAGAATTTGATACCTGGATATCTAGGTATCAAAATAAAACAAAGGGGGAAGTGGTGCAGGGCATGATTTGAATTATCATGGTCTCTAAGGTCCATGCAGCTAACTAATAGCTCCTATTGTATGGGGCCAATGGATGGATGACACAACAAAATACTTGGGACAACTAATGGGAAAAAACAGGATAGGAGTGTTGTGTGGGTCAAAGGGTCAAAACGTGAAAATAAGCGCTCCTGAGGGGGACACCAAGCAAAGCCCCCTGGGCCGTAGCCATCGGTCCTCAAAGGCATCCAAGGAGCTGGTGGACACCACCCACTGGTGCTCCACCTGGAGGTGTGCGGAAGTGAGAAGAAAGCGGGCCTGCGGTCTCCTGGGAGCTTCCTGGCCAGAGCCTCCTTCCTGGTCCAGGGACTTGGTGGGGCCATGAATGCAGTGACCAAAAACAAAAAGGTGGGGGTGAAATTCAACCAGAACCTCAAGCAGAGGCTCTGCTCACAAGGTCCTGAGGGCAAGTAGCCCTGAGCTGCTCACCAGGGCAGGTTTTTATACTGCTGGGGCTAGCACAGGTGCTGACCCCAGGCTTTTTGGTTCTCCCAGCTGCAGATCCGGTAGGAGCTGGGCAGGGTTATTTTGCCCCAAGTGGCACAACTTGCCTCACACCAAAGTGCATGTCCAGGCATGTGTGCCGAGGCAAAAATCCCTACTCCAATTTGTGCCACTCCTATCAGTGCTGCTGCAAGAGCATGTGCCTGCATGTGTGGACATGCCCTCAGGTGTCAAAAAAACCCACACCAGAAAAAATTGGGGCAGTGCATGTAGTAGCAGTACATGCTGCCCAAAACTGGAGCCTGGATGACCAGAGCCATGCTCCAGCTGCCGGGCAGAACTTTTACGCCCGGATCACCACTGCTGCAGCCCTAGGAGGCCCCCAGGACTCCAGGTAAGGCTGCTGGGGCTAGCCCAGGTGCTGGCCTCAGTCTCCCCTGCCCCCCCCCAGGACAACTTGCCATGTGCCAGACAGAGCATGTGCAGTGGCATTCCCTGGGGACAAATATGTGCTGCTGCTGTTTATCCCCAGGGAACACATTTCCCCTGGGAATGTGCCCCAGGAGGTTTAGCTGATAAAGGTAACCCTTTAGCTGTCTTACTACCAGCTACTACTTTAGGGATGTCCAACTCGCCATCTTCACTACTGTATTCCTCAAGGACCGTACATTCTAAAAGAAGCATATTTTATCTTGCATTTTCAAAGAGTCAGTATTTCAGTCATGCTGTTTTTTTACTTTGACCCGTCAAAGCTTTTTCTTCCCATGCCATGGACAGCTTCTATTTTGCAGGCATCCTATGCTCCTTTATAACAGCAGAAAATCAATCATCCTGTGCTGCTTGGTAGGCAAATGCAAAGGGGTATCTTTTTATTTAATCATCAACACTTGCTGTTGGGTGGTTCTTATTTGTTAGTTACCTTAGGTGCCCTTTCTGTTTCACCTTGACCAGTCTTTCATGCAGCTGGTTTAGCTTCATTAAGGCAGTAGCTACTAGGAAATGCAGCTGCAGCAGCTGTGGGTGTCTAGCATTTGGCTAGAAGCATTTCAGAGGTGTGGGTGTCTTTCACATGGATTTAGATGTAGGCCTTGCAGGAACTCAAGTCCTCTCAAGGAGGTTTTCTTCTAGATCAGGCTGAAAGCAAGGATGGGGTTTTCTTGCCCACAACTTATTAAACACCTTCAAAAGTAAGTTTACAGTTGAAATGCTAATAGGATTGGCAGCGACTTGGGGCAGATGATGTTTCTATAATGTGTGTGGGTCTCTTGCTTTCAGCTCAGCAGACTGTCACCTGTGACTTGAGTGGTTTTTCATGCATTAATAACATAAAGCAGCAGTTTTCAAACTTTTGGAAACATTGTACCCCACCAGCGGCCGGACGCAGAGCAGTGTACCCCCAGCCACCAAGCGGGAGACAGGAGGTGGCACGTGGCCGTCACATGCAAGCTTTCCTTGTGTCTGGCTAGGCAGGCAGTGCCTATGTGGCAGCGTGGGATAGTGCGTAGTGGCGCTCCATCCCTGCCCACCCATGTGTACCCCCAAGGGCCTTCTCAAGGGTTGATAACCCCTGACATAGAGGCTTTCTTGCTGTGTTCTTACTGTTCACTATTTGGGATAACCTGTTGTCTGTTATCCTGAAAAAATAATCTGAGGGCTCTTGTGGCAAGGATTTTTTGAAGGCTTTTGTCCTTATCTCACCAGATGGTTTTGAGAAAGCATGCTGCAAATAGGCAAGAGCAAATCTACACTGACATTTGCACTGGTCATGGAGCCAGTCAACATGCAATGTAGGATATGTTACCCTTTACTTTAACTGGCAGCAAGAAGACTAGACCCACTGCAGTTTAAGATTTGTTTTAGGACTTCAGTCTGGGAAAAACTGTATACAAATTTGCTTCGTAACTGTGTTGTTTGTCATTTCTTGAGGCTTTGAAAGACTGATGGTTATTTTTTTTAACCCTTTGGTGATATGTTTGTAGAACAGGGTGGGGCAAAAGCTAGGCTAATTTCAATTCTTTATCAATTGGGCCTCATATTTGTAAAGGGCTTTGAGGTAAAGGAAGAAGGTTAATTACACTGTTCTGGAAAACAGAAGTTTCCTCATTCCTTGGGCCCATAATGAAGCATCTTGGATATGTAATAATTAAAAAAAAAAAAAAAAGGCACAATGAATGGCTAGTCTGATTAACACAAACACTGTCTTCCTTTGCAGTGCTGTCTCACCTGAAGTATGCCCTGACAAGGACTGTACAGTGGAGGAAGATGGTGGGAGAGATGCAGCCCCTTGCATCGCATCAAAAAAATTGTCAATTTTGCAAGCCAGTAAATTGCCAACATAAGCCAGCTATGGAGCAGATGGCCTTCTCCCACCAGCCTCTGCCACCTCCCATTAGCAGGTCAACTTTGGGCACAGACAGCAAAAGCATTCCTATAAAAGGCAAAGGCAGTACTGGAACACAGAGTAAAGAATGCATCTGAAGCAAGTCACAAGCTTCTCATTGCCAAATATAACCAGCACCCAGCATGAAATAATATAGTAGATTTACTGCAGGCACAAAGATGTATCTGATGGGAAGTGGTGGGGAATGTTTGGGATTGTGGGGGGTACTGGTCATGCTTCCTGGGGTGGCTGGGAGGTGGGAGTGGTGAGGGAAGGCACTTTTGGGGTGAGCTACTGCCCCTCTCCCAGGAAGGAAGCCTCAGCTCATGGGGACCTGATCCAGCCCCCTAACTTGTTTTCTCCCCCTCCCCTCCTGGACGCATCTCTGCCCTGTGACCTAGCTAGCTGGCATGTGCTATGCAGGCTGTTTGCATGGGGTTGCACCCCTACGGTTGGGAAAGTCACACCCCTGGGGGCAGAAGGGAGAGTTGACTTGGTGCCAGAACCGCCCTTTAGTAGGGGCACATCAATAAAGATTTTTTGGGCTGATACCGATGGCTGATTACTAATGAGCCATATTGGACAATGTGCAAGCCTGGCACTCAGAGAGCACTGTCGGGCTGGTAAGTCTGTTGAGGAGGAAGGGGTATGGGGGGGAGGGGGGTAGATCAAGCTTCCCACAGTGAGGGAGGGAGTGGGGCTGGGGCATGCTCTGCCCAGCCAGGAGAGGGCAGAGTGTGGGATGGAGCTGTCAGTGGCTAATCTAAGGGATGCAGAGAGGGGGTGTTGCCTCCACCTATGCCATCTGTGGGGTGTGTCCAGCAGCAGGAAACATCTGTCTCCCAGATCTGCGTGTGGGGTGAGGGTGGGCTGCCACTGTGGGCCGAAGCCAGGGGCACTGCTGGGCTTTTTCTGGCTGGGGGGTTGGGCCAGGGTTGTGCTCAGGGTGGGTGGAAGCAGTGTTGAGAGAGGGGGGTTTGGAAGGGCTACGGTGAATTTTGGGGTGGCTGTAGCCCACCCTGTAGCCTCCACTTCCAGTGCCACCATTGCCCACCCCAAGCACAGCCCTGGCCCAACCTCCCTGCCAGGAAGAGCCCAGTACCAGCCCCAGCTTGCAGTGGGAGCCTGCCTGCCCCCCCCCCCCCATGCACAGATCTAGAGAGCATATACCCCACCCCAGAGGTGCATGTGATGGCAGAAGCCTGCCCCCAATCTCCATGCCCCCCCAGCTGAGCTGCTCACAGCTGAGGCCTACCCTGCCCCACTCCCCTCACTGTGGGCCCTCTATCTGCTTCCCCCCACAACTCTCCCCTCCCTTCCCCCCAGCCCCTCCTCCACAACCAACTTACCAACTGGATGCTGCTCTCCACACTGCCAGGCTGCATTCCTGGCCCCACACATGCTGTGGCTGCACCCATGCATGCAGCATTTATTGGCGACATTATCAGCCACATCAGCCAAAAAAAGCCAATTTGCTGATAAATGTCAGTTTTCCTTTTATCGGTGCTGATACAATATGGACCGATGTATCAGTGCACCTCTACCCCTAGTAGAGTTCAAGGGGTGGAAAGTGTGTCCACATAAAACAGGAGGGTTGGGGAGGGGACACTGCATTATGGGATGCTGGAGACCTGCAACTTGTGTGGCTTATCTGTGGGGATTGGCCATACATTAATGGAATACGAGCCGGGTAACATAAATCAGAGATAAACCTGCCCTGGAGTGGCATAACTTTAAACTGCCTAAGGAGTGATTAAAACTAGTTTCAGGTGATAACGTGTGGATAATCCAGGGGTTAAGAACTCTGGGAGCCACCTAAAATTAGTATGTAACAAAGCTCTCATTCTACGTTTCTCATCATGGAGGACCTGCTTCCTGCTTTATTAATATAAGGGTCTGCTTATCTCCTTTATAAATTACTGAGGACTGACCTGAGGATTTTCCAAATGACTTAGATACCTGACTTGTGTAAATCTGTACTGTTATTCCCATAGTACCCAATTTACTGAATAGAGTAATTAAATCCATACAGTATTGTCCACAGAAGACACCTTAGTGGATTCTGTAACCTAGAAAAACTCATTCTCTTGGTTCCTTTAACATTTTTGCATGCTCGTGTTCTGGCCTCTGCGGGAATGAACAGCATGAAGATAAAATGCAAATCCCTGCTGTGGAGTGCAGGCAAACTGACCGCTGTAAATCTGTTTTGGAATCATGTTTGACTTTAAGAAAATGGCTGAAGTATGGACTAGGTAATTCAAAAAGATATAAATGGCTGCATCATTATGAGCAGACAACTATTTTAAACATGATCTATGTTTTTAAGAAAATTCATTACAATAAGTCTCGCAATCCCAAGCTCTTCAATGAATTTTTCATGTCTGCATACCAAGATATATATAAAATGATCGTAATCATACACCTTTGGGGCAATGCTGTGCACCAGCTGTTTCACTGATGATTTATAGGTTGCCATGCTCAAGGTTAATAATCAGGAGAAACAGGTTACAGTATGCGATGTATTTATGTCAGGTTAGAAGTTCAGTACTTGAGGATACAACATTAGGAGGATGTTCACTGTTTTAATTAGCTGTATTCCAGCTTTCTGGATAATAAAATACATGTATAATTTCACAAAGGTGAAGTTTATGCAAACTTAGCAGTATGATACTTGGTATTTTACTTTGAGTTTAAGCTAAATCAAGATGAGGCATTTTGCTCATATGTTGCATATGAGCATTTATGTATTTTCAACACCCATACATAGTAGAAACTCCTCCGTAGTGAAGACAGAAATTCTACAGGCTTGAAAATCTTAATTTAGTCACCTTTGCAAAGTCACAATGAGGGCCTGTCAGGTGCAGAAAGCACACCAAACCAGTGTTGGAAACACACGCAGATTCCAATTCCTGTGAGAAGAATAAGTAACAGTTTGATTGCCAAGGTCTCTACTCACACATTAGAGGCTCAACTAAAAAAAACCAGTTTAAACAAAATTAATTTGCATACTACAGCTGTTCAATTTCTCTCCCCTCTTCCCAAACAGAGCAGTCTCATTTTGGATTGTTAACAGCACTCAAATCTTCTTCTTTTAAAGCCCTGGGATATGGAAATTATTGCTTCTGCCTGACCAAATAAATCTTAGCTACTAAACTTTCCTGCTCTTGCAATGGGAAGATGTAAACTTTTTCATTGATGCTGCTGAGAAACTTTCTGCTGACAAGTACTTTGAAATCCCCATACTAGGCCTCCCATATTGTCATAGGCTTCGTGGAACACTTTGCTTCCTTCCATTCAGCTTACCTGAACCCCCTCTAAGTAGACTGCTCCTTGCCTGATGCTGGTAGTTGATCAGCAGGGATCCTGGTTTTCCCTGACAAAAAATCACAAATTCTCTGAGAAACCCCCCCAAATGCATGATTAAATTGAAAGGCCCCTCACTCCTCCCCAGCCCTCTGGCCCTGCTGGTGCCCTTCACTCCTTCTCCATAGCCCCTGCAGCCCTGCCAGAGGGGGACCCCAGCTGTTAGGGCCACATGGCCAGGAACCCAGGTCCACAACACCCTGCCCCCAGCAGGAGGCGGCAGCTGCTGCAGCAGGTCTCCCCCAGCTGCCTGCCCACTGCGGGCTTGGTTTCCCACCCTGCTGCCCTCCCCACAGGACCCCCACAACTCAGTGGGTGCGACCCAGCATGGTAGGGAACAGCAAAGCTGCATGGGGATCTCCTTGCTGCTGCAAGCCCCAAGCTGTCCTGATGAGGAATCCCCTACATGTGTGGCAGCAGCAGGGGGAACAGCATAGGGTTGTACCTTTTGCTGCTTTGGTACATGTAGGGGTGCATCACCAGGGCAGCGTAGAGCTTGCAGTGGCAAGGAGATCCCCACATGGCCCCACTGCAGTGCTGGGTCGCACCTGCTGGGCTGCAGAGGCCCCACGGGAGGGAAGCAAGGTGGGAGCCTGAGCATGCAGCAGGCCACCCATCTCAACCCTGCACACAGATCTGGGGGACATAGGTCCCCCCTGCCCTCCCAGGAGTGCACACAGGGGCAGGGAACTGCCTCCCCCACCCACTCACTGAATGAGCTGCCCATGGCGCTGTCCCAAAGCCCTGCAACCACACAATGCAGCCCCGGGCCCCACGCATCACCCAGCTGGGCAGCAGCCTCAATCCCTGCCCCCTCCTTACCTGTGGGAGCTTCTCTCCAGGCTGCCTGGTGACCATGTGCATATACGTGCACATGGCATCCCCTACCTCACCACCTTCCTCCTGCTCCCTGCAGCCCCTTGCAGGCTGGAACTCTGCCAGCCTGAAGAGAGCTCTTTGCAAAACTGCAAAATCCATGGGTTTCTCCATTAAAATGAGGTCTTCATTTTCCTATGCTAAAGCGGGAAATCTGTGGGGGGTGGGTTTCAGTTTTTCCATGGGTAGCAGAAAGCCTGAATCCCTGTTGATCAGAGGGTTCCCCATGAGTAATTTTGTGTCAGTTACTAGACTGAAACTGCCTGGCACAGATCTATATGCCACCTCCATGCTCAGTTTCACATGTTCAAAGTGCTGGGTGCACTTCAACCCTTTCAGAACTTAAATCCCACTTAAGCCCTATTGGAAGGCTTTAGTGGTGCTGAGATACTGCTACAGCTCTCTGCACAGGAATTAATTTTATCCATGTGCCTGACAATATAGTACATGAGTGATATAAGTCATTCATGTGCATTGAAGCCCAAACTTCAGAAGGCCTGCATCCATTTCACTGATTCATGTGAAGCAATCTGTTGAACGTTTCATAAAAAAATAAATTCAGTTTGCTCTCTAAACAAATGTGAAGAGAAGACATGGCATAATAGAATCACCTGGGAGAGTAGAAGGCAGGGTATAGGACTCCAAAGAGATTTCATTCCCATAAATTGTCTCCCTATTACACTCTGAATATATTCACAATGAGGAACTCCAAATAAGAGGAAGAATGGGGCTGATTCATTTCATGAGGATGACTTTAAATCTCAGCCTTTACCAATACTGCAATATTAATTATGACTGTGATGGATGAAAGGGGGAAGTTACACTAGTAATGAACATTACCATATCCTGCTTTCTTAGCTCTATAAAATTTTCTTCAATGGACTGCTTTGGAGGCAGTCATAAACATCAGCAAACCAAAAGCTGATAATAGAATGTATTAGGTAGTATATATACCTCTGCTTGCAAGGAGAGGTATTGCAAGCCTATATTAACATTTGTATTTATTTATTTGATGGTTCAAAAAATGTGCTGGGCTTATAGGAAAGGATTTTTGGGGTGATTTATTTTGTAGGACCAACTGCATGGTTGGGATAAAGCTGGGTAAGGTTTCTTTGTATACCTGGGCGCATAGGGACAACTGAGTAGACAGCAGAAAAATGGGACATAGAAAATGGGATCATAAATGGGGCATAGAAAATTGAAAGGATGAGTAACTTCATTAACATGTTTGCTTCAGGACTGGTGAGGTGAGTCTTTAGGTGAAACCTGAAGCCACTGAAATCAAAGACAAAACTCTTCTATAATGCTATAATTCTTTGTCATCTTCATGGTGAAATCTGGGTCCTAAAGGATAACTTTATTAATTTAGTTCCTCAGTATATTGGATTATAATTCCTACCATATTGCCAAGGAAACTGGTGATAAATTGTTCTGCTTCACTGCCCCACATCTGCTTAGATTTAAAACAGATTCGTTATTCCAATATATCATTTTGTTTCTATTTGCCTGCCACTGAAGTTCTCTCTTGAACCAAGCATAGAATCAAACTCTTTCCAAATAATGAGTTTAAACACACACACTGAACAATGTAGTACAACTTCCCACTTTTTATAAAGTACACCTGGATGGAGCAACTGTAAGGCTAAAAACAGATTGTCCTGGGCTTTGACACCAAGTGGGGGAGAGGGTGGGAACAGTCATTTACACATGCACACACACTTGAATGGCAATTAACTCCAAGTAAGCCCCAACTGGCCCCTAGGGAAAAGGTGTTATCTTAGCACTTCACAGGTATTTAAAGTAGGACAATGGGTCTCCATGTCTGTAGGATCCCAGAATAAAAGGCTTTGTCCCAGGAGAAATCCAACAGTCTGTCTGTTTTTAGCCTAACTAGTATGCACAGATTTGGGTTGTGTATTTGTAACATGCACTGAGGTTAGGGTGTCTAGAGATTCATTGCACATGGACATTGGCACAATCTGGGATTCTGAACGTTTTAACTGGCTCCTCATTAATTTAAAAATTCAAAACACAATTGCTCCCTGAACACTGCATAGTCTTTTTCCAGCCTATTGCATGAATCAAGTCTATTTCTATTCCCTTCCCCACTGTTTCCTTTCCTTGTACAGCACTGGCCCCTTCCATGTTGTAAAATTTTTATATACTTCCATAAATTCATGTGGCAGCTTACAAAACACAGATAAGGTGTGCTTCCCCTGGTAGGGAAATCTTGCACTCTGCTCCTTCAGTTTATCTTTTCATTCTTCCAGAGATGGCCTCTTTTTCTGCAGTTCCTGACATCTGCAATAGACTTTTTTGGATCTTTCCACTTTATCAGCCCTCTATCTCTTTCAACAAGTTGTCTTCCTCCTAGGAACTTTTCCTGCTCCAACATGCTCCAGGGGAAATGCTTAGGGAGCCCTGTTTGCAGTCAGCAGTCTAGCAACCTTTTAAGGTTACGGGTCAGATTGACCCAGTTCAGGACAGAGGCAAGTAGATGGGGACTAGGACCCATCCACCACCACCTCTTCACCCTGCAGCGAAACAGAGATGGCAGCTGTTGCTGAAGTCTCCCACTGCCAAATGCCTCTTGTCCATGGGCTGGATCTCATAACTCCACAGGCTGTAGGTTGTCAAACCCTGATCTAAGTCAATAACAGGGCATATACGTATTCTCTATTGCAACCAAATACACTTAAAACTTCAATTAAAATATAAGAGCTTCCTCCAGTTTGCTCTTCATATGACTTGTTGAAAAGTGATAAGTGTTCTGCAGTTAGTTAATTCAACAGAATTTTACTATTTTAAAGAAATCATTTCATCCTGCTTTTTTGCCAGGGTCAGAGTACGAGGGTTTATGCTTTTACTGCATGAGCTTATGCTCCTCTTTATTTGTACCCAATGCAGGCCAGACTGCTGCGATTTTGGTTCTTTACCTGCTATGGAGATGCTCTGGCAACAGAAGTGTGATACAACTCTGCTTTAGACAACTACACAACTGTCAAAGATGTAAAAAAAAAAGAATCAACCTCATCAACTGTCAAAAAGGGATGAAGGTGCCCAAGCCAATAGAAATGTTGAGCTCCACTGGATAAATGGACCTTGACATTCTCACGTGGAATAGTTCTCTTCCTCTGAACCCAAGTGATTACCAAGATTGCTTGGAGGCAAGGCCCCAAGTATACTAGGGCTTTGAGTTAATGCCATTATTAATTATAATGGCCACATTCAATGTCTGAAGTACATTCGGTGGTGTATAGTTCTTACAGGCCCTGATGCCGTGAGGTGCTATGTGCTGTTGACTTCCATAAAAATGATCTCCCAACCAGTCAGCGACCATTAATCATATCATTTAGTTATTTGCAATCAACTTCCAAGTCGCTCTCATATGAGAGTTGGGCCTTTTTGCTACTTTGTTTTAAAACATAATAATGAGCATTTTTTAAGTTTCAGGTGACTTTGGAGTCAAGCTTAATGTGTATTTACCATTATATTACCATTCCTTCTATCGCTGTTCTTATGTTGTACATTCATAGACATTAGATTTCATAGACATTAGGGCTGGAAGGGACCTCAGAAGATCATAGAGTCCAGCAATTTTCTGCAGTGGAGATGAATACACATGATTAGTCTGCTCTCTTATTTACCACTGAAGGTTCATTAAAGGTCTTACTTAAATGTATGTTGCTGTGTTACAGGATAATACTAAAAAGGTACAATTGATAGTGAGTAAAAATAATTGCTAAACTCCTCAAACTTAAAGATAGGCCCCTAAATACACATGAAGGCCTCACATGTGGGTAGGAGGGAAAATGCATTTCATGTTTTAAAAATGTCTGGATTTTTAGTCATAGTAAAGTAGTTGGACAGTAACACTCGTTTAGTAAACTGAACAATCTTCAGCGAGTACAAGATACATGGGCAATCTATACTTTGGGGTTTAATCACATCTAGCTTTTTAAAAAATATAGTTCACTTCCCCAGTGTGAAAAAGCCTCTTGGCTTAGGTTCTCTGCATGCTGTGGTCCTCATCATACCTGCCAAACTCAATGATGTTACTGCTAGCACCCACACTTCCTTCCAATTGAAAAAAAAAGGCACAGTTCTTTGTGACAGAGGGGCTCAGTGAAATGTTAGCAAAATCTTGGATGTGCAATAGTTAAGACTGAGTTAAAGGAAATGTCAGGGACTGCAAAACCTGAGGTTCCAGTAGCAATGTTCATATGGGCACACTGCACATTGAGTAACTTTTGTATACCTGTAAATTCTGGACAGGACAGCTGAATTAGTATTGCTGTGTGAACATGACCTTTTGCATTTCCTGTCTTTGTCAGTATTTTCCTTCAGTTGTTCAAGTTCACAGCATTCCACAACCTGGCTGTACAGCGGATGCTTTATTAATGGCATGTCTTCCTATCCTCAGAATCCCTCCCTTTTTATCCTGTCTAGGCAAGCATGGGGCTGTGAACAAACTGCTGTGCCTCCTCCGCATTTTGCTTGATTTTTTTTCCAGTAGCTGAGTCAGCACATCCATCTCTATATGAAAGGGCAGCTCTTTAAAGCGCATTGTTATCAAGGAATTGTACTGCTTACTGCAGGCGTGTAGAGTGGCTGAGATAAGTAATGGCAGTTGAGGGAGAGACCATCTATTTGGAACTCATGAATACTGCCTGGCAGCCTGGGACAAAAAGGAAAATGTTTGTTTGGAAAAAATGACAGCACTTGTTCCTGCCCTGCCCTTCCAGTACTCCTGGGCTGTCTCTCTGTAGTTCAGAAATATGTAAGATCAGAGACCCAGAGGAGGAAGACCTGTTCCATCATCAGGTCCATCTCTCTGTCTCTCCAGAAAAACAGGCTGCAATCTGTCTCCATTAAACTGCCATTGCAGAACAACATTCGTTTCGAGTCACTCAAAAGAAGTAGAATGGAGAAGAGTTGTGAAACGGGTGCTGACTGCAACAGGAAGTAGAGAAAGCTTCCATGTGTCCCGGCTCACACGTGCTCACGTGTTAGTCACATCTGCCTTCTGGATTCTGTGCTGATGAGCCATATCCCGCTGGTGCTGCAGAGACCTACGTTTAGTAGTAAAACAAATCCGGGTTCTTAGCACCATGCTCAAGGAACCAGGTTGTAATTGTCTTGTGTCCATTTCCTAGAGGTTGGAGTGGATGTGTTTAGCTTACTAATAGGCTCAGTTTATCCACTGCTGTTCTGCCCATTCAAGGCAGGATATAACAATTTCTGGTTCCATGGCCTGTTTCTGGGGCTTATTTCCCTACTGTGCTATAACTCCTCCAGTGGCAGCCTCAGAAAGCTTTACATGCACCAGCTTAAAAGTGTTAGACACCTTGGCTGAGTCCACAAGAGCGTGGATGTTTGGTTACCTGGGGACAGCTAGCAGCTGCGCAAGGTCCCTGAGGAATGCCTGTGCCATGCACCCTCTGGTGTATGGCAGGTTTCCGCAGATGGGGTAGGGGAGGCTGGGGCCGGCACTGGGCTGGACCCAGCAGCCTTATCTAGGGTTCTGGGGCCTTCCTGGGGCTGCAGCAGTGACAATCCTGCTGCTCAGACCCTGGCTGGCGGCCAGTGTGTGGCTCCAGCTGGCCAGGCTCTGGTTTTGAGCAGTGCGCGCTGCCCCTGCAAGCACCACCCTGCCTTTTTCTTTTTTTGACTCTTGGATATCATGTTGGATATCAAGGGATCAAACCCCGCCGGCTCCCTTGAAGTGCAGAGAACAGCTGAATGTGTTTGCATGGCCACATTCATCTGGACACGGCCCTTGTGTGCTTCTCCATGAATCATATTCCTTGCTATGTTCGCACTAGAGATTAACCAGAGCTCTAACTCTAGCCAGCCAGCAGCACAGCAGGCAGTGAACATGTTCCTGTTTTGCCATGCTGAACTGAGCTGTGTAGAAATGGAAGCAAGCCATGTGGAAACAAAGGGAAAAATGATGAGCATATATACATTGAGGGATGTAACCCACAGGACAGGAAGGGCATGAAAAAGGCAGGATCATACACTTGTGGAAATGGTGCTGGAGAAGTATCTGAACATGAGCTCAGGTACTTGCATTTTTGCTGCCTCTTGCACTGCAGAGTGGATGCGAAGAAGGGGTCAAAGCACAACATGCCTTGTGAGCAGAATCTCACAGATTCAGTATGCCTTTAGACACGCATTTAAAGGGTTTCATTGCCTTACATGGCTTTGGCATAAGGCAAGAACATGCAGCAAGTCTGCAAAATAGATGTAGCCTAAGATTTGATAGTCCAGAAGTAAGACAAACATAGAAAGCCCGGGTGTAAAATGAATGATCTAAAGATACCACCTTCATCATAATGTGAGACAAAAGATTCTGTTCAATAACATTTAATCAGAAACTAATAAAAGGAAGTGCCTTCTCGCATGCTCCATAATTAGTCTGTGGAACTCATTGCCAGAAGATATTACTATGCCAGCTTTCTTAGCAGAATTCAGAAAAAAATTGGGACTTTTATCTGAATCCTGAGAAGAAAAAAGGAAATATTAAATGGGATTTTAAAATAATTAGAAATATCCATCTTCTTGCTTCAGGGAATAAACCAACCTCTAACTAGAACAAAATTATCTCTATATGCTGCATAAATGTCCACCATAACTTTTTTTATCATTTTCCTCTTCAGCATTTTTTGTCTTCACCCCACTAACCAACTAAGTGGAACACTTCTGTATCCTACATGGCAAATGTCTCCAGAGCAGCTTTTTTTTTGTAAGACAGGGAGGATGTCTTGAGATACTAGGTATTTTATTTAAGACATGAAGATATGTGACGGTGACATTTCTTTATGTGAGAATCTCAGCTTTCATTTAAAAGAAACAGCATTTCTAGCCCTTATGGCTGCAGTGGAGAAAAGTTTGGAAAAGTTCAGAAGCAAAATTATAAAATACATTATTATATTATATTAAAATCTCTTGATATGGGGACTCTGAGTCTTGATTTTTTAAACACTTGGAGTTGGCAATACTGTGTTTGTATAATCATTGCTCCCTAACTGTTGGACTTAGTTTCTGGAAAACAAAGGGAATGTCCAGAATCATTCAGCAGAGAGTAGTAGCACTTATGGTACGCTTCCAGTGTGATCTTTGGTCGGACTTTCTTCAGGGTAAGAGGCTGCATACATTAGCCAAGAAAGACTGCTTACTACCTCTCTGTGGTTTCTCTGTTGTGCATTTGTATGTCTCTGTTGTGCTAATGTCTTTGTATGCAAACTCTTACATCTGTTGAAAAACAATTGTCATCTTCTAAATAATACAGGAACTACAAAGTGATGTATCAGTCTTGTGAGGGTTATATCAACTTAAGAACCAGAGCAAGTGTTCCCAAAGGTTTGCTCCTGCCCATCAAAATAGGCTATTTCCTGGTTACCATTACCATGCCCTTGTGTACTTTTGTGCCATTGCCTGCTATGATGTAGACTTTAGCTTGCATCGTTTCTGTTCAATCCCTTTCTGTGGCATAGCTGTAATGAGTAAGCATGAGTAATTCTGACATATGCAGAACTTCACTATGCTTCCTAGAAGCAAAGACGTTCCTGTTCCCTGAATGAAGAAAGAGATCTGTTTCATGGCTCTTCTGTCCCTCCCCTCAATAATATCAGGATACTTTTGTTTCTTCTTGTGTAGCAGTTAGAGGTACCTAAAGCTTCGTCAACCTGCCTCATTAATTACCCCAAAACTGGACAAGATGGCTTTTATAGGAGAAACCTGAGGTCAGGGGTACTGACTTCTGCTACATGATGGATATAATCTCCTCTAACGGTGACGCACAGCATGTGATTGGCACCAGGAAATAAAGATCAGAACCCTGGTTTTCAGAGGTACTGAGTATCTGCAGCTCCTCTTGAGCAGACTGGAATCAGCACCTCGGAAAAAAAGACCATAGTCCTTGGCCCATGCTTCTGTGTCACATCATTATTAGATAACGTCATCATAATGGTAAACTGTGTTCTCAGATAAAGAGAGGAAGGAAAAGGATTTGAGTAAACAAGAGCGGAACAGTTCACAGAGCAGGCTGCCGCTGCCAGGCATCCTCGGCAATAGCTTGCATACTTGACTCAGGCTGCAGATTATTTCAATGTCAGCACACATGTCATTTCTGGAAACTCCCTGAAGACCAAGGACATCACAGGAGCCATTTTATTGCACTCCATGGTGAGGAGCCTGGGCAAAGTGCAAGAGGTAAAGGCTAATATGGCCACATCACTTTTTAATTTCTAGGCCAAATAGAAATTTGGGGAATGTCGGAAAGTTTCCACAATAAAATGTTGAAACTGGCTGAAAAACTGTGAGGTGTTTTTCATCAAAGGTTTTGAAAAAATAATTTTGGATAAATAATCCTATTTTTTTCCACCAATAAGCTGTGTGACACATCTCTTGTCATTTGAACATGACAGTTCTGTCCCTAAAATACACACACATAGCTGTCTATGAAATCCATCCATCTACAACAGATACTTACGGACCTATTGAAATATAATAATATTGCACCAAATATTTGCCCATGACTTTGTAACAATGTTAGAGGAAGATTTTTTTTCCATAATACTATCCAGAACAGAACTGCAATACCTCTGTTATTACCCATCTATAAAGCTACACCTTAACAATGTTACCTGTGGACATAAATGTTCTTCCTGTACAACATACATTTAAATAGTAGTTTTAAAATGTTTACAATGTTATGTTACTATTATCATAATAAACTTTAGCTTGGTCAATGGGAAATATGGAAAAGCAGACAAAGACTAACGGATTGGTTCTCACCTTTTTTAGACTCAAGGCACCCCTCAGAAAATGCCAGCTTGTTGTTTTCATTCATTTTTTGACTATGGAAAAATAATAAAGCAACACTTTTGTTGCAAAAAATGCTGAAAGACTACAACATGTCAGAATGATTTTGCCACTATGGATTCCTATTTGAAATCTCTGTGTTTTTATTGTTTGCATATCTAACAGAGCTAATATTGCTTGGTACCCAGTGGCACCCTTAAAAGGAGCTCATGATACTCCAATGAACTATGTTGACCAATGCTTTGTTAGGAAAGTGAAAAAGAAAAGGGAACTTGCCTACTACAAATTTCTTCCTGTCATGACAAAGGTGACTATTCAGTCCTATTTATATTATAACATAAAATAATTGAAAGTTAGCACAGCCCCTCTCCTTGATATGAGGAAACAAAAATACATCCATATAATTTTTAAGGTCATTCTTGTTATGCCCACAGTTTTACTAAAAAAGGGCAATTCTAGAACTGTTTTGTGACAAAAGTGAAAACCAACAGGTCGGACACACTAGCTATAGCAGGAAAGGTACTTTACAGGCCAGATCACATTAATATTGACACCAATGTGTAGGTAAATGTAATATATTTGTATCTGCTGAGTAAATATTGGGGCTCTGAGTACAAAAATGTCTTTAGTACTTTTTTGGAGAAAATAAATCACGACATAAGACATGGCAATGATGAATGTAAGGACATCGGCTGCAGAAGGTTATTTTGTTACTCTGTAGCTGCTGCTGTACCATTACTGAAAAGTAAATAGGTACGTGACAGTACACAGACAAAATGTTATGGACACCGCAAATTTGTAAAAGAGGAACTCAGCACAAATTACACTGTGTGAAAGCATTAGTCAGAGCTGAACATTTGTGTTGGTGTAAAGTTTGCAGCAGCTGTGCAGAACTCTAGAAAGATATGTTTGCTGTACTTGGAGAAACTGAAAGGAATAGTTGTTAATTTACAAATGATAGACCTTATGAAGACAATAGATTGGTCACCAGTTTAGCTGTGACAATAAAAAGAATTGGGCACAATGGTATTTTCATTTCTCAGGGTCTCAGTAAATGCCCTGCCATGCTGCATGAGACTATGCCTACTCCAGGAGATGGAAAAAAAATGGGTGAGCCAATATTTACAGAAACCCATCCTTTTTCATGACAAGATGTTTAGCAGAATTCATAGATTTGTTGGAATCTGACAGGGCCATGCCATGAGTGCGTCTTATATGGCCTCAAACTTGCAACCTCTGGGCAGTCAACTGTGTACCTTAGCGCCGATACCACCTTAGCCCTCATTTACTGAAGTGAACAAGACATCTGGTAAGTGAAATTGGTGAGGAATCCCATGCTGTACATACAGTAGAAGCTGATAAGGTGTTGCACATTTTTCTACTTATCTTTTGAGAGTAAACACATAATTGAAATATTCCAGGAGTTATATGCCTGGAGTACTTACATGTATAGTGGATGAACAGGTGTTTATTGTTGAGATTGATAGGGATGAGCATGCTGGCACCTAGATAAAAATAATGCAGATAGCAGGCAATTAAAGCTTTACATTTAGCAAGGATAAGACCAAATACAAAGTTATTGAGGTGACGTATGTAGATCATGAAGTAATTCCATGAAGAGTTCAATATGGTGAAAAAAAAGTTTGAATCATAATTCAAATGCCAGCTCCTGTAGATTTAAAACAGGGTTTTATCAATTGATGGATATGGTTGGATATCTAACTTCTTACAGTGCAAAAAAAAATATATAATTTTCATCAAGAGTGTAAAATTATTAGGTGGTTGTGGGGCAGCAGCAAGATAAATAGATGGGTATTTAAAAAGGACCCTTAGATATACATCTTCTGTAAGTCTTCATTTCCCAATAGTGCTCAAGACTAATCTATCAGAAAATGGACATCTGAGCGTGACTTATGCAAAACAGTGGGTTTGTATCACATACGTTGGAATTGGAGTGGTAGGGCCCAGTAGAATCGGAATGTACTATTTCCCTCGTTTGCTCATAATCTTCTCAAATTCCTTTTCAATTTAAATTCTCCTTGGTTGGTCTCATCTTAAGTGATGTTTTTTCCTGGTGAAGCTTCAGAAAATCTGTTCCCTTTTAGTTTTGTGTATATTTAATGAAACACAACAAAAGCATTTATCCCATATGTTCTGATGACAAATTATGTCCATAGCTAACTCAACATTGCTAAACAGATTTTGTTTAAACATAGGTTGTTTGGTAGATCTCACTGAGACGAGGAACAATCCAAATTTGAAGGAAATCTGTGATGGCTCTGAGCAGTGGAAGTTTTTTTTTTTCTGAGCACACAGTAGGATTTATTTCAGTTAACACAGAGCTGTGCACATACCCAACTCCTTAAAGATGTTTTTCTTCCTCATCTGGAAAAGCTCTCTAAGATTGGCAATGCTGTGAAGCACTTTACATTTAAAGGCCCAATAAATCTTGCAACTGTTTTTGAGGCATCAAAACCTTATAGGATCCCATGTGAAAGCCAGGATGTATTCTGCTGTGAGAAGAAGGCTGAACATAGGAATGAGAGCACAAGCTGCTGGAGTTTTTGTCCCATGTTTGTTATTGACTAATCTTAATAATTGCTATTTAGCAAATGCTATTTAGTTGTGATCATTATGCAGCAGGTGAATGTCATGAGTTGAATTTTCATAAGGAAACTGATCTTGGAGAGCTGATTAACTAGTATCAGGTTAGGCCTGTTGAATGCAGTTTGATTTCATCCTTCCCCCCCCCCCCCCCCATTTAATCCCAGCGTGGGTCTGTCTGTGAGAAAAAAAGAGACTGCAGTGCCTGGTAGAGTGGAGAGAAGAATGACACCAAAACAGAAAATGGCCCCTAAACCTTCACCTAGAAGAGTTGTAGCACCCCAGAATGTGAGTGTCTGTCTTCTAGATAATTTGAAGGATTTATTTACAAGTATTAATATTTGCAGTAAAGACCAGATCCCAACAGTAACCTCTGATGTTATCATCTGATTCCAAGGAAGTCCAGGAAGAGCACACAGTACTTGATGTGCAACAGGGCCTGATGCTAGCATGAGCACCAAGAGTAAAGATAATGAGCCTGAGTCAACAGCCCATCACTCACATGCACCTGTTTTGATTTGGAGATTAAAAAGCAAAACAAAAAACCCTCATTGATGGGCAGATCTAGTAGCTCCCTGGTGGTTCCCCTTGCTGGCCTCTGACTCAACCAGTAAGGCTTTTGCTGTTTCCTCATTCTTTGGTTACACCGAAATAGCAACTGTCACGCTTGCAGAGAGAACTATGCAGCGTGACTAGTAGGAGGGGAAACTGAGAACTTTTTTAACCAATGACCATTCAGAGATACTCAGGTTTTCCACTGGGACCCTAGGACTCTCTGTTTTGAGCAATGATGCCATTTGATCCAAACTTCCCAGCTTCCCCTGGGAAGGCAACCATTGGATTGTCCTCTGCTGTGGCTGAGAGTTACAGGCCCCCCCTGCTGTGCGTGTCCTATTCACCTTTCCTCTGCTCGCTTCATAATACACAGCGCCTCTGGTTCTCTGGTTATAGGCCACACTGCAAAGAGCTGCTCTGTTGGGGACTGAGGGAAGCTGTGTAAATGCATGATGGCAGCCAGCCTGGCAGGAAGCAGGGCTGCCAGCCCTGCAGGTTCACATGTCATGAGACAGATTCCTTCAGACCCCCAAATATATTGTAATTGCATCGTGTTTATTCATTTGTCTCATGGGTTTTTTTAAACCTCTCCTCCCCACATACTCGGGGGGGCAATGCTTCTGGCCTGTTGAGAGAGGTGATTTGGGACCCTGCTTTATATTGGCACATCCCTACCCCCAACCAGTTCTCTCTCAACCTCTTGCAGCCCCTAGGGTTCTTCCCACCACTGTCTGATTTGTTGGAGGGCTGTAATCAGGCCCCCTTTCCCCTCCCAGCCCTCAGGCAGAGTGTTACAGGGACAGAGGAGTGGCACGAGGGATGGAGGAGGCATCTTACTGGTCTCAGGAGGGGCAGGAAGAGGAGTAGAGGACGAGGAGACTCCCTGAGCTCTGCCTGCTCCTCTGCCCTCTCCCTTTTGGTGAAAGTGGTGCTCATTCCTGAGTGAAGTGGGAGGGGAAGAGGGAGGGGAGCACTGCTTGTTTCCTGCAGTAGCTCTGGTTGGGTGTCATTCAGCAGTGTAGTAAAAAGACGTTAGCCCCCATAATTTTGCAGTAATGCTTGAGCAACAACCATATGATAGAAGTGTCTTATGACCATCTTATGACCCTTTTGTGTAAAGATCAGGAGGTCTAATGTCCAAGCTGTGGTTCTTACTGCTTGCCTTGCATTTTGAAATCATCTCTGTCCAGTGCCTTAAGGTTACGTTAAGATAAGAAGTTACTAAAGTTTAACTAACTTTGTTGAAATTGCTCTTTTCTTCTGAGCATGCTGCAATTCTACCTTTGAGTGCGCACGTACTAACCCTGATAAGTCACATTAACCAATAACTAGTTAAGTACAGCCTACAAGATAAGACATCACAATTAGGAACTGGTACTGCAGCCAATAAACTTCTAGTACGTCAAGACTCTGTTGAATGTAAGCTATAAAAATGTGATTCCAGGCCGGACTTATCGTCGGCCCTGATTTGAGCTCTCTGCTCCTCGGTCGAACTGTTTGCAAACAATAAACCTAGATGGACCCAGCCTGTATGTGTGACTCTTTCCTTGAGGGTAATTGAACAAGCCTCCAGGGAAACGAAACTAGCCGTTTTGGCAACAATTTGGCGAGCCAGCCAGGAGCCCTCTGGACTACTTCAGGGCACGACGAGATCGGCAAAGGGGAGTCGTGAAGTGGCCACCAGACTGATCTTGGAGTCCGTCACGACCCCCGGGTCCGTGAGTCGGGCACCTGAAAGGTCAAAGGCACTCCTTTGAACGAGTCATCCAGGCTGAGTGGGTCCGAAGAGACGGCGCCAGGGGTCCAGCAGAGTGAGTATTCGCTTTCCTTGTGTCAATTGAATGGTCTCTAAGTGAATTTGGGGAGCCCTGAGGATTTAAGTGTTGGTTTTGGTATCCAGCATATTGGTCTGGATTTTGGATCCGGGGAATCCCTTTAGAAAAATGAGCTGCTGACCAAGTCTGAGACTATAGCTGAGCCTAGCCGCACCGATTCTGCCCAACAAGGTAGAGTCGAACGCAAGGGGGCTCAGCTGCAACCTCGTGACTCAGTGGACAGGGACCTGAGTGCATTTGTATATTGGTAGACACAATGGGTTCGGGTAGCTCCCGAGAAGAAGATTCTGCTTCCCCATTAGGATGCATGCTGAGGAATTTTGGTAAATTTAAGGGAGACTATGGAATAGAAATGACAAAGGATGACTTGATTATATTTTGTCAGAAGGAATGGCCCACTTTCGGGGTTGGATGGCCGGAAGTTGGTTCTTACAATGTAAAATTAGCTAATGCAGTTTCAAATGTGATAACCCGGGATGGCCACTGGGATCAGTGGCCGTATATAGATTGTTGGATAAGTGCTATAATGAATCCTGTTCCCCCATGGGTTCAGAAGTGTAAAAAGAAAATGTGTAAGATGTTATTGGCAAAAGACACTGGGAGAACAGCCCAAGTCCTTCCTGATTCTGGTAGTGAGGGAGATCTGATTCAAGGACCAGGACACAGAGTTAGAACACAGTCACCTGTCAGCCCCAGTTCCAGGAGTCAGGAGTCACCATCATCATCTCAGACGGACTCTAGCCCCAGCTCCAGGAGCCAGGAATCATCACCATCATCCTCATCATTCTGAGAGGATCCTGACTTGTTGGGCAGGGAGAGGTCAGAAAGTCCCTCAGTAGTACCCCTAACTGGCCTCGGGGTTTCAGGAGAAAAGAAGGGAAAAGACCCAGAGAATCTCCCACCAACAGCTCCCCCTTATGAGGAAATGGACAGCTTCCCAGAGGGGCTGGCTCAGCTCAAATCAGCATTAAAGCTCGTGGAATCCTGGCATGATAAAATCCCCCGGAGTACCCGTAACAAGAACCCCAAATACACCAATTACAATTGTCCCATGAGACAAGTAGTGACTCCAGGAGAAGGGGGGGGGAACAACCTTCGTTTACGTACCCTTTCACATGTCAGATTTGTTTAATTGGAAGAATCAAAATCCTTCTTTTAGAGAAGACCCCGATACGATGCAAAATCTGTTTCGGTCAGTAGGGCAAACCCACCGTCCTACCTGGGCTGATGTTCAAATGATGCTGCATACCCTCCTGACCTCTGAGGAAAGGCGGATGGTACAGGAAGTAGCGGATAAGATAGCTGAGGAGTGGGTAGTAGCCCCTGGAGGGGACCTGCGTGCTGTATGTCCTATTGAGAGTCCCAATTGGGATAACGACTCAGAGGAAGGGAGAGATCTGAATCGTCAATATCTGGGGATTATAGTAGAAGCTCTGGGTAAGGCAGTACCATGGGTACCAAACCTCTCCAGGATATGCGAGGTCCGCCAAGGAAAGGATGAATCTCCCTCAGCCTTCCTTGAGCGGTTGTATGATGCCTTTAAGAAATTTAGTGAAATAAACCCTGAGGCTTCAGAAAATCACCGCATGGTGAATATGCTGTTTATTGGGCAGGCGGCCCCAGATATAAGGAAGAAGTTGCAAAAAGTTGAAGGAGGACCAGGGAAACCCCTTTCAGAGCTAGTGGAAATTGCGTATAAAGTCTATGGGAACCGGGATCAAATAGCAGAAAAGAAGGAGGAGAAGCGTGGACAGAAGCAAATGGCCATGCTAGCAGCCGCCTTAAGCAAGAGTACTAATGGCAATGGAGGATGGAAAGGGCAACCAGAGGGGGGGGGCAGAAGAAAGGAAGAGGTCGGCCGCAGCCGGATGAATGTGCATATTGCCGGGAAAAAGGACATTGGAAAAAAGATTGTCCTAAGCTACGGGATAAAAAGAGGGAAACCCAACGAGGGGACCGCCAGATGCTAGCGGAATCCTCGGGAGAAGATTCTAGCTGAAGGGTCCAGGGATTCAAGGCCACCGCCCTACGGGCAAACGCCCGAAAGGATCCCATGGTACAGATTAGGGTAGGTGGCAGAGATTATGAGGCCCTAGTGGATACTGGGGCCACCTTTTCAATGATTCCTGTGAAACCCCCTTTAGCTAAAGGAAGTGGAAAGTATGTAACGATAGAAGGGATAGAGGGAAGACGGATCAGATTGCCTGTATATAAGCCCCTCCTCACGAAGATTGGGAATAATAAGCTGGAGCATGCATTTGTAGTATCACCTGCCTGTCCAGTAGCACTATTGGGACGGGATTTGCTAACAAAACTGCAAGCGGAAATCTTCTTCCGTGAAGATCAAATCGTAGTGCAATTACCAGTAAAGCAAGGCTCAAACTACCAGATGGCTTTACGGACAGTTGAGACAAGATCAGAACCCAAAGGGATTGAGATTTTAGAAAATGTGGATCCCTGTGTATGGGCAGACGGAACTCCTGCCTGAGCAAAATATGTACACCCTGTAAAAATTCCCCTGAGGGAAGGAGAAGGTCCTGTGTGTGTCAAACAATATCCTCTGAAGAAAGCCACTCGAATAGGCTTGAAGCCACTAATTGAAAAATTTAAGAGGTATGGGTGGTTAACAGAGGGATCATCCCCCTTTAACACCCCAATCTTGGGTGTACCCAAAGCAGATGGAATCTCTTTTAGGCTGGTACAAGACTTAAGGGCCATAAACAAAAAGATTTTAGTGGACCACCATACAGTCCCAAATCCCCACACCATCTTAACCCAGGTTCCAGCGGATGCTGAGGTATTCTCTGTGCTAGATTTAAAAGATGCTTTCTTCTCTATTCCACTACATGAAGATAGTCAGAAATTGTTTGCCTTTGAATGGGAAGATCCAGATACATACTATAAGACCCAATTGTTGTGGACGGTGTTACCTCAGGGATTTGCTTCATCTCCTCATATTTTTGGAACAGCTTTGCAAAAAGATTTGGAGCACTGGAAAGAGAGACACCACGAAGTGGCACTGTTGCAATATGTTGATGATTTATTAATAGCAAGTCCCGACTTACAGACGGGGAAAAAGGCGACAGAATCCTTACTGAATACCCTGGGACAGAGAGGGTATAAGGTGTCTAGAGAAAAAGCTCAAATTTGCCAACCAAAGGTTTTGGGATATGAGATTAAGAAGGGGATTCGGGCTCTGAGCAAGGATCGAATTCAAGCAATTCAGGATATGCCTGCTCCCAGGAACCCTAAAGAGCTGCGAGCTTTCTTAGGTTTAACCGGGTTTTGTAGACTGTGGATTCCTGATTATGGGGGAAAAGCCAAACCCCTATATGAGTCCCTCATGAAGGAGGGTCTCACAAATTGGAAATGGACTAAGGAAAAACAACATGCATTTGAATTACTGAAAGCTGCCCTCTTGCGACCCCCAGCATTAATGATCCCAAATGGGCACAAGCCCTATAGACTATATGTGCATGAAAAAAAAGGGGTAGCTTCAGGAGTTTTAACTCAGCCAGTTGGTCCAACTTGGAAACCAGTGGGATACTACTCCAAGGTCTTAGACCCGGTGGCAAAGGGGTGGCCTGCATGTTTGAGGGCTGTCGTCGCCACTGCTACCCTCGTGGAAGAGGCCCAAAAGATTGTTATGGGAGTTGACATGGAGATACACACTCCACATGGGGTTCCCCAGATTCTCGGAGGAGAAGGAGGGAAATTTTTGAACCTCTCCAGACAATCGAGATATGAAATCTTCCTTTTATCTAATCCAGGTCTTACCTTTAAGCACACCACTGCCTTAAATCAAGCAACTCTACTGCCGAAGCCGGGGCCTCCGGGTCATGACTGTTTAGAAGTATTGACACAGACAGTACTAATTCGCCCTGATTTGAACGATGACCCAATTGAGAACCCGGAGGAGGAATTCTTTGTAGATGGTTCGAGCAGTGTGATACAGGGTGTGCGATATACCGGATGTGCTGTGGTGACATTGACAGAAACGGTATGGAAAGAAAAGCTCCCTGCAACATGGTCAGCACAGGCAGCGGAGCTCGTGGCCCTAACTCGTGCACTAGAATTGGGAAAAGATAAAAGGGTAAACATTTTTACAGACTCACGTTATGCCTTTGCCACTGTTCATGCCCATGGGTTGTTGTGGAAAGAGCGGGGATTCATCACGGCCTCTGGACAAAAGATTGCCAATGGCCCACAAATAATAATGTTATTGGAAGCCCTCCGGCTACCAAAGGAGGTGGCCGTGGTACATGTAAGAGCCCATGGCAAGGCTGCAGATGAACGCCAGAAAAGGGGAAATGCAAAGGCTGACATGGCAGCTAAAGAGGCAGCACAAACAGGAGGAGAGGCAGCGTTCCAGGGCACGGCCCATGAAGTGTCTTCCTATTTAGAAAATTGTGAAGTAAAATATGGTCCAGGGTCAGATAAGCTAGCCGCTGAACTCAAGGCTAGTAAAAATTCACAGGGATGGTGGATCGTACCGGGAGGGAAAGTATTGATACCTCGAGCCCTGCTGGGAGAGATACTCCACCGATTGCTTTCTTCCACTCACATGGGAAGCACAGCAATGGGAGATTTGTTGACTTGTCAAATGGTAGCCCCCGGACTTTATTTGGATGCCCAGAGAGTGGTCTCTCAGTGTCCGACTTGCCAGAAGGTGAATCCAAAATCTGCCAGACCACCAGCTCCCATGGGAGGAAGACCGTGGGCTCAATATCCTGGACAAGCTTGGCAGATTGATTTTGCTGAACTTCCTAGATCCGGCCGATACCATTACCTGTTGGTACTAGTTGACCAGTTAACTGGGTGGGTGGAAGCGTACCCAACGAGAACAGCTACCGCATCTACAGTAGCACGGGTGCTACTCCACGAGATAATACCCAGATTTCTGTTACCTGAGTCTACTGAGTCAGATCAAGGCAGTCATTTCGTGGGGAAAATAGTACAGGAAGTGTCCAAAGCTTTAGATATCACTTGGAAACTCCATGCTCCATGGAGACCCCAGAGTTCAGGCCAGGTGGAACGCATGAATAGGACACTGAAGGCTATGTTGACAAAAATTTGTATTGAGGATCATTTGAAATGGCCACAGGCACTCCCACTGGCTTTAACTCGTATTCGTAGTACACCACGTAGGGGAATTAAATTATCACCTTTTGAATTGATGTTTGGTATGCCTCCCAGGGTCTTGCCCGCAGGATGGAGGGAACTAGTTACTGTAGAACTTGGTAAATCTGAAATTTGGAAACACGTTACTGTCTTGCAGTCTGTTTTGTCTTCTCTACACAGGTTTGCTGCATCCTTCCAGAGCCTTCCGCTTGATGCACCAGCCCACAACTTCAAACCGGGTGACCAGGTCCTGGTACAGAAGTGGAAAAAAGATCCTCTTGCGGAAAAGTGGGAAGGACCCCATCAGGTGTTGCTAACTACGCACACGGCTGTCCGCTTATCAAACAGCAACAAGTGGACCCACTATTCAAGAGTGAAGCCTTTTCATCCGGAGGACACCAACTCCCAGGGTGTGGTCACTCCGGAAGCTGACAACACCCGGGAACAAGAAGCCGACAAGTGGACAAGTGAACCAGTAGGAGATCTGAAGTTACGCTTACACAAATGTGGACTCTAATCTATTTTTTTGGACTCATGTCCCTTTTAGGTATAGCAAACCCAAAAGGATATCACCCAGACTGTTGCAAATGTCCCTTTGACATAAAGCTTAAGCCCCTAAATAAGACTAGCTATGAGGCTTCAAAGTCTACTATAATCAATGCCTCTATGCATACCCTCTCCAAATGCTGCTTGAGTCGAGAAATTATAATAACGTATGCACTCCGTGCTGGTCCAACACCGGTATGTATAGAGCCAGAACCAGAACTCTGGTCGGCAATCCTCAGAGATTGGCCTTCAAATCCTCCCTTCGAGGTTGAGCCTCAGGGAATCCGCATAGGAGATTATCATTACGCCATGAATAAAACTGTAAGACCTAAAGGTCCACCTGCAAACCCATGGGTGGGAAATGTATGGGTGGCCCTTCTCAAAGAGTCAGCCCGCGCTCTAATTAACCACAGTTGTCTTCTGTGTGCACTTACTCCTGTTTCTAGTGATGAGGGAGTCCCTTTCCTGCCTATTCCCCTCAATAGGACAGGCCTAATCTCTGACTGGGGCTTTAATCGTGATTTTAATCTCTCCTCATGATTTAATGGTTCTGGGAGACTCTTGGTAGCGAAGATTAAAGGATCTATTTGTATTTCCCAACAAGGAGGGGGATTTAGGGTGGGACAGTCACAATGCCAAGAGACATGGATATCTAAGGAGGTTGCCCCTCGCCAAGGTGCTTGGACACATGCAAACGCTTCATATGATACATTTGAAAGCCTCCCTTGTCTCCTGGGTGAGGAACAAATTTTAGTTTGGGGCTACAATTGCACTCATTATCAAAACGGTACGAAAAACTCTTTAAAAAGGAGTTCACTAACCTTGGCTTTAATGTTTTTCTGTTCTAGCATCGTAAATGGAACCTGTGGGCTGTGGTGGATTTGTGGGCGATGGGCATATAGGCAGCTTCCCCCCAATTGGGCTGGGACCTGTTATCTAGGGGCTTTGATTCCTGGCGTTTGGCTAGTGCAGCCAACACCTCATGATACTCAAACCATCCACCCTGGGCTTTATCGTGCTAAGTGTGGTACTGATACCTCCCTTGAAAAGATAGCCGCAGGAGGGAGTCAACGGTGGGGCGATAATGAATGGCCAGCCAAAAGAATCATTCAATATTATGACCCGGCAACTTGGGAACCAGTTGTGGTTGGAAGGGAGCCCACCTATCTGACTAACCGCATTATCAGACTCCAGGCCGTAGTAGAGATAGTCACTAACAAGACTGCCACAGCCCTCCGCTTAATTGGAAGTCAACTCACCCAGATACGCACCACGGTGCTGCAGAATCGTTTAGCTCTTGACTATTTACTTGCCAGTGAAGGAGGGGTGTGTAAAAAGTTAAACCTGTCCAATTGTTGTGTTGAAATTGATGATAATGGTGAATTGATAAAAGACCTAGCAAATGATATGGAGAAGGTAGCACATGTTCCAGTCCAGACATGGAACGGATGGAACCTTGACTGGTTCACATCCTGGCTTCCCCAGACTGGCTGGATAAAGGGAGTGTTGATGGCCTTATGCTTGTTAGTATCAATCCTTTGCTTGCTTCCCTGTATGCTACCATGCATCATGACCCTTCTGAGACGGACTGTTCGATCAGTTGTTAACCGTGAAATGTTTGTACACTATCAGAAATTGGCTATCGCAGACACTTATTAAAAATTTAGAGTAAGAAAGCATCTGAGGGGGGAGTTGTAGTAAAAAGACGTTAGCCCCCATAATTTTGCAGTAATGCTTGAGCAACAACCATATGATAGAAGTGTCTTATGACCATCTTATGACCCTTTTGTGTAAAGATCAGGAGGTCTAATGTCCAAGCTGTGGTTCTTACTGCTTGCCTTGCATTTTGAAATCATCTCTGTCCAGTGCCTTAAGGTTACGTTAAGATAAGAAGTTACTAAAGTTTAACTAACTTTGTTGAAATTGCTCTTTTCTTCTGAGCATGCTGCAATTCTACCTTTGAGTGCGCACGTACTAACCCTGATAAGTCACATTAACCAATAACTAGTTAAGTACAGCCTACAAGATAAGACATCACAATTAGGAACTGGTACTGCAGCCAATAAACTTCTAGTACGTCAAGACTCTGTTGAATGTAAGCTATAAAAATGTGATTCCAGGCCGGACTTATCGTCGGCCCTGATTTGAGCTCTCTGCTCCTCGGTCGAACTGTTTGCAAACAATAAACCTAGATGGACCCAGCCTGTATGTGTGACTCTTTCCTTGAGGGTAATTGAACAAGCCTCCAGGGGAACGAAACTAGCCGTTTTGGCAACAGCAGGAAGTGGGAGAGTAGGGAAAGCAGCCACCAGGGGAGAACGTTTTTGGCAGGCATAGGGCTGAAATCTTTGAATGGGCTGGGCCTTTTCTCCAAGCAGCACCGACTCCAGCCTCAGCCAAACTCAAAAGTCAGGGGGGTCAATAACGCTGTCCTTGCTGAGAAGGAGACAGCAGAGAAAGATAGAGTCTGAATAGGGAGGTATTCCTCAGCCCAGAACTGGTTCTGTTGGGAAACTAATACATCTTCTGTCTCTACTAAGTTTCCTATGACACTTTCCCTGGATACAATGGGGATGCATACGTACTTTCCAACCCTAAACAACCCACATCCATGTCTTATGATTTCCTTCTTAGAGGACCACAGCTACAGAGAACCCATGTTGGCCCTGGGGGAAGAAAGGGTCCCCACATGAACACAAGTAGCAGAGCCGTGTGAACAGAAGATTTTTTTTTTTCAGTTCATTAGTTAAACTGAAAATATATCAAAGCAAACTTTCATTTTGTTTTAATGTTAACCCATTTTGAACAGGCAAATTTCCAAAGTAAGCATAGCTTCAAAAATGAAAGCTCAGAATATTGTCTTTTCGAAACGCGAAACAACACGTTCTGTCTCTTTCAAAACTTTCCTTCAGCCAAAACTATTCAGCAAATTCAACAGGAAATTTGGCAGATTTTCAGTTGACCTGAAACTTGAAACATCTGTTTAGAAACAAACAAACAAAAATTCACTATCCATCTGAAAAAAAAAAGTCGGAGCTCTTTCCTAAAGCACAATCTGACTCTCTGCATGGAGAAAGCATTTATTTCTATCCTGTGTGCTTCAAAATTGGGAATTAAAAAAAAGTATAAATGGTTCATTTATTTACTTTTGGGGGGAGGGGTTATACAATGTGAGTATAAGAGTAGCAAGTCGGAAACAGCACAACTCATTCAACTTTGTTCACAGACTCCATGGGCAAAATCCTAGCTCTGCTGAAATCAATGACAACTCCTCTCCACGTCAGCTGCTCCAGGAGTTCACCCCATATCTTTATCCTTTCTCAAATTAACTGAGCTTTGAAGCACCAATCTCTGGCCTGGCACTGTGGATCTATTATGGGGAAGCATCTTAATCATCTTTATAAGCAATTATATTTTTAATGCTGTGTTGCTAAATCATGTGGCTGCTAACACACAGTGTATTTTAGTCTACAGGTACCAGCTGTTACAGTGCTGAACAGCTGACAGTACTAAACTGACTCAGATGCAGACACACTCACTCGCTCATGTACACGCGCTCGCCCCAGCCCCAGCCCAGCCCAGCCCCCGCCTCTTCCCGAGCACAAACAAAACAAAGAAATCTCCCAGACCTCTCCGAGGGCATCCTCTCCTCCCATCCCTGCAACCAGGATTTCAGTGCTCACTTCCTTGTTTGGAAAAATACCAGACTGTCTCCTACCTCTCAGTTCTCGTCTAGTTTGCCTAGGAAACTCTTATTATGTCTCTTATTAAAATGATCCTGATCTACATTTTGTTTTTATTGCAGGTCAACATTTCCTTTCTTCCATTCATTACAATGGCTATTCTCTTATCAAAAATGGTTTCTCTCTCTCTTTCTCTCTCTCTCTCCCTTTTTGGTTGAAGCTGATAATTAACCCTTCACAAAACAAGGCTTATGGCACAAATTACTACCCAGCAAATGTGGGGCTGGGGAGGGGGGTGTGGGGGATGGGGAGGAAGATGACACAACAAACATTAGACAGAACAGCCTGTTCCAGACATAACATCTGCAGAATGAGTCCATTTTTCTGTAACTCTAATCTCATAATTCATTGTTTGTGTGGTGTTGGTTACAGTAGCTGAAAGGGGGAATAACAGCAGGTCAATTTGGCACAGAGTCACGTTTGAATTTGAAATGAAGGACTAGACCTCCTTCTCATGAGGAATTGAAATGTTGCCAAAAAAAATGGAAAATAAGCAGGAAAGTAGCTTAAAAAATTAAGAGGCCTTTAAAGTTCCATTATCCTGAGAAAAATCCGTCTTTATTAAATCACATGCCTGTTTATGACTAACCCGGAGACCGTGTGATGTAAATTGGTTTTGCTGGGTGTTTATTTTTTGCACATCCATGCAAATAGCTCCTTAGTCAGCCTTGCTTTTGTTTCTGGTTACTTTTGCTATTCGGCTCTCATGAAACAGCATCCGGCTGCAGGCTTGGGATTGCAAGGGTTGCAGGACCATGGGTTGGGTTTGTTTTGTTTTCATAGTTTCATAGTAGCTAGGGTCAGGAGGGACCTGAACAGATCATGTAAACATTTTGTTTTAGTAATTAAAAATCCCATGAAATTTGTATGTATTTTAATCTTAAACTTTTTGTAATGAACACACACGTGAAATTGTGAGCCTAAATCAAGTAACGGGGAGGGAGGGTGATTTCAGGCTTGCAAGGCCACAGCACATCTGCTCTTTGAAGAAAGAGAATGAGCAAAGTAGGTTTTTCTTCTGCCTTCCATTTGTGTGTTCATAAATTTCCTGATGAGAGACTGTCCCTGTGTGCGGGTGCGTATGCAAGAGGGAGAGTAAATAAAAACAGAGTGAGTCTCTGTGTGTGGGGACTGCCCTTCCCCCCCTGCACGCCACCTCCTCTTCCACCCCCTCCCCTCAGCATCTGACCTTGAGCTCGTTCTCTTTCTCTCCCTCCCCACCTCTTCTGCATCTGGCATCAAATGCAAGCTAGTACAGCTGGGGTCCTAAAAGTCTCCTTTCTACGCACAGTCTGGGAACCACAGCTACCCACCTTGATCCCGTTAACCCTTGCCATTCCAGAAGGCACTGTGTGTGCATTCTCTGGTTAGGAGGTAGACAGGTGGCCTCCCCTGAGTGCACTGTAAATACCATTCCATGGAATAATTGGTACGATGTCTTTCCCCCCCTCCTCGTTCCCACGTGGTGAGAGGTCACTATCCTCCCCCTTCTCCAGGAAGCACTTCATCTCCAACGTGCCTGATTTCCACCAGCCAGAGCTAGAGTCAGTCATGGCTGCTCCTAAACCTGGGCGTTCTGTGCTGTTGCTGCTGCTGCTAAACAACCATAATCTGTTTGTCTTTTAAACCAGCATATTATGGAACAATAGCCAGCCTTGTGCTCTCCGAGACTCTGCATCCCTGTCCTTGCAGCTGGTGCCTCTACCAGTACTAAGCTCCAGTGAACAAGATCAGCTGAAACTCTCATTCCCCTTCATCCTCTTCAAGGGCTTGCCTATCCACTGGGGCCACTATCAGTTACATGAAACATTTGGTTTCCAATGGAGTGTTTGTGCTGGAAGGCACAGGTCTATTCGAGCAGCAGGCAGTGATCCTAGGCAGAAAAAGCTTGCCCTGTGTTAGTTTACAACAGTTTCACCCACACAGAAAAGTACAATGGAGACAGATCATGCACAATGACAGGCTGCTGGCGGCTCCAGGGGATCCATAATTTATGATGTTTTTCTTACCAATCCGGTTTTGGATTTCACGAGCAGACCAGTTTCCTTCCCATTTGTTGCTTCCTTCCGTCCCTATTTCAAGAAATTTTGCTCCAAGCCCCAAATGAGCAGGACCAGTGATAACTGTCCAGATCACAATGTGCTGTATTTGCATAGGCAGAGGGGAACCCCCAAGCTTACCTAATCTCTGTCAAATTCTGACATAGAAATGCGAATGATTTCACACATGCCTTATAGCATTTGAGCTTCCTGAAAAACACTAGCAGCCCATGTGTCCTGAACCCTGAACCACCCTGAACCCCATTCATGTTCATTGGGTCATCTGGTAAAACAGGGCTACCGAGATTTTCAATTGGGTGATTAAGGGCAAAGATACTAACAAAGGCCTTTAAGGATTGTCCTTGCTCAAATAAAGAGAATCAAAGCTTAATCTCTTCCATCATTTGTACTCTAGCAGGCACTTCCTTGCTGCATAGAAATACAAGATAGCAAGGTACCACCTTCCCATGAAACTTCAGAAAAAAGGAGAGGCTGGTGGGTCATCACGGTGGTTTACAAATGACCAAGTGACTGTGCATTTCTGTAATGGGCTGATTGAGAACAATGAAACTAAAGTTCCTTAAACTTCAGATCCACATCTGAATTCTCACAGTATGAGATTAACTCAATGAATCCATCTGTGACACATTTATTTTTCTTTTTAGTAAAGGTCACACATTGCAGGTTTCAGAGCTCATTGTGCTAAACTCTGATGCAGTCTAATGCATTGCACAGACCAAAAGAAACAACTATCACAAAGCAGTAGGGAAGGACCGGCATGGAGTGGGTTTGTAAAAGTCTAATCATTTCCTATCACATCATTGGGCCTTGCTGCAGGGTACACTGTGAGTGAGCTGGTTTCAGTTGTAGTTGAAGGTAATAAAGGGACAGGCCGAGCTTCCTCAGACACTTTGGGGGTGGGCCATGAGCTCTCAAACAGAGACTGCCTTACTGCTGATGGCTGGGTCATCACTGTGGTTTACAAATGACCAAGTAAGGTTAAAACCACAGTCACTGTGGTTGCAGACAGCTGTGATTAGTCACACAGTAAGTGATCCAATTATGGCAACCCCTCCACCCCATTTCATATGTCTAAAAGGGAAACCCAGACCTCTGTTAACTTGATTTCAAAAAAGATTTTATATTGTAAAGAAAGAGGAGCCTGAGGTTTGAAAGGAAAGAAGAGAGAGATGCTTTGGCTGTATGAAATTTAGTTAGTATATAAGGTGAGTATCTCCCCCGGTTTCTGACTGAATGAAACTGGGGCTGAGCTTTCAGAAGCGAAGCAGAAAGGAAGAATGATACTGCACTGTGTGATCTCTATGCTTTAAAAATAAAAAGCACATGGACAGGTCCAAAATAGCACTATATCAGATGGATCCTGAATTTTTCTTAGAATCATCAGCATTTTGGCTGTGTTTATGGTACGCTGTAACAAAATTCAAGATGGAGGATGATGCAAGTAAAAGGTCAGGGTGTTTTCTTGTTCACTCAGGCTAAATACAGACAATCAAAAACCCCAAGGCTGAATTGATTCAGTCTTTGCAGGTTAGTCTAAGCTGCAAAGATTGAACCAATAAGCAAATGAACAGACTTTCATGTGTGATTCAGGAAATGCAGCCACATGCCTGCAGTGACTCAAACCAGAAGTTGGGGGGCGCTAGAGCATGGCTGTCTGGCACATAGCAAGCATGGGCAGTGTGTTTCCTTCCTCTTCCTGCTTCCCCTGAGGAGTCTGGGATTTACAGTTCACAATCACAGCAGCAGGACTCTGTAAGGTTGCTCATCACTTCCTCTTCCTGCTTCTAGGTGTTCTGGAGTCCAGCCAGCAGTAAGCAAGCCAGCAGGGCAGCACAGCTCTGTGCTTGGGGGAAGGGGAGTTTAACCGCCCCCCTTACCCCAAACCCTGGTTGGGGTTTCTGCGGTGGGGCAGCAAGCTAACCCTCATTGCTCCAGCTAAGGAGCAGAGGGGTATGGCCAGCCCTGCTCTCTGGAGCAGACAGCAGAGCTCAGCCCAGCCCAGCCTAGTCTAGTCCAGGGCTGGAAAGCATGCTGGGATGCTGGGGACTGTGATTTAACGTGAACCAGTAAGGGATCTGGGACAGAAGTTTCATAAACCAGTTTGACCTACATCAGTTAAGTCTGATACTACATTCAACCTGGTTTATCTTAAATCAGTTTTAGCCATTTTGAAACTGGTTTATGTGCACTAAACTTCTGTTCTGTTACAAGTTAAAACCAGTTTCTGATCACTAAAACCAGTTCCTAGCCCAGGTGCCTAAGGCCAGGTAAGTATTAAATAGGCTGCAAGCTCTTAGTGAAATCAATGGGCTACAGCTGGTGTTAACTTCCCTAACACTATTTACTCTGTGGCTTTAGCAAGTCAATTAAACTCTTTGTATCTTGGTTTACTGACTCCCTAAAATGGGTATAATGCAGACATAGCTCCCACGAGTGCTTTGCTGTTTAATTGTCTAGGAGAATCCTTTATATTTGAAATATGAATCATTTAAAAAGAAAGGATGTAAAAATAATTTGAGGTGCTGCACCTATGTCTCCTTTTCAACTTCTGTGGTTTAATAAATACATTGTTCCTATGTTCTTAAAGTTTGCAGTGAAAGACCCACACAATCAAGAGGGGAAACTGAGTGAGTAATTTGCCTTTGGGAGCCTTTGCAATATTTCCAGCCCAATGCACCAAGGAAATAAAATGACAAGAAGAGAGAAGATACTTTTTCCGTTTGAGTAACCATCAGGGTAACTTGTTGCAGAGTAGGTACATCATTTTCAGGAGGGTGGGATTTTTTTTCCAATTGACTATGTTCCTTTAACAAGACTGTTTCTCTTCTGCATTTACATGTAGACACACAAGTGGGTGGGGTAAGCCCCTGTGTGGGCTACCTACACTTTTGATTGGGGCACTCAAGGAAGCAGGTGGTCTGCACCTGCTACTCTCTCCCTGGAACAGGTGAGTAGAGGAGGTAGAGGCTATGTTCTCACTCATTGTGACAGCCAGCAGTGCTGACTTAGCATGATGAGGGAGGTAATCACTTGCTACTGTTATAGGCCAGCAGCTCTTTACTACACAGGCTGAAGGAAATGGAGAGCAGAGAATCACTTTTTCTCTACTCCTTGGCAGCAAAATAATATTCCTTGCCATGCAAAATTACTGTTGAACATTGTTATATCACAACAAAATCTTCCAATAAAATACATAACAGAAGCGATGATGCTGATGAGCATTTATTATTTTATTTCTTTTTAAGATTTGGTTTGGGTGGGCTATATAGAACCCAAAAACATTCATTCTCTTTAAGGCTCCTCCCATTACATTTAGCATGTGTTTTCCCTTTCCGTAATAAAAGTTATTGTCCCAGTGCATAATGCTGAAGACAAGTATATTTTTGTTAGCCATCTGAGGGTTAAGAAATGGCTAAATCAAGTTTTGCTGAAAAACGAGAAAACCACAGTTTTGCTCCTGTGCTGTGGTAGGCTGAGTTTCACCCATGTGCAGAGTTTTATAGCCTAGCTGTAAATCCTTGGAAAACTTCCTAATGGAGGTCCTGACAAATCCTTTAATGTGCTCGTTCCAGCACTTGTACAAGTCGATTATAGCTCCAGCCTTCTATTTTATAGTAGACTGAGTCTCTTTGGTTCCAGAAATCAGTTTCATGGCCCCCTCTCATGTGTGCCAGTGGAGGCTGACAAATGAAAGCTAAGGGCTTAGTCCTGAAGAGAAGTGGAGTAGGGTTGGGAGGGAGCAGACCCAAACCAGGGACAGTGCCATGCTAGATGGAGATCTTAGAGACATGCAACAGCCCCCTGTTAGAGTTCTGCTACTTGACTTAGGGTTTTTGCCAGCTTCTTCTAGAGTCAGCCCCTGTCTAGATATTACTGTACTAGGTCTGACAGGATTTTGTCTTGGTGCTCAAAAAAAAAAAGAAGTTTTTGAAGGGCATTAGTTTTGGTCTTTCAGAATATGTGGGTGTCAAATACTTTCAAATATATTTCTCGGGTAAGGATAGCCCTATGCATCTCTACCATCTGTCCTCACCAGTGCACTTTTAACATAAGCAAATATCCATCATAACCAGTACATTTTTCAGGAATGTTGTAGAAACACTTTCTCCAGGGAGCCCTAATCGTGTTGTTTGTGAACACAGTAATGTTGCCTCCTTCCATGGGTTTGAGAGAACAGTTTTTGTTTAAGTGAAGAGATCAGTGGCCACATTCCCCAGTCTCTCTCTTCTCCTTGCAAGTGCTTCTACCCCAGTATGTTAGATCATTCACAGATTACAGGGGAATTGTCTTTGTAGGACTGGCACAGAATATTGGCAGCATGTTGCTGCTCAGGAACGGGGCTGCTGTTTTTTGTTGCTTGCAATCCATTCAGGTGAAGTAAGCTCAGGGGACAGGGATGTGCAGGGTAAAGGGCTGGCCAATACCCTCAGCCTAGCAAACATCATGTGGCACTGAGCAGCTGGCTATGAGAGATAGTGTTTCACAGGAGTCATTGGAAGCATTTATGTCTGTCTGGCCTTGGCTCTCCCTGTAGCCTCAGCTCAGCTCTGCTGTGCATTTGGATGAAGTGGGAGGACTTATAAACAACGAAAATGTTTTCTAAGCATGTTAGCTATGCATCTCTCAGGCTGCACTGGGGCAATAAACTGTACCCTAGGCCCATATTTCCTCTGCCTGTCTGCTTGTACCATCACTCATATCGGTGTAAAGTGTGTACAAAATGCCACCATTCTGATATGGTAGCTTTTTATTGTATTTATTACACAGCCTAAAAAGAAATAGAGAATCAGACTAGCTTATCCCTTCCTTTTCCTGTTTGTCCCTCACCAGTTACCTCTCCTAGTTTTCTCGATGGAGTTTAAAAGCAGCACGGATTTTTATGTGGAGATAACTATTGTAGCCCCCTTTCCCAGTATCTGTCTCATTCTCATATCAGCATCACACCTCAGCTAATCAATAGCAGATATCCAAGACCTCATGGGCCAGTTTCCCTGCGGAGGGAGAAATCAGCATTGGGTTTGGGAATAGTGTAATGTAACTTATGTTCTAGTTATATAAACATAATGGTCCTAGGACAGGAGTGGTCAAGCAGAAGGCAGAACTGTCTCTTCTTTTAGGATGGCCACCTTGACACTAATGCCTGGTTCTGCAAGAACAACTCTCTTCCAAGAACTGACTTATAACTGAAGACAAAAGCAGATGACAAACTCTTCTGCTGTTCACACAGCTCTCTCTCCAAGGAATATGTTAACGCCTCTGCCCGGGATACTTCTTTATAAAACCCACCTACAGCATGTCTCCCTAAGACTGAACATTTTCTTTCCTTCCTAGAAACAGATCTTGGGAGATGGTGTGTAATAGCACCACCTGGTGACACGTGTCATAATGCTATGCATCTGCCTGTGCCATGTGGAATGTCATTACTATTACCATTTTCATTCTTTCTTTTTTTGCATTGAAATAATGCCTAGAAACACCTTACCAAGAATCAGGCTTGCATGGTGCCCACACATCACAAAAAGACAGTTCTTGCCAAAAAAAGGCAGACAATTTTAGTGACTGACCCCAAATCCACCCAGATTATTGGGAAGAGCCTCATAGATTTTCAAGGACTATGGTTCAGGTCCTGTAAGGGTAAAGAAAATGAAATAGAAGTGAAATTATTTTCTTCAAGGAATGTATGGGGATATAGTCTTGAATAATTATGCAGGTGTTAGTGTCACTATCCCTACTGCCTACATGCTACTGATCTAGAGCCTAGGCCAGGTATGTTTTATATACAATTCATAATCAATCTCTTAGTACATAATTTACTTGCTGTAGAAGAGACATGTTCTCATCTAATCTTGTGGCAGCACAGGAGACAGTTCTACCTCATATTTTCAATGTTTTATCCAGTCAATCAAGTCTGGAGTTGTGGGGCTTCCATCATTTTCCTTCACATTCTAGTTGGCACTTCTTGTTAAGAGTGTTTGTATTGTGCTCTCAGAGTAAGGAAGAGAGTGGGCTTCACTGCAGAACTACGAAGCATTATTCTTGGGGCTAGTAGTGATGCAAATCCTAGATCTCTTTAGTGTTCTCATTCTCAGAGTCACTAGCACACGCCTGTTTCCACACAGGGCCCATGGCTGGATACATCATGTTTCAAATGTGTTCAGTGACACACTTGCACATACTAGGGTGGGTGGAGGGGTGCTCTCCAAGTGCTGGCCTGGCCCATGCAGTCATGGAGGGAACTGCTGATTACCATGCAATATATGGTCTGAATATTCCTCTGCTTTATTTTATCTCATTGCTTCTATTTATACCAGTGCAGAGACCCAGAGCAATTTGTCTTCTCCCTTCCTGCCTTTCACACAACATTAAAATCCAGAGCAGCACTTACACAATGAGGTTCAAATTCCCCACTCTCATAAACTCTTTTGCAGAGGGACAGACACTGCCCCATCGACTGACAGCAGTAGAGATCCGACTCTGAATCTGGAGTTGGTAGATTCTCCTGTTTGAGGCCTAGCTGAGATCCTGTTTGATTTGGTACTTGTGTGTTACCACACTGGTGGTATCAAATGTCGTAATTGATTTTTACTTGATTAGACTATATTGAAGCAGGATCATCTTAGTAAATGGGATGACTTGTGGTTTGGAATATGATATATGTTTTAACAAGCCACTCCTGACTGTAATCCCACCATGGAATTTGAGAGAGGGCATTTTTTATTTCTTCTTTGCTGTCCTAGCTTTCTTTTAAAAGCTTTATTCAGGAAAATCAAGATTGACCCCATTTAAATCTATGTAACTGGTTCAGATTTGCAGTTGGGTAATGAAGATCGGAATCTGGCCTATAATGTAAAATTGGAGCGTGCCTTATGAACTAGTGTATAAGATGAAAGTGGACAGAGAAAGGAACAGCATAGCATGGCAGCAAATTCTGTTTGGGGATTTGGTGAAAACCTCTTTAAAAACAGAAGTATTAAATGCAGTGAATGGTTCATGCTGCTAACAGTGCAACTTTATTAAAAGCAAATTAGTTTTGGTTTGGGTCTTTTGAAGTGAATGTTCAAAAATATATCTTTGGGGCCAGAATTTGCAGATTTGGCTAGGTATATGCCTTTAAGAGCAAAATTCCTAGGCTACCCAAGAATTCCAACATGAAGCTTTAAATATTTTTCATGTCAGCTCTGTTCCTACTACCTTTGTTTTCCCCTCTCTTGTCTGCCTTCCCTTGAACAGCTGGACTCATCACTGTTCCATTTTTCTATTGGTTGTGACTGAAGTGGCTTGAGGTCAATTATTTCCCCTGCAATTGACAAAGAATCTTGACTAAGAGGAAAGTGACATTGTCCCTTAAACACACACTGTTTCCACCCCCACCCCTGTGTTAGAAGAGGCCATTCCTTTCCCTTTGCCTGCGGCCTAACATAATTGTGTCAGTGGCTTCAGTGGAGTACATGCGTAACATATGGTAAGTGGGGAAAACATTTATATTCACCATAAAAGAGCAAAAAATGATCCTAAAGAGTTTACTGCAGTCAGGACAGGGCAGACAGAATGAGCAACACAGTGACAACCTTATCAATTGGAGGAATATTTGTCTTGCTTTTGTTTTTGTTATCAGTTTCAAAACTTTCAACATTCCGGCACAGAAATCTTCACTTTGGGGTGTGCAGTAGTAAAATTCTGAATAAAAAGCATGTTTCCCCAGCATCCTTTTCTTTGAGGTGCATTTCTTAAAGCAACCACATCAAAAAACGAGTACACAGAACCTACCCTACGCTATATACTTCCCCTGAGACTCGTGAGCTGTGATGACTCAAACCTGTTTTCCTTCCCCTCTCTCCCCTCCGCACCAGAGCCACAATTCAAAGCTGCACTAGGTGATCCTCCGCTCTCAGCCTGTTGGCATTTCTTTCCCTTAATGTTTTGACAAAGAGACAAGGTAATGCACTGCACACATGCAGACTGTGCATTTTGGGCTACAAATTTGGAGGACAGGCTAAATAATTAATCAGTGTTAGATCATTTTCTGATGATTCACATGAAACCTCCAGTTGTTTCCATCTAGTCTCTCCTCAAATGTATTATGCAAAGCAGCTTCTGAAGAAAGTTTAAAAAGATTTTTGTTTTCAGTGAGGGAAAAACAAAACACTTGCACATTCCCACTCACGCTCTCCTCAATCTTACATACTCTCACACAAACTCTCGCCCTTCTCATCTTCACATGCACACACTGGCCCTCTTTCTCTCCTTCTCAAGTGAGCCCAGCAGTTGCTCATATTTATTCAATCTAATCAAATCTCTTCCTCTATTTTAGGGCATTCGATAGCTCAGACGTCTCTAAGGGGCAGTTTTACGAAGACATCTAAAGATGCAAACAGGTGCTTAATGGAACATTCAAAAGTGCCGAACACCTAACTCTCTCTGATTTAAATGCACATAGATTTAAATGGACATGGGTGCTTTTGAAGCTTTCAGTAAGCTTCTCTCTTCATATTTAGTAGCTACCATTGAAATTTGGCCTTAATGCTTACTCTCTTAGCAGCAGATCTTCAATGGAGCTCACACAATTTATAGTAGCTGAAAGATATGCACCCAATATTCTTTATGGTGTTTATTGTACAATGTAGTTGAACTTAATATCACCCTGGGTAACACAGGCTTACTTAATAAGTCATTTAAAATTATTTTATTTGCTCTATTTGTATAATTATTATTTCCCTTTTTAATGCACTTTGAGAATTGCTACTCTCTAATACCTGGCTTATCGTATACATCTTCATAAGGTTTATACAGGAATTTCAAATCGGCTTCATACTACTGAATGCTGAATCAGAGTGAATATTTACTCAGTGATTTCTGGTCTGGGAATCATCAATGAGACACAAAGAAAGAATGCACAACATTGGCTGTTTTCTTTCATTGTCATGGTTTGGTATATGTTGGTGTTTCAGTGTTGTCAATTCTTGCAGTTTAATTCTGAGTCTGGCAGTAGTTTGCATTTTTTCTTCAAGCCCCAGCTTCCGGAGTCATGTGATTACATAAGAATCTCAGCTTTTAGTTAAAAAAAAGGAGGGTTCTAGTCCTCATTTTTACAGAAAAAAGCTGGAAGCCATGAAGCCTAAGGGCTTAAAAAAGGGGCAAATATACAGAGCCCTACATATATTATCATTTCTTTTTCATCTCAATATTTTTAAAACCAATCACTTGATCTTTGTGGGGGCTTGACTCATGACTGTTGTATACTTGGGGTTGGCAGGACTGAATTTGCACTTGGGAGGACTGACTGCCAGATTTCTGAAGGGCAGTAAGCAGATAACCATGGAACAGTGCATAGGAGTGAGCTGATCACTGGACAGGGAAAAACTCTTAATGGATTCTTTCAGATAAAAGAGCCCCAGCTACCTTTCTTTCCTATAATGGCCCCTGAGGCTAATGTCTTAAAGAGGAAACAAAAGGATTGTTTTACATCACACAAGTGGGGCAGGAGCACAGTGGGTGAAAGAGGCACTTGAGTAATGCAGTACTGCAGAGCTCTTCAGTGGGAAGGGGGAGGACTGGAGCTGCAAAGGGAAGGATGGGGGAGGGGCGCAGCTGTGTCTAACTTCTGCTTTGCTGTGTGGCCTCTGTTATTAAACCCTTTAACCCCTTCCCTGCTAGCTGTGTGCTCTGGCAGGGCTTGTCTATAGCATGATGCTCCAACGAATGGAACATCAAGGCAGGCCCAGTAGGTCTGCCATTAGTGTGGTGTGTTTCATGAGTCTACCCAGCAACGAAGAGATAAGATTTGTGGCAGCCTAAACATTTAGTCCACAGAAACACCTTTAAAAGGTAGTGCTAGGAAAGGAAGAGCACTGAACAGAATGGAGTTTGAAGAGATGCACTAACAAATACGGAGGCAGTAAAATAACTTCCACAAAAGGGATCGTGGGCAGCGGTGGGAATGCAAAAGAGCTAATGCTACTGTGTGACATGCAGTTTGGAATGGCTACATCCCAGCGCCTCCTCCTTTGTCTGCTGTCTCCACTGTCAGCTTTGGAGAAGGTGGCTAGAGCAGGTGACAGGAGCAGAGAGTAAGTGGGAGCAGAAAGGCAGAATGAGATGGTTTGCAACTGGAGATTACTATCAGAAACCTCGGCCACCAGATCTATTTCTTTAATGATGATGCCGTTCACATCATTCCTATTATAATTCAAACAGCAAAAGAGTTCCATTATATCACCAGGACTCTCTGTGTTTATAGTTTTCCAAAACATTTACTTGGGGGCTGAAATTTTTTCCATATTTGGTTCTTGCTCAGCATTTTCTCTACACCTATTTTCTGAGTCGAAAGCGATCACTGTGAAATAATCAGAAGGTAGACTAAACTGCTGTCTTTTGATGATTTTTTGGCAAAGAAAAAGAAAATTCTGAGCTGATTAACAAGCCTATGTAATTTGCCATGGCTGAATCAGATCCATGGTTTATCTGGTCCACTATCCTGTTTCTGATAGGGGTCAGCACGAGTATCTTTAGGGAAATCGCCCTCTTGTCTTCTTAAATCCTAATTGTAGATATTGATGAAAACCCTGCAGCATAAGGGTTTGCTCAAACTCTTTTGAAAAGAGCATGAATCTTCATCATTCACGGCCTAAACCAAAACGCTGCTGCAATAATGGGTGATGTTTCCAACTTTCCACGGATCTGGTGCCCACTAAGGATTTGGTTTGAAGAAGAAACGTAAATTAAAGCAATTGTAACAGACCAAAAAATAACTCTTCTTGCCTGCTAAAGTTTTAACAAACTATCCCCTTTGTGAGGTTTCAATATGTAAAATCCCCATCCAATCCAATCAGATACAAGGATTACTTTGGGAAAAGCTTCTCTATAAGGCATCACAGTGTGTCACTGAAGTGCATATAAAGTTGTGTGGGTTTTTAGGGTTTTTTTTTTTTTTATTATTAGAGTACTTATAGCTACTGGGGGAAATACCATGTATACCTGAAAATGGCTGAGGGTCCTAAGAGCAGATCTATCCTCACGCAGGTGCAAACTTCAGACCCAATAGGAGTTGGAGGCCTGGATGCTGATCTTAAGGGCGGCCGTAGTTTTCACTGCAGCTTCAATATTCTGTAGATTCTACTTTCTTTTTTTTTCTTTTCCACTACAAAGACCTCACTATCTTAATGAAAGCCAATCTGTTGCTGTCATATTTGACCCAATTGTGCAGGAAATGGCCTCTGCCCAATTAGCAGCATGGAAATTAACAATGGTAGAAATTCACTACTCCCCATGTCATTCACCAGGGAGAGATGGGAACTTTAAAACTTGTTTGGAATGGATGAAATGCTAGTATTAAGCTAGTCTTTTTTTTCTCTTAAACACAAATAAACTAAATATGTAGAACTCTATTAAGAATCAATGTTACCACCTGAACAGCAGTACAAAATGCAAATATTAAAGTTTCCAACAGAAATACTAATTCAGAGGGACTGTATATGAGTTGTATTTCCAAATATTGTTTTTATTAAATATGTACATTAATATTTTCTTCTGCTGTATGATATACAATGTTGCCAACTCACAATGTGTGTTGAATCTCATATTTGATATTTTACTTAAAACCTCATCCCTAGAAACTAAGATTTTTATGCAAGTTTCTAGCCCCTATGATTGTGGGCAGAAGCATGTAAAATAACCCAAATATAAACTAAGGGCTCAAAAATCAGGAGTTAAATTTAAATAAACCCAAATTTCTTATTTAACTAGAACTCCCATTATTTCTAAGGTAACCTTATAATTTTTTTGGAGGCCTAACTCATGATTTTATGATTATTTGGGGTTGAGAATACTGGATGTATCGCAGGAAACAAAAGGGAGCAATTTTGCCGAGTTAACATCCATTTGACTTCATTTTTCTTTTTCCTGGCTTGGAGGTTTTAACACTGCAACTCAAATGTTGCATCAGCAACTCTTGCATTGATATTGTTGTGCATATGCATGGTATAAAGGAAGATTCTTTGGTAATAAATGCATAGAATGCAAAGGAAACTTTTTATTTAGGCTGCTGGACACAGACCAAAGCTGTAGTTTTTCCTAGCTGTCTAGATCCAGGACTGACTCTCACAGTGGGTGCCTGATGTGACCAGAATGGGTCTTTCTAAGTCCTGGCCTGGATTAGGCAGTAGTAGAACAGAGTGAAATGCTGAGTACATTACATATATATTTCTTATTTGTAGTGAGTTTGTAAAAAGGTACTCAATAGTTGTTACACTTTTTAAAAATTACATTAGCAGTTTCTGAGAGTGTAAGAGATGGAGTCTCATTTACATATTTCTAGTTGTTCGTAATCCCTGACAAGACTTCACATTAATACTGTTTTTATTTAATATTTACTGTACAATGGTGTCCAAAACCCAGTTAAGAATGGGGCCCAGTAATACTTGTACTAGATCTTCTACATAAGCATTTGCAGGCACAGGACAAGTTATGAACCAGAGTCATTTGGTAGAAGCTAATAAAAATACTGTGTGAATAGCATGTTTTAACCAAGGAAATGATGTATGTTCTGTGAGGCTTCCTTCTCTTTATGTTTGGAAATTGTTGGATATATTCAATTCATCAGAAATCCTTTGGGGAAAGTGCAGCTTCTTTTCCAGAGGCTCTCTTGGAATAGATGGGAGTCAATGAGTAAATATTCAGTATTGCTTTCTGTCTTATCTCTAAATGCAAAGCTTGGTCTTTACAGAAAGGACAGACATGATTTACTCCTGATTAAGGCTGACCAGGAAGCAAGAATGTAATTTTGAAAAAAAAAAATCAAGGTTCAAAATTTGTTATCATTCTGTAGTAGAACAAAAGCAAGAGCTGTCAAAATCTGTTGCTAAAAATAAGAGAGATGCAGAGAAAAAGACCCACTGCAGGAAGCCAATAACTCAACTGCTTCTGCAGGGCAGCATGATTAAGACTGTTGGGGCCAGTGAGTTTACCATATAGACATAGCATAAGTCACTTAGGCACTTTGGAAAATATTTTGCCAGATGTTTATAATCACATAACATTTGAAAAACCTGGTACAGAGGTTGTCAGGGAAAATACAGTCAGGGGAAATGCAATACACTTTAGAATAACAGAATGGGTAAACAAGGCAGTAGTTCAAAACTACAGAACTAGTAGTTTCCAAAGTCACAACTACATGTGGGGCCTCAGTTCTTACAAGTGGATTGTGAACCCCACAGATATTTGATTAGAAGGGCCAGGTTCACCAGGTAGTAGTAGTTCATTAGAGAAATCAGAGACAGGTTAGCTTTATAGCAGGCTTATAAAACTCATCTGGCTCTGTCTGCCAAATCAGATGCACGGGTTGGCCCCACACACTGAGCTGGCACACAGGTCTCTTCTGTCATGGTCACCTCATATAGCTCACTTCCCAGACCAGCCCCATGTGCTGTGTGCACCAGGCTGGCTCCATGCATCGCATGGGGTCAGAGCCAGTGCATACCACATTCGAAGGCTCCACACAGGCCAGCTCTGGCAGGTGGGCCATATCTTTGACACCCCTACTCTATGACATAATGCTCTTCTCCTCATTTCTAATGAAGCTTGCTCTTCCATTGTAGGAGAAAGTGACATTTGTGGCAATGCTTCACTCACTGTCAACCCACAAAAATGGTTGGCTGTTGCCCGTGTCAAGTTCAAACAGGATACGTTTCCATGTATTGTAAAGGCTTCTAGCATCAGGCTGCTTTCTCTGAATGCTAGTTCCCAAAAATCATGTGCTTTGAAAGCCCTGCTACATATCTTTAAATGTGCCAGCAGCCATTACAAATCCAGCAAATTTCTTTATTAAGGTCCCCTATCTTAAAGAAGCCATTGGGTTGTTAGCTAAGCCTCATTCAATTCCTATTACTTCATATTGCAATGGAAGTTAGTTCTTATCTGACTGTTTTAGGCTTCCCCTCCCCTGAGTATATTAAAATTATTTTCTTCAAATTTAAGATCCATTTAACATTTATTCCTCTTTAAGCTAGAATCTAGTAATGTTGTAAGGAATCTTTTCTTCCCCCTTTTATGCACTGCATAATAGCTGTGCCCTATTGTAGTTTCTAAATCCCTGGGACTACATAGTGCCTCAAAAGGGATAGAGGGGATGTGAGGAAGAAGTCAGCTGCCCGCGTTCATGACAGGGTACACAGTGGATACTCTTGGGGAAGAACCCTCTGCGGGGGGATTCTTCTTCCAGATACTACTGAGTGTGTGGCTCTGTATCAGTTCTTATTATGAGCTAAATGGTGGAACTGGACCCCTAATTTATTAACTTTGTTCTGTGGTCATTGACTGATTCAGCCACTTAAATGAAGAGACATATTCTAACAATTACCCGGATCTAATCCCGGGTGCCAAATATAACAAGAAAGCTTGTCATAACAGTAATCCTCTGCACCTTTGGGCCCATTCAGTACCACCACTAATGGCAGAAAATGCTTTAAAAAATCTGTTACAACTTCCCATAATCAGTTCAAGGAAACCTACTAAAAGAGCGAGGGAAGTAAGACTCTCCATGTTATGTGGCCCTCCAGCCATGCATAACAGAACTACTTGGCCTGAGGCAAACAAATCCCTATTCTGCAGTGTCAGGAAACTCTATCCTATTCCTCCTTCTCTGACCTTCCTCAGCTAATAAACTGTGCCCAAGTCCCCTCTGTCTCTAATACATCCACTGAAGTCTCACTCTGACCCTTTTTTCAGGACTCCTTGACAGGCCTTCTGCTTGAAGCCTCCATCTAGCCAGCAGGTCACATTCACAGCAGCAGCACCTGACAGAAGAGCTCCTGGTGCTCAGTTGTGGTTTCTTTGTTCTGTCCCCTCGTTCTCTATTCCTGTGATCACCTCGTTATTATGTTCTCTCTTCCCTTCCCTGACTCTGCAGGAATCAACAGTAACTTCCCTCTCCATCTGCTGCTGCAGAAGGCTCCTGGGTTGCAGACTGCCCCTCCTCCCATATTTTTATCTTTCTTTCTTTCTGTCTCCTTCCTCCCCCCCTTTTCCCCCTCCCCCCCAAACTCTTCAGGAGTCAGCTGTCACTTAGTTTTATTTTCTCATGGCTCCTTTAACATGGTTACATATGACTTGCCTGAGCTATTCCTACACAGCTCAAAGAAAATGTGGCCAACTTTTGGCTGGTGTCAATTTAGCAGCCTGCGTCTCTTCCTCCTCCCTTGGGGTCCTACAGGCTATTACTCCAGTGTCTCCACTCCTCCTCTTTTCATGGCTCAACTGCAGCTGGCATGGCTGCTTTGAGCAAATCTGGACCCTCCTGTGAAGTTACTCAGTTGAGCCCTTCCCTCCTCCAAGTTGTAAGGGCCAAGAGTCAGAGTGTGATTTTCTTTCCTCTCCACACTTCCAAAACTGCTTTCCTATCAGCTGCAAGTATGGGGGATGTGGTTTTACAAGGTAGAAATGAAGAAGGGGATTGTGTGTATTTATGGAGGAAGTCATGGAGAGTGGATGCAGATGGCTAGGGGAAGATAGACTTTTCCCCATATTATAGCCAAGGCTCAGGACAGATGGGGAGATGCTCTCCCCATCCCTCTCTTCCCCCCCAAGTTAAGGGTGCTTTGACTTCCACACTCTGTCAACACATGCACCCCACCACTGAGGCACTTTGCATACAAGAAAGCACTGCATGTACACTTTGGCACTTCTTGGGGTGCGAGAGGGCACCCACTCCATGGTGTCTGAACCAGATCTCGAAGCTGGGCCTCGGGGGCTGCAGGTCACCTGCTGGAACTCAGCAGGCCCTGAACTGCTAGTACCAGGAAGGAATTTAAGGGGTTCCTTTCCAGTGGGAGAGTTTAATGAATTGACCCTTTCCTGCTTCTACAACTTTTTATTATTGCCCTGGGGCCTAGTTAATTTCACTCCCCCTTTTAATGAGTCAAAGGGGTCTAGTTGGAGGCTTTCCAAGGCTGAGCTTCACATGCTTCCTGTGTCCTTACAAGCTTAATCAGTTTGCCACCAAAAGTCTCATTAGATGTAATGTCAGCTCCATTTCTGATACTCCCTCTCAGAGGAACTGTATCCTACACTTGCAGGGTGATGAATTGCCAATATACTCCAAATAACTCACATCCCATCTTCTATGTCCTTCTTTTTTATGCCTTCTCAGGAATAGAGCTACATGCTTTTCAGCTTTCACTGTTCATCTAGAGAATATGAGATTGTCCTAATCTCAAACTCTCTGATTTTAATTTGCTCATAGCTAAAATTCAAAGCTTTAGCTGCTTGTTGTTGTTCCTTGGACTGGGTCAATTGAGACTGTTCATCATTAGGAGCTAAGGAGCACACAGCTGCTGCTGGGTATGCTCCAATCCAAAAAGGGGAAGTATGTGCTTTAAGTGGTAGTGCAAACACTTGTGCTTCTGGGAAGCAATCATTCCCATTTACTGCAGGTGAATCATACTGTACTAGCTGGATGACTGGTGAATCACTGGAGTATTTGACATGTTAGAGTGGTGGAAAATGATTCATCAAAGATTTGATCTCTGGAGAACCTTTTCTTTGGGAGAAATTTGGGGGAGCTGAATTCTTTCTCTCTCTCTGCTAAAACAGACAGTTGGAAATAAAAAGAGAGAATCCTACTAAAACAAAGGAAAAAAGAGCAAACACCGGGCTAGCAGTTTGGAAGCCGTTCCCACTGACTACTTGTCTTTCTCTCAGTGCATCTAGGGGAGTTGCAGTTAGTTGGCAAAAAGGGAGAAGCAGGGGGAGGGAGATGGTGTGGCTACTCCGTAGTATACCTGACCTATGCCAGACATAAAAACGTAAGTTGCAAAATGCAATTTATCTGCCATGCAAGCTACTTGAACATCTATGAAAAGTTTGGGAGGGGAAATGCACTTGTGTATCTCATTTATATTTGACTTTCCACAGAATTAGGTTCCAGTCCAATATTATTTTTCTGGCTTTGCTAAAGATCATCTAGTGGGGATGCTTTCCATTTCAGGTATAAGTAGTCTCAGCTCTAGTAATCATAAAATGTAATATGGCTTTCAGTGCAGCAAGAGCAGTAACACCCTCATAAAAAATCCTATTTATGTTTGATTTTGAACATGGTATTACAGTGACTTAAAGGGCCCATGTCAGAAGCATACCAAGATTAGCAGCCTTCTATTGGTCTTAATCTTATTCATCTACAATTTTCAAAGATGTATTAATAGCTTAAATTTTTAATTTGAATTTTTCTTCAATTTAGGATATCACTAGGATGAAAGGTGCAAATGAATGAGTCAGGCAATGGTAACTTGGTCTGTTCTGGATTTGCACGCTTACATACAGGAGGGCCAGATGTTTAAAACTTGTTCCCCTTGTAGTCTCACAATTATGGGGGTATAATTTATGGATCAGATTGTATGCTGCACTGTGAGAAAGATCAAGGGGCCTTTAAGCCACTGTTAAGCCCTACTCAGTTTGAGCTATTGAAGAGGCTGAAGCAGCTGCCTGTGAAATCCAGCAGGACCCAGTTTTGTCCACCTTGTCTAATGTGTTTCTCAGCAGGTGGAGATATAATTATTTGCTGAGTATAGTCCTACTCAGAGTAAGTAAGCAGGAGCATGTCCCAGGCTTTTAGGGCAAGGCCTTACACTGACAAGCAACTTGGGACAGTGAACTTGCCTAATTTTCCATGGGAAAGCACCAGATGTAATGGTAGTGCTAAATAGATACTGATATTACATTGCTATTTTTATATGCTGTGTTGTTGTTTTATTATAATTAATACTGTGATGGGCATAAGCTTTTTGCACAATTAAAATGATGAAGTAATAATACAAAATATGGGACTCCCTTTGTCTAATAGACAAAAGGAAGTAGCAATTAGGGAAGCTATCATTAGCTCTGTAGACCTTTGCAAGGACAGTAGAGAGCTACTTAATAGAAGGTTTGGAAAGTGCTGTTTAAAAAGCCTATTAGAAAAATACTCAAGTGTTAAATTGCTTGGGCTCCCCTGCCCAAGGTTGTTTCAGTGCCTTGTTTCTAAGATAGTTCCATATTTATTATTTTTAAAAGAAAATACTTCAACTGTCCTTAATTTACCTCCTTCAACTGAAATATGGAGGGGAACCCTTACAACAGTTTATTATTAATATTTAGTATTATTAGCAATCATGTTACCAGACAAGAAAACTTAACACCACAGATTCCCTTTCCCTCCTTACCCAGGAGTGTTCTGAGTGTGACAGTATGGTAAAAATAAGTTATCAACAGGAATCAAATTCCTAAGAAATCTGGTCATTTTAAGGTTCCTGTATAAATAAATAGATTCTAAGGCCATGTAGGCTGACCTCCAGCACAATGTAAACCATGGAGTATTACTCAGTGGGCATGTCTACACGTGCATTAATGGACTTTTGGTAATACACATTACATTTAGAACCTCCATTGTGAGGTACTAGTAAAAGGCATATGAGTCTATTTTACTGCACATTAGTGGAAGAGCACTTTTTGTGATGCTTTAATGCACATTAAAATGGGCTAATGCACATTAATGCGCATGTATAGACACACCTAGTAGTTCCTACATTGAGCCATATCTACTGACTGTTCTTTAAAAGTCTCTCATTCTGTGGCACACAGTCACCTCAGCTGCAGTCTTCTCCCTTAGCAACCTTTGCCCCACACAAACTCTTGTTTGGTACAGTATGCACGTGCATGTTTGTGTGTGAGTGCGTACACTCTGCGTCCTTCTAAATATAGCAGTATAAGTACAGTATGTTCTGCACACTAAATCAGCACAGTGCGATCATTTTAACCCCAGCTTGGTGCTGCAGCTGCTAGTACTCAAGCAGCATATAAATTTGGCATCCAGTAGTTGGCAGAACCTCAGGATTGCTCTTCCTCTTTAGCTAATAATGGCTTATCTAGGTTCCCCCACTCTCCAAATGTATTTGGTTTTAGGGTAGGCTTTTCTCCAGAGAAGTGTTCTGCTTGCTATTTTACAGATGCAAATGTAAGGCTTTGTGACATCTACTGCCTTGAAACATCACTTCTAGGGATGGTTCTTGGGCACACAGTGAGGGAGGATTACAATTCAGTGCATGTTCCTTTGTTAATTTGTAATATTTGTTGATTTTAGAAAACAGTTCTTCTAGATGAAGAATCCAGTCAATTTAGTGCCAATCTCTGTATAAGACTCGGTGCATTGCTACTAGGGGGCCTTCAAAGGATGCACACAAGAAGTAAACCTCCTCTCTCCTGGATACCTCTCTGCTCCATTTGAGAATGGTGTCGGCTGCTCCCTTGCTCCCTAATCCTACTGGAACATTTTTTCCCAGAAGCTATGATTGGCTGCTCTTTTCCAGGAGGTGGGGAAATGTAGAAGGCAGCTAGCCAGATGGGCTTTTGTCTTTTGGTTATTTGAAAAGTGGGTGTGAAGGCAGGAGCTTCTGGCATCACAGTGAACTTGGCTCCATCAGGGTCTTAGATCATATTAGTTACAATAATTTGTGAATATTACAATATAGCTATTTCACCTGGGACCTAAACCTTATTTGAATCCAGCTTCTGGAGGTGGAGGTACATCAAGGTGGATTTGAGCTCACTGAAGTCAGTGGATATGCACCATGGCTGAGTTTGGCTCAAGAAATCACTTTGAATTGCCTTCCCACATCCTGTTCATTGCCAGTTGGAAAGATCCTTATTAGGTTTCTGTTCATGGATCATCTAAAACAAGTAGTCTCAGCTCTAGTAATCATGGTACACACTGTGCTGTAAAGCTGTGTAGTGGCTAAGGACTCACACTGGACCATAGTATGTGTAACCCGGGCAGTACTCCAAAAGGTACCCCCTCTCCAATTGAAGGGATCAAATCAGGTGCACAAGTGCTGTGGGAGGTGTAGGGACTCTCCTCCCCTTATAGAGCAGAGCCAGACCACCAATGGGGACTTAACCATATGCCTTTTAATGAGAGAACAGTACTGGGAACATAACCAGTATAAACCAGGGGCTATAGGGGACACTACAATGCCCTGACTGGGCAGGATTCAACAAAGGTTAGACACTTACAATTATAGACATATTCATCCAGTTGACAAAAGACAGGGTTAACAAAATATAAAACACAAACAGCAGAACAAACAATACTGGTTGGTGAGATATAAAAGGCACAAAATACAAAACGTCAAATAACAAGGAATATAGGGCCTGGTACCTGGAGGGGGAGAAAGTAGGGAAAACACAATGACCCCCTTCCACTGCAACAAGAATTTTTCCCTGTTACTTCACTCACCCCAAGTAGAACTTGAAGTCAGATCTCCCACATGGTAGGCAGAAACTCTACTACACAGCCACCAGTACTGGGACTGTGTCAAACTGCTAGGGGTCTTGGCCTTCCAGGAGCCCCGGCCTCACGTCGAGCTGCCTGGCTTCTTATTGGCGGAGCTGGAAGCCGAGCTGGGAACCTCTCAGGTCGCTGCTCAGATCCTTGCTGGAGCAGGGGAGCCTCTCCTGCTGGCTGCAGCCTCTCGTAGGAGATCCTGGAGCCCAGCAGGAAGCCTTTCCTGCCGGCTGCACGCCGCACTGCTGAGGGTCCAACTGCTGCCTGCAGGTCCCACTCCTTCAGGTGCTTCTGGGGCAACTACTCCTGGCCCAGCTTTTTGAAGCTCCTTCCTTGTGGTCCCTCGCTGGTCTCTCACTGACTTAGTCATGCTGCCCCTTTTATCCCCCTCCAGGTGACCCAAGGAGCCAATCAGGGGACACAGAGGGTGAGTCTCTGGGGCCTGATTGGTGAGGAAAGGGAATCCCAAGTCCTCCAATCTTTTACCCTTTCAAAACCCCTGGGCTAAGTCACTGCCAGCTAGCCTGTCACACGTGGATCCTGTGTTAAGTAAAATGGCAGTCTGCTCTCTCTGACAGCTCAACACCTCTTAATAGACGTTCTAGGACTTATAATTCCCCTGAGTGATCAAGGGACCAAACTGAGAGCTAGTTCTGCTGGGAATTAGGATAACTGACAGTCATATTATAAGACTGTGGTATATGATGATGATAGCCTACTGTTCACCTAGTGAGACTCAAAGGAATCAAGTGGCTATCTGGGTTTCTCTCCAGGTGTTCCCAAGAGAATCAAGGGAAGGCCAGGCCTCAGCGAGAGAGAGAAACAGGCAAAAGGGACTGGGAGAAAGAATCTGGATAAAGCCTGATAGTGGCAGAAGGCAGTGTGAACCAAGGCTCTGTTTACACACTTTGATGTTAGTGTGTGGAAACTACATGCTTCCAGGGGAGGTACAGTGATATGCCCACATCCCCTTCAGTTCCTTGGTGTGGCTTAAAGCCAATCCCCTATTTAGCAACTAGGAACTGAGGCACAAAAGGTGTCTGCACCAGTGGTGTTCAATCTTTTGGCCCCAGTGGCCAGATGTGTGGAGCAGGGCCCGTCTGGGGCCTAGCACCACCTTCTTCCACACCCTGTGCACTACAAATGAGCTCTAGGGACCTGGCCTCTGTAGCCTCCTACACTCTGGGATTGGATCCTGGGGGCCTGAGACTGCCACTTCCCAGCCCCCCACACTGGGATTGGGCACTGAGGCTCAGCACTGGCCTGGTACACTGGAATTGCATGTCAGATCCAGCATGCAGGGCCCAGGGCTCTATGTGAGACTGGAGATTTGGCAGCAGGGGAGCAGTGCCACCACTCACCCTTCACCAAATTTCCTGACCTGTGCAGAACACCCCTAGTATACGCTGATTCCATTGCACTCCTACCTGCTTTCATGCTTATCCCATGCTGCTGCCCCAGCCATCCAATCCAGCCTGTTTTATTAATGGTAATGATCCCCTGCTACTTCATGCAGAGGGCTGCTCCCCACACACATTGCTGCCACTTCTGCGCACCCTCTGCTGCTGAAATTGCCACTCTAAATTGTTGGTCATCATGTTTTCCAGCAGCTTATTTTTCAGTGAGCACTGCATTATGGCTGCAAGACAGCAAACCTCTCCACAGAGCAGGCATGGCTGCAGCAGCAGCAGCGGCAGGGAACTGGCAGCCCGCTGCCACATCTGGGTTCCAAGGGGCAGCCTGCTCTCAGTAAAAGTTTGCCAACCCCTGGTATACCACAGGCACAGTCAGCACTGCTCCATCCACCATCTGCACCCCGCTACTCAAAATCCCAGATTGGCCACTATTATGCTTCTTATGTTGCCCCATCAAGACCCAGCTCTGCAGGTGGTATAAATTGTTGCCGTACCTTGGAAACCAGTAGAGCTGGCCTGCTTACATCAGCTGGAATTCTGGTCCTCAAACAGCCAGAGAAACACCTAAGTAGTTACCTCTATTATTTTCATTTTAAAGCCCTGTCTCTTGGAGTCAGGTGATTAAAAAGAACCCCGAGTGCATTGTTTTGGAAAGCTCCTGTTTAAATCAGACTCATGAATGTGTTGGCTCAACCTGTTGTTTTAGAATATATGGGGTTCAGAGTGCTGGTGTGCAGAGGTGTAACGCGATTCCTTTGTGGCCTGAACATCAGTGAAGCATAGAGCAGCTTGCTTCACTGATAGTACTGACAGCAACATGGTGACAGCCAGTCCAACAGCACAGCTGCTCCTATTTTTTCAGCCTCCCTCAAGATCAGTGCCTGGGGTTGGTGTCCTGGTCACCTCACCCCCTGCCCTTGTGCTACTGCTGGCATGTTCAGGTGTTCCTCCCCTTAAAGTGTTGTAGTTGGTGGATTTGCATATTCTAGTCTCTGCTTCAGCCATTTTAAGTCTTCAGCCTTGGTGGTATGTATGCCGGAAAATCCCTATTACTTCACACTGTGTTGTCTTCCCTACAGCTGCAATTCACTTGCTGTTATAAACGATGCGATAACTTCATTCTGATGGCCTGCCTGAGATGTTTTAATGTGCTGTAAAGAACAAATTTAGGCAGCATGTAAAATAATCTTTCCCTTCCATATGACAAAAACCACAATTGTCTGGCATGGACACAGGAGCCAGAACCTGAAGGGAAGCAAAGCCAGACATGATCTTTGATCATATACTGTTTAAAATTAACAGCACAGATTGTAACTGCACTTAAATAACACATCTGTCTAGGGGTTAGCTGGTAACATACAATATGGGTTTTTTTGGTTTTACTTCAATATGAATTTGAATGACTCCCAAGTAACAGGTGGCTTTCTGGCAATGCCTAAAACTCTTGAGAAAGGACTTGTTGCCTCAAAAGGGACCTAGCATCTCAAAAGGTTCCTGAATAGCAACAAGCTCCTGACTCTTCTTAACTCTTTTGCTGTTGGTTCTTCAGTGGTGACAATGAGGTTTTCAGCTGGGTGACAATGGGAACATCTACACATGCAGTTAATGTGATTGAATAAACTCCAGTGCAATTTGCGCTGGAGCTTATTGCTCCCAGGTGCCACATTGGCACATGCACGCAGGACCATGACAACTTGAGCCAGGTTGGAGCAGCCCCATCTGGCAGGGGTCCAGGAGGTCTGCCTACCAGCCTGGGGCTGTTCCGACCCAGCTCAATATGCTGTGGAGGGGCTGGCTGGGACACAAGAGTGCTCCAGTGTGGGGTTAGCCAGCAGGAAGCTTCCACACTGATGCACCCTCATGCTCCAGCCAGCTGTATCGGCATCTACACGTGTGCTGCTGCAGAGTAAATAACTCTTCTATGGAACAGTATTTGTGTTTACAAGTATTAACCTACAGTGGAGTTAATTAGTTTGCTCCATCCTAATAGTACTGCATGTGTAGATGGTGATGTTTTACTGCGGAGTTAATTAGACAACTCTGGGGTAAACGTCTCCTGTAGACATGCCCAATCTGTAATAATACATCAAATATCTATATATAACAATTCTATATTTATTTCCTTTGGGCTAGAACCAAGAAAGGCTTTAGGTGTCTACAAGATAGAAATTCCAATTCCTAACTTCTTGGCCTCTGGCCCTGAAGTGGAAGCCAGACTCCAGGTTTATACTGTCCCTATACAGAGCATGGCTAGAGTTAGGCACTTCAAAAGGGGGATCTAAAAAACTCTGCACATTTTGCAGGGAGCTAAGTACTAAGTACAGGGGTGTATCTGCAACCATAACTTCTTTGGAAATTAGGTGCCTTAAGTAGACCTCCCTCTGCCTGACAAGCAAGGGTCCAGTACTAAGATCTTCCACATTTTTGGCAGAGTGCTTGAAATGTTAAACTAACCTATACAGGATGGGTGGTATCCTCTCCTCTTGTTGTGTTATAAAAAGCAAGTAGCTATGCCTGCCTTTTGTGACTGCTCAATCCATTTGTGGCATGTTAGACATGCCTAGCGCATGTCTACTGTATTAGCCTCTTCAGGGATTTAGTGCTGTTCTCTCTGTTTTGGATCCCACTGGAACATAGGTGGGAACTCAACACCTGACTGCTTACATCAGGTCAGTTCAGTCCTGGACATGCCATCAAGCAGAGCTATAGATATCTGAGGGACTTTCAGGTCAAACAGAGGTGCCCAGTGGATTTAGGCATCTTCAGGGTTAGGTAACCATTGAGTTGGGATTTTTTACATCATAGGTTTGGGCTTTAAGCATCTAAAATCTAAGTCCTGGCATAGGTTCCAAGTCCTTTTTTTTTTATCTGGCCCTGAGTATGCTTAGCTTCCTCAGGATTGGTGTGATTCCCTTGGGAATAGAACACCTTTGTGCTTGGATATTAAACTACTGGAGGTAAAGATTATTTTTTGAAAGAAAGGACAGTCCAATGTTAGGTTGCTATGTTAGCCTATAACCTGAAAGACCCAGCTGGGCGGAGCTATGCGTTTTGGTAGCATAGAAACCTCCTGTGGCCCAGTCCCTAGTTGATATCCCCCAAGGAGCTTGTGAAGTTATGTACATTTAAAATGATGAGGCACCAGAGCCTACAATAATGGGGCTCATGTGGGGACTGTCTCAGCTCTAAAAGTTCACAAAGTTATAAGAGAGAAAAAGCTTCCAGTGAAACCCTTGATTAATGGGATGCGGATACCTTGTGTTCATAGATATCTTGTATTCCTTCTACTCAGACACTGTGCAGTGGGAACTCCCTGCCAGACCTGCAATATATGATCAGATCATTGTTCTGTCAAGCCTCGTAAACTGCCTCCGGCAAGGACCAATGCCTGATGCTTCAGAGGAAAGTGACAAAACTAATGCACCTAGCTGTTTTCACAATATTACATGTAGAGCAGAGACTGTGTGGATGATCATATTACAGCATGAGGCATGGATGTAATTAACCCTACCTTGATATGCGTGATGACAAATGTTATAGGTTATAAAATTAGCTACTTCTTTTTAAAATCCAGCTATGGTATCTGACTCCAACATGCTGCACTAGTGAATTTACAGGCTGACCACATGCTGTGGACTCAGTTGTGCTGTTGAGTTGAAGGCTGAGTAAAGGACCAGTAGAAAGCTGCACTGCCTGAGGAGAGATGGGGGGGGGGGGGGGGAGGGGGAGGGAGAGGGGAGAGTGTCTGGGAAGGCACAGGCTGTGCTAGCATTCACTGCTGTTCAGGGAAGAATTTGTATGGTGTCGAGCCTTTGGAGGGAGCAGCGTGCTTTCCATTCTACAGCTGGTGCAGAGGGAGGGAGAGCTTGCCCTGGCCCCACCTTTTTCCTGTCCCTTCAAGTCTCTTTTTGGTGGCATTTAGCTAACTTACAGCCCAGCTTATAGGCTATGTAAATTGATGATGTGCGTGCCTGTGTGTGAAGGGTTTCTCAAGCTAACTCCTTGTGTTCACATAATGGTCAGTCACTGTCGAGTCCTATATGGTGAGGTATCTTTATATGTATATTCTATGACTCCAGTTCCTCGGGACAGCTTTTCTGAAAGGAGAGGAAGAATAGATATTGCTGCCATCAGGACCCATTAATGCTGTTCCTTATTTTTGGCCAGATAAGCTCACTAGAGGGTGATTGAAAGTGCAACCTTTCCCTAAGGGACTGAATGTGCATGACCCTACAGTACCTCTAGCATCTGCTGGTTTGGGACTAAGGGACAGAGCTGGGACCCTTTGCTTGGATCCTACACGTGGAAGTGCATTACATTGTATCTAATTGGTTGGGCCAGGCCCAAACTGCCTTTTCCAAGGAGCAAAGCTATTTAAGTCCCAGGCCAGATAAGTTAAGCCTTGTAAATCATGTAGCCCTAGGGCTGAATATGTGTACTTCCCTACATCTGGGGGTCTTGTATCTTTGGAGGCCCTCACATTCCTACACCACTAGTCTTTCAGAGTGGCCCTGGTGTGTAGTCTGCACAGAACAGAGCTCCAAACCACAGCAGTCATCACAGTCAAAATGTAGTTTATTTAAACAACTGTGTTAAACAAACATTGTGAGGTTATATAGAATCCACTGGGGCAGAAGTAGCTGCTGTGAGAATCGTACTATATCTCGATCCTGGGCAGACCATCAGCCAAAAGGATGCTCTGGGAAATCCCTTAGTCTAGCAGGAATATAGCAGGCCCCAGGAAGACACTTCTGGACTCTGAGAGCTAACACTTTTCTGCTCTATTTTATTCCTTTTATTGTTAATTCATCCTCTCTCCCCCTGCCCACTAGATTTGTCTGTTTTGTCCAGTCTGACAGTGAGCTGTATGGGGACTGTTGTCCTTATTACTCATCTATACAGTACTCAGCATGATAGTGCTCTCATCTTTGATGGGGATTCCTAATCTCTACTTTAATGTAAATGGTAATAATGACATAAAGCCATGAACACACAGGTGTGTGTGTGTCTGTGGGGTGGGGGGCGGAGGGCAGGGGTTGGTGTTGTTTTGCCTTTCAGGCCTAATCTCTACTTTAATGTAAATGGTAATAATGACATAAGGCCATGAACACACAAGTGTGTGTAGGGGTTGGTGTTGTCTGGCCTATCAGTCCAATGCAGCCTGCAAATCCTGTGCAGCTCAGGCCTCCAATAACCATATGCAGGGACTATGGGCTACAGCTATGTAGACTTGCCTCACCATAAGAGTCTTCTCACCATCAAACTATTTTCTGCTTCTGGAAAAGACTACATTCAAACTCCTACACATTCATGGACTTTCCAAGACTTGCACTTCCCCACACACAAAAAAAATAATTTTCCAAATGTACCTTTGTTAGCCCCCTCATCCTCAGCCCTGTACACTCTTTGGGCAAAGGAACAAGCAAGAACCTACAAACTTTTTGAGTTAACATTTTTTCAGCACAGGAAGAAGTTTCATAGTTTCATAGTTGGTAGGGTCAGAAGGGATCTAAGCAGATCATCTAGTCCAACCCCCTGCCATGGGCAGGAAAGGATGCTGGGGTCAAATGACCCCAGCTAGGTGGCTGTCTAGCCTCCTTTTGAAGACCCCCAGGAAGGGGCGAGCACCACTTCCCTTGGAAGTTGGTTCCAGTTCCTAGCCACCCTGACTGTGAAGTAGTGCCTCCTGATATCTAGCCTGAATCTACTCTCAGTCAACTTATGGCCGTTATTCCTTGTTACCCCTGGTAGTGCTCAGGGGAACAGGGACTCTCCCATTGCCTGCTGGTCCCCCTCTCAGCCTTCTTTTGTGGAGGCTGAACAGGTTCAGGTCCCGTAGCCTCTCCTTGTAGGGCCTGCCCTGCTGCCCCCTAATCATGTGAGTGGCCCTCCTCTGGACCCTCTCGATGCTGTCCACATCCCTCCTGAAGTGCAGCGCCCAGAACCGGACGCAGTACTTCAACTGCAGCCTGACCTGTGTCGCATAGAGGGGGAGGATCACCTCCTTGGACCTGCTTGTGATGCATCTGTGGACGTATGACAAGGTGTGGTTGGCCTTCCTGACCACATCCCCACATTGGCACCCCATGTTCATCTTGGAGTCAGTAGTGATTCCAAGATCCTTCTCTGCCTCTGTGCTGACGATAAGGGAGTTCCCCAGCCTGTAGGTATGCTGCTGGTTCTTCCACCCTAGGTGCAGTATCTTGTACTTGTCCGTATTGAAACCCATCCTATTCTTATCCACCCACCTCTGTAACCTGTCGAGATCTAGTTCTAGTCTGTCCCTCTCTTCTAGTGTGCTCACTTCTCCCCACATCATAGTGTCATCTGCGAACTTGAGCAAGGTGCTTTTCACCCCCTCATCCAAATCGCCGATGAAGATGTTGAATAGTGTGGGCCCGAGGACCGAGCCCTGGGGAACCCCACTGCCCACATCTCTCCAGGTCAAAAATGATCCATCCACCACCACTCTCTGGGTGCGGCCCTCCAGCCAATTTGCGACCCATCTGACTATGTAGGCATTGACACCACAGACACCTAATTTTTTAATGAGGACAGTGTCAAAGGCCTTCCTAAAGTCCAGGAAGACTATGTCTACCACGACACCTGCGTCCAAGGATTTTGTGACCTGGTCATAGAAGACCATCAGGTTGGTCTGACAGGACCTGCCTCTAATGAACCCATGTTGATTGCCCCTAAGCATAATCTCCCCTGCTGGCCCCTCGCAGATGTGCTCCTGGATAATTTTCTCAAAGAGCTTCCCCGGGACTGAGGTAGGACTAACGGGCCTATAGATTCCTGGGTCCTCTTTCCTCCCTTTTTTGAAAATGGGAACCACATTGGCCCTTTTCCAGTCCTCTGGCACCACACAAGAGCACCACGAGTGCTCATAAAGCTGTGCCAGGGGTCCTGCAATGACCTCTGCCAATTCCCTCAGCACTCTGGGGTGGAGATCGTCAGGACCTGCTGATCTGAACACATTTAGTCCCTTCAGAAGTTCCCTGACTAGGTCCTCACTGACCCTGGGCCTGGCTGCACCTCCCCTGGGTCCGTCTGGAATCCCAGTGGGGGGGGATGTCCCCGTCCCTGCTCAGAAAAATGGAAGCAAAGAATCTGTTAAAGAGATTAGCTTTGTCATCTGGTGCTACCACCAGATTACCAAGCATGTCCTGCAGAGGCCCCACATTATTTGGTATCTTCTTTTTACCCCCTATGTATTTAAAAAAGGACTTGTTGTTATCTTTGATCTGGGTTGCTAGTCCCAGTTCCATCTCTGCCTTAGCCTTCCTAACAGCCCCCCTACAATCTTGAGCCAAGGAGGTATAATCCTCCTTGGTGATGTCCCCTCCCTTCCATTGGGTGTACGCCTCCTTTTTGGCTTTGAGGCATTCATGGATGCTTTTGGTGAGCCATGGGGGCTTTTGAGCACTCTTGCTCGCTTTGATCTGCGTGAGGACTGTCACGCTTTGGACTTGGAGGATCGTCTCCTTAAGGAACAATCACTCTTCTTGGACTCCCTAAATTCTATCCTGACACATGCAGAAGAAAGCTGTCACTTCAAAGGAAAAAGCAAAACAAGCTGCACAGGTAGTTAAGAGACTGAAGGGCATAGAGAAGGAGGAAGGGAAAGAGAGGGAGAAGAGTGAAAAATCTAAGTCTTGCTTAAGAAAAAAGTTTGATCGCAATTTTTCCATCAGCAGTGAAAGGCAAATACTGATGCAGAGTGATAGGGGCTTCATCTGGAGAATGCTTATAATACTGACAGTCTCTGCTTGGTCTCAGTGAAGAAGGGGTTAACTTTTGCTGAGCTTACCCTTTCCAATGCTCCAGGGAAAGTCACTTGAGGCATGGGGGACCACTCCTGCCCCACCTCAAAGGACATAGGACTAAGCTAAATCCCAGGGTGGGGTAGTTCTGTTTCTCCCGTGTGTTTGCAGACACTGGTTTGGATTTCTGGTTCTAAATGCCATCCCTTGAAGGAAAACCATTCTGGGCTGCATCTGCATTTTGTTTCTGTTGAGCCCGCCCACCAGCTCCCCAGGCATGCTCACAATTGGACTCGCACAGAAACATACCTTCAAATTCACCTTGCCCAAATACTTGACTCACCTTGTGGATCTTATGGCTTGTTTTGTCTGCCACGTGCTCACTTAAAGCTCTTTTGCCCATCCTACCTGGAGGAACCTGCGGCCACAGGGGGCCCTGCAGCCAAGGCCCCCCATCACCTGTGCCATATTTAAAGGACTCAGTGCAAGCAGGGAGCCCCTTCCTGGCCGAGCATGGCAGGTGTTCCTGGCTCCGCTCCTGCCCCAGCCCTGGGGGCAGAACCCCGTCACATGCTGCCCCCACCCTGCGCCCCCCTGCAGCGTTGCCCACATGCACACAGCCCAGCCCCAACTATTTTATTTCAGTGAGTTTATACCGCACTGCAATTTTGATTTTTTCGATGGCTCAGGGGGCCCCAAAACTATATCTTTCAGGGGGTCCCAAAAATTGTGGGCGGCTGTTGCATTTGTGATTGCTGGGCGTACCGGCTTCTCTAGCATGGGACAGCTTCTCAGTCGGAGATCTGTCTCCTTTAAGAGAGCAGACAGGCTCCAGGAGAGCTCTGGTACTCCCACTGGTTCCTCTCTTCTACCCGGCTCCAAGCGCAGCACAACAGCAGAACGCAGCTGTCAGTCAGCGTCCTAGGGGAACCGTCTCTATGTTTACATGAATGATCATATGGTAACCTCTTCCAGCTCATGGGCAAGTCACACGGTTACCTCATCTGCAGTCAAATTACCTCATCCATGTGAAATGTAGCAAGTGCAAGACAGGAGCAAAGCAGACTGCTCTCTAGGGTACGGCTTCCTCATTAGTCGACTGTGGAGGAGCTGTCCTCAACCGGACCACTCAGGAAATAAACTTGAAATCTGTTAGTTTTATAATTATCTCAATTCAAGAGGCTCTTCATAAATCAACTGGATTTCTTTTATGACAGGAGAGGGGTGTGTACGTATGTATGTCTGCGTGCCTGTGAGGCAGTTGTCGCAGTGGATTTGTGTTTATTCCTACTCTGCAGGAAGTTCACCGACCCACTTTGTGCTGGCTTAAAGTCACATTTGCTCTCATTCATAGACCACACTCAAAAGAATTAAAAAAACAAAACAATGTAAAGGTACAACTTGGATACTACGTGGTGGGGAGGATGGGTGGGAAGATCTGAGCTGGGTGCTAAATCCTCAGAGCCTCCTGCTTTAACATTTTGCTTGAACCTGATTCCCATCCCCTCCTTCTCTCTCTTTCTTTTAAATACATTGCATGTGATGTGTAGGAATATATAATAAATTATCTTTGCCATAGGCGGCCGGGTTTATTAGCCCCTGTCAAGCTATTCACAATGTAAAGGACGTGCTGACCTAGAGTGATCTCTTCCTTCCAATCAGCATTTAAACTGTAACAGGAGGAGCAGTATTTGTGCATTTATAAGTTTAACCCTTTGAGTTTGTTAGATATTTACTCAAGGGTTTATTTGCAATCCCAACTGTAGCAGGCCATTCAAGCTTTTAAGGCAGCCCTTATATTTCAAAAGAACACTCTGAGCTAGACCCCACCATATCTGTAAACAGGCATACTTTAAAATCCTAAGAGTTCACATATACGATATCAGGCTTTCTTTTGCAGGAACAGTTTGTGGACCTGTAATGTCATGCAAGCAGTTCAGAAATGCAGATGAAATTGGAGACAGAAAGATACAACTGCATTTCATTTTGTGGGTGCAATTTGTGCCTGCCAGCTGGACTAAAAAATAATGAATTTGCACACAGACACACACACGACACCTACAAACACACACACAGAGGCACAAATGCACATATATAGTATTTTGTCTCTGGCTATTTATCATGTCCAGGTGGACACATTTGGCATGCACAGCTGCTCTTATCTGGCATGGGGTAGCATATTAAAAGGAAGATTAAGATTGCCATTTTGTTTTTTCCCTTCTCGAAGCGTGATATGCATAGCTGGAACTTGTGTGGGAGAAAAATATTCAAAATGACATTTGAATGCAGTGTCTCAAGGCACTAGGTAGCACACATCTGGAGTTTGCAACATTCTAGAGATAGTTACTCGAGTCCCAGGAGCACCAGTCAAACTGGGAATGGTAGCCTGGTATCCATGGTGAGTTTCCCTATCTCACGGTGCCAGGTGTGTGTGTGTGTGTTATTTCTTGGAAAGGCTTTCCTCAGGGGGGAAAAAGAGAAACCAGGAGAGAGGTAATTAGGAGCTACCTTGCACAACTGAGCCAGCTCATCAGGGATGGGTATTGGAAGGACAGTGCTGGAAGCAGGTGACGTGTGCAGAGGTTTCACGCAGCCTGCCAGAAGCTGTACTAGGTTTCTTTTTTTTTCTCTCCTTTCTGTGGGCACTGAAAGTGGGGGAAAGAAACGCAAGGTAGAAAACACAGCATGGGAAAACATTCCAAAAGGCTGTGTTTGACAGCATCAATGCTAGTTGCTCACTATCTTGAAATGAGATCCATATTCAGATCAATAGAGATTTGTACTGAAGGGAAGTGTTCCCTTTTATTGCTTTGTCATCTCAAGCTGGCTGAAAGTTGCTGAAAAGAACACACTCTGTAAGCTACTAACATGAGACTAGTTATTAAAAACAAGCCCTTTCCGGTTGAGCTCTGTGTACACATTATGTATTTCCATAATATCCTATGCAATGACCTAAAAGTGTGGCTGGAACACAGACTTACTGTGTTCAACTCCTGTAGACTGAAAGGAGCTGCCATTTCACTTTTGGAAGTTTGAATCAAAGCTTCTTGACTGCAGCCTGCATTTTACAGCCTTGTGTAACCCCAACAGCAGGATAGCAGTACTTTAAGCTCACAGCAAAAATTGGGTGAATATGGTTCATAATCTAAGCTTAAATGGATTTATGGGGTGAGGCGGGAAATCCTCTTTCTATGCAGTACTTTTCAGTGTTGCTTGGAGAGAATATCAGTGCATGATCACATTAAACTCTCTCTCCATTCAAAGTCCTCAGACATGCTGGAAATAGTCTGTTCCTCACGGCATGTCTACACATGTGCTTTAATGCACATTAGCCTATTTTAATGTATATTAAAGTGTCACAAAAATGTGCTATTAATGTGCATTAAAATAAGCTAATGTGCATTAAGCGTCACTTAAAAACCATGCTTTTTAGTTAATGCACAGTAAGACAGGCTAATGCACATTTTCCTAGTATCTCACAATGGAGGGTGCCTGTACGTGAGCGCAGAGGCTGCTCCAACAAGCTGTAATTACAGTGCATTGGAGCAAGCTCAATTAATTGAGTCTGCTGGAGTGTGGTAATTACTGTGCTCCAGCAGCCTCCTGTGTCTCGTGTATCAGCATCCCTATGCTTCAAAATGACAGTAGGGGCACTTTAAATGAAGCTCATCAAACAAGCTTTAGTTCAAGCACCCTCACCACCATTTTGAAGCCTGGGGAGGCTGATACATGAAATGCTGTGGTGCTTTAATTAAAGTGGCTCTCAGAGCCGCTCTAATTAAAGTACCATCCCCCCCCCCCACACACCTACTCCCCGGAGCATGTGTAAAAGTGCCCAGAGGTACTAGATTTAATGTACATTAACTAAGGCACGTTAATGCATGTGTAGACACACCCACAGATACTGAGTATGAACTCATAGGAGGCAAGATCAAGCCCAAAGTCTGGGGAAATTGTTGCAACATACAGCAAACAAAATAGATGTTTCCTGTTTTAAACCTCAGTAAAAAGGATGCATGTTACTTGTTTCTGAATCAGGGGGAGTGTTGTCATTTGATGGGAGTAGGATGTGGTTCCATTTTCAGGAAGCATGACCCATCTTTTGCAGCAGCAGTTTGCAAACCTGCAGTATCGCACAGGCTGTTCTGACATGAAGATGAAATTGGTGAGATAAAGGTATAACGGTTCACTTTGTGGCTGCAAGTTGTGCATCACCCAGCTGAAAAAAACGTAATTCTTTTGTTGAGGAGAAGCAAAAAAAAATTATTAGTAGAGTTGTGCAAAATATTCAGTGCAAAGTGAAATTTAGGAACAGCAAAAAAAAAAACCTAAGCAGAATTATGGTTTTGGGCAGAAGGCATGTGAAATTCAGTGGTTCCTGATATGTTTGTCCTGATTGAATCTAGGTCTCAAAGAAAAAATCACTGGTATGAACCCACAAACACTGAAAATGATCTCAGCTGTGGGTAGGAGGATTATCTTCTCAAAGGTACAGTACCAAAGATACCACCAGACATGCTTATTCTTGTTTGTGCTTTTCAGTCTTAGGAGATTAACATATGGTTATTTGGTTCAAAGAAACACCCCCACATTTGGAAGATTACTTGAATAAACCTTAAGGTTTGGTGATCTTCCTCTTCTGTACAGTTTCTGCTACTGATGTTTCTTTATATGGGCATAGCATGTGCTGTAACAACCCCATGGGCAGGCCCTGGGATTTGTGCTGTATGCAGTTCCTACCCTGGCTGCTCTGAGACTGCTGCATGTGACACCTTCTCCAGCCAGTCTAGGACCCATGCGGCACACAGTGCCTGCAAGTCCCAGACAGGCAAGAAAGTGCACTGTGCATCATGTAGTTCCCAAACCAGGTGCTGTATGTGGCACAGTCTGGCCAAAGCAGCCATCGTATGCGGTGCAGTGCCCATGCTTGCAGTCTGGGATCCGTGCTACATGCCCTGGCTTGACTGTGCCTCACACAGCACCCTTTCCAGCCACTCGGGAGCTGTGTTGCATGCAGGGCAGGTCCTAGACTAGTTAGAGGGGGCACCAAATCCGGTATGGTCTGGGCATTAGAGTGGGCACCAGATCCTGAAGTCTGATCTGGCCTCTGGGGCAGATGATTTTGATATTTCTGATCTAGCCAACTTGAAACCTTGGGATGAAATGGGTTAAGCTATGCCCTTCTTAGGGTGAAATTACATGATACATGAGGATCCTACTAATGGCTCTTAAAACACAGGTCTGCACTTTAACTCAAATTCATTAACTCATAATAAATGCCCTATGAGCAGCCCAGAGTTATGCTGCTTCTGGTGAGTGTTAATTCTGGGCCATGATACATAGTTTCTGTTAGGAAAATGTCAGTCTGCTCCATGGAAATAAAATGAGCAATTTGCAGTCCTTCAGCATGCAAGGATACACTGCTCCCAGCCCCTCCCCTTTCCACCTGAGCAGGGATAGAGACCAGGTGTCCTGACTCCTAGTCTCACCCCTGCTCACCAGCCTTCTAGTGGCAAGTCAGAGCTGTTCAGGCAAGAAATATTAAGCCATAATATGTCACAAAACATATCATGGAGTGGGTGTCTCCTCCTCGCATCCTGAAAGTGGGAAACCTAGATTCAGTTCCATGCTCTGTTTTACATGCTTTGCAGTGTCAGCACCTAAGTGAGGTCCAAATGGATCTCTGCCCCTCTTGTTTAACCTGTTCCACTGAGTGTGGAATAACTGGGCCAGTTAAAGTAAGCATAACTCTATAGCCTAGTAACTAGAGCACTCATTGAGGAAGAAGGAGACCAAAGTTTACATCACTATTCCAATAAATATTTAAACACTTTATATTAAGTACTTGGAGCAGGAACTAGAAGCCAGATATCCTGCCTATTAAGTGAATGACCTTATCAGTAAACTATAGTCGTGCTCACACTGTTTCCTTGTCTCCCTCTGTCTCTGGTCAGTGAATATTGAATTATTCCATGCAGCTAGAACAGTTTCAAAAGCCTAACTTGAATGCACCACCCCAGAATACCCAGTGGTCTTATGATTAGAGCATTTGACTTGGAACTGGAAGAAGTGGTTTTAAATCTCCATAAGCTGAGTAATTGATTCCTGGTTTTTCCACAATCATCACCATAGCATGTTTTGTGAGACAGGGCTGGCTTAGGTGCCTACTTCCATAAAAGTGTTCATGCATATGGATCTCAAACAAGGGGTTCAAATCCCTTCAGGTAGAGAAGGGAACAGAACCTGGGGTCTCTAAATTCTGAGGCTCAAGCTATTAGATGCAAGAAGGATGGTAGGGCAATCAGTGCCACTCTTCCTCCTCTTCTAGTTTTTTGGGACTTAATCCACCAGGTGCATTTTGAGAATTCTTACTGGACTGGTGAGGTAGGTGAAAGAAAGCCTGCTCCATGAAGCATGACATGATTTAGATGCCTTGATGCTAACAGTCTTTTGACTTTGGTGATTCTGGATAAGCCTGGAAGCAGACCTTTACTACTGAAAACTTAGCCATGATGTTTTAGACACCTACAACTTCAGGCGGCAACTGAGTGGGCTTTTTAGGACCTATATTTTGCATCTGGATACCTACAGAAGAAGTTAAGTTGGCCTTTGCTCAAGTCCTACATGAATTCATATACCACATGACTGTAGAAAATTATTGGAACTCGTGAGATTCAAAGGTAATGTCCTGGTAGAAGCTAATGGACTTTATGAAACCAAAAAGTGTTTTAGTTATCCGGAGATTAGGAAGAGATACTGTTTGAAGTATTAGCTCAGTCTAAATCTGGGCTTTATTTTAGGCCAGTTTTTAATTCTTTCGAACAGTTTATCACATTCCTAAAATTCAGAGGGAAGATCTTTTCTAGTGATTTCTAGCCTCTCCATACAATTCCCTAGATAGTTTAGTGTTAGCAGGAATATGGAAGCACGTTTAGAAATGCTATCCCTCTTGTTCTCACTCATCTTGTTTAAACATCCTCATCGGATCATGGTCAGAAGTGGTTCCTAAACAACAGTTTTTAATTGTTTTGTTGCTTAGGGACTGGGAGTTTTCTCTAATTAAGAAAACAAACCACCAAGACCTCTGCCTGTTAAAGAGTTGCTTTTATTTTGCAGATGATGCAAAGCCAGGAAGCCTTGAGAGTCCAAGCAGTTTTAGCAAGTTTTCCCTCCATCTTCTCTGTTCCATTCATAGTCACAGGCAGCTCACATTGCTGCTCTGTGATAAAGCTCAGAAACAAATTGGACAGGGTGTCAGACCTGCTATGAAATATGACAAATTAACAACCGAGACTGCTTCTGCTCTGCTTACAGACACTTCATTTAGAAGTTATCATATTGCTAGATGCTTTCTATAATTTGTGATGATACTGTTTGTGATAAATTGTGAGATTCAGGTAAAACTTTCACCAGCCCAGTCCTGCAGCTGAATATTAAGATGAAAAAGGGAAAAACATCAAAACCACTCCACTTTCAGGCCTCAAATGAGAGAAGATCACACAATAACAATAAAATGTTCAGTCACTGAGCAAAGTAATTAAATCAAGCTAATTAAATTACAATTAACAATTCTTTAATTTAATTTTTAATGCACTGATTGAGCATTATATGGTAACCACAAAGCTTTGAGAATGATAATCCTGTTGGGTTAGCATTGACATCAAGTTGGGGGTCACTGCTTGATGCTGCCGTTATTCTTGAAGCAATAAATAATTAGATTTTACATCTATCTTGCAAACCTGACACACAATTTTTTCAGCTCTGTCACAAAATCTGACCGCCCTCCCTCTGCCTGGGTGACTGATAATGAAAAAGAAACTAATAATTTATGCTCCAATCAAAAGTATTTTCTTTGCCCAAGGCAGACTTTAAAGCATTTCTTACATTTAAACACTGCCTTTTATCTCTATAATCCGCAAATATATGAGATCAAATTGTGATTTCCTTCCTGACATTGAGTAGTACCGTACCTCTGAAGCAGTCCCACTGGTGTCAATGGAGTAATATTCAGTGTCAATTAGGGCACTGCAGTTTGGCTCTCCATAAGCTGTGAGTCTCAACAGAAGTTAGATCTGGAGACAAGGGGTGTTAGATGCTTGCCTAAGTTTAAAATCATGACCCTGAACCACTCAGCTCCTGCCTAGAGGCACCAAAAATGGGTAGGCTTCTCAGCTTTTGACACTGAAATTCTTCAGGCCCCTTATTGTGCTTCTGCAGATGCTCAGGAGTGATTAGGCCACCCAGTAGCATAACTTGGAGGGAGCAACTGGGGTACCAGCCCTGGGTGCCAATTCAGAAGGGGCATCAAAATGACAGCCCCTAGGGAGCTTGTGCCACCACTGCAGCCTGCTTTGGGGGAACTTGTGCCATGGCAGTACAGCCCATGCTGCCACCACCATTGTCACAGCCCCCGTGCAAGGAGGTTAATGCTCCTACTCCTTGCAGTGGCCAGAGTACTAACATTTAAAGTTACACCTCTGAGGGTACTTTCCAGCTAGATAAGAAATGTGGTTTAAGCCCCCACACATGGAGGAGGAAAATGAACCTGGGTTTTCCGCAGGTGGGTTGATGTTCTAACCATTGAATCATTACAAATGAGAAGGAAGAACACCATCTTTTCCTTTTCCTCTGGCCACATTTTGCTTTCCTGTAGTTCAGAGAAAAGTACCTATGCTCTGGAGGGGGCAGGGTTTACAATACGCACTCTCTCCTCAGTGTTGTCTTACTGGGTAACTCCAGATAGCTCCTTGCTCCGTGTGCTGGGTTTTGTGGATCTCATTCTGAAGTGGCTACTTCTTCCCATGAACTGTTTTTGTTGTTCTTGTTCCTGTTGTTGGTTGCCCTTCAAATTCGAAGATGACCATGACATCACTGTTTGGTTTGGTTTCTGTGGACACGTGAATGGCTGATCAGGCCAATTTGTGCTTTGAACCGTCTATGGCACACTGAACAAGAGATGCTGCTTTGAGTTCCTCAATCAACAGCGCCCATGCTGCTGTTGTGGGATGTATGCTGTTTGTGCTTCTGCTCTGCCTCAGCAGGTCTTCTCTGCTCGTAGTATGGATGAGGCTTCACCAGGTGGAACGATCATGAGTGAGATCTTCCTAAGACTTTGGGTCAAAGCTGAAATGTTTCAAGGATGACTTGATGGAGTCCTTGAAATGTTTATTCTGGCCTCCCTGAGAGAGCTTTCCCTCCTTTAGCTCACTGTAAAAGATATTCTTTGGCAGCTGCTTACCTGACATCCTGGTGACATGGCCTGCCTAGCTCATCTGTGATTTCATCAACAGCGTGTGGATGCTTGAAATGCCTGCCATGTAAAAACCTCAGTGTCTGGGACCTTGTCTTGCCATCTTATCCTCATAACCAGTTTCCTAAGACAGCCCATGTGAAAGTGGTTCGGCTTCATAGCATGGCATCTGTATACCATCCAGGTTTCAACTGCATACACGAGAATTAGCAACACAGTGGCTTTGTAGACCTTCAGTTTTGTTTGCTCACTGGTGCCTCTGTGCTCCCACACATTTGCACATAGTTTGGTGAAGGCTACACTTGCTTTAGCAATTCTGGCATTGGTTTCATCATCAATGTGAACTGCATATGACAGTGTGCTGCCAAGATAGATGAACTTTTGCATTGCATGGAAGGTTTGGCCATTCACTGTGATGGTAGGCTCTATGTAAGGCTTTCCTGGGGCAGGCTTGTGCATCACTTCTGTCTTCATAATGTTGACAGAAACATTATTTGTGAGACCAAAGTTATCACAAGCAGATGAGAAATGGTCCATATTCCTCTGCATGTCAGACTCAGATTTGGCATTCACGAACTGTACAGGAAGCCTAACTAGCAGATTGCACTATAAGGAGCCACCAGTGATCAGTGTTATGGCACCAAGATCCCACCTAGATTTGGGATCTAGTCCTCCAAACACAAAGGGCCCACCCTATTGTTTTTATGAGCCTCGCGCTTAACAAATACCTTGAAAACAACAAATGTAGAACTGGTCCCTAGATGCAGTTGTTCTTGCAAAAATGCAGTCGCTCCTTAGATTTTAGGTATTAGTCAGGTGAACCCCTGCACCACATACGAATTAATTTATAGGAAAATGTTGAGCCATTTGACCAAAAACTTAGCCTACTTTTAAAACTGTGAACAATGATGAGAAATGAAATCTTTATTATAGCTTTACAGTTTGTAAAATAGAGCTTTATAGAACTGAACAGTTTTTAAAGCAACAACAAACAAAAGACTTATTCAGCATCATTGAAGAAAACAAAGCAGAGCATCTATGCCATGTGAGAGGTGACCTGCGCTAATTGTTTTGTTTGTGAATGACTGCAATGTTTATTTTTGTCATAATCTCTCTAATCTTGTGCAAAAAAGGACATAAACTGTGCTTTTTTTGGTGCCTCGAAATTATTTGTGTTTCTTTCTCTGGAATGAATTTACAAACCATAATACTGCACATTGAGTGTATCTAGAAAGGATGCTGCCTTGTTCGGTGAACTGAATTGTGCACACAGTTGGAGACTCTTACGGTGCCAGCACCAGCGTATGCAAGTTGCATAAAAAAGAGGCAAGATCATTCATGACACTAATGAACAGTCCTTCCTCGTTTATCAGAGAAACCTTTCCCATGGATAATGATTCTCTGAGAATTTTCTTATCCATAAAAGAGTAGCCTGTATTGGGCCTTTGGTACTATACAAAACTATCAGGAGATTTCTAAGGTTAGAACAGTCATCAATGTTTATACAATACTGCATTGGCTAAATTCTTAGCCCAGGGAGAAAAGATTTCATTCTGACTGCACAGTGAACTTGTAGTTTTCAGTTTGCTGTTACATGATTGGGATAACAGTACAAAATTTAAGGGGACACATTCGATTGTGAACTCTAGCAAGTCCCAGTCATGTAATGCAATGCGATGAGCCTGAGTCATGCATATATTGCTACAGATTTAAGCTACTGTCACTTCACTGATATCCGTGGAGTCTCATCAGTGTAAAATGGGAGTAATATAGTACTGAATCAGATGCAATATGTCTATTTATGCACTCTTCTCCAGATGTTTCTTATCCTTTAGGAAATATGAGTAATTTTTCTTTCTTATTACCTGAAAAGTCCCCTAAGATACATAATGAAACAATACAAAGTGGAAGTCTCAGAGGTTCTGTTCTCCAAAATTACAATTCAGCCAGGTCTAAACCAGAAACTTTTACTGGTATAATGATGTTAGGGAGGTAATTTTTATGACTTCTTATTGTCAAAAGTCCTCATTATGGATGGCGTTTTATGAACAAAAAAGTGCTTCTCTTGGTATAGATTACTTTGTTTGGAAAACTGGTATAAGATGAACTCTTATGCCAGTATATACAGCATCTCAATTAAAAGATCATGTTGGTATTACTGGCCACATACATTTGTCATTCATTTCTACCAGAAGAAATTTCTTCTAGTAGAAAAATAGCCCGAGAACTGGAAAGTACAGCCATTTCTCCAGGAGAGCTTCACAGCTAAACACTCCAGCTAGGGGCTGCTAGAGGCTTGCTCCCTTCCCACCCCTAGGGGAGCCCATTACTTGACAGTCTGCTCTCTCTCCCGCCTGAGAAGGGGACAGGCTGTCAAGTGGCAGTTGGCAGCTGTTGAAATGCAGCTGCTGCCACAGACAGCTGGGGAGGTTCATGTCCCAGGAGAATGCACCCCCATCCTGCCAATCAGCTGATTGGCAGGACAGAGGAGTTCTTCCCTGCAGGAGAATAGCTCCCCTCCTTGCACTCCTCCAGCCTGACCAGGAAGAATGCGAAATAGGGAGAGGGAGGGAGCATTCAGCCTCTGCAGCAAGGCTTCAGGAGCCTGGCAGAAGGGCACGGCAGCCTGCCTTGCTCTGGGCTGATCCAGAGCAGTGCAGGGCAAGGCAGGGGCTTTTTGCTGCCCCACTCCCAGCTTCTGCTTTTAAATCACCACCCCAATGCTCAGCTCCATTTGGGGAAGAGGCAAGGAGTGGTGGCTGCTGCTCCTCTCACCTCCTGGTTTCCAGAGCCACTTTTACATGTGCTCCAAGGATAGTGGGGGGCAGCACTTTAATTAGAGTGGCTCTGGTGCTTGAACGAAAGCTCATTGAACAAGCCTTCGTTCAAGTGCCACTGCCGCCATTTTTAAGTGCAGGGATGCTGATACATAAGACACAGGAGGCTGCTGGAGTGTGGGAACTGCTACACTCCAGCAGGCTGGAATTCCAGCATGTCAGAGTAGCCTCTGCACTCATGTATAGGTGCCCCAGGATGGGGAGGAACTGTTGCCGCCTCCATACCTTCTCAAGACCAAGGTGACTTCAGTCTTGGGAAGCTGGGAAGCCTTTCCAATGGCTCCACTCCTTCAAACTCCCAGGAGAAGTTAATTTGGAGCAAAATGTGCACATTTTCAGTTTCTCAGGAGAAACTCCCCTGGTTATTGCCAAGTTATTTTTCTCCAGAAGCACCCATTTTTGCTCCAGGAGAAAAAAAGCCTCAGTGTCCGCATGCTTTTGTTTTCTACCACAATAATGTGATTCTCCCAGGAGACACTGAACATCTGTACCTAGCCTCAATCTACAAATCCTTCCTAGGGTAGATGACACCTTAAACTAGGAGTTTAGCTATTTTATTATCCTTGCTGTATCCACTAAATGTTTTACACTCTACCCTGTGCCTCTTACATACATTTCAGTGCAAGTATCTAATAACCCTCAGCAAGTTTCTCCCTCATTCATTCTGCAATTCCATCATTACCCAGTGACATGGTGAAGTTCCAGTGCTGTAAACTTTGGTTTTCATCCTGTAAATACTTACCAACAATCTTAGCTTTAAGGTAGTGAGTAGGCCTACTGCTATGTAGTGGGATTACTAATTTGTATAAAATTAAAGTTGTATACATGTTTCTAGGAAAGGAATCCTTTCAAAAAGACACCTTCCTTGCAACTGTAAATGCTTATATGACAGTGACCACCGTACATGGGAAGGTAGCAGAAAGACTTCACTCAAAGTTAGGAATCAGGATCCAACTGAATAGGCAAAATCAAACCCATTACCTGGTCACATCCTGTCCTTCAGGACACACACAACTTTTCAACAGCAATGGCTTTGATTTAGAGAGACCTGTTAAAAAAACAACATATACAAATATATTAAAAATAGTCTTACAGAAGTCATTTAAAAAAATTAGGTTTGGGAGTGATGTTAATTAAATTATTGTCTACTCTTTTGAAAAATAAATTAGTTACATACTGGGCGTGTCTACACCTGCAAATGCTGAGGGGTAGGTTTACTCTAGAGTAAATTACTTTAGAGTAAACCCACTCCAGGTGGGTGTTAACTCATGCAGGGATGCGGGAGCAGATGTGCTGCTCCTGGCAGTGGCCCTGCAGTGACCACTTGACCCAGCCAGGGAGAGCTCTAGGTTACCCCTGGGTTCTAGCCCAGGGACTGGCAGGGAGCACAGGGCTAGGAGCCAGCTGTCTTCTGGTGGGGAGATTGCTCCCTACCCCTGGGGGGCTGCCTGCTGCTGGGCAGGAGGGGGACTCTGCCACCGGAGCCCAGGTGGGGACAATGTCCCCCTATCCTAACAGCAGGGAGCTCCTGGCCCTGGTTCCCTGACTAGGGGCAGGGGACCTGGAAAGAGCTGCAGGGGAGTGGCAGGTCCCAGTCCTCTGCCCCAATCTGCTGGTGGGGCAGTTAGCAGAGCCCCTGGCTGGGTGGGGAATCCCACCCCATCCTGCTCCTAGCCCCCGCTCTGTGATTGAGGAGCTGTGGCTGGGAACAATCTCCCCAGTCCCCACTCCATGATCCTGATCAGGGAGTAGGGGCTGGGAGCTCTATGCTGCTGGGGCACAGTGACATTGTCCCCACCCAGGCTCCGGAGCCCCAGCAGCAGGCAGTTCCCAGGGGTAAGGAGCAATCTCCTGCCCCCTGCTACCCAGATGACTGGGAGCAAGTTGGCACCAGGTTGGTCGTCTACATGTGCTGTACTGTACAGTATGTAATCATGAGTAAATTTTCTATTTGCATTTATAGGTAGCAAATTTACTCATGATTAGAGCAAATGACTGCACAGTAAGCATCTGCATGTGTAGATGGTGATGTTTACTGCACAGTAATTTGCTCTAATCTCAAGTAAAGCATCTCATGTAGACGCTCCCACTGTGCATTAGTTTTGGGCCAAAGGGCTTGTGTCACTGGAGGAATTCTCTTTAAAGGCTTCATTCGGAGACCAGAGCAAATCTCTAACATCGGTAAAGTAACTGTAATTCCTGATCTCCCATGTACAGCTGATTTCCATAGAAGCAAAGCTTTTGTGATCTGTAGTTTTCAGATAACAGTCTATAAATGTCTATAGCTACAGTAATTAGGTGGTGACCCAGCTTGATTACTTTCTCTCTTGCCTTCTTAGCACATTATAAAACTTAACATTTAGTAAACACTTTGACAAACTATGCTGTTTCCCCAACTTCCTGTTGTAGAATGGCTCATGTAAAAAGAAACAAAAGACAAAAATGTATTGATATTGAAGCTAATTGGATTAATGAAGTAACATTCTTAGTCTTTTAAACCGATTCTGTGTAACTGCAGGTTACAAAGTGTAATACTAACTCATGCAGAGATACCATTTTGTGTTATTCTGCTAGCAAGTTCTTCTTAACCCAATGGGGTTAGTAGATTAGAGGACTGCTGTGAGGAAAGAAAATCATAAACAATCCTTTAGTGGTAGAACAGCATAGTCAGACTACTGGGTAACCACTAGTTTTGCCTTTATCCAAAGTAAAATAAGGGCAGTTACTAGAGTGGATAATATATTGAACTGTAGACATGGGACAGTTTTGCTGAAACTAGCTCTTAAAAATTAACCTTTGTGACCTAACACAGGGCTGTTCAACTTCTAAGCAGCTGGGGGCCACGTCAGTGAGGACTTCATGCTGTGGGTCTCACCAGTGTGAGCCAGAGGGCGCTGCAGGTGCACTGGTGCACCCCCCAGCACTGCACCAGCTGCATATTGCAATCCCCTGTGACTGGGCGGGGCATATGCTTAGGTGTACTGGACCTATTTTCAGCTCCCTATCTGTAGGCTGTTCCTTGCTTCACCATGTTGTGGGCTGTCCTGGGCAGCAATATCTCCCAAAGCCACAAGCTGTGCCACACTGCTTTTCCCTGTCCTGCCCTCCTGGGCAGTGGCAGGTAGCAGTAGCTGTAGGAGGGATATTGCAGCCAGTGGGGGGGGGACAGCAGCTAGGTGGGAGCCTGGGGCCACAAATTACTTCCTCATGGGTTGCATGTGGTCTGTGGGTGGCCAGTTGAACAGTCCTGACCTAACATGTCACAAACTGCAACCAGCACTGGTGGTTGCCACTGTGCCTAATGGCAGCAGTTTTGGAGACTTACAGTTTTTCATTTACAGCAGAGACAGGCATTTTCTGTGTACTTTGTTTAGTTAGAAGAGATATATGAGTCTGGTTTTCTGCATTTTGTACAAACCTAAAAGGTTTAAAAAATTTTCTCTTCAGGTTTGGTCCCTGAGTTTTGCACCTGAGAAATCTCTCTCATTGCCTCTGTGTCATTTAGGTGACAGCCTCCAAAGATAGGCCTGGACCTTTTGGGGTAGTTCTTTTGCAATAAAAATGAAACTTGGCTCTAACAGTAAGATAAAGGTTTTTAACCAGCACAGTCTCCCTAAGGAGGGTCATTTATGCTTAAATGAACCTTAATGGGTAAGCCATAAGCATCTTTCAACACAGCAATATTAATGGTAAGCAAAAACAAAAAGCAGGGTGTTCCAGGGGATGTTTGATACATTACAAAGGAATAGCAGGAAAAACATAGTTCTTTCCCAAAGGATTTCCAGCATAACTTGGAGAGTAATATTGCCTACCTCAAGTGTTTTTGTTTTGTTTTGTTTTTTATGAAATGCTTTCTAAATATGTATCTAATTAAGAAAAAAATATTTATCTGCAAAGCCCACCAGATATCAAGGTGAAAGGAAGTAGATTGTTTACTTTCTTTTCAATGATCTGATGTCCATTTCCATGGAAACAGAAACGGAAGCAGGAACCAAACATAAGCAGCCAAGTCACAGCTCTGGTTAATTGCCCATTGCTGCTTTCTGCTTCCACCTCTGTAGGGCTGAACTCTATATTTTCTACTGACCCTGTTACTACTACACACCGTTATGGAAGTTCTAAGGTACAATGCACCAACCCTCAAAAATGACCAGGGAGAAAATCCTGCATTTCATTTAACCTGTAAATTTAGCAGCCACAGCAAACATCAAAGGCCTCTGAGAAGTCATGCGACTTGTTAATTTCATAAAGACTACTTCTGTTGTGAGACACAAATTCAGTGCATGTGTTTGTGTAAGCTAGTGGATAAATCTACTCTTGATGACATCAGTGTAAATCCAAAATAGTTTCTTGGAAGTTAGTAAAGGAGAATAGAGTAGATTCTGACCCTGATATGAAGTGGTAAAGGTTTTAACACAGGATATATTACCATGGCTTCTGATAGTGGCAGAATGATATAAATAAGTGAACTTGTTTTCATTATGTAGGAAAGTGTGCTTAGCCTACAAGGCAACTGTTCTGTGTGTCTTACCATAGGGACAAGAAAAAGGGTTAATTATTCAACAAAATACCCCATAGAATCTTCTCAGAACCCAAGCCATAATTTTCCAGGTTTCAAAATAATCTTGTTAGATTTGTTAGTACAACTGTTGAGCATCTCTTGGGCTTGGCCCAAGACCAGAAGCAGAACATGCCATATTCTTGTCACAGCAAAAAACAGACTGTAATGATTCCCAGAGGGTCTCTGCACCAAACCTCAAGGCCCACTCAGGTTCAGCTAATGCTTATATGTTGTCATTGCTTGCTGGCTTCCATCCTGCATTGTTGATACTTTGCTGATATGCTACTGCTTGCTATAACACAACTGCCTTGCAGAAAGAGATCCAGGTAAAAGAAGATATATTTTTGTTATGTGAACATAAAGTATTCAACATAATTCATTTTTCAGTGTTGCCTCCCAAGGTGGGAAACAGGAAGTAAAATTAGGAAAACAGCTGTGCTTTAAAGATGACGGGATAAGTTATGTTCTACCTCCTGCCATCATTCATTCACTGTCTCCAAACACACAGCTGCTGCCACATGATCATTGCTTATTTTACCTTCTCTATTTGCCACATTCTTTAGATGCATGTAACATTTTGAGCAACTGATTAGTGGAAAGCAATGATCCAGTTTTCAGTCATAATATGTCACCAGTAAACATTTAAGGAAAAAACCCTTAAAGAAATATATATCTTTACAGAACACTTTTATTGGGAAAGCTGGAGTTGGCAAAATGTAAATGGAATTCAAATTTCCCCCAAATGAGTTCTCTTATCTGTTTTCATGCTAAAGTGAATCTGGTTGGAAAGCGTCAGTGGGTTTAATATGGCAAAAGGCTTTGAAGTTTTTGGAGAAGTCCAACTAATTATCTAAGTATATACTCCTTGATGGATTGTTTCAGGTGTACAAAGTCAAAAGATCAGGTGGTTGGTAGAGGGGGGAGAAAGACTGACTGCAGCTGCAGTACAGAGAGACCAGATGGCCTGCAAGGACGGGAGTTAGAAACCCAGGGAATTCTAATGAATAGAAGCTCTGAAAGAGTCTGGGGATGCAGGCAAGGTAGGAATCCTGGGAAGTTTAGCAATTAGCATCTATGAGGCAACTGTAGGACATTCTTGCATATGTCTTTATGCTGCACTATGTGAGAACCATATAGTCCACAGCATGTGAATGAAATTAAACTATAACATAAAATGTCACCCCCAACACTGCCCATTTGTTACATCTAGGCTGATTAAAATCAGATGAAAAGAAGGTATAGACCACCAGGTTTCCTGGCCTCCATCTCTTTCAAAGTATCCCATGCAAAATCATGAATGAATTAGCTCTCTGACTACAAATCTGTAGTTAAAAAGGGAGAGTTAGTGAAATGAAAGAATATTAAGCAGAAAACATGTAGTTGCTTGGTGTGTGTGACAGAAATGTAGGCCCGATTCTCCAGTGTCCTGCACCTTATATAATCCTTCTGATGTGGTGGGCTTCGAATTGCCCTTTGCACTGACATAACTGAAAGCCATGGGGAGACCAGCACTACAGCACAGGTAAGAAACAAGAAGGTAAGAAACAATGGGCCCCTTGGGACTCGGAGCGGGGGGGGGCAGCAAAGGCACCAGTCGCAGGGCTCAAGTGCCTATATACTAATGCTAGGAGCATGGGGAACAAGCAGGATGAACTAGCGCTCCTGCTTGCACTAAACACCTATGACTTAGTGGGGCTAACAGAAACCTGGTGGGATTCGTCCCATGACTGGGCGGTACATATTGAGGGCTATAGATTGTACAGAAAGGACAGGTCGGGGAAGAAGGGGGGGGGGGGTTGCACTTTATGTCAGTGAGCAATACACATCAACCCTCATCAAGACAGAATCCAAGGTTGAGGAAGTAGAAGGATTGTGGGTTAGGCTACATGGGGGGCAAGGAGAAAGGGATTTGGTGGTAGGGGTCTGCTACAGACCCCCACATCAAGGGGAAGAAAGAGATTCGGGGCTCCTGAGGCAACTCTCGGAGACCATAAAAGCTAAAGAGGCAGTAGTCATGGGGGACCTAAACTACCCGGACATCTGCTGGGAGTCACAGACAGCAAAGTCCCACCACTCACGCAGGTTTCTAACCTGTGTACAGGACCTCCACCTGACACAGGAGGTACATGGTCCCACTAGGGGGAATGCCATACTGGATCTGGTATTGGCAACAGGGGATGACATGGTAGGGGACCTCCAGATCGGTAGCCATCTGGGGGACAGTGATCACCTAATAATAGAATTCAACATAAGACGTCGAGTGGGTAAGGTAACTAGTAGGGTGAAAGTGCTAGACTTTAGGAAAGCTGATCTCAATGCACTCAGGTGATTAGTCAAGGACGCACTGCAGAGTAGGAGTTTTGAAGGGATGGGAGCCCAAGAAGGGTGGCTGTGCCTTAAGGAAACGATCCTTCGGGCACAAAACAAGACGATCCCTGAGCGAGGCAAAAGAGGGAAAGGGGCCAGGAGGCTTCCATGGCTGACCAGAGAAATCCAAGGGGAGCACATAAAAAGTGGAAACAGGAAGAGATCACTAAAGACGAATATACTTCCTCTGCTCGTGCTTGTAGGGAGGCAGTTAGGCGGGCCAAAGCTACCATGGAGCTGAGGATGGCAACCCAAGTAAAAGACAATAAGAAATTGTTTTTTAGATATATAGGGAGTAAAAGGAAGGCCCAGGGAGGAATAGGACCCCTGCTAAATGGGCAGAAACAATTGGTGACGGACAGGGGGGACAAGGCTGAACTCCTCAACGAGTTCTTTGCCTCAGTGTTCCTAAGTGAGGGACATGACAAGTCTCTCACTGGGGTTGTAGAGAGGCAGCAGCAAGGCGCCAGACTTCCATGCGTAGATCCTGAGATGGTGCAGAGTCACTTGGAAGAACTGGATGCCTTTAAGTCGGCAGGCCTGGATGAGCTCCATCCGAGGGTGCAGAAGGCACTGGCTGACATCATTGCAGAGCCACTGGTGGGAATATTTGAACGCTCGTGGTGCACGGGCCAAGTCCCAGAGGACTGGAAAAGGGCTAATGTGGTCCCCATTTTCAAAAAGGGGAGGAAGGAGGACCCGGGCAACTATAGGCCAGTCAGTCTCACCTCCATCCTTGGTAAAGTCTTTGAAAAAATTATCAAGGTTCACATTTGTGAGAGCCCAGCAGGGCAAATTATGCTGAGGGGAAACCAGCACGGATTCGTGGCAGGCAGATCGTGCCTGACCAATCTAGTCTCTTTTTATGACCAGGTTATGAAACGCCTGGACACAGGAGGAGGGGTGGATGTCGTATACTTAGACTTCAGGAAGGCCTTCGATACGGTACCCCACCCCATACTGGTGAACAAGTTAAGAGGCTGTGACGTGGATGACTACACAGCCCGGTGGGTGGCGAATTGGCTAGAGAGTCGCACCCAGACAGTCATGGTGGATGGGTCAGTCTCGACCTGGAAGAGTGTGGGCAGTGGGGTCCCGCAGGGCTCGGTCCTTGGACCGATACTCTTTAATGTCTTCATCAGTGACTTGGACGAGGGAGTGAAATGTACTCTGTCCAAGTTTGCAGATGACACAAAGCTATGGGGAGATGTGGACACGCCGGAGGGCAGGGAACAGCTGCAGGCAGACCTGGATAGGTTGGACAAGTGGGCAGAAAACAACAGGATGCAGTTCAACAAGGAGAAGTGCAAAGTGCTGCACCTAGGGAGGAAAAATGTCCAGCACACCTACAGCCTAGGGAATGACCTGCTGGGTGGCACAGAGGTGGAAAGGGATCTTGGAGTCCTAGTGGACTCCAAGATGAACATGAGTCGGCAGTGTGACGAAGCCATCAAAAAAGCCAATGGCACTTTATCGTGCATCAGCAGATGCATAACGAATAGGTCCAAGGAGGTGATACTTCCCCTCTATCAGGAGCTGGTCAGACCGCTGTTGGAGTACTGCGTGCAATTCTGGGCACCACACTACAAGAAGGATGCGGATAACCTGGAGAGGGTCCAGAGAAGGGCAACTCGTATGGTCAAGGGCCTGCAGACCAAGCCCTACGAGGAGAGACTAGAGAAACTGGACCTTTTCAGCCTCCGCAAGAGAAGGTTGAGAGGCGACCTTGTGGCTGCCTATAAGTTCATCACAGGGGCACAGAAGGGAATTGGTGAGTATTTATTCACCAAGGTGCCCCCGGGGGTTACAAGAAACAATGGCCACAAGCTAGCAGAGAGCAGATTTAGATTGGACATTAGGAAGAACTTCTTCACAGTTCGAGTGGCCAAGGTCTGGAACGGGCTCCCAAGGGAGGTGGTGCGCTCCCCTACCCTGGGGGTCTTCAAGAGGAGGTTAGATGAGTATCTAGCTGGGGTCATCTAGACCCAGCACTCTTTCCTGCTTATGCAGGGGGTCGGACTCGATGATCTATTGAGGTCCCTTCCGACCCTAACATCAATGAATCTATGAATCTATGAACTGGCCACACATGGTACAGAGCAATAGAAATTCAAGCCCACTTCTTTGCCACCTGCTATCTATACTGGGTCTGCTTAGTTCTATCTAAAGCTCCTTCTGATGTTTCTGGACTGCATATTACAGAGGAGGGCTATGGACAGTATTTACACATTTAGGGCCTGATTTTGAAAGCTGTTACAATGAGGTATAGAGCCTTATTGACATTGCAGCAATAAGTGCTACACCCAGAAAAAAGCATTGGCAGAATTCAGTCTTTGGACTATAAACTTCTTGGGAACAGGGATCATACTATTAAAGCCCTAACATAGTATGTGTCTTCGCAGCCAAACACTTCCAATAGAATGGAGCTATATACAGGGTTACCTAAGCATGTAATAAGAATTCATATTGAATGACGCACTGCTTTCATTTTCAACAGTGACTGCTAATGCTTTATCTAACATACCAAAGAACAGGAAAGTGTTCTGAATCATGAAGCTCCTAAACAGGAGAGTGACTTGATTTCAAATTGAAGAGCAGGTAACTTCCAGTGTCAGGTCCTACAGGTTAATTGGGTATCCTGACCCAGACAAAACTCAAAAGATAGAGCAGTTCAGTTCTTTCATTTGGTACATGAAAAAATAGTACCTTGTGTTGCAACAAGTTCAGTTTAATCAGCACTCTAAGCCACTGTCTCATCATTAAGTGGATCACCCCTTCCCAGGCAGCTGGAGGAGAACTATAGAAGAGGCCAGTGAGAATGAAAAGATAGCAACATTTTAACAGTGAATTTAGTGATTATGAAAGGCACCAGATTAACAGCACAGGAAACTCATTTCCTCTATTAAACTTCACAACAGGTAGAGCATTGCAGCCAGTGGCATGGTGTGGATACGGACAAATTTCCAGAGAACCCAGGCACAACCCTGCAGAAGGGGAAAGGTAGCAGTAAGCTCAACGCTGTTCCGCTTCTCAGAGGATACCTTGCCTACTGTGCCACATATCTATCTAGCTCCTGGAAGGAACAGGGAAAGCTGATGGAGAAAGGGTAGAGATTTTCAACCTCCCTGCTCTTTATATCCTTTAACTAGATATTCCAAAACAAAGAAAAAGGACCTCTTATACACGTGTCTGAACTAAGGAGTCAGGCACTATGTTCCTGACCAACCTGTGGTAGAGTAATCTTTCTGGCCAGCAGACATAGTTGATGCCTGTTCTGTTTGGGAGAAAGGCACATCCAAGTAAGCGTGGAGGGTGTACATTCTTCTCTCTGAGGGCTCTTGGGTTAGGGGGATGTATAGCTGAAGCTACAGCTACCTAAGAAATTGGTTTGCATTATTTCGGGCATGGAGGAGAAAGCCACTGCCAAAGAACTATAAAAATAATCATCAGTTATTGCCTCATGAAATACACATTGCATGCAAGGTTCATAGTTACCAGGAGGATGGATGGAAGTGGAGGCCAAATTCAGTAGCAGTCATATATACTGCTTCAACACCTGTCTCCTTGACATTGGCCACCACTCTACCAGCATAGACAGACTTGTCATCAGTTTCAACCATGGCACCTCTTCTGGCACCAAAAATATTATCATCAGAGGTATCAGGGGCACTCCCATGCAAAGGTGAGACAAAAGTGGAGTCAAACAGATCCCAAATGTAGCCAAATATACAGAGAAGGACCATCTTTTCTCCACTGAAATGGTGTCTAAATTTTCCAGGAAGGCAGATGTGAAGTTTAGCAAGCAAGCACTGGCACTGATGCTAACAAAGTCATTGGCACTGGCCACCATGCCAGTTATAGGTCTGATATATTCCCTTATTGAATCACATGGATCCCATTCAGGGACATCATCAGAACTAGAAGGAAGACATCACCATCTGAACACTGCTGTTCAAAGATTGTGTCTACCCCATGGCTGGAACATATGTTCTTTTCAGCTTTGAGAAGGAAAGCTTCTCTTTTACCTTTTGAAAACAAACTACAGCCAGCACCAGAAGTCCCTCTCATATAAGACTAAAGGCATAATTGAGAGCTTGTGCCCAGGGTAAGTTGCTTCTGTGAGAGATGATGCTGCCAGAATTTATGTGGAGTGACAATTTCAAAGCCAAAATTCAGCATCAAAAAAAGTAAATGAGAGGGTTAACCTTTGGTTCCTGCCTACTCTTGGGCCCCGCAGTGGCCTCCCATGGATGTAAGCCTCTTGTTGGCACCAACCCTGAAGCACCCTTTCCCCACCCCCACCCCCATTCTGGCACCATGCCTCCTCCAAGGCAGCACCTGGGGCTTGTGCCCTTCTTGCCCACTTGTAGTTATACTACTGTATGTCTGGTGATCCCTCATACAGTGGAGGATCATCCTTTTATATTCAATGAGACACATGGCACAAAGGAGGGATTTGGGGAGATTATTTTTAAAAGCCAATTAATTGGAGTCCTACAAACATCATGAATGCCTCTGACACCTCTACAAGATCAATGGCCTGGACTGTGACCATGAACAAGGCCTCCTTAGCATCTGGAATGCTCAGAGAAGTCCAAGGCACCGCGCAGGACATCCCATTTGAATGGATAAAACTGTTCACTAAAAGATTGGACAAAATGCTTTACAAAAAAGAACTGAGTGTTTCCCTGAGATCTGTGGGCATTTATACAGGAACCCCTCCTACAGAGGACCTATAAATATGAACTTGAGCAGTGACAGTGCTGAAGTGCCCTTTTTCACAGGGGAAGACAGCCAGAGGTACCCACCATGGAAGTGACTGTGATAACTCAAGGATCTGTCATCTTCATCAGCCATCCTGCCATATCAACCAGGCAGATCTTCTTCAGGAGTTGCCTTGCCTCATTCTTCAGGCTGATGTCACCTTGGGCAGAGAAATGTTGAACATAATCACCCCTGGTTACTTCATTTACCCTTGCACTTCTCTTCCAGGAGTCTTTTCCCAAAATCTTATTAAAACAAAGGAGTAGACTTTCAGCTTTATATAGGAGCCATATAAAAAGTCCTTCAGGAGTACATGGGAAAAGACCTCTGCTCCTGATAGTTCCTCATTTTGAAGAATAAAGCAGGTCTTTGTTTTATTGAAGAGCTGAAGAAGCACAACAAGTATATACACTGCTTCAGATTGAGGATACCATCATTATATCTCCACAGGCTCAAGACTGGTTCATGGTTCTCAGCTTTAAGATGCATGTTTCCTTATAGCCATCCAACCAGCCCACAGACAGTACTTGAGATTCACAGTAGAATTAAGTCATTTCTGCACTAAAGGTCTTCACAGGGTGCTTTGGAGCAGTGGCAGCCCACCTGAAAAGGCAAGGCATTTATAAGTAAACTTCTGCTTTGATGACTGGCTGCCAAAGGCAGAACACAGAAGATTTTTATGTCTCTTTACTAAAAAAGCATATTGTCCCTAACATCGTTGCAGATTATTAGAGCTGTGATTGAGATCAGAAAACCCATGCTTGGAACCCAAGGTCAAGTTCATAAGCATGCCAACTCTAGGTAGTATCATTACTGGCTAAGGAGACAATATGGACATCATAGTGGCAGAGGGATAAATTATACCACCAAGGAAATAAGTCCTGCTCACCTGCTTCTCTTCTTATTGTAAGGATGCCATATCAGCAGCCTAGCCCATTGCTTTTACACACAATCAGAAATTCTTGGTTTACCCCAGTAATGGGGATGCCCCCAGGGCCTTCCCTCCCTACCTCACTTCCAGGGCTGATGCATGCAAAGATGTAGCAGATGGGCAGGGTTTATTTCATCAGTGGCATGAGCAAGCACTCTGACATTGTAATGTACACCTACCCTAGGTCTTATTTCAATGCAGTTATCTGATGATGCTACCAGACTTTTGCTGAAACCCCTTAAACTCAGGCTCAGTTGGTCTATTCTCTGTAGAGTGGAAGATGCTAGTCCCCAGTGTTGTGAAAGCAGACACCAAGGGGCATTTATACATGACAGCCACTTTAAGTGACCGGAGTGTCTCGTGTATCAGCGTCCCCAGGCTGAAAAATGGTGCCAGGGGTGCTTTAACTGAAGTTCACTGAATGAGTTTTAGTTAAAGCCCTCCACTGCCATGTTTCAATGTGGGGACACTGATACACAAGACACTGGTAGAGTCTGCTGCACCACACTAATTACTATGCTCCAGCAGACTCAATTATAGCGCATTGGAGCAAACTCACTGCATGTGTATAGGTACCCAAGGTGCCTGAAACCCACAAACACAAGGAAAATGGTATATTTATTAGTGCCTTATTTAACAAAGAAAGTCACCGATGCATCAGGAATAGGTTTGAGAAGCTATTTGGATCACATACAAATTCCAGGAACATTTAATCCTTACGTGATATGGGTTTCATGTGAATTTTCTGAGGTTCAGAGATAGTGGACCGGCCTGAGTGGTGTGGTGCTCCTTACAACCCTTCAAAACTCAATAATTTTAATCTGCAAAACAACATAACAGGCACGCACTCCAGAGGAGCACCTCTTTCTCAACCCTCTGCCTGAAAGCCTAGACAGGTTCTGAACTTGGTGCATTCAAAATGGGATAACTCTAATGGTTCTTTGTCTCCCAGCAATCAGCACCTATCAGGCAGGTTTTCTGATCAACTAACCCTTGTACAGGTCCATCATAGGAGCAACGTTCTGGCACTAGGGACCCCACAGGATAGATTTATTGGTGTCCAAGAATCAGAACTTTTCCTCCAAAAGAGGCCAGAGTGTTGCCAGATATCTTCCTCCTGCAGTGGCACAGCTGCCTACTTTTGGCCTTTCCAGCAGTTCCTCTAATTCCCAGGGCAAACTCCAAGATCAAAAGAGACAAAGACATGATCATTCTCTTTGCTCTAAACTGTCCAAGACAGTTTTGGCTGACATACCTACTACAGATGGCCATTCAGCTTCTGATCCAGCCCCTGGACTGCTTGGATCAGATCTCACAGTACCACAGCCAGATACTCCATCCAGACTTGGAGTAACAGCACCTGATGACATGGCTGTTGCTTGGCTGCATACCATGAGCAGAGACTTTTCTTTATAAGTGTAGGGAAGAATATATACCAGAAGGATATATTAATCTAAACAGAAGAGCTATTCTTTATGGATAATTCAAAATGGTCTGGTCTAGGCCTTGATACTGAAGATCCCTTGTTGCACTTACAACACCAACATTTGCTTAGCTTGATTAAGGCCCATTTTGCAAGGATCTTAGTTTGCCATCTGCCTGCTCAAACATGCTTAACCTTTTCTTATCCCATAATATCAGCGTTTTTCAAAAGGCTTTCGTACACTCACCTACCATCCAGAGACTTTGTCTGGGATTTCATGGGGCCTGCACTTGAACCTCTCCTGGACTGCTGTTACCATTTAACCCTGAAGACAGTCTTCCTAGCAGCTGTCACTTCATCTACGAGCTGAGTGAGCTTCTGGTTTTCATGTTTAACAACATTCCATGATAAGACGCTGAAACTGCAACCTCATGTGGTTGTTAAGGTGATTTAAAAATGTCATCTAAGCCGGTCAGTTGACCTGCCTATTTTCATTCCAAAGCCATACTTGACACTGGGGAAAAAGAAATTGTACCCATTAGATATAACCAGGATTTTATTATATTGATAGGATCAGGCTGTTGATAGGATCAGATTGTCACCACATCTCTTTCCAGCTAGATTCTTGTGCCCTAAAGGCTGAGTAATATCTTCACAGACAATGTCTAAATTGATACACACTATTGGAATCTTGCTGTTACAAGCTGGGTGGTGGATATCTTCTTCCAAATAGACTCACAGTACCGAAGTGCAAGATGTATCCTTTCTGTACTTCAAGAATGGGCTAAAATCAGAGATCTCTAAGGCAGCAGCATGGAGTAACCCACTGTTATGCCTCAGAGCATTCTTTGGATTCAGCCAGATGTCATATGCCAAATTCAGGAATGCAGCACTACCAGCATCAAGAAATGCTGCTAGCCAGTCACCAGCTTTCTATATCACTTCAAAGAACCATGATTCCTGAAAGATCAGTGACCATCCTTTTCTCCTAACACCTACTTTATAGTAACTTTTCACTAAGATATAAAGGGTACATCTACACATTCAGTTAATGTGCCTGAATTTTCATGCATCTGAATGTGAGCCTATCATGAGCAAATTTGCTTTCAACAGGAGCAGTTCAGTCCAGGGCTGCTTTTGCTCTGCTCTGCTCCACTTGCATCAGTCAGGGGGAGTTCCAGGCTTCCCCAGGTTCTAGCTTTGGGCTGGCAGGTGGTACAGGTGCTGGTCATGATCTCTAAAGGCCCTCTAAAGCTGCCTCCCAGTCATGTGGCAAGTGTGACACATCCTCATCTCCATGTGGCTGGGAGGCAGCATCCTCCCAAGCTGGGATAGCTCTCCCCACACCCTGTGGTCCCCTGCTACCTAAGCTGACCAGGAGCAATTTGCACCCAGTCAGCATCAACATGTGCACATCAGCACATTAGTTTAATGTGCTTCTTTCTAGTACCTGTATCTACAGGTACTAGAAAGCGGCACATTAGAATAATCTAGTGAACAATAATTCCTGCACACATGTAGACGGTGATACTTTACTGCCCATTAGATTGGTCTAATGTGCAGTAAAGCATCTTGTGTAGACACATCCAAAGTGAGCAGGAGAATATCACAGGCTGAAATTCTATAATTTTTTGTGCAGGCAACCTGGTTCCAGCATGCATTTGTGAACTCTTGGGCTAGGGACAGAAATTACACATAATTATGAGTGACTGGAAACTGGTTCAAATTTGTAACACAACAGAAGTTCAGTGCACATAAACCATTTTCAAAATGGCCAAAACCAGTTTAAGATAAACCTGGATGGATGTAGTATCATACTTACCTGGTTTAGGTTAAGTTGGTTTATTGAACTTGTGTCCCAGATCCCCTCCAAATTCAAGTTAATGCACAGTCTGCCAACATTCCAGGATGCTTTGTACCTTCCTCACAACCCCCCCCACCTCCCCCACCCCCCGCAGGGTCGGTGGGGTAGCCTTGGCCCAAGCTGTCTGCTAAAGCCAACCAGGAAGGAATGCTTTAGAGCCCCCTGGCTTCTGGCCTGGACCACTGCAGGCATATGGCTGCATTTCCAAATCAAAAGTGCATGTCTGTTCACTTGCTTATTGGTTCAATCTATGCAGTTTAGACTAACCTGGAAAGACTGAACTGATTCAGCATCAGGTTTTTTGACTGTCTGTACTTAGCCCTAGTGTCATGTTAAGCTAAGTCCCTCCTCAAACTCTGTCTGTATAGGTATACTTCTAACACATGGATGAGGAGAACATTAAGTTCAATTAATGTGTAGTCCAGTTAAACACATATCAGGAAAGTACATAATTTGCCTAACTGCATAACACTATAGCAGCCCCATTTTTTGCTTATTGTTTATGTTATAATGTGTTAGTTATCTGTGTAATGGTTAAGTACACAAGCCATTTAAGTGGACAAAAACTCTTCAACCTGACTGTATACTTTGTAATGTAATTGTAGTTTGCTTTCCTGCATAGCTGGTGAAACTGATTAGGAGCTTTCAGTTGCAAGGCTGCTATTACAGGCATTAGGCTCCCTGAGAAACAAAGTAATGAATCTTAATGAGGTGCGAAAAAATAGATCCCATAGTTCCTATAGTAAATGATCATTATTTACATTGAGTTTGGGTAAGTGCATACTATGTGTAAGTGCTTGGGCTATTTTCAGTCCAGAAGCTATTACTTTTAGATACAAATATATGTAAATTTCCATCATTTCCATCCATGTTTCAAGCTTAGACATTTTTAATGAAAGGTGTTATAATATAGGGCATATCTCTAGCAAAGCTGGAAAGGAAACCTGGAGGGACCATCTCTATGAAGGAGGCACAAGTGGGCTCACTGTGCCCTTTTAAATCTTTGATCTCTCTTCTGAGGATGTAAATATAAGTGGCATTTTTGTCTACTAAGGAAGTATTGTTTGGTGATATTGCGTTCATAAAGAACTGCATTCTCTCTACTGGTTCATTTTATAGAAGGTATATTACTGAGGATATGTGGATAACATTTCCTGGTAGACCTGGCTATAATTTCCAAGTTACAAATTTGTGAAAAATTTTCATTAAAAATCAATTTATTGGTAACCACTAGGACTGTGAGAAACTTTGGCAGCCATTTCATTTTGGAGGTGTTTTGGCTCGTCTTGGCACCCGAAACAACAAATCCAAAATGAAATGAAAGGCTCTGAAACATCTCCGAAATGAAACAAAACCATCTGAAATGTCATGGAAAATTTCTGAAAATTTTGGAGCTTTGGAGCTGGGCTTGCAGGGAAACAAAAACTGAGGGGAGGAAGGGCTGCTCTCATATTGACATCTGTAGCTGGCCAGTGTCTGCAATGTGTTGCTGAAGTCCCTTCCAATCCCAGTGCTCTGGGAGAGGGACAGCAGCCTGCTGTCATCCCACATGCAGGTCCGGGGGCTTGCGCCCCAAAGGAGGAATCTGGCACAGACCTGCAGTGCTCTCGGGGGGCGTGGGCCCCTGGATCTGCATGCGGGATAACAGCATGCTGCCTTTGCCAGCTGGGGCCAGTGCAAACACCTGAGTCTGCTGGGTGGTGGCACAGCCTACGCCGGGTGCCAGAAAGAAGCCAGTGCTGGAGCTGGCCCCAGCTGGCAGCGGCAGCCTGCTGTCATTCTGCACACAGATCCAGGGGAGTCATCCCTCAGGAAGATACCAGGAGGAGTCTGGCACAGCCCCACAGCCCTCCCAGGGGGTGCAGGCCCCCAGATCTGCATGTGGGATGAAAGCATGCTGCTGCAGCCAGCTGGGGCCAGTGGCAGCACCAGTCTTCCCAGCGCTCAGCGTGGGCTGCACCAAGCACTAGTCCCAGCTGGCAGTGGCAGCCTGCTGTCATCCTATGCACACATCTGGGGGCTTGCACCCCCTGAGAGGATTCTGGCATAGCCCCGCTGCCCCCCCAGGGGTGCAGATACCTGGATCTGTGTGCAGGATGACAGCATGCTGCTGCTGCTGACAAGTGATATGAGTTTTGCGTTGAACAGTTTGAGGTGCAGTTTCACAGAAACCCCTGCTCCTTGAAACTTTGCAGACTTCATGCCCTCAGAAGGGGCTACCATCTCTGCAATGTTCATCTGAATCAGGCAAGAAATGACAAAGTTATAGACATTTTCGTTATTTCCCATTATAGCCTATGGCCGAATAACCGAAACAGTGTTGAAACTCCGAAACAGATTCAGCCGAATCGAAACGCAACAGTGATCTGAAACACTGAAATGAATCATTGTCCCTCCAAAATGGCCATATCTGAAACCGAATCGAAACATAGCTGTTTCGCATAGCCCTAGTAACCACCTCCCCGACAAGCAGACTTCTGACAAACAGAAAACTTTTTAGGGCTTTTCAACTGGTCTTACATGCTGGGAGTTCTGAGAGCTTTCTCCTCTCCAATGAATTTTGCCATCTAACCAGAATGCTGAGCTTTTCAAGAGTCATGTCTGGTGATTCTTCAAATTAAAAGCCAATTTCTGAAACACAAATTTGCCTTTCCACTTCATAAAAACATTTGTCTGTGAAGGATTCTCTCTCCTGTTACTAGTTCTAAACTGAGTGCTACTCCCAAACTTAGCCTGTCTGATATCAAAGCCAATATATTTTCTACGAAAGTCAACAGAAAAATCCCTGCTGACTTGAGCTGGAAGAGGATCTGGTTATTTCACTATCCTGATGATGCTTGTCTTATTTTAGGGGCTTAGGGAAACTAGCATATCTCAGTTTCTGAATCTGCTCCTGGTCTCTACGATAAATTTTATTTCTACTAAAAAAGCTGTCACTAATATGAATTCATCCTACTTTGAGATCTCAGAAACTTAACAGGATCATATTTGGCCAGTTAGTAGAAAGACCTAAAAAAAAAGTTCTCTTAGCAATACTGTTTGTTTTGAGCCGGCACTCAGAACCACTGACCCACAGTGGTACTAAGGAGTGTTGTGTGACTGGAGCATATATTAGACCAGGGATTGTGCTCTTTAAATATACTTGGGTTCTTTTTATAGGAGGATGAGCATAAAGCCTAAGTGAATTCTACCGCTGATCATTCAGTCTTACACTTACTTGAAGTTTCAAATTCATACAGTTCTGTTCCTTATTTACAGTGCTAAACTATAGGATTCTTGGGTACTACCAAATAGGTACTAGGATTTAATTCCAGTGGTTACTCTGCAAGAAGCTCTGCTATTTTGATGATCACTTGAAGGCCTTGAAAAGCACTGACTTTCTACTTGGTCAGTGAGCCCATATTATCAGCTAGCAAAATGGCACTCAACTGTATAAAGAAATTTTGTAAATTAATATTTATATTATGGCTTATAATTTGTAGAAGGAAACAGTCCCTGTAGGTTTAATGCTAAAACCAGAGGCCACAAAAGTGATGTATATAAAGAGTGCTCTAGACTTTCCATGCACACACTCCAGTCATACTGAGTTGACATGCATATTTAGTTACTATTATTAGGCCATATCTTTACTTCTTTACAGAGATTTTAAAAGGTTCTTAACTCATTTTTTTTGACAGGAAAGGACCATTTCAGCTGCTTTACTTTGGTTTGTTTGTAGCTGCCATGTAGGTTTATCTTCCACAAATGGCTTAATGTATAGAGAATGATGTAATCAAAGAATAATCCAATGTGTATTTGATTCTTTAATAAGGACAGTTTGTGCTTTGGTTTAATTTATGGACAGTCTTACAACAATTGGCTTAAGTTGCTAGCTATACTTTGTCACAAGGTTACAGTCAGTGGAAAATAAAAGTGAATTTTATACATTTTTCATTTGAGTGAGGAAACTTAGTTGTGCATGCACCAAAATCTTAATACTTCGAAATTCTCATGAAATCATTTTAAGTGTTTTCAGAAATAGTGGGTACAATTGATTTGGTGTTGCCTTTCCTGCTTTATTGTGAATGAAGCTTTTACTAAGCCAAATCAATCTATCAGCACTCCAGATTCTCACCAACATCACAACCTCCAATAGCCACTGAAATACTCATTTGATCTACATAGGCAGTTACTCTCAGATGCTTGGAGATATCTGAATTTGCTATGTTCAAAATTATAGGATGTGTTGACTGGTGGGGGAAGAATGGGGAAGAGAGCAGGTGATACTCCCCTAGCAAATTCTTCTCAGTGCTGAGTCCTGTCTGGCATTGGAAATCCATCAAACTGAGCTGTGTTGGCAACTAAATTCCAGTGCTTGAATAAAGATGGGAAAGTCTCACAAAGGGGGGAAATGGGGAGGACTGGGTGTTTTTATTTAACATTATGACATGTAAGTGCCAGAATACCAAAGAGCTTGTTACTGCATAGAAAATCTCCACCAGTGACTGCATTTGCACTCCAGTGCTATTCCGCTGCAGAGCCTATAAAGCAGATTGCTAACAAAAAGGTTATTCAGAGGGTTTCTTGAATAAACCCAAAGGTAACAAGTATCGACTGAGCAGATGTCATGAGACTGAGCTACACTTTGGAAAACTGCCGAGATATTTAAAAATAGCGCTTTCTTATTAACCTAAGTACAATACTAAAAGTCCTTTAAAATAAACTTTCCAGATGCCACCTGCATCTGAGATGCTAATAGGATAAATGCCAGTAAGTCCACTAATACTGGAAATGCTCTTAAGAAACAGCTATGACTGATTGTACTGGCACAAACAAATCAAAAACTAATTTATGTATTCCTGCAGCTGCATCTCCAGCCAAAGCAGAAGCAGGAGTCAGGACCAATTCACAGTTGACTAATGTTGCCTCATTCTTTGCAGATTTTGGCATTTAACTGTAATTAAGATTTATTGTTTGCTAACTCACAGGTCAGAGCAGGCGTCACAATATGGATAACTTTTTGTTTACCAGTAAACATGCCTGTTAGGAGGAATCTTCAAGCTTTGTAAGCAGAACATGACAGAAATAAATAACGGGCTCCTCTTCATTTCAGCTAGGACTGCTATAGTTGAACAGGGTAGGGAAGGGACTCTGGATAATAAACTTTTGGAGCTAGGTTAGGGAGACTGTGCACACTGTGGTGTAGCATAGAGATATAACTAAAGCTAAGCGAGCTATCTTGAGCACTTTAGTTAGTATAGTCATGATAGCAGAGATCCATGCAAGCTCATGGACCCTGCTTCCCAGGGTGCAAGAGAGATACAAGCTGGAAAATTAACACAAAAACTTTCTCCTGGTGTCCAAGCTACTGTATTCCCTAATTACTTTCAATATCCAGAATTGTGTCACTAATATTCAGGTTTGGAAAAGGTGACTTCTATTCAACCAGCTCTGTGTGCTCTGGCAAACTGCTCTGGAGATTGGTGGAGAACTGATAGTGTACTCACCCCTCTGCCAAAAGACTAAACAGAATTAACCTCTATCTAGTTTTCTCTTCTCTTGACCATGGCTCTGTTTCAGGAAAACATGCAATCAGCATGTTGAAGTCAAGCCTAAGCCTGAAATAGAAGGAAAGAGAAGAACCCCCCCATTATGGTTTCTAGAGAGGGGGAAGAAGATATCTGATCTGGTCTTGGTGCCTCCACAGGGATGCAGGAGAGAACATGACACTGCTTTTTGATTTTCTCAAGAAGTTAGGGAGGAAGACAGACAGCCCACTACACCTTAATCAATACAGACGTGTGAAGAGGAGCGAAAGTCACTTTTCCAATACTTGTAGAGAAGAAGAGAGAAAGACACAAAAACTTATTCACTAGAGACATAAGACCCAGTAATGTAATGAACTGAACTGAATCTAGTCTGTGGGCTAGATCTTCAGTGGGTTTACACTGGGGTGCTCAGCCCACAGGACAAATCCAGTTTGTGGCACCATGTCATCTGGACTACAAGGCTCCCCATGGGTCTGGAAATTTGGCAGTGACTGCTCCCCTCATGCTGAATTTACGGACCCACAGGGAGTCCCAGATCATTCCTGGAGCACCAGGCAGGAACGGGGTGATGCTAGGCTCCAGGGCTTGATCCAGCCTAATGACTGGCCCCACATCACTCATCTGGCCTTTGGAACCAAAAGGTTGAGTACCAATGGTTTAGATTACTGAAGGCAATGGAACTACAGGGCTTTGCTCTATGTGCCTCAGGTTACGACCTGAAAATGTTCGAGTCCTGAATGAGACTTGGAATTATGCATACCCCTCTGGGGAACCTTGAATGTAATTTAGATTAGTATACATACATAAGTTTCATGACCACAGTAGTGGAGTAATTATCTAAAGTGCAAATCATCTCTCATGACCTAATACTACCTTGTCTTTACATAGTATCTTAAACCTGAAGATCTTGAAGAACTTTGCCAAGATTAGTGAATTAAGCTGCTGGATACTCCTGAGAATCAACCATGTACTACTGTGACCATTTTACAGTCAAGCAAGCTGCAGTGCAGAGAAATACTGGTTTACACTGTGTGGAACCACTTATGTTCTACTGCATGGAGGTAGAATGGTCCTATTCTGATACTGTAAAACTTTACACCTACTTTGTAGAAGTAATGTACAAAGCAGAGGAAGCGCAAGGAAAAGGGCATAGCCCCCACTCCCAGTGCCTTCCACTGCCCTTCCAGAGAGCAGTCCAGTGCAGCCTGTCCTGCGCAAATCTGGGGGCACACACACAATCCCATGCCCTCCCAGACCACTGGCACACAATGGTGTGCAGTAGCGGGAACCCCCCTCTCTGAATTCTGTGCCCAGGGCTGTCTCTGGGGGGGGAAATTGGGGCAAGCTCCCTGGGCCCTGTGCTTTGGGGGACCTCACAGACAGTCCTGTACAGGCCCTGCCGCAGCCGCCATGCACCACCACGGTCGAGCGCTCTTGAATCCGCTGCTGTGTGCTGCTGGCTCCGGCCGTTTGACCCTCCCCCCCACTCTGCTGGCTTTGATGGCTCTGGTTCTGGCTCTGGTTGCTTCTCTGGCCGCTCGCCACCCCTGTCCCCCTCCCCCCGGCCCTGCACAGGCAGATATGCCCCAAGCCCCACACATCCCCACCTCATCTGGGCAGCCCCAATCCCTCCCTCGCTGTTGGGGCATTGATCTGCCCCTTTCCCTCCCCTCTCCTCCCACCACAACAGACTTACCAGCTGGAGGCAGCTGTGTCCAACGTCCTTGAGGACTGCTCCCTGTTTAATCTATGGCTGAATCTCTGAATCGGCGCCAAATCTTCTAATCCAGTTTGGCCTAATCGAATCAGGACAGTGATTCGAATCACCGAATTGAATCACTGTCCCTCTGAATCAGCTGAATCCAAACCCAAAGCAAATACTTACAGCTTCACACGGGCCTACCATACAGCCCAAGCTTGCTGTGCCCAGACACCCAACTCAGACTCAACTCTCCCTGGTGGTCTCACCTACACTCACTCTCAGGTGGGCTTGTATGAGCTGATAGCCCAGTAACTGGCATCATCCTCATACCAGCCAATCACATGCCTGTGCACATGCCACCACTCTTTGCACACAGCACCCTACCTGTCAGTTACTCAATTTTACGTCAGCAGGAAGATGCATTCTTCCCACCAAAACCACTCAAGCGCTGCACACACTCACTAGGTCAAATGCACCTTATGGAAGACTCTGAACTGTACAACCAAAATGTGCATGCTTGACTGCACAAAGGGGAAGAGCTGTACCAAAACTGGGCCCTCAAGGGCAAGAAAGACAAAAACTTGTGAAAATCAAACTCATTATGACAGTAGTGTTTGGAAGTTTGATCTCAGCATTTCATGCAATATTGACTATTGCGTGTCCTGGCCCTGATTAATGCTATTAGCTACAACTGAGAATTTTTGGGAATGACTGATAAATTCTGGCAGCTTTTTCTGTGGCCTAGGATCATCCCTTTATTGTATGTGGTAATTCTGAAACTTGCTCAGCAGTTGCAAACTCATGAGGGGGCATTTTTTTCCAAAGTCACTCTTCTAAAACGGTATCTCAAATTCATCCTTTTGCAATCTGACCCTGAATGCAGTTATTTTGTATTTTTAAAGAAGCTATACATTTTTTTAAAGTCAGTTTTGTTGAGGGGTGGGTTATCATGATTTGTTAACTCAGAAACCTAGATGTTTTGTCACACAGAAATAGAATAACATACCTTAATTGTTTGAAAAACAATGGTAATATTTCATTAACCTTTAGAAATGGATAATCTGAGAATCTGCAAGTGTCAGCTCCTCTTTAGAATTGAATGACTAAGTGTGCTTGTGCCAAAATCAACATGCTTGTTTAGTGGATATCTTCCACTGGGGATTCACATTAAGAGCAACCACTACAAAAAAAGTCAAAATAAAACTGTTTTCGGTTGCTTGACTTTGATTCCATTGACCTAGTCAGGGTTGATGTTGCTTGGTGGGCCATGTATCCAAGAACTGTAAATTCACGGCTTGCCTCTTAGCTCTTAGTTATTGGACCAAACAGTCCGCAGGCCTCCCAGGACAGTTAAAAGCTTAAGTTTTGCAATGGGGCAGTTACCTTTGTCAGTGAATTGCTCGGTCTCCCAGAATGTTGGCTGCCATTAGACCTTCTCTCTAAGCAGGAAGCGTACATGCCAAACCCTCTTTCTTGAACATGTAAGTAGCAACAAGAAATCCGGGAGGAGAATAGGTTTTCTGGTGTTTGACTACTTTTGAGGTCTGCTTCCTTTAGCTAACAGTCTGCTTCATTCTAGGGGTGTACCCTCTAACAGTGTGTAGTCTCTTTCTGAGGCTGTGAAATGCAGGGTATCTCAGAGATACCCCACATGCACAAAGAGTATCCAAAACACAAGGATCATAGTGCATAAGGGAGGACTGACAAATATACCAGAAGGTGAAGAAGTGGCTGGAAGCAACATTAATGCCACTCCATCTGGTAAGATGAGTGCTGTTTAGTACGTCTGGAAAGCATTATTTCTGCAAATAGCTCAACCTCTTTCAGCTTAGAGGCAGGGTTCCCAGCCTGCTGCCAAACTTAGATTTCCCTGATGGCAGTGTGGTAGTAGCGATGGTGAACAAGTGTACTAATGGTATAGAGCAAGAAAAAAACAGCATCCACTGCATCAGCTTAAGGTACATCAGGCATCTGCCCTGTTCCCAGAAGGCAGCCCACAACTTCAAATTGCATTAAGACAGACTTGTGTTTTCTATCACTGGATCTACCCATATGATGAAAGTTTAATTGGGTGGGTGTGAAAGGGAATTTAGAAGTCTCTTAACTGATTGTTCTCAGTGATTTAGCTTTGCATAGGGAGTTGTGGGAAAATGTTCAGCTTTGATCCATGTGAACCCCTAAATTTTCCTTTGAATTGTGGGTCTGAACAAACCCCAGAGCATTTGAAACCGCAGAAAGCTGTTAGTTCATGTGGCTACAAAACCAGAAATTGACCCAGCTTTGCTTAAAACCTGATCCAGATTCACAGGCTACAGTGAAAGTTTCAGTGGATCTTATCAGAGCATTGCGTTTGCAACAAAACCAAAAACCAAAGTGAGGGTGTATGGTTTCTTTGTGGATATTTTGTGGAGATCTAGACTGAGGTCTGAGTTCTAATAAAACAGAACTTCTCTAATCACTGCAATGGGCAAACAGTCTTGGGAATCCTTAGAAAATTCTCCCCCAAAATAGATGAACTTCAAAAGGGACTACTAAAAATCTCCTTATTTATGTGCAATCTGTTTTGCTAATGATATATATTCATGATCAATGTCTGATGCTGTGCGTAGTAATGAACAAGTAATGCAGCTGATGTGTGAGGGTCTTGTGTGTATTCTCATGGGTAATTGTTGACCAGTTATTCAATATTTGCCAAGTTTGCAGGAGATGTGTACTGTACAAAGTTCATGAACATTTTTATGGATAATATTGTTGTTTCATTTAGAGCAATTTTTGCACCTCTCAAATGACACTTTTTCATGAAATGCAATAAACTAGCTATTTTCTAATTTTCAGAAACATGAAAAATTTAATTGCACACTTCAAATACACCACCTACTAAAACTGGACTTATTTGCACCTGGAAGTGCCTTTATATTCTCTGGAAAAGAAATCTCTTTACAGATCCCTAGTGAAATGTATGAAACTAAATTTTCAAGTAGTTTCAGGAGCATTTTCTGTTCCTGTGTCTATTTTGTATATATTCTCAAGAAGTTTGTTAAGGGGTTAATCACAATATTTCCTGTACTGAATATAAGCTCGCTCCTAAATGACATTTACTCTATGCAATGATAAGTAGTTTCACTGTAATCAATGGGATTATTCACATTATATACTCTGTGCATATGCAAGTTGTTGCATGATCAAGGCCAACATTTGAGTTAATGGGATTAGAAATTAAGTTTTGCAGCTTTAAAAACATTTTACAACCGAACTTTATATTTTACAGTTCATACTGGGTTGGCAAAAAAAGGAAGAAATTATTTTATGAGAAAGAAAAAAATTGCATTTTTCTTGCAATAACTGATAACTGATGCATGTTTTACTTTCCATGATTTTTCCTGTATTTTTACTATAATTTTTACCATTATCAATTCAAAGCTTTTTATCTAAAATCAATCTTTTCAGCACACAAAAATATTGGTAACTGCTATTAACGTTTCTATAAATATTTTGCTAAAATTATCATGGAGAGAGAAGCTGGTCTGCTGACAATATTATCTGAGGGGTTTTTTTTATTTGAAATAAGGTGTTGTTTTTTTTCCAAAAAAAATCAGCTTGTGCAAAACATTTCAGTTTGGTCTGGTTTAGACATCTCTTATGGTTGTATCCTGGATAATTGCTATGACCAACTCCCTGTGAAGTTAATGGTCGTACTTCCTGATTAAAGCCTTCAGGACTGAGGTCAATTGAGAGCTTTGGCTGACTTTAAATAAGTTCAGTGGAAAAAAAAATGTGTAAACCAGAAACCTAATATATTCTCCCCATTTGTAATCTTCATTTTGTTTAAGGGAGACTGATTCCCTTTCTTAGTGGGAGAAGAAGGCAGGCATTTTATTTTCTGTATCCTACTCTCTGCCAGTGCCTGTTCATTCATGTCACCAAAGAGTTGGGGTCTGGTCTTTCCCTGGTTTTTCACCCTTCCTCCTCCTCACCCAAGAGAGTGATCCACCCATGTCAACCTAAAGGCCAAACTACTTCTTTAATACAGTGCCAATCTAAGATTTCACCCTCCTTCTCCTCCCCTTCCCCCACGAAACCATTCCCCCATCTAGGCTGAGTTAGTCATGTCTGACTTCTTCCATTCACGTTATGGCTACCCTTGTTGCTTTTTGGTTTTTGTTTTGCTTCCTTACTGTTGTTGTTTTTCAGCCAAAGCTGTCATTTATCATGAGAACAAGAGCAGCCATGTGTTGATTTTTCTGGATTCCTTTTGGACACTGTCCCAGTGCTAATGAAGGCCCTTCCAAAGTGCTAAAGAGCTGGTGCCAAAATCAATTACAGTGAAAACAATAGGGGAGTGGTGCACAGACAGCAGATCTAGTGTGTGTGTGCGTGCATGCGTGTGTGTGTGGAGGGAACACTTACTAATGTGATTTCTGTCCCCTTCCCTTAAGGATAATAAATTCTACTGCACTAAGGGACCTAGATTCACGTTTGCTCAAAGTTGGAGGCACATGGGAGATAAAGCTAGTGGCAAAATAAATGTTCACTCTCACATTATGTTCTATTCAGTTTTGCTAATAACACAAAAATCAATTGTATGCATAAAATACGGCAAAGATGTGATGGTGATTCTTCAGGAATGATTAAACCCACAAAAGCAAGGCTTTCTCTTGTTGATATGTTTTCCTAAAAAGTAGGTGTTTTTAGATGCGGCTGAATGTGCCATGGGGGCCTGAGTAAACTATTCAGTTTCTCTGACTTTGCAGCCCAGCATATTCTGTCAGTATTATAGATTTTACAATGTCTCTGCTCTTTTCTTATATTTATTTACATGCAAGATGCAGAAACAGCCTTCTCTTGGGACTGTGCAATGGAGTGAAATTCACACTAAACAGAAGCATTTAGCAGCTATAAAATTTAAATAAGCTGCCTCCAGGATCACACAGACCTGTCATGCAAATATGGATTAAATACATCACTCTAAATAAATATATTTGTTTGAACTTTTTGATTTCTGGGACTTTATAATATTTAGTTTTGTGGGGAGAAAAAAGGGATTTTCTTTTCCTGTTGTTCATCTTACAGGATTTATTTTTTTATGAATCAAAATACTCTGTTATTATGTAGCCTAATGATTGTGGTTGCACCTGAGTTTGTAGCCTTGTGCTCCACCTACTGACCAAGTTTGGAAAAGTCACTATCACAGTAGTACTTCCACAGGTTTTTCAGGTTTTGCATCATGGTGGGTAAAGATGGAAAAGGCCCATTATATCATTATGTCATCCTGCTGCCTCAGTAGGACACAGTCCCCTGACATAAGATATACAGCTACAGCTACACAGGATCTAAATGACCTGGGCTGTACAACCATGCAGACTCTTTTCATAAGCATGTTATAAGTATCATTTACATTTATGTGAGGTTACAGTTGTCTTTAAATCAAGCTCTAAAGATTCTGTGAAGCTGTTTTTCCATCACTGGAGAGCTGAGAAATACTGAGACATCCATAACATTCACAAAAGGGGACATACACACTTTGCTCTTGACACAGATCCAGCCAATTTTGTTGTGTATCTGCAGCATCCATTCTCTTTTATTAAACCCCAAATGATTTAATCAAAATGGTGTTTACCCAACATATCCAGGAAGTAATACTTTCATTACCAGATGCCAATCTTCTTGTGTGCATTTCAGTTTTGAGAAAGCCCGTTTATGTTTAGAGGCAGATGCAGAGGGCTTGAAAAGGTCCCTCCATGATAATATCAGAACCTGATTAATGTTACCATTTATTAGGGAGTTGTTTTAAAATACTTGATTTCTTTTTATTTCAGAAGAAATGTCTGCTTAATGTAAATATTGAACTGGATTCAAATTCAGGGAAACTACGGGTCAGTTTAATTTTCATTTACTTTGTTTTGAGAAAAACAACATATATTGAAGAATTAGATTGACCATACTTAGGGTGAAATCCCTAATTAAAGCACAACGTTATTATAACTGTACACCTAGTTTTCACTACCTTGTTTGAGAAAACTCTGTATTATATAAGACTCAATAGATTCCACAGGCTTTACGCCAGAAATGACTGTTGCGATAATCTAAATCTGACCTACATAATTCAGGCCATAGAACTTCACACCATGATTTCTGCATCTTGTCTGGCAACTTGTAGCTGAGCTAAATCTTATCTTCTAGAAAGTTATCCTCAATATATATACTCCGTGCAAAACTACCCTTTTGGAAATTGGATTCTACCATAAAAACTGCATCTGATTAAAACTTTCCACCCTGAAGAATATTACAAGAGCTCCTTTTTGCCCATAGGTCACATTGAGACATTTCAGATGTAATATTTATGCATATAAATGTTTCAGGAGAGCTCTAATTTATCAGCCATCTCCTCCTCTTTCACCCTCTTATTCAAAATTTCAACAGAGCAACAGATGGTCATTTCGGGCCATTTGCTGTGATTGGAATTGTAGTGCCGCAGAGAAGGGCTGCTTTCTTCTAATTGAAAATGAGGGTAACTTTCCTTCCACAAGTAAAAAGTGCTGTATCAACCCATCAACACTACTGACTAAAAAGAAAGGATACATCCAACACAGAAACACCCCAACAGCTTGGTCAAATGAGTCACTAACTTAAAAAATATCACCTCTAATAGTACAAATGGTTATAAATCAGAAAAGAATGTGGCTTTTGCAGAGATAGACTATACTGATATTTTTGCTTCTATGTATTTGGGTCGAGAGTGCCATTCCTCCTGACCTTGGAAAAGCCATCATATTAACTCCTTTTAAAAGGTCTTATGTTCTTACCATGTATTAAAAGCATTGGCTTATTTTTAACATTTCACTAATCAGATTTCAGGTGTCGTTCAATAATTTACTGAAACATGTTACAAACTTAGGAACTATATGCTTAAAAATATATCCTACTATAGGAAAGTCCCAAATAAATTGAATGGTTTCTTTTTCTATCAGTTTTCACAAGGGTTTCCTTTGTAGCCACAGAATTTCACAGCTAGTTCCTTCCCTTTCATAAAATTTAATATAGTATGGTTCTAAAAAACATAAAGAAATCCTATAATTTTGTATGAAATTGTATGGGTCATATCCTTAGTTATTGCAAATAGTACAACCAAGAGAAGCTGTGTTATACATTACATATCTGGTCCTATAAGTTTACAGAGTAATTGCTGTAGGATGCTATTTATTGATATTTAATGGTTTCAACTATATAACATTCTGTACTTCTTTTCCAGAGGGATAGGAAGAAGAGATGCTAAGCTGGAAATAAGCTGCTGTATGGGTCAAAATTGTGCCTGTTTTTATAGGGCTGGATGGCATCTTCCAGGGGAATGCTACCTTATATTGTACTTCTACTTTTGCTTGAAATGGAAGTGAAGAACCGGTCTGTGTTCTTGGTGTCTAAAAATCTATTTGCATATTTAAAACAGTGGAGTTATGGCGTGTTATAAAGGCCTATGTAGTCTGAGCGTAAGGCTCTTATCTTCAAAGGTATTTGAATGCCAGGTGGTTAATTGCTTCTTTCCCTGTGAGATCAGCCTTCTGCTGACTGTTCCTAGAATTCAACTGTTGGGGTCTTAAGGGCATTCTTATAGAAAGTCCTGGGGAAAGATCCAATTGAGGACTTATGCACCTTAAAATTAAGTGCGGAAACATCTAACCGCTCAGTGCCAAGCCACCAAAATAGAAGCCAGAAACCTGTATAGGCACCAAGGCTCCCTGTATGGTACAGTGCATGGGGAGAATTGGACACCTCGAGAAGGCATTTACAACAATCCACTGGGTTAGCAGCAAACTGCATAGAAGTAGGCAACACAAAATACTGAGCACAAAGATGTGTCTGAACTCTCACCTCACTCCAGCACATGGATGCTTGACTCAGGGCTACAGGAAGGGGCCACTGTCCACCTGTTATCTGCAGTCCAAAATTCACTCCTATAAGTGCCTACAATGTTTCTTGCAAAGGAGTGAGCAGGGATCACTCTTATCTTGGAAGAGGAGATGGTGTCATTCTCAGATTTTCAATAATAATGTAATGGTCAGCAGTCACTCAGAACATGGGAGGCTATGGCTCTAAAACCATCCTTGGCTTATGGAGATTTAAACCCACATCTCCCAAGAGAGTGTTTGAAATGTCAGGCTAGACTCTAGGATTTTCTGCATGGGACACAAGGGAGCTTTGTCCGTTCTGTTGAATTTTGGCCACTGTGGTTCAATGTAATTGGTGGGAGAATATATGCAGTAGCTTGAATTTGCAATGCACCCAGCTGGGAGAAGGAAGTCCTGAGTTCTGGTTCTCTGCATCTAGGTTTGTTTGTGTGGTTTATCCAGTGTTAGTTTCATGTTGTGCGGGCTGGGCCCCGATCCCACCCTCGTCGCCATGCGCAGCGGTGATTCCGATCCCATTCTGGCCGCCATGGGCAAGCCGGGGGCGAACTGGGGTCGTAACGGACCCGTCTCCGGTGCACGCGGGCTGTGGCCGGCAGCCCGGGCACGCGGGGTGGGAGAGAGCCGCGGGGCGGTTTAGCGCATGCGAGTTAGAATTAGTTATGGAGGTGTAATGGTTGATTGAAAAGATTGTTTACTTACACCCAAAGATGGTATTGGTGTAGGCTGGACAAGTTTCCAGGCACAGCTCCTGCTTGAACTCTAGTTGGAGGACTCTGACAAATCGATTGCTCCCACGGAGTTTGCTAGGCTTCGCGGGTCCGGTTAAGTTGGGTTCGAAAAGCTTCCCCGGAGTTATTCAGGCTCCGTGGGTCCGATAAGTTTTTCCCCGGGAGTTTGCTAGGCTCCGCGGGGTCTGAAATTATAGGAAAGGGATACGTCTAGGATTGCGCTCGGCGACGGGGAGAGGCGAGAAGCGCTATTGCCTCTCTTGCCTGCTTAGGGGAGGCGCGTCGGGTCCACGAGGGTCCACAGCTCTTGGAGATCTTCACACAGAATCTCTCTCGTCCTCCCTCCTCCGGCTTGGGTGGAAACTACCCAAGCCTTTTGTACGGCTAGCAAGCCAATCGCTAGCCGCCACGTGTGCCTAAATTAGGAATCGGCCAATAACATGGTGTGGATCCTAATACAAATGGCGGGAACTTCTTTGCAATGTGTATCACTATGGTGCAAGAAAGAGATGCACGCTGCAAAGAAGCTGCAATCCGGCGGGAAATCCCCCGCTGCACTAGAGTTCTCTCTAGCAGCAGAGAACTCTACCATGCAAAGAAAGCGACAAATTTGGCGGGAAATAATTTAGAGGTGCCAAAGCACACACACAAACAAAAAATCACAACTTTGGGTTGTGACACATGTAACGTACAGAAATGGCCTGAAGAGTAGGGACTGGAACTCTTGTCTCCCCTCCTTCATAGCTGAGTCCATGAACTACTGGGGCACAGAGTCAGGCTCCCATCAGATATACTCTCTCCAGCCCAGTTTTATTTGTAAGCATTATTATGGCAACTGGAAATTAATTTGTGGATTACACTGGTTTGCTGGCAATGCCTAGTCAATTTTAAGACTAATTATGTCTAATTTATTAATGTAAGTGTGCCTAGAGGCCCAGGCAAAAGTTGCTTGCTTTTATAAATGCAATATGAGCCAATGCTTTAAGTCCCCAGTGATGGGTTTTGTAGACAGCCTTTGCAGCAGCAGGATGTTGGCTGCCATGGTCCCCCTGCTTTACCTGTGGCAGATTAGGGTGTTACATCTTGTCAGGGTTGACTATTCATTTTGCTAATAGGTTAGACAATGGATTTGTTTAGGATGGTTTGGATAGGAATCATCCTGCCACAGGCAGAGGGTTGAACTAGATCAGGGTGGGCAATTATTTGGGCTGCTGGACCACTTAAGGAGTTTTGGTGAGATATTGAGAGCTGGAGTGTGGGGTGCTGACCTGGCCTCACCCCCCCGTCACTGCTGTTTGCTCCGCCTGGAGGTGGGGAGAGGGGGAGATGCCAATCAATCCTATCCAACCCTGGGCCTATCTGCTCCACATCCACTATTGGGGGAGCTGGACAGAGCATGTGGGTGGGCAGGGTCTCCATGGAGACCAACCTAGGATTCCTGCAAGCAGGGTGCACTCAGCCAGGCAGATGGGATAGGGCCCTGGGAAGGCAGAGAGTGGTGTCTGGGAGTGGGATGGATGGGCAGGGCCAGGGCCAGGATCATGGGTTGGTGACAGTGTGGGACCAAGGCCCACAGCAGAGCCGCAATGCACTGCCCGCACATCCTGTGACAGGTGCTGGTTCTGCTGGCAGTGGCCAGCCCCTGCTTGCGAGACCAGCGCCTGTCAGAGGGATAGGCAGAAGCAGACTGTGGCTCTGCCTTGGGCCCCAGCCCTGTGCTATCACTGCACCATGGTCCTGGCTCTGGCCCCACCCACTTGTCCCACCCCTGGATACTGCTCCTCACTCACCCACAGCCCGCCCTGCCTGTGGAGGTCCACAGCTGGTCTCCAAACAGTCCCTGCCTGCCCATCCACCTGTCCACTCCATCTGGTGCCCCTGGCAATGGGTTCAGGGTGGATAGACCAAGGTGCCTGGGCAGCGGGGCCAGGTCTACAGGTGGCAGAGACACTGGCAGTAGCAGCCAGAAGGAGCTGCTACTGTGGGGGCTACTGGGAAACAGGGTCTGACCGTTGTGCTGCCCCTGCCCCATGTCTGTGCCACATGGCCCCATGGACTGCAGCTCCTGGCATGCCTGAGAGCTGCGCATGGGGATTGGGTGGGCTGCGCTCCGTACTAGATGGCACCTCTGCAACTTGGGGCAGCAGGACTGTCCACACATGCCATGGCTGGGGCTGCCCCCCACACCTGGCCTGGGCGGGGCTGAGGGACCCGCCACAGACTAGATGGAATCACATGGCAGGCTGGATCTGGCCTGCAGGTCGTATTTTGTCCACTCCTGGACTAGATGATCTCTGGAAGCTCCTTTTAACTCTACTTCTCTATGATTCTATGACAAACCAAATGGGAGGGATCAGGCTTTTTCAAGAGTATTTTTAGTGTTTTGTGTCAACTAGTTCCTGCCATTTAACAATTTTTTGGCATTTTTTTTCTCATTTCATTCCAATGAAAACAAGAAATAAGCAACACAAGAGTGTCAGTGCTGAGGTCATGTTGTCCCCTGAAATGATCTAGGCTGAATTCATCCTTGAGGTATTGGCTTGGACAGGAGTGTTGTGTGCATACTTGAAGAAAGAGACTAGCTCTAAGAAAGCCTCATTCTTCAGTCTTCATTCCCATTATAGGAATCACAAATAATAATAAAGCCATGATGACTGTCAAGTTCAAGGAGCTATGCAAACGTCAGAGAGAGGTATGAAGCAGATGACAGAGCCAGAAACAGTCTCATATGTCTCTCTAAACACAAGGCTGGTTCTGTTTGGTGAGAGTTTTGTTTGTGTGTGAACAGTAGGGTCAGATCTGGAGATGAAGCTTTAACTTCAGTTTTGAAGCACAACAGTTCAAACTTGTAGGCAGGGAAAGTTGGAGGATACGGATTAATGTGAAAATGGGAGTGATTTACTTCCCATGTCAGGGAAGCATGTATGCTAACTAATCCATTCTATATTATGATCACAGAAGCTTAATCCCACACCTTGGCAGCCTAGATTCACTAGAGAAAATGAAATTTTGCAAAGTGTGTATTGCAGTGCCTACCTTTTAAGTGCTCTGCTGCCTTGAGAAATTTACAATCCTGAGTTAGGTGACAAATTCCCCAACACAGTGCATGGGGAGAGCTAAGCACATAAGAATAAGATTCAGTGTAGCCAGAATGCCTACAAATTAGATTGCCACATAAACTAGTCAGTGGGTGCATCCACATGAGATGCTTTACTTGAGATTAGAGCTAATTACTGTTCAGTAAGCATCACTGTCTACACATGCAGACGCTTACTACACAGTAATTTGCTCTAATCTTGAGTAAATGTGCTACCTGGAAATACAAGTAGCAAATGTAATCAATATTACTTACTACGCAGTAGCACACATATAAACACATATAAACACCTGACCAGGAGCAAATGTGGACATCTGGGGGTGGGATATTGCTCCCTGCCTGCTACTGGGATGGACTCCTTCACCACAGCCTGGGCAGGGACTACGTCCACCTGCTCCAGCAGCAAGGAGATCCCACCCCTGCTTTACGATTGGGGAGCACAGACTGGGAAATCCTTATCTCCTAGCCCAGGCCCTGAAATAGGGGACCAGGCTGGGAGATCCTTATAAGGATAAGGATCTCCCAGTCTGGCCCCCTGACCATATGGCTTGGGCTGGAACATAAGGATCTCCCAGCCCAGGTCCTGCGATCATGGAGTAGGAGCTGGTCCCCCCCCCTGCAGGGGGACATTGGTTCCACCCGGGCTCTGGTGGTAGAGCCCGCCCTGGTAGCAGGCAGCTCACAGGGGCAGGGAGCAATGTCCAGACAGCTTTCTTCTGGCCCTGTGCTCCCTGCAAGGTCCTGGGCTAGCACCAAGGATTGTGTCGGGGCCTGGTCCAGGGCCACAGGGAGCGGGAACAGTCTGCTGCTAGGAACAGCAAATCTGTTCCCACGTCCCTTCATGTGTAGATGCATGCCTGGAACAATTTACTCTAAAGTACTTTACTGTACAGTAAACTACTCCCGAATTATTTGCATGTGTAGATGCACCCAGTAACAAACACTAAGTAGGGGGCAAGGCATTCAAAGAAAGTTAGAGGCCAGTTTTAGCCTGGAGAGGAACACTTCTTTGCACTCATTATTGATAGCCATGAAAGCTCTCCTAGAGTTAGGGCTGACCTAGCTTAAAATCCTTTTTCACAAAAAACTGAAGATCATATTCCATTATAAGACCAATCACCTGAGCAAGACTGAGAGTGAGAATGATGCTACAACCTGCTGGTTATACACTCAGCTTGGAGAGCTGGTCCCAGAAAGAGTTAAGTGTTATACCACATGGAATACCTGCAGCAAGAAAGATCCAAAGAGGCCTATCCCTGAAAGTCCTGTAACCCAGTGATTAGGGTGTAGCTCTAGAAGGATGGAGACCTGCATTCAAATTCTTGCTCAAAATCAGCAGCAAGAGGGATTTGAACCTGAGGCTCTGATGTGAATGGGGGTTTGGTGAAAGGAGGCTGGAGGGGTATTGTCATCAGATGTCTCCTCTTTGCTATATTTTGTGTGAGCCCCAAACTTGTAGGCATGCTCTGAGCTTTCAGCCCTGCAGGCTTTGTTTGTGAAAACTGCTGGGCCTTGGAGTGAGACAAATGTCAAGGTATCAAGACAGGTATTTTTGTGCCTCAATGTGAAAAGATTTAGGTGCTTCTGTGCATGTCCACTGACAGCAATTTAGACACCTGGCAAAGTTTTCTGGTGAAAGCCTAGGCACCTGAGGACTTTACATGGCAACTGGTAATCCTTAAATATAGGATCTAGTTGTCTACAGGGACAGTTAAACACCCAAGGGCTTGTCCAGACCATCTCAGCAGCAAGTCTCAGGAAGGATGGGACTGAGCATATCCTGCTCACTTGCATGCTCCAGAGCTGGAAGCTCACTTGTGAGGCTGTTCAGATTTATCTCTAGTGATTGTTCTTGAGCCATTGGTCTCCAGCTAGTATGAGAGCAGGTGCTGGTGTACTTCTGGCTCTGGAGCATGTTAACAGGCACAGATAGGCAGGTTGTGCTCAGGCCCATGATCTACCTCTGACACACTACAGACAAGCCCTCAGTCTCCCTTGTAAATCTAGCCTTGTGTTTCTTCTTATTCTCAGTGATTTGCTAGCAGAGTCAAACCACTGAAAACAAATACACTGAAATACACCATGGTAGCTATCTCATTCCCTTCTTTTGATGCACTTGTGTACGTAGCGCTTGAGTGATAAGAGAGAGATTAAACTTTTTTTTCAGGCAATATCTCTGTGGAACAAGGAAGGTTGATGGGGAGAATGGGATCGAGAGATAATTTATAAAAGGCTCTTAGAACTAATAGCCCCAGTTTTCTGCTTTCATGGGGCACAGCTGAAAATAGCAGGTAATGGGACCAGTGTCCCTTTAAGAATTCTTGAGGTTACTAATGGATATAGGTCACGGTGACAGCCTTAAATAAACCTTCAGTAATAAACAAATCATTTTGAGTTTTCATAAGATTACCATCACTCTGAGGCTGCTCCAGTAGGGCTAAGAATGCGTGAAGGAAATGAGCATGATAGATCATATACATCATACTGTCATACCCCAGGAAAAGGACAAAAAAATCTTTCAAGGAGGCTCACACTGTATTCCTGATAAAAGCCACTAAGAATGTGCATTAATATTAATCCTGTATTTTACAATAAGCTATTCACTGGCCCAATACAAAATGTTACGTTGCATCAGGGGGGGAAAAACTTCGAATAAAAAGATCTCAGCAGGCATCAGATGCCTGTTCCCAGGATTTGGAAATCAAGTATCAAGAGGGCTACAAAGGGTAATCATGTATCCAAAATCATTGTAAGAATAATATGCAGGTTTATAGATAATACAAATTCTATATCTCATTGTTCTCTGCAGTACATTTGTTGTGTATTGCAGCTTTATTTTAGTGTCAGTTATTTACATTTAATTTTAATAGAGTTCATAGTTCTTACCTGTTTTAATAGTGGTTCCATTTTGATAGCTTTAGAGCTTTCATAAGGTGAAGGAGAAGGTGAATTTAAACAGAGATATCGCCTGCTCTTATTTGATGCTTTTGTATATCTTACCATAATAAATGTTTGCACTTGCTCTTCTTACTCCAGCATTGAGAAAACTAAATTGGACTTCAACTGAATTAAGATGTGATTAAACTAAGATTTCTTCTTACCAACAAAGCCTTTTCTAAATTGAGTGTCACTTTTTTATTTGCATAAATCCCTGTTCTCAAACACAAATATCTTGAGAAATATTTTTTTTAAATCTTGGCTACCTGCTAATCATTTCCTTTGATGATGGAATGAGAAAAGGAGGATGGAAAGTCTTGGTATAAAATTTTGTGTGAATATAATATACACTAGGTTTCATTACTAAAGGATTGAACCAACTGAGATATCTTTATGGAGAAAGACCTGGCAATGATTGTAAATACAAGGTGACATCTTTAGAGATAAGGACATTCATGTATTGATTAGACAAATCAGTTCAGCAAGGCCACAGGGCTTTATGGATGTATTGAGCTAACATACTGTACTGTAGGTGTGGAAAGTATAATGATTGCAAATATTGTAATATCCAGCCCATTAATAATAATAATCAGAATAAAAGTGCTGCCAACAGTTTAAGCATCCCAGTAATATGAATTGATTGATAACATTTTGCTTTAAAGATAGATTAATTAATGCTGAATCATAAGGCAATCCTTATAAAAACAGTGTACATATGACATCTAAATTAATACCAAATGAATTCATTACAAGCAGTATAATTACAATGAATACCTAATGAATTAATGATGGCAAAGCATTTACAATCCTATCTGTACATATACTGAGAATAACAAATTCACTGCTGCTTGATAGCAGTAAAATGCTGCAGCACTCGTATTCTGTATGGTACAGTTCCTAATGGTTTTCAGAACTTAGTGACTTAGAACTACATTATGCCTTTTGCTGCCCATAGCGATAGGAAGGAAACTAGTGCATATACCAAGTCAGCCAGCTCTGGTAAATCAGATCTATGATTTTTTTTCCAGTTTTCCTGGATATTTTGTCTCAAAGGCAGAATCATATGCCTCAGCCTGATTCAGAATCACTCCACCAGGCACCATAGAGCTTGACACATTCCTTTAGAAGTCAATATTCATGGAAGTGAGATGTCTGTAAGATGCTTGTGCTGCATTGTAGAATGTATGGTGGCTCCAGTCGTTTGAGTCCTGTTTTCTCAGGGCTGATCTCTCAGAGATTGCAGCCCTTTCCCATTTCAATCTAACTGGGAGGAGGTATCAAGTGTGGATTCCCAGGGGTCTGTCCTGATTCCATTCCTGCTCAATATCTTCATTAATGACTTGGAGGATGGAATTAAATGTACAGTTAGTAACAATACAGATGATACCAAGCTGAGTGGGGTAGCAGACATGCTGGAGGACAGAATTAAGTTTCAAAACAACTTTGATAAATTGGAATAATGATCTGAAATAAATCAGATGAATTTCAATAAGGATAGGTACAAAGTACTGCAATTAAGTTGGAACAATCAAATGCACAAATAAAAAATAGGGAACACTGGCTAGGCTGCTGTACTAGTGAACCTTGAGGTTACAGTAGACTGCAAGCTGAGTATGAATCAACAGCATAACATGGCTGCAAAAAGAGGTAATAACATGCTGGTATGTATCATGCAAGTCATAGAAAGTAATTCTTCCACTCTGTTCAGCACTGGTGGAGTCTCACCTGGAGTACTACATACAGCTTTAGCCACAACACTTCAGGAAGAAGTCCTGAGGAGAACAAGGAAGATGATTACAGGTCTAGAAAAACATGACTGGTTGTACAGGCTAGTGGATTATACAGGCTAGTGAAGAGAAGAGAAGACTGAGGGGGAATTTTATAACAAGCTTCCAATACAAAAATACTTATTACAAAGAGGATGGTAATCAACTGTTGTCTGTGTCTACAAGGAATAAGACAAGAAGGTACAGGCTTGAATTGAAACAAGAGAGATTTAGGTTGGATATTAGGAAGCACATTTTAACTATGAGGGGAGTTAATCAGTGAGGCAGATTACCTGAAGACATAATATCTATCAGCAGACACACAGGTTAGATAAACACATGGCTGTGGTGGCTTAGACATGACTGTTCCTATTTTGAGAAGGGTGTTGGACTAGATGACTTCTGGGACAGTCTTCCAATCCTATTTTTTAATATTGTGATATAAGTTTTTGTCAGAAATAGAAAAGAGGATGTAAGATAAATAAATCCTATGGGGAAATGACAGATAGCAAATATTATAGTCTCTGCTAAGAAGAGGTTACATACAGGCCTGTTAAGATGTGAAAATTTGAGTGAGTGAGGTTTCAACATTTCACTGAGATGTGCACAGAAAACCACTTATTATAACAGGAAGACACATAAAAACCTGCTGGGCTTAATCTCAAATAAGGGAGACAAACAGCAAGTAAGAGGCATGTGGCAGGTCGGTACAGGTGTCACAGGAAATGGGAGGATGGAGGAGTATAGTGAAGAGTTTAGATATGTTGGCACGGAGACCACATTGTCAAACATGCATGTGAGCATCCACGCTGCTAAGCCCCACATGCACATTACGTTAGGTCTATGTTGATGGGGCTAACAGTCGGGGTTAGGCAGCTTGGGAGCCTTTTCTCAGGGTTTTTTTGCATTGCCCTAAGATGAGCCACTTTATGTGATTATTTCTCAATGTACTTCAGGAGAATCTCTGTGTTTTCTGGGCTCCTGTATAGCACTCTTGACTCAGGGCAGATCCTGCCTTCTCTCTATGACGTCTATTCCAGCGGGTTCTAGGGAATGGATCTAGCTGTTCCAGCCCACTTCCATACCTATAGGTGGGTAGAGATTATGGAACACAGTGGAAGGCATTTCAGCAGAAGCTTATAGCACTAGTACAGTATAGACAAAAGCACTGTAAAGTGGATACATAACTAGTTGGACCATCATCCTCAAGAATAGTCATCAATGGCTCAATGTCTAAAGGGGAGCAGGCATTAAGTAGGGTTCCTTGGGGATCTGTCCTGTGTCCAGGACTTTTTAACATCTTAATAAATGATCTGGAAGATGTGATTGAGTGCACAGTTAGAAATTTGCAGGTATGGAGAATGGGTGGAGTTTCAGACATTTTGGACAGTATGATTAGGATTCAGAACAATGTTGATAAACTCAAAAATGGTCCAAAATTAATTGAATGAGGACATTAATTAAGTCAATAAGGACAAGTGTACTTGGGACAGAGTAATCATATGCACAAATACAGACTGGAGAATGACAGGCTAGGTTATAGTATGGCAGAAAAGTACCTGGGGGGTTGTAGTGGACTGAGTACTCGGGAACCAGCAGGAGTACTCGGGAACCAGCAGCGGGAAGGAGAGGATGACAGCTGACAGCCACTGGCGGGAATATTTGAACGCTCGTGGCACACGGGCCAAGTCCCAGAGAACTGGAAAAGGGCCAATGTGGTCCCCATTTTCAAGAAGGGGAGGAAGGAGGACCCGGGCAACTATAGGCCAGTCAGTCTCACCTCCATCCTTGGCAAAGTGTTTGAAAAAATTATCAAGGCTCACATTTGCGAGAGCCCGGCAGGACAAATTATGCTGACGGGAAACCAGCACGGGTTCGTAGCAGGCAGATTGTGCCTGACTAATCTAGTCTCTTTTTATGACCAGGTTACAAAACACCTGGACGCAGAAGTAGGGGTGGATGTCGTTTACTTAGACTTCAGGAAGGCCTTCAATATGATATCCCACCCCATACTGGTGAACAAGTTAAGAGGTTGTGACTTGGATGACTACACAGTCCGGTGGGTGGCGAATTGGCTGGAGGGTCACACCCAGAGAGTTGTGGTGGATGGGTCGGTCTCGACCTGGAAGGGTGTGGGCAGTGGGGTCCCGCAGGGCTCAGTCCTTGGACCGATACTCTTTAATGTCTTCATCAGCGACTTGGACGAGGGAGTGAAGTGTACTCTGTCCAAGTTTGTGGATGACACAAAGTTATGGGGAAAAGTGGACACGCCGGAGGGCAGGGAACAGCTGGAAGCAGACCTGGACAGGTTGGACAAGTGGGCAGAAAACAACAGAATGCAGTTCAACAAGGAGAAATGCAAAGTGCTGCACCTAGGGAGGAAAAATGTCCAGCATACCTACTGCCTAGGAAATGACCTGCTGGGTGGCACGGAAGTGGAAATCCTAGTGGACTCCAAGATGAACATGAGTCGGCAGTGTGATGAAACCATCAGAAAAGCTAATGGCACTTTATCGTGCATCAGCAGATGCATGACGAATAGATCCAAAGAGGTGATACTTCCCCTCTATCGGGCGCTGGTCAGACCACAGTTGGAGTACTGCATGCAATTCTGGGCACCGCACTTCAAGAGGGATGTGGATAACCTGGAGAGGGTCCAGAGAAGGGCCACTCGTATGGTTAAGGGCTTGCAGACCAAGCCCTACAAGGAGAGACTAGAGAACCTGGACCTTTTCAGCCTCCGCAAGAGAAGGTTGAGAGGCGACCTTGTGGCTGCCTATAAGTTCATCACGGGGTCACAGAAGGGAATTGGTGAGGTTTTATTCACCAAGGCGCCCCCGGGGGTTATAAGAAATAATGGCCACAAGCTAGCAGAAAGCAGATTTAGACTGGACATTAGGAAGAACTTCTTCACAGTTAGAGAGGCCAAGGTCTGGAACGGGCTCCCAAGGGAGGTGGTACTCTCCCCTACCCTGGGGGTCTTCAAGAGGAGGTTGGATATGCATCTAGCTGGGGTCATCTAGACCCAGCACTCTTTCCTGCCTATGCAGGGGGTCAGACTCGATGATCTATTGAGGTCTCTTCTGACCCTAACATCTATGAATCTATGAATCTATGAGTATGAGTCAAAACATGCTAGTAACATACTGGGTTGTATAAAAAGGACTGTTTAATAAGTGGAATCCATCTTTACTGACCAAGATTTTTTGAGTGAGACCAAGCACAGAATTTGATGAGGGGTGGGTGGTAGTGGGTCTGAAATCACTACATTGACTTGAAATGGCCAATAATGGATCCAGAACTTCCTTGTGAAAAAGTCCAGCATCATGTGGCTATGTCATGAGTTTGTCTCGATCCCTTTGCTTCAGGAAATATAGAGATGAGGGGTTTAATAGTAATCTGAAAGCTGCTGTCCCCGTATCATTACAGGTTGCTTGCTAACCAGTTTAACATTGCTAATACTCTGGTAGGGAAGGTTTCTGAAACAATTAGTGCTGTGGTCTAGTTACAGATGGTGAAAACTAGGGCCAACTTTGGCTTTGACAGGCAGGAGTTTCTAAATTGTGCTGGAGCTGTCAATGGCACATCACATACACAAGGTCTGTCATTGTGGAGGAGCCTAGTTTTACATAGGCACAGGGAGTTGGAGACCTCAGTTCTTCCCCTCACCCTCAGAAAATTTAAGTCCATTTTCCCTACTGGCTAGTACAAGGTCTTAGCCACTGGGCCATACTGCAAAGTAGACAGCCCAGAGTGAGAGAGGCAGGGGATCAGAAAGAGAGCAAGAAGGGGAGTCTAACTCTGTGGCTTTGTTGGATGACCCTGGTCCTAGGAGAGAGGAATTCCTAGATTATGACCTGCTCCTCTAGTAGTTATTTGATGCCTGTGGGCACATCTATTCAAGACACTTTACTGCGAGCTAATTAGCTACACAGTAAAGCATCACTGTCTATATATACAGCTTTATTAGGCTGGAGTAAAGTAAAGAACTCCACCGTAGGATAGTGCTGCCTGACACAAGTACTATCCTATGGCAGAGTTATTTACTCTACTGCAATGCATGCACGGATAGACTGAGACGGGGGTGGCTAGGGCGTGAGGGTGCTACAGTGGAGGGACTGCCTGCCAGCTAGCCCCACTCTGTAGCACCATTGTGCCTCAGCTAGCCCCTCTGCAGCAATTCAACCTGCAGCCCCAATGTTTTTGACAACTCAAGTGATTCCTCCATTTTGTTTTGCCAGAAGGAAAAAGAAAAGAAAAATCAGTTATATCTATAGCCCCAGTAATTTAAATCAGCCTTCAACCTGTATCCACCCTGCAAAGTGGACAGGTTAGAGCCTATCTAAAGATAAGCAGACCTCTAATTTATACTGGTAGCTAAGAAGATACATTCATAATGAAAACATATATATATATATATATATATATATGTGTGTGTGTGTGTGTGTGTGTGTATGTATATACTGTGTATATACACACATATATACACACATATACATATGTATGCATGTGTGTGTGTGTGTGTATAGAATCATGGAAAACTAAGGTTGGAAGGACCTCAGGATGTCTTTTAGTCCAACCCCCTGCTCAAAGCAGGACCATTCCCAACTATATCATCCTAGCGAAGGAATGGGATATACATATACATGGGATATACACATACATGTGTATATATGTATGTGTGTGTGTGTGTGTGTATAGGTAATAGATTTTTTTTTGCTTTATGAGCTAAAACCATGTAACAGGCTAACTCTAGAGAGAAGAAATAATGTAAGTGCTCAGGGGGAGGGGGACGGGGCGGGTGTGAGAGAGAAGGAGAGAAAATGTGTGCATTAGGGAAGTGCCAATAGGGAGGCTGAAACAAGATTAATTGCAACAGCAGCAGCAGCAGCAGCACACCGCAGACAAAAGATTTGACTTTGCTTGGTGCCTTGTAGAGTGGATTCATGGAGGAAATCCAAGCAAATTTCTGGATTCTGTTGTAGGTCACATCAATGAAAATCTGAGGTGACCCAATCAACTTCAGTGGAATAATTGCAGATTGACACAAGTCTCAGTGAATGAAGAATTTGGTCCATGTTCTCTGAATTTTACTTAAAGCATTACACCTTCCAATGCCTGTAACAACTGCTTTGAAATCAATGGAGCTATGATGATTTATACCATCTGAGGATTAACTTCTGAAATGAAATAATCTCTTGTTTCAGTGAGGTTTTTGAATTTGGGGTAGAAAATTGGTCTTTCAGAAGCACTGAATTGTGCTTCATCTCCATATGTATGGTAGTTTACCATAAACAACCATTAGCAATGCTATTTATTTGATAACAGCTGAAAACAGAAGATTCTATGTTTATCTTTTCATGAATCTCCCAGTCTTCAAAGTGCTGGTTTTTTGTTTTCAGCTTGTTGGAAGAAGGAAGCTAAACTGCCTCTTCTTTAGTCTCTTTTCCCCTCCCCACTAAACACTTCACTATAATTTCCCATACTTGTGCTCTGGAGATGGAGGAATGTAAATGCAGAAGGCCAGTATTATCCCTAGAAAAAATATACATACAGAGAAAAGACACAAACATGAAGAGAATGTCATGCAAACTAAAAAGAGAGTGCAGATTGCATCCTGCTAAAGTTTGTTTAAAAGAAGACACCCAAGTAGTTTACTGCATGTAAACCTCTACAGATAAGGTTGGGATATGTATACATGCTACCACAGTGACCATCTTGGCTACACTCAGCTGAGGAGTATTTCTCTTGTGTTAGATGCTTGGAGGAATTCTTTTTGGGGAAAATAAGTCTTTCATCTCAGAAAAAATATCTTCAACCTGTGAAGGGTGTGCCTGTGGTGTTTTCGGCACACTGACCAAACAGGGACAGTTGTGCCTCACCTCCCAAAGGCAGTCAGGTTCTCTCACTGGTGTAGGCTAGAGCAGACATGAAAGACACCTTCATTGGCAACAGCCTGCTGAACTGCCAGACCACATCTGGCTTTTAGCCGAGCATAGCCCACAGAGAGCTCTGTAGGACGAGGTGGGGAAGAAAGGGAACTTAAAACAGAAGGAAGCTGGATGTACAATATGTTTACACAGATTCTGCTTACACAAGCTTATGCATGTCTGATTTAGTTAGTCTATAAGGTGACAATTTACCCTGCTTTCTCCCTGACTTCAGGCCTAGTGCACGGGTAACTATCTCTCTACACACCGCTATAAAAAACACCCCTGTAACGACATGTTATAAACACCTCCATAAGGGTACGTAAATGGAATCCACCACAAAGTTACTTTGGGAAAAGGAGGAGGTAAAATACACCAGTGTAAGATCCATTACTGTAGGTGGTTTATGCCCACAGAAATCCTGGGGTAGGTGTTCGCACAAAACAACCAGGCTATCACTTGCTTCCTTCTACTTAATGGCAAGGCACAGTAATAGCACCGAAAGAGGCAGCTACACTGGGATAATGGATCATCTGTCTGCTCTGGGTACCAGTGTAATTTACATCTATGAACAAAATTCAGGTAAATTATACTGGTCATATATGTCATTATATGTCATGTATCTGGGGTCCTGTTTATATCGGCTCTGTGCCTACTGAAGAATCCCCTTATACTGAGTGAGGGACCTTATTGTTGTTTACAACCAGTTTATGACCACTCCCTTCCTGTAAAATGCTCACTGCACCTTATGAATAATTGCCTGCATGAATACAGACTAGGGAATGACTAACTAGGCTGCAGTATTATAGAGAAGGACCTGGGAGTTACACTAGACCATAAGTTGAATATGAGTCTACTGTATGGCAACAGCATACTGGGTTATATTAATAGAAGCATCACTTGCAAATCATGGGAAGTGATTCTTCCACTCTATTCAGCACTGGTGAGGCATCTCCTGGAGTACTGTAACCAGTTTGGGGCCACACACTTCAAGAAAGATGTGGACAGATTGGAAAGAGTCAACTGGAGAGCAACTAAAAAGAACGGGGGCCTGGGAATGATGACTTCTGAGGAAAGGCTGAATGAACTAAGGTTATTTAGCCTGAAGAGGGGAAGACCGAGAGGGAATTTGATAACAGTCTTCAATTTATAGCATGATTATAGAGAAAATAGAGATGGACTTTTCTCTGTGACCACAGGACACAAGACTAAGAGCACTGGTCCTTAGCTGCAGCAGAGGAATTTTTAGGTTGGAAATTAAGAGGAACTTTCTGACTACAAAGGTAGTCAAGCATTGATACAGGCTGCGTAGAGAAGTTGTGGAAACGCCATGGCTGGAAATTGATCAAACCTCAAAAAATTACCTGTATATTAAGCAAAGAGACATTTCTGTTACCTGCAGTTCCACCTTCAGATTCTGATTCTTTATGTCCCCCTGTCCAGAGAATCAACACCAAGTTTATGAACTGGATCACTGCACATGACTGAATTTCACCCACAAGTTGATAACTCCTGCTGAAGTCAAGGGGCCAAACTCTGCTCCATGTCATCTCTAGGCAGCCTCATGAGAGTGCAGAGAGCGCAATTTTTTTTTTATGGGGCTACTCCAGGACTGCAAAATCAGATCTTTGGCCTTTTATCCCTTATGACACAGAGGGGGAATTATTTAAAAGGGTGAGTCAGCATTACTACTATTTGTATGACAACAATGCCTAGCAGCTTCACTTTGGATCAAGATCCTATTGATCTAGGAATTATATTAATACATAAAGAAAACAACGTTGCCTCCAAAGAGTTTGGGTTCATTTTATACCTGGATGTACCGATAGTATGCTCCTTTTAAGAGTCCACTCACATGTTTTTAACTTAGTTATAATGAGGCAGTTTCATTCTTCATGCCTACAGGCATTTTTGTAAATTACTGTAATATGATAACTGGAAATCCGTTTTAGCATCATGAAATGGGAAATAAACATCCTGTTCCAAAAAGAGAATCAGAATTATTCATGACACCTGTTCTGTAATTTCCTATATCTTGTAGCACATGTTACACAGGAGAGTACTTCAGGGCATGAAAACAAAGATGACCAACCATAAATGAACGCTTGCGAGACAATCTTGAATCCCTGGTGAGTAGCATTTTTATCACTCCAGGTCATCCTCAAGATTCAGCTTCCTGAGGGCTGAACATATCCTGGGACTGAAGTTCAATTACTGAGGCCAGGTACTGATATTACATTTATTGCACAAATATTGCGCAGAAAGTACGGTACAGCTGTAACAGAACAGATGTTCATGGCACATAGAGCACTTTAAAAATGGTGGATCCTGCTCCAAGTTAACCCTGGATGGATGTGGTATCAGACTAAAGTGCTTTAGGTTAGTGCTTTATCAAACATCTGTACCAGATCCCACCATGAGACAAAGTAGGTTGCATTCTACTGGCATTGCTGTATGGCCTGCTAGCCTCAGCCGGTGCTTGTCTGGTTCGGATGAGCACCAGCCCAGCCCCATTCCCAGCCTGTCACAGAGAGGAGACAAAATAGGCTCTGTCTCCTCTCTGTACACTTGGGCAGGGGGAGAGGGTGTGGAACCTTTCCCCGCCCCCCCCATCACGTTGGCCACAGCCAGCTTGCTGGCTTGAGTCGGGGGGGGGGGGGGGAACGTGAACAGGCCAGGCCTACATGGCGGGGGGGAAATCGAGCCCTTCTGCCATGTGGGCACAGCCTGGCACACCCCAAGCTGCTAGCTGGGGGTGGGGGTGGGGCATGCAGTAGAGTGACTTTCTTTCTCCCCCATCACCACCCAGCCACCAATGCTGACAGATACCAGCTGGTGGGGTGGTGGTGGGGGGTGGGGTGGAGCTGGAGAGACAGGCCATGCTGGCCAGTCAGGGGTAGCCAGCCGCTTGACTAGGATCAGCACTCTCTGGCAGCCTCCTGGGAGGTGTGAGTGAGGCTCAGAGCTCACCACCACTGAGCAGCACGTCTGATCTGTTTGCTCCTGACTTAACCTAGAAACTGGATAAAGTGAGATACTTAGAGCGCTTCCATCTCTGAATGTCTGTACTTAGCCTGAGATGAGAAAATACCTTAAAACAATGTGACACTTTCTGGAGCTGCCCTTCATAGACTTGAATAATTCATACTTTCCTAAACAAGGACTTGAATAATTCCTGCTTTCTGTAAGGATAGCTTTTTTGCTTTGTGTGTAGGATGTTACTTTGTTACATTGTTAGAGCTGGCTGACTTCAGAAGAAATGTGGAATAACACCCCATGGAGAGGGAAAGGGATCTGAGTCATAGGAGCAGGAAAAGCAGAACATCTGGTAGCTGAGGTATGTATTCTAATTAACCTGTTTTCCTCTGATTCCTTATTGTTAGGGACCTATCCAAATCAAGGTGGCAGACAAGCGATTTCATGCGCCAATTGTGGCATCATCTGCAATTTTTGCAGGCTTATTGCAGCAGGCCCTTCTCCACTGCTGATTGGCCAAGAGAACTGGCTTTCATGTGACTTTGCCTCTTACCACTGATTGGCAGAGAGGGGCACGAACACATGAAAGACAGCCCTCTCTGCCAATCAGTGGCACAAGGAGCAGTTGCCATCTTGTCTGCTTCCCTTCATGTCAGCAACTCCTACTGGGGAGCCAGCATTTTATTTTTAGTAAGTTGTTTTTCCCTAGAAATTCTGCACAAAATCACATAAACTGCAATTTTTTGCAGTGCTTGCAGAAACAGCTGTTTTTTTGTGGTTTCCACAAAAATCACAAAATTGCAATTTGAGTAGGTCCCTATTTATTGTATTCCCACTCTTTTCATGGCTGTAGCTTTCTATATTCTGCTTTAAGGATAAATCTTTTTCCCCTTGGGAACCTTTTCCATTTATTAACCTTCTTGCTTAGCTTTAGAAGAATTTGTGTATGTTAATCATAGATATTTCTGGAGGATTTATTAGAACTCCCTCTCCTACTTTCAGTGTCAATGAGTATTTAAACAATTGATACTCATTTTCACAATCCTATTCACTGAGCAATGTAGGCATTCATTAAAAAATAAAATTTCTATAATATATGCAGCCACACCACTATAATTTCTGAATAGTCTCTTGAATGTGATTTGTAATACACTATGGTTATACTATACTGTATAATGATAGAGGCCCTGTATTGGTATTAATGTTTATATTTCTACTGTAATACTGATGACATAAAACACTGATGGGAATACTCATAGGTATTGCCTGAGGACTTTGATGTCAAAGAACCCTGTAGAGAACAGGTCTACAGTTCTTGCTAAAATCTGTTTTCAGCTAAGTACTGAGGTTTTTCTTAAACTGTTGCTTGTCACTTGTGTTAATTTCATATTCTAAAGACAGTGCTGAAGATCTCCCACCCTTAGGTGATCTCTTCTGGGAAATACGGGCTTGTGGCGAGGGGATAGGTTGGTGAGTCAGAGATGTGTCCTTCCAGTCCTAGCTCTTCTTTTGACTCACCCTGTGATCCTTGGCAAGTCACTTAGTCCTGCCTTCATTTGCTCATCTATAAAACAGGTATGTAGATTGGTAGCTACCAAACCCCAATTCATATTTTTTCTTTAATCTATGTTTTAATGTGGTATCAAGTTATTTGCAACAATGTTCTAGCCACTTTACTAACATTAAAATAGGCAGGGTCCTTGCCCTAAATGGTTTGCAATCTGAGGCTCTAATTCTTCAGTGTGATGCAAGAGGGCAGATCTGCAGGCCTCTTCATGTTCCATTTCCTTTTGCTTGTTGTAATCTAAAATAAAAGGCATTTTAGCCATAACTTTCTTCCCCTCCCCCCACCCTTTTGTGGAATGGAACATAAAAACTCCCATTGATTTTACTGGGGCCAGGATTTCACTGATAATACTTATCTACCATGAAGGAGGTTTTGGAGCTTGCTTAATATTTGCAATGCCACTCCAGAAGTGTAAATTATTATTATTCTAATGGCTTATTAAGAGGTGTTGCCTAGTTTGCATTTGTTTGTTGCTACTATTTAAACAGCAGTCATTTTCACCTACACAATCAACTCATTGTGACTAGGCTTTGCAACACATATGGTATGTGAAATCACTTATCATTTGGAAAGCCTTGCAATAGCTAGACACAGCTGGATAGGTTAAGGGTGGCAGTTATTCTCTCACTCTGAATTTCTCAGCCTTTCTCATTTTAATAATACCATATTTTCCCCCATTTGCATCATTTCGGAATTGTTCTGGTTTACTCGTTTTTAAATCTCTCTCACATTGCAAGAGGGGTGTGTTCCTACATATTCCATCTAAGCTCTGGTATTAAAATAATAATGCTGAGAAAGAGATGACACCTCCACCACAAATGCAGCTAGAAGAAAGTGTTAGTTTCTTTCTTTTGAGCGTGTAGCAGTAACAGTCATTTAGAGAACAAGTTCTGTAGAGATTCAGACTTCTAGAAAACAGAGCCATATCCCCAGTTGATAAAAATTATAGCAACATTGACTTCATTGGGCCTACGCCATGTTATATGTAGGCATCAATCCCTGCTCCTCAGGTTAGCAAGCTAGTAACCTCAGCTAAGTTCTGGCTCCTACAGAGACTCTTAGAGTTGTAGCAGCACCCTCAGACTTCCTGCGTGAACACCCCATCCAAAACACTGTGACACTGCAGGATCTTTTCACCAACTGCCTCCTGGCCCTAGCCAGGGAGACCATGAGGAGGTAAGTCAAAGTAGGGAAGGAGAGAGGGAAGACACTCTGACTTTAGGGCTTATTTCTAGTCTCTGTTCATCCTACACCTCTGTAGAGTGCTTTTGGGGGTGTCCACTGACTCTCTAGATGTTTTAAAGAAGTAGTGGGTGATGTTGGAGGTTCTTTGGTCTCCTTAGTTGTGACCCTGCACTTGTGACCCTCCCCTGACAGGGGCCTTTTAGCTCTGGAAGGCCTGAGGGCCTCTGCCAACTATCACCAGGGCTACAAATAGTCTATAACAGACTAGTTTACCATCTGGCAGCCTTTACTCAAATACCTGCTTGGCTCCAGCTCCTGATTTAAGGGACCACCCTAGCACCTGACCTTTACTATACAAAAGGCTAGGCTTTCAGTTTAGCCACAGCTCCAAGTCTGTTTCTATTTCCTTGCTTTACCACTTATTTCTTGGCCTGGCTCCTGGCCCTTGCCTTGCCTTTTAGAATTATAACTCCAGTTCTTGACTGTAAGACCACTGGGGCTCCTGGCCCTTGCCTGCCTGACCCCAGCTTATATGCTTCATTCGTCTTTTGGATTCCAGTCTCTGCCTGGCCATTCCAGTCCCTGTCCCATTCTTACTTCCATCTCAAATATAGGATTTATACAACAGTAAACTTCAGTTTACTGACACCTTTTCCATGCTTTCCTCTAAAGGAAATTTTAAAGAATAGATTGATACAAGTGGCCATTGCTACTCACTTCCAGGTAGGTGCATCTATACATGCAATTAGTGCAGAGCAATAAACTCTGGTGCTTTTGTGTTGGAGTTTATTTCTTCTGGGCATGCCATTTGAACGTTTGCCTGGGACTACAGCAGGCTGAGCCAGGTCGGAGCAGCCCCAGCTGCCAGGGGACCCAGGAGTCAGCCTGCCAGCCTGAGGCTACTCTGACCTGATTCAATGTGCTGCGGAGGGGCAGGCTGAGGCATGAGGTTGCTCCAGTTTGGGGCTAGCTAGCAGACAGCCCCTGCACTGAAGCACCCTTGTGCCCCCAGCCAGCCATGTCAGCATCTACATATGCTCTGCTGAAGAGTAAAAAACTCCACAATAGTGTAGTACTTGTATTTACCTTGTAGTACTTGTATTTACAAGAACTACCCTACTGCCGAATTTATTAGTTTACTCCAGCCTAATAGCCCTGCATGTGTAGGCATGAGACATTTCCTGTGGAGCTAATTAGTCGACTGCAATAAATGTCTTGTGTAGATGTACCCAGTGAGAACAAAGCTGCTCATCTGCTTGGCTCACTGCAGTAATAGCTATTGGAAAATCTCTAGCTCAATAAAAAGGAGGCGCCTTCGATTTTGTACTAGGCAAAACTGATCTGCTCCTACTAACATGAAGTTTTGTGTGGCTGTAACATGCACCCAGATTATAAATCTGGAGTCCTAGGGAAACTCAGATTCATTATTTTCATTTTTATAGCAGTAGGAACTAGAGACTAATCACAGAATGGGACCTACTTATGTTATGTACTACACAGGCACATAACAAAAAGAGTGTTTTCACCCCAATGGTCTTAGAATCTAAGCACATGACAAAAGACAAGGTGGATGCAACAGTCAAGTGGGGAAGACTTTTAAAGGCATGTAGGTGCCTAATGAGACAAACAAGTACTTCCTTGTATTTTCAAAAGTACAATGTAAGCAGAAATAATACATGTTTTTATACAGGCACAATAGTACTTTAAAAGGGCCTATTTTGTAAAGGTGAAAACAATTATGAGACAATCAGATGGGAGAAAGAATTGAAACAGAAAAATGCAAATGATCACTGGGAACTATTTAAAAACGTTATAAAAGATGCTCCAAAAGTCACAAACTGCCAAACAAGAAAGAAGTTTTCACTGCTTAAAAGTAGGAATGCACTGATAGAGATTTTTGCGGCCGATACTGATAGCCAATTTTTAAGGAGGCATATTGGCTGATACTGATCCGATTTCTGATATGAGCCCGGCAGCTTGGAGAGCTGTGTGCAGCTGGTAAGTATGGTGTTGTGGAAGGAGACGGGGGAAGGAAGAGGTGTGAGGGGGGCAGATCAAAGCTCGCCGCAGTGAGGGAGGAGTGGAGCTGGGGCAGTCTCCGGGGCAAGCACTGCCCAGCTGGGCAGGGTAGGTGCAGGTTGGAGCCAAGGCTCATCTGCGGGGCATGGGCAGGGGGAAAGAATGACTCCTGCTGCTGTGTGCCGTTTGTCTGGGAGCCACTGGTCAGGTGCTCGCCCACTCATCTGGCTCCTGCCGCTGCCCCTGCTGCTGGTCCAGGAAGGCATGGTGGGGCATGTGCCCCTGGATCTACATGGGGTAGGTGGGCTGAGGCAGGGGCTGCACGTGGCTCTTCCTGCCCCACCCAGCCCTGCCCCATGCAGATCTGGGGGCACATGCCCCTCCATGCCCATCCAGATAAGCAACAGGAGCAGAGGCTCCTGGACAAGTGGTGCATAGCAGTGGGATCCACCCCCCCACGCCCTCCTGGATGAGCTGTGGCTCTGTCTTGTGCCTGCCCCACCCCCCTCCTCGCATTTGCACCAGCCCTTGCCCCAGCCCCAGCTCCACTCTTCCCTCACCACAGGGCCCTTGATCTACCCCCCCATGCCCCTTCCCTCTCCCTTCCCCTTGCACAACACCAGACTTATCAGCTGCACGCAACTTTCGAAGCTACTGTGCCTACATGCTGCACTGTGGCTGTGCACTTGCACGGGTATTTATCACCCAAATTATCTGCCACATCAGGCCGATTTCCGATACAATCAGTTTTCTTTATATTGGTGCTGATCCAATATTGGACCGAGGTATTGGTGCACCTCTACTTAAAACAAAAAGCAGCCTGTTTTAGGAGGAAAGTGAAAGCAGCATCAAGAAAATGGAATAATTGTATGGAAAAAAAAGGAATTTTTGATAACAAAGGCTGTGTCCAGATGAGCGTGGACATTTGGTTCTCTGGGGACAAGTAGCAGTGGCGAGCCTTGAGACACAGCTGCTTGTCCTCAGGGAATACCCACGCCACTTGCACTTTGGTGTGCAGCAAGTTACCTCGGGGATAGTAGGGGAAGCTGGGGCCAGCACTGTGCTGGCCCCAGAAGCCTTACCTGGGGTCTTGGGGGCCTCCCAGAGCTGCAGTTGTGGTGATCCTGCCACGCAGAGCCTAGTCAGAGTGTGGCTTCAGGCAGCCCAACTCCTCTTTTCACCTGTGCACACTGCCTGTGCGTGCACTGCTCCATTTTTTTTCTGTTTTTTTTTTTTTTACCCCTGGATATCCAGAACAGCTGGCTGTGTGGTATGTGGTGCTGCAGACATGTTTGCGGTGCTACATTACTGTCCAAGCCCCCAAAGTTTGGAATAGACTGTTGCTGGAGGTGGTTCAAGCACACACTTTGAACGCCTTCAAGACATATTTGGATGTTTATCTTGCTGGGATCCTATGATCCCTGCTGACTTCCTGCCTCTGGGCAGGGGGCTGGACTCGATGATCCTCTGGGGTCCCTTCCAGCCTGAATGTCTATGAAATACCCCACGGCCCCACTCATCTGGACTTGCCCAAAGAATATACATTAGAAACCAGGAATTGTAGAAAACTGATAAGAAAAAACAAAAGCATAAAATTAGAACTATATGGCCAGGAGAGTTACGGACAAAAAGAAGGAGATTTTAAGTATATCAGAAACAAAAGTAATACTAACAATAATGAGAATCCTTTACTACATTGAATGATAGCATCGTCAATTATAATGAAGAAAGGGCAGAAATATTCAATCAATATTTCTGTTTTCCATTTAAGAGAAAGCCAGATGATGCAGTCAAATCATAGGAAGATGATCAAATGTTTTCCATTGCAATGGTAAATAAGCATGATGTTAAACAGCAGATACTAAAACCAGAGATTTTTAAATCAGCATGTCTGTATAATTTGTGTCCAAGACCTTAAGACTGATGGCCAAGGAGTGACAGATCATCAATTTTGATTTTTAACGAGTCATAGAATGCTGTTATTTTCCAGAGGTCTCTAGAAGAAAGTCACTGTTGTGCTAGTATTTGAAGAAGGTAAATTGGATGATCTGTGTAGTCATGGGTCTGTCAGCCTAACTGAGATCCCAGGCAAAATAATGCAATGGCTAACATTACTCTTTATTATATGGATAATGCAGAATTAAAGGAGGGTAATTTAATTATTGACAATCAATATGGGTTTAAGGAAATTAGATTTTGGCAAATTAAATTCATATTTTTGGATAAGACTACAAGTTTGGTTGATAAGTGTAATATTGATATAATATACTTGGATTCTGTAACATGTTTGACTTGGTACCACATGCTAGTTTGATTAAGAAATCAAAAACCAGTTCTAAAGATACTTGGGGCTTGAAGTGGTATTGAAATCCAATTTAGACACCGAGGCTGCCTGTACACATGCTCGTTGGTGTTCAAATTAGAATGCATCAAGGCAGACTCGATGTATTGAATCTGCTCCATGATCTAATTAGAACGCTGCAGCATCGCCACGGTGCCATGTGTATTAAGTACCTGCATATTTTAAAACGTCTGCGGGGTGCTTTAACTAATGAGGTTTAGATTCATCAAATGAGGTTTTTTAATTTGTCAAATGAGGTTTAGATAAAGCATCTTGAGGGGAACGTCTCCAGACATAAGGTTGAGGAGGACCAGGTTAGAGTGCTTCTGGAAGGGCTGGACGTGTTCAAATCAGCAGATCCAGATGCTCTCCACCTCAGGGTGTTGAAGGAGCTAGCAGGGGTTATTGTGGGGCCCTTGGCATGGCTTTATGAGTGCTTGTGATGCTCGGGCCAGGTGCCAGATGATTGGAACATAGCTAATGGGGTCCTCATTTTTAAAAAAGGGAGGACCCGGGAGGAGGGAGGACCCGGGCAACTATAGGCCCGTCAGTCTTACCTCAATCCTGAGGAAACTCTTTGAGAAGATCATCAAGGAGCACATCTGTGATGGGCCAGCATCGGGGATGATGCTCAAGGGCAACCAGCACGGTTTCATTAGGGGCAGGTCATGTCAGACCAACCTGATTGCCTTTTACGATCAGGTCACAAAAGCATTGGATGCAGGTGTCGCTGTGGATGTAGTCTTTCTGGACTTCAGCAAGGCCTTTGACACTATCGAGCACCCCATCCTCATTAAAAAACTAGGCGACTGTGGCATTGATGCCTACACAGTCAGATGGATTGCAAATTGGCTGAAGGGTAGTACTCAGAGGGTGGTGGTGGATGGGTCATATTCAACCTGGGGGGAAGTGGGCAGCGGAGTCCCTCAGGGCTTGGTCCTTGGGCCCACACTGTTCAATTTCTTTATCAGTGATTTGGATGACAGGGTGAAAAGCAGCCTGTTCAAATTTGCTGATGATACCAAAATTTGGGGTGAGGTGGGCACGTTAGTAGGGAGGGAAAGACTGTAGAAAGACCTGGATAGGTTGCAGGGGTGGGCTAACAAAAACAGGATGCGTTTCAACACGGACAAGTGCAGGGTGCTGCACTTGGGCAGTAGCAACCAGCAGAACACTTATAAGATGGGAAACTCCCTTTTTGAGAGCATGGAGGCAGAAAGGGATCTTGGAGTCATTATTGACTCCAAGATGAACATGGGCCGACAACGCGAAGTCATGGTCGGCAGGGCTAACTGGACCTTATTGTGCATCCACAGGTGCCTCTCAAGTAGGTCCAAGGAGGTGATCCTCCCCCTCTATGCGACACTGGTCAGGCCACAGCTGGAGTACTGTGTCCAGTTCTGGGCACCCCACTTCAAGAGGGATGTGGACAACATTGAGAGGGTCCAGAGGAGGGCCATCCGCATGATCCAGGGACAGCAGGGCAGGCCCTACAATGAGAGGCTACAGGACCTGAACCTGTTCAGCCTTCACAAGAGAAGGCTGAGGGGGGACCAGTTGACTGTCTATAAACTTGCTAGGGGGGACCAGAAGGATTTGGGGGAGACCTTGTTTCCCCTAGCGCCCTCTGGGAAAACAAGGAATAATGGCCACAAGTTGTTGGAGAGTAGATTTAGACTAGACATCAGGAGGCACTACTTCATAGTAAAGGTGGCTAGGATCTGGAACCAACTTCCAAGGGAAGTGGTGCTGGCTCCTACCCTGGGGGTCTTTAAGAAGCGGCTTGATGCCTACCTGATTGGGGTCAATTGAGCCCAGTTTTCCTCCTGCCCAGGCAGGGGGTCGGACTTGAAGATCTACAAGGTCCCTTCTGACTCTACTTCTATGATTCTATGATTCATCCTGTGGCCTTTTTTAAATGCACGGAGGCTGAATACATGTGATGATAAGGTGTTTTAATTAGAGTGGCTGCCTGATACTGTGCAGTATTATTAGGCCACTCCACAATACTGTCGCTTAAAAGACTTGCTTATTACAAGTAATAAATAAATGCTCAGTAACTACTGTGCAGTAGCATCTCATGTAGATGTGCCCTGTGACTCTGACACAGACCTTGGATTCATGGTGGTAGTCTTTTGATGACAAGCTTCCAGTGTGAAGCTGTATCCAAAAGGAATAATGTGATCCTCAGATGTATAGACATGGGAAACTGAAGTAGAAGTAAAGGTGTCAGGTTACCTCTATATTTGGCACTTATGTGACCACAATTGAAATGCTGCATCCATTTCTAGTTTTCACACTTCAGGAAAAATGTTGAAAAAATGAAAAGGCTTGGGGAGAGAAGAGCCATGAGAAAAATGAAAAGATTGAAAAACATGCTGTCTAGTGAAAGAGTCCAAGATAGCAGTTTATTTAGGTTATCAAAGAGAAAGTTAAGGGGTGATTTGATCATAGCCTATAGGCACGTGCATATAGAACAGAAATTTAGAGTTCTTTAATCTAGCAGACAGAGGTACAAAAAGATCCAATGAAACTAGACAAATTCTTACTAAAAATAAGGCATAAATTTTAACTGTAACCATTGAAACAATTTACCAAGGATTGTAAGGGACCCTTTGTTACTGCAAAGTTTTAAATTAGCATTGGATGTTTTTGTAATCTATATGCTTTAATTCAACCATGTAAATGGACTTGAAGAAGGCACTAATACAAGTCCCATGGTGTTTGTTATGCAGGATGGCAGACTAGCCGATCACAATGGTCTCTTCTGGCCTTAAAATCTATGAATACATGAAAAAACCAAACATATATTAAACAGCTTTCTCTGCACTGCATAGGTTACAGTCTAAACAGGCCAGCTGTGAGAGAAAGAAGTGCTTTATCTCTGTTTTACAGATGGGAAACAGAGGCACAGACAGATTAAATGACTTGCCCAAGGTTTGTGCCAGAGCCAGGAATTGAAGCCAGATATTCTGAATTGCTTCCAGCGCTTTAACCACAAAACCATCCTGTCGTTGTCTTAGTATAGCCATAAGCGGAAAGAAATTGCTTCTAGATCATCCACAACAGTGTATAGTTGGTTATTGGGCAATCTAACAGGGATGGAAATCCTCTACACTCTCCTAACTATGGTCTTCTGACTACTAATCCTTTGTTATCTGACTCTTCTTTCCTTCATTCTTTTTTTCTCATCATTCTTTATTTTGTTTTTACCATATTCACATATTATATTTGTTTTGCAGAGGAGAACAAAGTCAATCACAACTGCAAATGTAAAACATCAATATCTTGGGGTACTCTGATGAGGAATAGCATGCCAAACAGACCAGGCAACTTCATTCCTAGTATTCCCATTAGTCTTTACATATCAGATTTCTCCAAAAACGCTTTCCAAAATGTAGCTGAAATTCCTCATCTTCTTTTTCTTTTCCCCCACTCCTTCTTACATCAACTGTACTTCTTAAAGAACACAAGGAAAATGCTTACACAAAATTAGACACGCTTGGGTATATTTTTTCTAGGATTTAGATATACATAGACGAAAATAAGAAAGTTATCAGCTTTACCAATGTTATTTTGACCAAGTGTGAGTGTACTTTAAAAGGAGTTAAAATAATTTCAGCAGGATCTGCTCAACTGAGTCTACTAGCTTCAATTATCTTTAAATCCTTAAATCTCCTCCTTTTATATCTGCTTATTTCATACTTTGTTCTGGCATCCCATTTTAAGCCCCTTAGAGTAAAACCATTCCAGGTTTGACATGGAAGGGCAGGAAATCAAAAGGAGATGGCATCTGGGAGTAAACAGCAAATACCCAGCATGTTTCTGTGGCAAAGCAGACTCATCCCCCCACTCCCTGAAAACTAGTTAAGTGGCCTCCCCAGCCCATAAGATTCCTATAATAGGCCTGTCACCAGTCATGAAGAATTCTTGTAAGGTGGTAGGGACGGGAGAGATAGCATGTAATATTGTTGCCCATATGCAGCAATATCCAAAGGGATACCAAGAGACTTTCATGTATAGGTATAATTAAGGGTATTATCTTACTTGCCATTGAAACACAGTCACCTCTGAACACAGGAGATAATAGTTAGCCAGTTATGTTGTTCAGCATTTTACTCGAAGGAGGCAAGTAGAGGGTAGCTTATCCAAAGGAAATTAAAGTAGAAATTCTTAGAGACCAGAATTCAATTAGCATCATACTCTCAAGCACCCTTAGGCTGAATCTAGATATGTAGGCATGTGTGGGTTTGTGGTGCTGCAAACCTCTTTGTGGTGCCACAAACCACATGCCCAGCATGTTAAAATGTGCCCTGTACCACAAACTTGCAGCACAGGGGCAAAATTTGTTACTGGGAAATCTCAGTAGGAACCCTACCCCACCAATAGAAGGAGTGTGTGCCAGCAGACACAGAGGCTCAGTCCTCCAAGGAGATGCTTTGGCTGCCAGCCGGAGTGTCTCCCCTCCTTTAGTTCCACCCTAGCTTCTCCAGCACACTGGGAACCAAGAGAAGTGGGGAAAGAGCAGTTTGCCCGAAGCAGGCCAGCATTTTGCTCCATACTGAAGAGCACAGGCAAGGGTGTGCGCAGTGGAAAAAAGTAGCGGCACAGATTTGTGCCACTACTATTTTTGCCACTGTAAGTGCATGACTGTGCATGTGGAGATGGCCCCTTTGAGTTTTGTGTGAGTAAAATAAAATGGACCCTCTCAATAGGTTGAGGCTTGGGTTTTGCTATTCAAACCACAGTTCTGCTTAGAATTTGGAGAACCTGAACTCCTTCCTCTCTCTACAGTACGCACTGGTGATGGGTTCTCAGAATGTGTTGCTCTTCCACTGACTACTCATTAGCCAGTGTTAAAAAAAGGAATAAAAGGATTATATTGCCAGAATTATAATATTTCAGGGATAGATAAATACTATATCCTCAGCTATAATATAATATTTAGCATGGACAGCTATATGGATAAAAACGCATTTGAATCCAGAAAAGAGAAACAAACAGTACAATTAAAATGGTGGAAAGATCTAGAGAAGAAGATAAGTTAGCTGGAGAGATAGAAAGTGAGAGATGTTACAGAAATATAAAACATAATGAAAATTAGAAAGAGGTCCTTTGGAAGTTTCTATTTACCCTGTCCTATAGAAAAAGAAAATTTGGTGAAGTAAAAGCAAGAAGTGCAAATTTCAAACAATACATACATTTTACATACTATGTCATTGCCACTTTCACAAGAAATGCTTGCGTTTAAGAATCTAGTAGGATTAAAAAACGTTAGATGTGTCTGATTATTAGATATCTACACTTTAGACGACCTAGGATAAAATTTACTTAAGAGCTCAAAACATAGATTTCTGGTCATGAGATAATCACTATTTCCTTTCCTCTTAACATAACATCTCATGGACACATTATGGAATAGGCATTGTCCACTGTAGCAGTATTATCCCTGACTTTTTAGCATTTGTTACTGGCCGGGGTAGGAGATAGGATTCCAGAGTAGATGGACTGCTGATCTGATCCAATATGGCATTTCATACATTCTTTCCGGCTGTTCTCAGGGAACTGGCTCATGGACTGTGTTTGCCTGGCTGCTGGGAAGAGTATGTCTGTATTCTTTTGCCTGTGTGTGGCTGGGGGCTAGGATCCAAAAGCATTTCTCTTGGTTGGCCTCAATGCCATCCCTGCCTGCCAAACCTGAACTTGTACAATTTGGGTTCAGTTTGGCAAGTGTGAATGTTACATGTTCAGGCAGCTTTGAGATTTCACCCAGATCGCCTGCCCAGTCATGTAACACACCACCTGTCTGCACAGTGCAAAACTACCTTTAGGCAGGAAATAGAGGAACAAATCAGCCCTAATTCAATTAAAAAAACCTCACAACCCTCAAAACAAACTGTGCAATCTTTTTCTGCACACCATCTGCATAGGAGCTGGAGGATGTGCTTGATTCATGCTGTGATTCAAATGGAAGTGAGAGTAAGTAGAAGGCTGATATATATCTGCACTGAGGGCAGGATTTAGACAAGTGAACAGTTGTTCCTGCAACAAAAACAGATAATGTTGTCAAATTTGTTCCCTAACCAAGGATTCAATCAAACGCACATCAGCCTGGAGCTAAATCACCCCAACCTTTATTGCTTCCTGTACATTCACTCACATCTAACCTAACCTCTTCCTGTCCCACCACTGGTTTCCCTCTTCCTCCCTAGGGTGATATTACTGTCTGCCCACTAAACCATGTCAGCAGGTGAAATTTATAGATGGGCAATGGCAAGTTATTTACCATCTTTTCTGTTATGTCCTTTCCACCCCTCTCTACGCAAAAACCTCCTCAGCCTTTCAATATGAAACCTCCTTCCTTAGCCCAAAGATTATTTTCCCCTTGGTTTCATACACATGGCAATTTGCTACCGTAAGAGAGATACTGAAAGATATTTTGAAATATCTTGCTTTTAAATACAAATGCACGCGTGCGCGCACACACACACACACACACACACACACACACACACACACAGAAAAAGATTTTTACAGACTTTGCAAAACATGTTGGGTGTAGGGCCTCTTTATTTATTTATAAAAGTAGTTACAGTCACAAGAAGAATGGTAATGAGTGTCTAGACTTCCCCTTAATACTTGGAAACCACAAAAACCTCACACAACTCATCATCATGTGTAGATCAGCAGGGGGTGACAGACACACTGTAGTTATTTCTTGTATGTGGTGTATCCCCCTCCTGGTATGCTCTATACAAATGCCACTATTTATTTTCCCTTCTAAATAAACCACAAAAACAATTATTTTGTGGAAAAGACTAAAACATGGGGAAATAAATGTGTTTAATAAGCAGTTCTATATCACTCATTCACATACATGCTGATAATTCTAGCAAAGCAAACTATCTCTACATAAACTAAAGAATGTCTTTCCCTGTGAAGAAACTTGAGAGAGTTCTTCATGGGAAATGTAGTATGAACACTTTTATGGGCATAAGAGGCCCAATATGTGCTTTGAATGGTATGGTGAAGTCAAACCTGTGAAGGCGTTGCTAGGAAAGTCCACTCTATATGCATCCATACTCCCTTCTCATCTGGACTCTTTGTAGCTGCTCACTCCTAGGCTGAGTAATTGTGAGCTGACATCCGAGACATGATGAATAGGTTGATGCCTTTTCTTAGATCAGCAATAACTCAAAATCAAGATGTTCTATTTTTTAAATACTATATTTGTTGCATACAAGAAGGGAGAGTTACAGATTTTACTTCTGCTTTGTCAGCAAGACAGAAATACAGGAAAGGGCCTCTAGGACTCTGTACAACAGAATTGTATTGGCTGAGTTTAACTTTGAAGGAAACTTAAATAAACAGTGATGATTTCATCTGAAAAAGTGGGAAAAAAGCACAAATATGTCCAATGGTTCATATGAATGTAATATGGGATATTGATTAACAGTAAAGACATACTTAGGTCTTAAATGTGTTATCTAGACACTAGGGCTAAGTACAGACACTAGGGCTATGTACAAAAAGCCCAAGGCTGAATTGATTTAGTCTTTGCAGGTTAGTCTAAGCTGCAGAGCTTGAACTGAGAAACAACTGGACACACGTTTAAATTTGATTCAGGAAATACAGCCACATGCCTGGAGTGGTTTAGACTAGAAGCTGGGTCGGGGGGAGGTGAGGGGAGAGTATGGCTCTCTGGCACATAGTAAGCATGGGCTGTGTATTTGCTTCCTCTTCCTGCTGCCCCCAAGGGTTCCAGGATTTGCTGTCCAGACTCATATCAGCAGGGCTCATCACTTCCTCTTCCTGCTTCCAGACACAGGCAGGGGCTGCTTCCAGGTGCCTCTAGGATTTGTAGTCCTCAGTCGCAATCAGCAGTACATTTGAGTAGTGGAAGGGGTGTTTAACCCTACTCCCTGGCCCCAGACTCCAGCTGGGGTTTGCTTGCGGGGAGGGAGGGCAGTCCCTGCCTCCTCCCCCCACCCCTGCTCCTCCAACCCTTCTCTGCTGAAGCAAACAGCACAGCCCAACCCAGGGCTGGAAAACATGCTGGTAGACTGTGTTTTAACTTGAACTAGCAAGGGGTCTGGGACAGAAGTTTCATAAACCAGTTTGACCCAAATCAGTGCAGTCTGATTCATTCAGCCAGGTTTATCTTAAACCAGTTTCAGCCATTCTGAAACTGGTTTATGTACCCTGAACTTATGTTCTGTTACAGGTTTAAACTAGTTTCTGATCACTTAAACTGGTTTATATGTAACTTCTGTCCCTAGCCTCGGAAAAAGAAAGCAACACAACTTTTCCTGTAGTGTTTATCTTTAGGACTCTTGCTCTTCTCTCTTTTCATGGAAAACTTAAGTTTTAATCTTTTCTTGCCCACCTATGTCCAGAGGGACAATATATGCCCTGTGTTTCTGTGTATCCATGAATTTTCAACAGTTTAAGCATGAATATTTGCAGTCTTCTCTCACCGTAATGTCCATTTTTAATGTCAGGAGCCTGGAGACTGTTGCTGAATTGACACAGGGAAGTTGTCTGAAAGAAAAAGAGGGATAAAGATTGCCAAAAACAAGAAAAAGTTGCCCAGGAAGCAAGTAGTATTCTGCTCTCCAAACATGTAAGTTAAGAGGCCTAAATAACCAATATACTCTTGAGTTTTAACCCTGATTTAACTTTTAATTCACTTCCTTCTTTGCGTGAGTCACTGCCAATCCCTCCATCCCCTTGCTTTAAAGTCAAACAGTGTTGGAATGTAAAAGTAGTGCAAAATCGATCCCCTTGGCAACTGCTTAAATCTCATTTCTAATCCTCTAAACTCCTTGGTTCAGGGTAGTTTAAATTGTTATAAATATCTTTTGGGTGAATTATACTTCTTAATTACTACCCTGAGACTAATAATATAGTATATATATGCATACATAATGTAGTGCGCACATGCACACACACACACTCCCACAGAATAAAAACTCTGCTGCCAAAGAAGACATTTAATAATAAATAATTTAGGATTTAGGAAAGCATATTAAAAGGATTAGAAATTATATCCAAAACTGGGCAAGGGGCAAAGGCAAAGATTTCAATGGACACTGCTGTAGTGATGCAAAAACCTCCTACAAATACAATGTTTTCCCTTATGCATGTTCTATACCTTCTACAACAGCATATGATACAATGTAGGACATAAATCATATACACTAATAACATTTGTATCTGACATAAATTCTTAAATGCTACTGCCCAGTAGAGATGGGATGTGGAGAGTCTGTTGGTAGGCATTTCTCTGAAAGGGAATAGATGGCCTGACTCCTGGCTTAAGGTGTGGCAAATCTAAGGTTGAAAATCCAGCTATCCTAATGATGGAAAGGGAAGATGCAAAAACATAGCACTTCTGTATCTGTGTGACTAGCCCCATTATAGGTGCCTGTAGGACTGGCTCTGTGTTAGTAGAGCATGGGTCCTTAAAGAAAGAAGCTGTAGTAATAAGCAAGCTAATTATCAAGATAGCATTATAGTTATTCTTGTTCTTATTGATAGAATTGCTAGTTTAAACACTTTCTTCATATAGCACATCTGAATAGGTGCTCTCTGAAAGCCTGTGTCCATATTGATTACTAGGCCCTGAGCTTTTCTGGCACTTTTCTTGCTGCTTTGCACTGCTCGCAAAGTAAGTTAAAAACACCCCTACAGAAGCAACCGGGACTCCTCCCAGTGTAAAAGACTCCCCTGATGCATATAAGGTTGACATAGCACTTGTAAAGCCACTTCTGCCTGATGCCATAATGGAGGCAAGGGGATGTATGCTGGGGTGGGCAATGAGCACAGCTAGAGTTCACAACACTTAGAATAATCCTCAGTGCCCGGGGGAGGGGTGGGGGGGGACAGACCGGACAGGACTGCAGAGGATTCCATAATTTAGATCAGTGCCAGGTGTAGCACTGGGGGTGGGGGGGAGGAGGGAGCTTATAGCTAGTCTTGCACTTCAGCAAAATGGAGGATTAAACTCTTAAGTCAGGGTTTGTCAGACATCTAAATATATTTGGGATTTTACCTTTTACCTCCAAGGCTCAAGGCCAGTAAAGCATTTTTATTCCACAAAGCATACTTAAAGGCAGCTGACAAGTGTTTAAGTGCCTTCTCATTCAGTGAGCTAAAGTATGTGCTTAAGGGTCAGATCAGATAGGTGCCTAAAGCCTCTATAAGTTAGGCACATCAAGGCCTAATGTTGAGCTTCTGGAGTGGAATCCACAGCTGGGAGTTAAACGCCAAGGCTGCGGGAGAGTTTGGCATCTCAGGATAAGATCCGAAGTGGCCAGGGTGTCACCTAAACTGCATGCAGCTGCCTGGGGCAGTGCCAATGGAAATTTTATCTGAAATCTTGCTGCTCCAGGGCTCCACTTATATTCCACAGCCCAGAATTCCCTGCTGAAGGACAAGGCAGGGCTCATGCTTTCAAGAGATGGCCAAAGGTGATTACTGCACTCACCCAGGAAGTTTGAGACTCAAATTCAGTTTCTTCCTCTCCCGCAAAAGTGTCATCACCATTAGACTGAAGACTGTTTTGGATTTGAGGACTCCCTACAATTCTTAATTAACCTGTGCCATTGTACAAAAAAGAATTCAAGGTTCATTAAGGATTCAAGCACAGGTGGGCACATGACTTAATTTCCCAGTTGTTGGGGAAACACCTGTGTGTAGCAGAAAGGATCCGGGAGTTCTGGTCCTTCCTTCTAAACACTGTTTCTGTATTTTATCCAATGAATGCTTAATGTAAAATTCCTGAAGAACAGGAACCAGAAACAAGGATTCTTCCCTCCTAGGTCTGTACGTTTACCTACTGAATCATGCTTATTCATGCCCTCTCTCTCTCTCTCTGTGGCCAATGAATGTTACATTGCTTTCTGCACATTAGCACAGCTGCAGCTACAGGTTTAAAGAAGAGAGTTTGCAGAGTGATAATCCAAGTCCAGCAATCTAAGATTGCTGCCCATGGAATATTTTGGAGGAAATTCCAGATTGAAAGGAACTATACCTGTTATACATCAAATTGAAGGATTAATTTGACAGTAGTAACTCTAGTTTGTACTAGGCTACAGAAAAGAAAATTCACTAAATGCATTCTCTACCATAGATGCCAGAACACAGATCACATTTTACTGCATGCTATTGCTATAATATTGTGCTAATGTAATATTAAGTAAATGTAACAAACTGGGGAGTGTGCACTACAGGTCTCCATCTGTGCCGTTAGGCAGATACTGTAAATTGTTACAGCCCTTACCCAAAAGGCATTGCTTCTTAAGCTCAAACCCGAACAGTTTATGCTTTTTAGGTCCCCAGTGTGTCAGCCAAGAAAGCAGCCACCGTGTGATATAAAAAACTTTAAAAAAAATACCCAGGCTGTAGGAAAGAGACTCAAATTATTCATAGGAAAAGGGAGAAAAGAGACGTTCGATACAGGAACTGGGTCTTTCTTCCTACCAATTAGCAGTATGTTATAATTTCACAACGTAACTCAAATGAATAGAAGGCTTGTGAAGGCTTTTTTTCAATCTCTAGCTCTTAGCTATGCATGTGGGGATCCTGTAGTTCCAACCCTTAAGCTTTAAGGACTTCATCTAATATTCATTTTAATCAGTGGGAAATTCTAGCTGCAACTATTACTGTTGCTCTGTTTATGTAGCATTTTCCCTTATTTAAAAAAAAAGAGGTCAACATCATTATCCCAGTTTTACAGATGAGAAAACTATGGTGCAGACCAGTGAAGCAGTTTACCAAAGGTCACCCAGGACAGTGGAAGAGCTAGAAACAGAAGCAACCATGCCCTGCGTGCCAGTTCACTGGGCGACCCTGGCTGTCATTGATTTCAGTGGCCTCGGACTTAGTTAACCTTGACTCAGTATGTTTTCAATTATTGGTATCTCCACGCAAACCTCAGTATATCAGGTTGTCATAAGTGTCTGGTCATTTTATTTGTATTAAAGTTAGCTAAGTGCCAGTGGATGGGAGGCCAAGCAACATCTTACCAACTTTTCCCAGAAAAGGTAAATTGCTTCCCAATAGGGAGAACTCTAATATGATTATGTTTTGGGACTCATTGTATTCTACTTTTAGGAAGTGCTTCATGAGAGAAAACAGAATGCATAGAGGAAAGAATAAAGCCTGATTATTGCACTAGTTCTCCTTCTTTATGCCTGAACACTACTGATTGTGTCAAAAGAGTACTGGATCCTGCAGGTACATGAAATCCAATGCAGGGCAACAAAAAACCAAAGAGAAAACCAAGAGGGAGAGAAAACAATAATGATGGCTGCTTACCAGATTCTTGTCCTTGAACAGATGGACATGAAAGAGGATGTGTTTAACTAGACATTCCTTGGATTCAGGACTGGATAAAAAGAAAAACAAAAATAAGAGCAGCCACACTATTAGCTATCATGACAAAAGCTGATGCATGCTTCAGTAGCATCTGGATATGTCAGCAGCAGACCAAGACGACTCATGTAAATTCTCAGAGCACTGCAAAAGCACTTTGAATACATAAAAAAATTCTCATATGCATAAATGGTCTTTTCAACATGTAATCAACTCAAGAATCTGCAGAGACAATAGACTGGTATATTGCCAAACTACCCAAAATGGCTGACTCATATGATTATCAAGTTTTAAAAGATTAACTAATTTGTGACGGATTAGTAATACAGACAAAAGATGCGGAAGCTCAAATAAACTGCTCAGAGAATCCACGCTAACTCTGCCAAGTAAAGCAAATGACTAAGCTCACATCTAAATACAGACCATACTCAGAGCAGACAGAGGGTCTGTCTGGCTGTAACTGAGCTAGCTCAGGTACCAAAACCAGTCTAGCTACAGCAACATGTGCTAACCTACCCTGCTAAGGAACCATGCTGAACTCCTTGTTGTTGCAACTTCAGGTACCTGGGTGTGTAGTAAATGAGGTAATTCATGTTTCCCTACAGTCTTCAGTGCTATTGTACCTACAGAGAAAATGCTCCAAAAGCAGGACAACAAAGGAAAAATTTTGCTCCAAATACAAATGTGCCAAAAGAAAGGAGGAGAGAGAAAAAATGCAAAGGAAGAACTGCAAGTTCTAGGTAGAAAAACATGATACTGTAAACTGCTCCACACAGGGGGTCATAAACAATAATTGTGGCAAGTGCTATCATTAGGTCAGAACTTGCAGACAAGCAAAAAAAAAGCATCATCTCAAGAACCAACCAGTGACCTGGAGGATAAGCTTTTTCAAAACAGCAAAAATAGATGGTTTGCAGAGCTCCAACTAGCAAGAGATACAAAGACAAGGTAGCAGTGCACACACAGGAAATTGTGTGTCAATACATGCAAGATCTCAGAAAATGTGGTTAGCTACAAAAGATTTTCTCACCGCACAAGGAGGGCAGTAAAACTGCAACCAAACAAAGCCAAATGAAAAATGATGCAATGCAATAATCATACCTCCACTAGGACCATTACTATTACAAGAACACCAAGGGAATATCCCTGGGACTCTCCCTTCCTGCCTCCAATTTCATAACTCTACTTTTGGCTCTTAACATTCATTGTGCTTGCTTCTCTCCTCAGACCTAATGAAGAATATCTTGCATTCAAACGCTTGTCTAACTTTATTCCAACCATGCAGTGGGTCCAATAAAAGACATCAACCCCCCAAAATCCCTGCCTCTTTCAAGAATACCAAGGGAAAGTACAAAGGTAGAAATGTCAGGTAGTACAGTCAACCCAGAATCCACTAATTTTAGATAAACTAGTGAATATGTTAATGAAGTGACACAAAACCTGGAACAAATGATTTACACAACATACACAAGCAAAACAAAATATATCCAGAGCAGCCAAAGTTCCATGGCACCCCTGAAGCAAAACTAGTAAAAGGTAAGATAACTAAGATATTTTTGAAGAGTTAGGATGTCCCCTAGGCATATTTCACCCTGAAATAGATAGAGCAATTCAAGCAGCTTGGCACCTGCCTCACAGAGTAATAAGACTCATAAGATGAGTGTAAAAAGGGCCCACAAATTAAACATGAAGGATGGTAGCCATTGAGGGCACATCTATACTGCTGCCATGCTGTTCTTAGGGATTACTGCTGAGGATCAAGCCCCACCCACTCACTCCCACTCTGCACATGCCCAGGCTGAGCAATTAGGCAGAGGAGATGATGCACAGGGCTCCTGAGCAGGTATCATAGTGCTCTTCTTTGACTCTGTCTCAAAAAAGCCTGAGAGTCATGCCAAGGCATGCACTCAGGTTCTCTGCTCTGCCTAATTGCTAGGTTTGGGTGTGCAGGAAGCTGGAGAGAGTAGGTAGGGACTGATTCTTGGGAGCAGTCCCAGGCTCAGCAGGATGGATGATGGCCTGGGTATGCATCAAGAAGCCAGGTAAACTGTGCATTTGCGTGGACCTAAAGCATTGAAAATTTGTCAGTACCAAGTGCCTGCAAATGAAAAATACTACCTGCTTGGCAAAAGCAAAGATATCTCCAGTACTTGATGCCAAAGATAGATATTGGCAAGTGCTACTGGATAAGGAAAGCAACTACCTCACTATATTTTGGACACCAGCAGGAAGGTACAGATGGTTGAGAATGCTATCTGGGATCAAACCTACAGTGGAAGAATATCAGCATTGCCAACAAGATGTTCTAACAGGGCTCTCAGGGATCAGTGTCATAGCTGATGACATTCTGGTACAGAGACACAGGCACAGCCTGGTGGAAGCTATGGCAAATCCCAACCTCATCTGTCTGCTAGAAAGAGAAGTAAATCTAAGATTAAATAAAAAATGAAATTGCAATTGACTTCAGTATAATATACGGTGTACTGGCTGACCTCCCAAGCACTATGACCTGACCCCTAAAAGGTAAAAGCAATATACCAGCTGCCCACACACAAAAAAGTGAAATCAATTCAGAGACTATTAGGATTTATTAATTATTTGACAAAATTTCTTCCAAACCCTTTGTGTGAATCTTGGAGGCAACTACTGGGCAAAGCTATAGTGTAGAGATGGTTATATCAACCACTACATATAGTAAAGAGCTGGTGACCACCTCTCTGATAATGACATATTACTACATGAACAAAGAGGCAACCATATAATGTGATACCAGAGACACGCTGTACTACAAAAAGCTCTGCTACATAAAGCGCAACCAGTGGCTTTCACTCTAAAGTTGCTATCACCATGGGAATAAAGCTACCTCCAACCAGAATGTTTTAAAAACCGGAAACCATTAGAGTACAGCGTGATTCTAAAACAACTGAGAGTCTTTTCAAAAAGCCACTTCTAGTGATACTAAGATGTATTTAGCTCAGACTAAAACATCAGTGATAAACCATTGATATACAGTTTAAGAAAGGGACTGAGATATATGTAGCTGGCATCTTATCCAGAGCAGCTATGCAGCATAAAATTAGGGCAACTGGATACAGAAAAATTGAGAAAGCATCAACAAATCATATTGTGTCAGTCTCTATATAGGGAATAGAAAGAATCCAAAAGACAGAATTACAAGGGCACACATCTATCATTCTGTCAGGATAGCTAGACACTAGGGGAGACACTTCATGCAGGGCTGTCCCGGGGGGGGGGGGCTGAATTGGGGTGACCGCCCTGGGTTCTACAGTTTGGGGGGCTGCGTGAAGCGGGGCGGAGCGGCCGTGGCCAATCTAGTCCTGGTGACTCTGTGCTGTCACCGCTGGCTTCACATCCAGCGGCTGCCCTGCACAGGCTGATTAGCTCTGGGCCCCACACCCTGCTAGGATCGTCTCTGGCTCCATGTCTCCCCAAAATCCAGAAAGTATCAAACAGAACTGTGTATTCAAGGCAGCATCCCAGAATCATAGAAAAGTAGGGTTGGAAAGGACCTCAGGAGGTCATCTAGTCCAGCCCCCTGCTCAGGACAGGATCATACCTATTTAAACTATCCCAATGTCTGTCTAGCCCATTCTTAGAAACTACCTAAATAATCCCATCACACAAATCCCAGGGTCAATGCTCCAAAACCCTAAGAACACCCTAACCCTGCCACAGGTAAAGGAGGGTGACAATGGCACTGTCAGTGTCCTGCCACTGCAAGCACAGGAAGTGGTTGTTAAAATACACTCTAGAGATTGAGAACCATGTATCTGGAAAACCAGAGATGACATATATGGGCTAAACATCACTAAGAACATCAGACACTTGGTGAACAGTTATGATACAGGTGGGAAAATTCAGACCAAGTAGTAAAAGGAGACAATGAACCATACACCAGCCAACCTTAGAGCTAAGAAAGAGTGGTTTGTCTGCAAATCACACAAACTCTGTCATTGTTGCAAACTCCTAGGCTAAGTATAGACAGTCAAAAAGCAGTCAAAAAGCTTCCTCTAAGCTGTGTAGATTGAAATGATAACCAACTGAAGAAGAGAGAAAGAATGCCAAGACAGTACAATATGCAACTGGGAAAGGCAGGGGGAGGCCTGAACTGACCCAGGGCAGTGGGTGGGGGGCACTAGAGCACATCTCCCAGCTTGCTGGCCCTTACCAGCCCAGCTAAGTGTGGCTGTCCCCAGTTGGCTCCCCAACAATTTGCTGTCCCCCCCACAGGGGCTGTGGGACCCAGGCTCAAATGGGGGAAGCCCCCTGAGGTGGGGGCTCCACAGTGCCTCCATGCTGGGCTGCACGGGCAGGCACCCAGCCCTTGAGACTCCTTCCCCCTCCCTCTTGTGGTAGTGGCTAAGGCAAGGAGCTGCGGGGGAGCAAGAGAGGGAGAATTCCCTTTGGCTCCCCAGGACCACTTGGGCTAGGGAACCCAGACTGGGGGAAACCACCTGAGGGGGAGGCTTCCCCAAGGTGGGCCAGCACCTGGACAGGGTGCAGCGAGTCTTAGGCAAGCAGCTGCCAGGGAGTGGGAGAATTCCCCTCCACTCCCTGAGGCAGACTGGGGCTATCCCTGAGACTTGCAGTGGCTGAAGCAAGCAGCTGCAGGGAAGAGGGAGGGGAAAAAAGTCCCCTAAGCTCCCTGAGGCTGCCCCGGGCTGGGGAACCCTGGGTGGGGGTGGTGGGAAAACCCCTGAAGGCAGGGTTTTCCCTGTGCCTCCATGCTGGGCTTCATGGGCAGGACCTCGGCAGGAGGAACCCCTTCCCCCTCCCTCCTGTGGCAGTGGCTGAGGCAAGCAGCTGTACAGGGGGAGGCAGGGAGTGAGGAATTCCTCTGGCTTCCCAGGCTGCCCCCACTGAGAGGAGGGCTGTGGAGGGACAAAAAGTCCCCACCCGAAGGGGCTTTCCCTCCCCACATGTGCTGGAATACCAATGGGCTGATGGGCATGAGCAGGAAGCAGAGTAGGGAGCAGGGGAAGGGGCAGTCCCTGTTCTGCCGGAGCAGACAGCCCAGCCCAGCCCAGCCCAGGGCTGCAGAGCATCCGGGAATAGTGGAGGACTGTGAGTTAACTTGAACTGGGAAGGGGTCTGGGGCAGAAGTTCCATAACCCGGTTTGAACTAAGTCAGTTAAGTGTGATACTATATCCATCCAGGTTTATCTCAAACCAGCTGTGGCCATTTTGAAAGTGTTTTATGTATGCTGAACTCCTGTTCTGTTACAGGTTTAAACCAGTTTCCAGTCAGTTAAACCAGTTTGTGTGTAACTTCTGTTGCTAGCCCTATTCACACTTCTAGGAATTAGACAAACTGTCAGACAATACATCACTACCTCTGTGACCATCATAAGCAATGAAGCATTTCTGGAGGTACAACACACAAAAATGTGCAGTGAGGAGAGTTGACTCCATCTTTCATGGAGTTTCCACAGTTTACCTGGAAATAGGAATTGAGTCATATTGAATCATCCCTGTAGCACAGCCAACCACAGGGCAAAGCTGAACTGGAGGTTAATGTTGTTAAGGCTCTTAAAGAAAACTATAAAGAACAAATAAAACATGGCAAGCTATACTTGAATGTCGAAACATAAGCCTTAATAGCATTCTGGTACAACACCTGATGTCAAGATGCACAGGTACTTTGCTGCCTTTGGCTCCAGCATTACTATAGCCAGAAATGAAGGAAAAAGAAACAGAAAAAAAGAAGATAACATAAAAGCCCAAACCTACTATGACTGACCAGCTGAAGACCTCCATGAACTACATCCAGGAGATCCTGTCAGGGTCAAATTATTTTCTCAGGACAAATCATGCATTTTTGAAGCAAGGTACATGTGTTGAACAGATAAGTCCTTGTTTATGTAACATAGCAGGGAATGGATGTGTATCTCACTGAAACCTCCAGTGCACACTCCCACTACGAATTCAAGACAAAAACACAGATGTGGAGGGAGTGAAATATGCACTCTGCTGAGACTTGATCAGCAGGACACAGAAGGTACACAGACTGATGAGTGACTGATAGTTTGCAAGCCTGTTCCAAAACCTCCACCAAAAAAGAAGTACAAGGCACTCTCTCGCTGCTTCAAGATGTGCAGTCATTCCAACACTGCACTTCCGGTAAGACTTCTATCATAGTAAGATGCCAGCACCCCTGCTCCAAGAAATGAAGACAATGAAGATAATACCTTCAATATCAAGCAAGTTAAGAGTTCATTAATTAAAGGATGTTGATGTTAAGCACAAGATGATATAGACTTTGTGGGTGAATCAAAGAATGGTAACTATGTAAGTGGGTTATGGCATTCTTGTTTAATATTGTTATCTACCTCTTCACTGAGAGGCAATATAGTCTGATGGGTAAAGCAGTGGGCTAGGACTCAGGAGATCTGTGTTCTGCCACTGGCTTGGATGAGTCAGTGCTTTAGCTTTTGCATTTGTAAAAAGGGGAAAGTGGTGGGTGCTTTGAGATCTGCTCATGTGGGAAGCACTATTTAACCACAAGTTCTTGCGATTGTTATCATCACAAATAAATGTGACTAACAGGAGGCTATGATAAATCTCTTTCTTACAAAGAGCATTATAGTGTGATTGTTTACAGGAATGCTTTATCTCTGCACTGTCCCCCTCACCTCTCTGGAGAAGTACATTGCTATGCTCACGCCATGTCCTTCCCACTTGCATGTGCCAAACCCATAAATGCAGTGGAAAAACTGATCCAGGAATGTCCCTTGAGACCATTCTTGAGCATACCGGAGGCTGAAGTCTTATGAGCAGCCACAGGAGTGTCCTGATTCATTGTCACTGTAACATTTCCAGGTTTGGGTAGAGAGCAGGGCATGCTCAGTAGTCCCTTTACCCAGGTATGCCTGTATGGTGCACTGTCTGGGGCTGGGGTGTCAAACATACAGCCTTTGGGGCTCCCAGAGAGGCTGGGAATTTGGGGGTAGGGCGCAAGGGAGTAGGGCCTACCAATGAATTTCACCACTGGAGTTCTGATGGGCCTGCATGTCAGCAGCTGGGGGAGGGGGAGAGGGTAAGCAGTGACTGTGTTAACCCCTTTGCTGCCACTTGCTGTGTTGCTGCCACTGCTTACCACACTGCCAGGGCTGGGACCAAAGCTGAATATGGCCTGGGAAGCTTTTTGCAGTCTGGATTTGGCCTGGAGGAGCAGGTGAGTTTGATGCCCCTGGTCAAGGGCGTATGTCAAGGAAGGAATAAAGCATGCATGTTGTACTGTCTTGGCATTCTTTCCCTCTTCTTCTGCTTGAATGCTGAACACTAAAATTGGCCCTGATTTTTACAAATGCAAAGAGCAATCCCTAATCTCTCTCCATCTGGACTTTCATTTCCTGGATATCTAACACAATGCCGTGTGCTCTTCTGCAGTGCTGGCAGAATCGAAAGTCATACCAAGATGATTCCGATTCCACTCCTATTATAAAATAATTGTTTTTTAAGTGTGATAACATTCATGTGTCCCTGTTAAATTATCTGCATTTTAGATATTAATTTATGTCTTGTAGAAGTAAATGTGCCAGCTGCTTACATGACTTGGTGAGATCACAAAGACCATGTGCACAACAAGGCATTGTGCCAACTGGCTGGGTGGCTACTTTCACAGGGGAATGAGTCACTGTGGCAGTTTCTGCTGCTCCACCCTGATATTGGTTTCTAATATCTTCCACTGGAAGGAGGCCAACAACTCTGCACAGGGATAAAGATTTTGGTTCAGGCTTCTACTCTGGCCCCTTCATCTCATGACAATAATGTATTTCCTATGCCTCCCTCCCTTTCCTCCCCTATTCCCTAAAGGCACTGCCATTATGTGGCTCTGACGAAATTTAATAGCGAGCACACTTGGCGTCACTGCTACTTTTGTTTATGGACTGCACTTGTAATTTAATACAAAATAGAAAGGTTTTGTGCCAGAGTTTCTCTATTGCATTCATTCATTCATTCCAGGAGAATGAATTTGTGAATATCATCTAGTTCTGTGACTAGGGTAAAGCATTGTTCAGTACACAGAAGCAAACACACTTCCCTGCCAGTGCACTTTCTTTTTCATGATCTTAATTTATGAGAGTGAGTCAGAATTCTCTTAAGAGGTTCCTACTGTGACACAACCCTTCCTCATCATCCCACTCCAATACGACCAATGGCTGAAGCTGCCGTCTGCCCTGAACAGGGAAGTGAGAAAGGTGTGTACCTCCTACTCTTGAAATCAGCATGTTGGCTGAGGCATCTGTTCTGCTTTGTTTTACAGGCACGTTAAACTGTGTTTCCTCTAGCGAGGAGCAGGCCAGAGATGGGTGAGACTGAGAGCCTCATTACACATGCTGTACTTGTGGTTGATGTAGAGCAGCATGAGGATGTCATTGTGCTCCTGCACTCCTCCAGGGCCACACATATTCCCTTCCATTCTCTCTGTTGGAACAGCATGTGAGGGTAGCAACTGTTCAAATCAATGCATTAAGGAAGCAAGCATGAGTAAATGCACTGGGCTGCTATTCCATTATCACTGCTCATAATACTCTTTGAAGAGTGTGAATGTTTCATTCTCTTAATTCACACCACACTATGTTTGACCCTAGCTCCCATCAGTCAGTCACACTCTACTTCCTTCGTTCCTTCCAAAAATTCAAGGCCCTAGCTGGATTCTGCTCTACCGCTGTCCTGTCAGAGGACACACAGTCCTCTTCTCCTGCATGATCTCCCCGAAACCAATCCACTGCAAACCTCCTCAGACCAATCAGTTGAAGACCCCCAACATCTACACTATGCATACAGATAAAGGATATCCCACATGCATTACTGCATGGGAGGTACAAGTAGCTCCTGTCACCTCCCAAGATGTGGAAAGTGTCTACTACTTTTCACGTTCTCAACACATTCTCCATCATTGCCATACAGGGGAAGACAGCTAGAGCCAGAGTTTAGAATGGTCCATTCCCAGAATTTAGGCCCAAGCCTGAACTTCTCTTCAGCCTTTGATGGGTCAGAAAACAACAATAATTTGCCAGGATAATTAACAAGAACCACTGCTGTGAGTCTTGCAAATCTGTTACTGCTTGCGTAAGAAAGGTAGTGGATATTTCTAGAATAACTGTGACGGGCATCGCACATTAGAGATTATACGTGGGCCCTCATTACAAACATTGTTTATGAAAATGCTTGTGTGATATTTTTATTTTAGGAAAACATACAGGAAAATAATTCTCTATTTCCTGGGAGAACAACAGAAGAAATATAGAAAAGATATGCAATAGGACATTTTGTTTAATCTGCAAATGAATTACTTGCAACTGCTGGTTTAATTTATAAAGTCACAAAAATACAGAGAGTAGTCTCTGAGACATTAATTTTTACATTCAGAGTTCCACTAATGTTTGTCCTTGCCTAACTTCTCCTCTGCCATGCCCCAGTTCATTCTTGAAGCTATATTTTATCTCAGAGTCCCTATTATTTCTTATGGGTTAGCACGACATACGACCTATGACATTGCAGCAGTAAAGAAAGTAGGGACATGAGATTTCTCTGTTTATTTTCCATATCTCACTGCTCTGGCCATTCAATTTAATTCCTCAGGTGCTGACAGCTGGTAGCGTTCTCCACTTTTTCTAAGTTATGGGTATTTCCGAAATGATGTTTAGTTGTATAACTTTGCTTCACTTGAAATGCCAGAGCTCTGGTAACCCACTCCTCCTCCAGCTTTATTAGAGTAGTGGAGATAATAATGCTTGTGGATGGGTAACCCAAACTGCTGAGTGTCATCTAAGGCAACTGACATTTATTGCATTCCTTATTTTAGCACATCTGCCAAGCTCACAAGAAAGAATGAAATGGTGATTTTTCTACTTTGCCCTTCATGTATGTAAAAGAACACAGAACTATGGTACTCAAACTATCTGAGGCTCAAAGAAAAGATATTAAACGTAAGAAATTTAAAATAAAAGCTGCTCTTTTGTTAATAAGATAGAGATAGGAACTGGGTAACTGACCATCTCAAGGAATTGGATTTGGGATACTACCTGCTGGAATCCAGTTTAGGCTAAAAGGAAGATGTCTAATGGTTAGGATACTAGCTAGCAAGTTAGGAAATCTGGACTCAATTTCCATTCCTCCGATACTGACTTCCTGTATGATCTTAGGCAAAACACTTAGGTCCAGATCCTCATGGGTAAAATGTCTAATTCCTATTGATTTGACTGAGAGTAGGGCACCTAAAGATGATTGAAGTGTCCACATTATGACCTTAATCTGCCTGTGTTTTAGTTTTACAAATGAATAAGTTCATACTTTGTTACCTCCTAGTTACACTGTGAGGATAAATACATTAAAACAGCTGTGAAGTGTTCAGATACTACAGTAATGGGGCCCATATAAGAAATTAAGGTGGATAGGTCAGTAATGATTTTTTAATTATTCTTCAGGAAGGGTGTACTCATTTTGCCTAATTCCATAACTATTTGAACTTGAAAATGATTGAGTTGGACTTCGCTGAGGAAAGACAGTGGAGGAAGAGGGAGAGAGAGATAAAGCTTAACTGAAAATAATCACAGCATTCTCTTGGCCCACATTTACTGTGTATGCTCCCACCTTTTCATTTATATGCACACCGATTATTCATGCCAGTCTAGGTTGGGGGAGGGGGAGGGATATACAACACCAACCCAAACTTACTTTAAGCCGCAGTTAGGAGGAGTTTGTAATTTTAAAATTCAAATCTCCCCTTGTAGGGAAAAAACCCACCAATTCCCAGCTGCTACTATCTGACTGATAGCTACTCAGGGGGTACGTGGAATTATTTGGGTGACTTCAGTCCATACTTCCCTATGAACAAGCATCAGCAAACTACCAACACAATAGGTATAAATAGAGAGGCTTCATGGAGGATAGCCAAAAGGGAGCATCTCAGGAGATGAAAACAAAGCAGGCTGAATGAAATAAAGTTCAGTTGCCATTACAAATTAGTAACCATTGTCATTGCAAGACTGGTTAATGTACAGTTGTTCTGTTAAAGGAATGCCTTTTACTTAGAGCACATGAAACAGATGATTTCCTGTGCTCCATCTCTATAGGAGCCCTGGGGACCCATCTTTCCACTTTACTTTGTTTTGGGCCCAGGGTTCAAATTACACTCCGACTCTTGGTGAGGGGGGTTCTGGGGTGGTGGCAGCTGGAAGTCGGAAGGAGCTGCCACTGCCGCCACCACCACCTGAGCTGCTTAGAAAGATGAAAGCTGGACTGGGGAGGGGGCGCTTATAAGGGGCTCAGCCCTCCTGAGCCCCACCCTGTATTTCTAACCTTGCTTGGTCCTGCAAACAAGTTACTGCAAGGTAAACTAGGGCCTGATTTTACCGCACACTAGTTACTTAACAATACCAGCCTGTGTATACATTCTTACCTGCAGTAAATGAAAGGTAGCTTACCTCACTTAAACAGAAGAAAATATACACAGCCAGTTACTAGCCAACTAGCTTTACGTGCAATCCTAGTTTTGACATAACTCGTTACTATGCCAATACCTCTACACCAAGGGTTGTTAGACTGGTTTGCAGGCTGGATCCAGCCCGCAGGACCATTTTATTCAAGGTGTTTTGGCAGCATTTCTGTGCCAGGGGTTTTTAACTGGGTGGCAGGGAGAAGTAGCAGCATGGGCAATACAGGGAGCAGCCACTGACTGCAGCTGTGGCATTCTAGCAATGTGGGCCAGGTTGGAAGCAGCCCACACTTGGAGCTAAGCTGTGTTAAAGCAGCCCCTTGCTGTAAAGTGCTGCTGACCTCTGCCTCGCATGGCTTTTATATTATTGTAACTTCACTGGTTGAAGTGCACATACTTGAGTCTAGATACTTGTGAAGTGTACTAGTGTAAATGAAATCAGACTAGAGGCCTAGTAGTCCAGGCAAAATAAACTGGGAATGTCTTCAGAGATTTGCATTCTCTCTCTTTACACCCCCCCCCCAGTTTATTGATTTAATGTATGATTTCTTGATTAAAAGTGTGATTTAAATTGTATAATGCATGTTTAATGGGCAGTGCCATATTTATAGTTTGAAGTGCCACTTAGAGTCCTATCACATATCTATTACAGCATTGTTTTTAGGGCTACTTGAGGGGCAATAGACAGTTAATCAGGACCACTGATGTTCTGAGGAAAGAACCACAGTAGAAATAATGCATATGAAGACATAGGCAGACAAGGTTACTTGGGTGAATTTGATATCTTTTATTAGACCAACCCAAATGGTTGGAGAATAGTTATTAAGCAAGCTTTCGGGTTCAAAAACCCTTCATCAGGCTAAGGATGCTGCAGCAGTTGCTGCGTGCTCTTCCTGGATTCAGATGCATCCTTCTTAGTGGGCGTGTCTAAACATGTGCATTTACTGAACAGTAACCAAAATTACTATGCAGCATTGGCATGTCACACAGGTATCATGTGGTATCAAATTTACTCCCGATTAGTTATTGTACAGTAACACACGTCTGGGCGCCTTACTGTGCAGTTACACTGTGTGTGGACTGACTTGGGATTAATTTTAGTCCCAAATTAGTCCATACACAGCGTTAATGCACTTTAACGCCTGCATGTATAGACATTGGCCCATTCCTGTTTACTGTGCCGTAACTTTAAGCCAGCATAAATACAAACGTCACGCCCAGTATGTTTAAAACATGGCCCCACAGTACCTAGGTACAAGACAGTGAGTTAAAGGCATGGCTGTCAGCTGTAGAATTCCTCACTTTTGTGGGTTTGTGTCACAGCACAAACTTACTTCTGGCTGCAACTCTGGACTACAAATTCCAGAGGTACCTGGAAGCAGGAAGAAGTAGTGATGAGCAACCCTGAGGAGTCCTGCTGCTGTGATTCTGGATTGCAAATCCCAGAGACCTGGGAGGCAGCAGGAAGAGGAAGTGAGCACACAATAAGAGAGCTGTGCTGTTGTGCCCCCTGGCTTCTGACCTGAGCCACTGTAGGCATGTGGCTGCTTTTCCTGCATCAAAGGTAAATGTCCATTCACTTCTGTTTCACTTTAATCTATGCAACTTTAATTTGCAAAGACTGAATTTATTCAGCCTCAGGCTTTTTGAATGTGTGTACTTGGCCCTACTGACTAGATTCTAGGTATAGAAGTGATGGCACTTAACCATGAGATTCAATCAAGAGCTAAAAAGGGGAGAGAGAAAAAGCCTTAAAAAAAAAAAAAAAAAAAAAAAAAAAAAGTGATGCAATGAGTATTGTGGGCTTTCATATACTGGGCATAAGCGAAGGCAACATCATGAATATTTTGCTCTCATTAGAGCTGCTAGGCTGACACACAGAAGTGAAGGCAACAACCTCAATTGGTATAAATTATCATGCAGATGTAGACCCAGGAATGGCATCTGTAGCTAGTGTGCAAATGTGCTCATCTATGGAGCTGACAGGGTGCTTGCTCCCCAAGGTAGCATGACAGTGGTTTCTGTGGGGAATGTGAGCAAGCTAAGGATGTTTAAAGTGGTAAGCCTTTTACTGGCTGGTTTATGGGGGCAGAATGAGTCAAATAAGCTTTTCCAAACCTTATACTTCTTCTACAAGATGCTTCCAGGCCGTCATGTGAAGATTGCCTTTTAGGCCAAGCTCTGTTCAAAGCTCTAAGCTCCTCTTCTTTGTTCATGGCAAGAAGATATGGGATAAGCATATGCACAGTTCTAGACTACAAGGAAACATGGGCATGGCATGCCTGGAGACAAAGGGTTACAAACGTAATATGAATAGCTAGAAAATACTCCATTATATTTGGACATTCCTGATTAATCCAGATTAAATTTAGTTTGTTGTTGTATTGGAAAAAAAAAAAAAAAAAAAAAAGGTTTTCCTTATGTTATAGCATCATTTGGGCCCACCTGGTCCTGATTTGCATTTAACCTAGAGACTGCTCTATCTAGAAATTGCTCTGTTGTGACCAAATTGATTTATACATCGATTGAGTTAAATTGGTGCAACTCCCTTGTGGGAATACACTTAAAATCAGTTTAGGGGTGAGTAACACTGATTTATCTCAATTCAGTTTAAAGAGATTTTGCAGTAAATGAGAATCATGCAGGAAATTAAAGTGATTTTTAAAAACTGGGCATCACACTAAAGGAGTATTCTGAGATATAAGCTACGAGTCTGATTTTTCAAGGTGCTTAGCAACTCCTGCAAAGGACTGAATGTTCTTAAGCCCTGTCAATGAGACCTGAAGATGTTCAGTATCTGTAAGTGCTCAGCACTTCTCAAGATCAGGCCTGTATTGTACCTCCTTGTGTATTTCATCGTGTATAATTACCTCTGTGCCAGCCAAACAGAAGCCTCAGGTCTGACGTACACTTGTTTTTCAGAAAGCATCGGCTAAGTGCAGCCCTTAGAATATTTTGGAATTCTGACTGATAAGGAAGGAGGTCTTTTTTCTTTCTTTTTCTGGAATGCTCAATTCTCACATGGGAGTTTTCCTTTTTAGGGAAGAATAAAGGACAGGAAAAAAAAAAGATGGAGATAACATTTTTTCAAACAAAAACAACCCCTCCCCCACCAATGTACATTAGGCCTGAAAAATGCTACGAGTTATGTAACTCTGAAAGTGTTAGGGCAACATGTACTGTAGAGCACATTTTCTTTGTTCCTAAAAGCAGTGCTGCTATCACTTCTGTGTCTGTTGCTGAAGGGGATATACAGTCAGGTCATGCCTTTCAACTAGATAGGCATACCACCCCTGGCCATGTGGTCATATTAGCTGGTCTCTTGCTTAGCTCTGATGATGTATGGATATACTAACAGGAAGAAGCTCTTTACTCCATTCCCACTCAGAACTCCTACATATGACTAGTCAGGATTTAGCCTTTTGTAAAAGATATAGGGTAAAAAGTAATTTAATTACAATATAACTTTAAAAAGGGTAAATTTTCATACCTTGTAGGCCAAGTTGTTTATAACCCCTTGAAAATAAGTGATAAGACTGATATACCATATTTAATCAAATATAGAATGAGGTTTTTTCCAACTATCAGCATGGGGGAAAAAGCTCCTCATCTAGCATTTGCATGCAAGAAAACCTCATTAAGTACACTGTCTATCATTGAAGTCCTGCCAAATACAGACAACATAGAGCATGGCTATAAAACACATGGCCCATACTGGGCAATCATAAAATCATAGAAAGCAAGGGTTGGAAGGAACCTCAGGCAGTCCTCTAGGCTGAAAGCAGGACCACCCCCACCTATATCATCCCAGCCAAAGCTTTGTCGAGCCAGGTTTTAAAAACTTCCAAGGATGGAGATTCTACAACCTCTCTAGGTCGCCTATTCCAGTGTTTTACTACCTTCCTAGGCAAAGTAAAGGCAGTCAAAAAAGCCAGAGGCTGAATCTATTCAATCTTCACAGGTTTCTTCAAGCTGCATAGATTTAACCAATAATGAAGCAAACTGATGTTAACTAAATCAGTTAAGTTTCATACTACATTCATCCAGGTCTATCTTAAACTGGTTTCAGCCATTTTGAAATTGGTTTATATGCACTGAACTTCTGTCGTGTTACAGGTTTAAACCAGTTTGCGTGTAATGTCTGCCCCTAGCTCTAGTGAGAGAGTTTTTCCTAATATCTAAATTACACTGCCCTTGCTGCAACTTGAAACTAGTGCTCTTTGTTCTGTCATCTTCCACCACTAATAACAAATCTCGCTCCATCCTCTTTGGAGCCCCGCTTCAGGTAGTTGAAGACTGCTATTAAATCCCCTCTCAGTCTTCTCTTCTCTAGACTAAATAAGCCCAGTTCCCACAGCCTCTCCTCATAAGCCATATACCCTAGTCCCTTATCCATTTTTATTGCCCTTGGCTGGGCTCTCCAATTTGTCTACATCCTTTCTGTAGTGCGGGGCCCAAAACTGGACACCTAACTTCTGGATGTGGCCTCACCAGTGTCAAATAGAGGGGAATAATCACTTCAGGTTATCTGCTAGCAATGCAGCCCAGTATTCCATTAGCCTTCTTTGTAGCAAGGGCACACTGTTGGCTCATATTCAGCTAATTGTCCATTGTAACCCCAAGTCCTTTCCTGCAGAGCTGCTGCTTAGCCAGTCAGTCCCCAGGCTGTAGCAGTGCATGGGATTGTTTCATTATAAGTGCAGGACTTTGCACTTGTCCTTATTGAACCTCATGAGATATCTTTTGGTCCAATTTATCAAGGTCTCTCTGAATCCTAGCCCTACCCTTCAGTGCATTTACTACTCCCCTCAGCTTGGTGTCATTTGCAAACTTGCTGAGGGTACACCCCATCCAATCTTCCAGGTCACTGATGAAAATATTGAACAAAACCAGCCCCAGAAGTGACCCTTGGGGCACTCTGCTTGATACCAGCTGCCAATTAGACATCAAGCCATTGACTAGTACCCTCTGAGCCCAATGATCCAGCTAGTTTTCTACCCACCTTACAGTCCCTTCATCCAACATGCACTTCCTTAGCTTGCTTATTAGAATGTTATGGGAGGCTATTAGAAACCTTGCTTAAGCCAAGGTATATCACATCCACTGGTCTCCCCACATCCACAGAGCCAGTCATCTCATCACAGAGGGCAATCAGGTTGGTCAGGCATGACTTGCCTTTGATTAAACTATGCTGACTGCTCCTGACCAATTTTTCCTCCTTCAAGTGCTTAAAAACAGATTTCTAGAGAACCTACCCCATGATTTTTCCAAGGACTGAGGTGAGACCGACTGGTTTGTAGTTCCCTGGATCCTCCTCCTTCTCTTTCTTAAAGATGGGCACTGGATAATTGCCCTTTTCCAATCATCTAGGACCTCTCCCAATTGCCATGGGTTTTCAAAGATTATGGCCAGCAGCTCTGCAATCACATTAGCTAACTCCCTGACCCCAGCCTATGTATCAAGCCCCTAGCCCCTGGCAGGACTCCAGACACTCTCGTGCCCTTGGGCATGGCTGGGACCCCCATACCAACCCTTCTAGTCCCAATCACAGACCACTGGTAAACTATAACAAAGGAATAAGCCCTTTGGCTATAACACCAACTAACCCACTCTGGGTTTGAACATAAACAGCAACTACCTGCCTGTATAACCTGGCTTCCCCTTATCCTGGGTCACATTCCTCTGCAAAGCAGCAGTCTGTTTGCCTCCCCCAAGGCAGCACCAGAGCCAGCTAGGAGCTGTCCTGGCCCCTCCTGCTCTACAGCTTCTTCCACCATAGCCTCCAAAGCCAGACTCTGGCTCAGGACCTGGGTTTATATGGCTGGAAGCCACACCCCTTTTTGGTTACACTCCCTGAGCTGTTGTAAGTGTTTCCTGAGTAGGCTAGCTAACTAGCCTCCAGTGCAGCGTATTGCTGCTCTTCTCGCTGCTGCAGGGCCTGTGCTTCCCAATTAGGGTTCTGCCCTGTTGCATTATTGCAGAGTAACTAGCTCTGTGATAAGCACTCCTAACCTCTGCCTCTTCCCCTGGTTGGCTGTTCTCCTTCTAGCCAGTTCTGCCTGCTACTGTTTTCTCCTCAAGTAACAGGAGCCTTCTGGCTCTCTGTTATACTTTCTCATTTCTAATTATTCCTGTTTCTTCATCAGCCTTAAATATCTGGCAAACATCACCAAAAAGGGCCTCCAAAAGTTCACCCAGAATCCTTCTGTCTCCCCCTCTCTCAGCCTGTCACATGTGATTAGTGTGGCCAAGCCCTCCATGCGGTGGAGCCAGACCAGGCTGCCTTGTGCCTCACCTGCATCTAAATATTTGGAGGATCCCAGGACTCCTGATGAAAAAACCCAGTTCCAGTCATGAGTGAGAGGCTAATTAGCATATGGATCCTTGTAGCGGGGGTATCTTGAGTACACACGCATACTGAGCAGTGCTGAGCTATGAGGTCACCAATGGCTTGAAAATGCTGTTGACTCTGCTGGGGCTCAGTCCAATAAACAGGGGTAGATCAGGGGTTTTCAACCTTTTTTAATAAGTGTACCCCTGGCAGCCAGACACGGAGCGCGGGGGCGGGGGGGGTGGAGGTTGGGGAGGGGCAAAGCACACAGCCAGATGTGGAGTGGCAGCAGCACAGGTTGGTGGGTGGCGGCTGTGGCTGCTGCGTGTGAGCTCTGCCCTGCCTGGTGTCCGGCTGGCCAGGTGGCACCTCTGCGGCTCACAGGGGGGTGCTGCTTGCCTCACCCCCCCCCCCCAGACCTGCTCCTGGGTGGCGGCAGCCCAGGGTGGTGGGTGGTGGCGCTCCATCCCCACCAGCCCGCACATACCCCTTAGGGCCTTCCCAACTACCCCTTGTATGCATACCCCTGGTTGACAACCCCTGTGATAGATCATAAGCCTTTTGGCTTTGGACTACTGTCATGCATAGTGGGCATGTCTACACATTGCCCTATGGTGATGTTGTTAATATACCATGCGTTAGTACACCCTTTTGGTACTTCCTTTAGTACTGTGCCATGCTTTAGTACTTCCTTTAGTACTTCTTTTTGGAAGTAATAAAGCATCGTGCAGTAACTGCCTGTACTGCACTGTACGTGTGGTGCACGGTTATTTTTAGCAGCTACTTCGCCATAGTGGTGTGCTATAATGGGGGAATGTGCCACTATGGTGAAGTAGCTGCTGGTCACATGTAGACACCTGTGGCCACTACATCGCTGTAATGCATTGCTACAGTGATGTAGCTTTAAGTGTAGCTATGCCCTCTTTGTACCATATATAAGTAGGTTTAAAACTACTGCTTAAAAGTGTGTTTGTGGAGTATCTATGCTAAAACTTGTAACAGTTTCCAAAAAAAAAAGGATAAAATGCATCGTCTGAATTAATTATTCTGTGGATACCCATAATAATTTGTCTCTATGCCAATTATTAGAGGCATGTTTATTTCAAAGCCACACTTTTCAAATTTCCCCTCGCTTCCGTGTGCTCAGGGAGAACAGGATCTGACAGTAAGAGTGGGGGGCAGGGGCTCCAGGGGGGAAAAGTTTTTTTGTGGGGGGCAGAGGGCAGGGGGGCCACTTGACCACTTCAGATTTATTTTTCCTGTGGTAGCAACGGGATGCGGATAAATTCAAAGTTAGCTTCCAATAATTAGATTCCATACATGGAAAACTTCTAAAAATATATAATTTTTTCAAATATCGAATCTAATTATTTGGGGGGGTTGTCTTATATTTAAGTAAATAAGGTAACTTTAACCATAATTCAAGAACTTTAACCATAATTCTGAGGCTAAATCAAGAGGGGGAATTATTTTGGCTGGAGCGCCACGTAACAAGTTTTGATGAACTCTTGAGGGCTGCAGGGGTACCCCCAACCTTTGATGGGTGTCCCACCCCCTGGTCGCCATCTTGGAACTGTAAGTCCCACCCCTAATCCCTAACCTTGGCCATCAGAAGTCCCAGAAGTACTCCTTTTGGGAGGGAGGGTGCTACCATCTTGAAACCAGAAAAATAATCATATTCTAAAAAAAATCAAACATCTACTATCACTTTTTAAATTTTAAAAATATTTTTGTCTTGATTTATGTGCATTTGTGTAGAGTATCTAGAGGTGATTTCACAATAGCTCAGTCTTACAGTCTTAAGACTACAGAATACTGTCTTATTCTTGTATATTGTGTGTGGGAGGGTAAGGGGGTGTATGTGGGGGGTATGGTTAGGAAGTGGGTATGTGTGTGTGTATGGTGGGGGGTGGGGAGGGGGGTGGGGAGGGTGTAGAGGGGTGTGGGGTATGTGGTTAGGGGGCTGTGGGAGGGTGTCAGTGTGTGTGGGATTATGGTGGGGGGGTGGGAGTGTGTGTGGGAGGGTGTGGGTGTGTTTGGGGTATGGTGGGTGTGGGAGTGTGTGTGGGGACTGTGAAAAGGTGCGGGTATGTGGGGGGTTATGGTGATGGGTGGGAATGTGTGTAGGGGCTATGGGAGGGTGTGGGTGCATTTGGGGGTATGGTGGGAGATAGGGTATGGGTGTGAGTGTGTGTGGGGGGTCCTCAGAGTCCCGGGAGTGTGCAAGTCCCTAGATCAGTGGGTAGTGGCAGGAAGTGGGCCCAGCCCCATAGTGCACAGCTCCCCACACTCCCACCCCAGGCCCAGCCACAGGTGACAGCAGCGTGTGGGGCCAGCCCCACCTGGCCCTGTAACATGCAGCTCCCACCCAAGTCCCTGGCTTCACGTGTTGGCAGTGGGCACGTGCAGCCCCACCCAGCCCAGTAGCACTCCCACCCGAGTCCCCAATCACATGTGGTGGTGGGTGTGAGGCCAGCCCCACAGCCCCATAACACACAGCTCTCACACTCCTGCCCAAGTCCCTGGCTTCTAGTGGTGGCAGCATGTAGGACCAGCCCAGCCTGGCCTGATAGAGCTCCCACCAGAGTCCCCAGCCACACATGGTGGCAGGGTGCAGGGCCAAGCCCACCCAGCCCAAAAGCTGCAGCTCCCACACTCCCACCCTAGTCCCTGGCTGCACATGGTGGCAGCATGTGGGGCCAGCCCCACCTGGCCCCATAGCATGTGTCTCTCGCATGTGTCTCCACCTGGCCTCATAGCATGTGTCTTCCGCCCAAGTCCTCGGCTGTATGTGGTGGAAGCATGTGGGGCCAGCCCAACCAAGCCCCATAGCACGCAGCTCCTGTGCTTCATCCAGAGGGGCATAGTGCATGGCTCTCTGCATGTCCAGCCCCTTCCCTCCCAGTGGGAGTCCCTGGCTGTGACCCGGTGGGGCCCATACTTGAATGCCCAGGCTTGCAGGCAGGGAGGCTGGGAACAGCTGTAGGGTGGTCAGGCCCCTGAGCACCCCCTAGCTCAGGGCTGGGGTGGGTCAGGCCAGGATGGGCTGGGGCTGGGGGGGGCGTTACTTAGCAATAAGAGTGGCATCTCCTGCATGGAGGCACCAGCTTGCAGAGTGGCAGGGAGGGCCTGGGTTTACACAGGGCTTATGGAGGGGCCCAGTGGGCCGGATGGAATTGGCCAGGGGCCCAGATCCAGCCCCGCGGACTGTACTTTGTCTGCCCCCAGTCAAAATCATCTGCATTTGAGAGATTCCTGACCTTTTCCCGTTGATTAAGTCTGCAAACACATTTGGCATGAAGTGCTGTAGTAGCAATGATGAAGTAAAGGATTTTAGGTTAGAGGGCAGAAAACTTTATCACTATGGTCACTTTTCCAGGAAGGATCTGCAGGCTGATTGCCACAAACCTTTCCAAATAGGTGGGAAACCTGAAGAGGTCAATTTCTCCCTTTTTTGATTGCACAAGCTACTTTCTCAAGAAAAATGTGGTAGTCCTTACTTTTGTAGCACTGTCTGTGCTAAAGCAGTGAGTGAATACTTATCCACTGACTTTTCTGCCTCTGTAGTTGTTTTTCCTTTTCACAGTATCCTTACCATATTTTATTAGCTCCTGACTGCTCTGTGTCTTCCTTTAAATTAAGTATAGTCTTTTAAAATATTAAATTCCAGAAGCAAATACAGTTGCTGCAGCAGATAAAAGATTACCTACAGGCTTATGACAGATATGTTTTGAACATAAACCACAAATAAAGCAAGCATTTGCCAACTATTATACACAATCAGCATTGGGACCCAGACTGCGATCAGGAAAAACATATTTATAGGGACCATGTAATTAGTGAAATAGTTTATAGAAATCTACTTGAACAATAGTGGTACATTTGCATTTTTATAGAAGTTAATTTAACATACTACTGCAGCATCTACACACCTTCCATAAACTTTTTTTACATAAAAAAATGTGTAATACCAGGCCTAGTACTTACTACTTTGAGTAATTCTGTTGACTCCAGAAGTTGATATTTGCAGGCTGTGGCTGCTGCTCAGTGTCAAACTAAATACCATTATTTAACGAAAGAGCCTATATTTTCATAGGAAAGGCATATTTTGGTTCTTAGGCAGCTCAGATGCCCATTCAGTATCTTCCTGAATGGTGGTAAGCATGTACCTCATTATAATCTGTTCAGTAATAAAAAAAATCATTTTTATGTCATTCAGCAGAAATGTACAGTAAATGGGATTCAGAGGATTAATGCATGAAGGAAATGTCAATGTTAAATCTATAGACAGTCCCTTTAGTACTGCACACCATAAATTCAAAGCAAGAGAGTTTGCAGACTTGCCAGAGAAGGAAAAATTGAGGAATTAAACAAATCATAACTCAATCTTTGTGCCTTGGGTGCATACATTTTCTTTTTTTTTTTCTATATATTTTTATTTAAGAACCATACATCTACAGTGAGAGGGGAAGAGCACAATCATTAGTCCATAAAGTTGGGCTTTCTTATACTTATGCTGCCATAGCAAAGCTGTCTCAGCTGCTCTGGTCTGAAGCAGTGCTAGTAGACTTTTTTACCAACACTGAGCTATTTAAGTTACTCATAGTGTGTCTTCACTGGGTATAGGAAGAGACAGGCTAGGCTTTGTTTCCCTTCTGACAAGGGAAGTCTGTATTTAATGCAGTCCAAAGCAACTGGACTATAAAGTTTGCAGCTTCACAGTTGCTATTTTCAGATATCTTTTAAATATATTCTATTTTACAACAACCTTCAAAATAAGCATGCCTTTCTAGTTAAACATCGCACTCCTTGAACTTGATTTTCTAGACAAAGCCCTCAATTCTGCAATGAGATTCACAGCGGGAGAACTTGCTCTTAATTTCTTTAAATGGGACTCCACACAGGTACCTGGGTCTGCCCACAAGAATATATCACAGCCTCAGGACATTAGTGTGTAAAATACATGTGGAATTGTGTGTTTAGGACAGTGATTTTCCTTTTAAGTATGCTGAACATTAGTGATGAATATTAGCTCTATTAGGTGTGCACATGATTCACTAGCCAAACCCAGAGATTTCAAACATGAGTCCATAGTATCAAAAACATTCTGATCTGTTGTAGTCTTTTTTAGTTCTTTGCAACAAAAGAATTGCTGTATTATTTTTCTGTAATCAAAGAAGGAATGAAATTAGCTTTTGAAATAAGGCACGGCTAAATTCAGAAGTTATGGAGGGGTGCCTTGAGTCTAAAAATGTTAAAAACCACTGGTCTAGGAACATGTCTTTACTACTACCTGCCACTGTTCCCAAGCCTAGTCTTTGGCATAAATGTACCAACCATCCACATAAAACCACCCTAATTTACCCCCATGCAGTAGTTCAGCCTGCCTTCAAAATCCTTCCTGAAGGTTGAGCCCAAGATCAAACTTCCTCTGAGTCTACCCCTCCCAACAGTGTATTCAGAGTGCTCTTGGGCTAACAGCTGAAAACACAGGAAGTCCATGAGCACTTGACTTGTGGCCTTTTTGTATCCTACTTCTTGTTTCTTCTGCCTGTAATCAGAGCCAAGCACAGAAGCAGAAACAGCTGTAAGCAGACTGATTCTTGGAAGGGTTTGAGCATGGCCCTTCTAGGAATCAGTCCACCCCACTACTTGTCTCGGTTTGTGCTTGCTGCACAGCTGAGACAAGGTAATGTGGAAAGGGAGGGTCAACTTATGTAGCTTGGGCTAGTTAAGAGCAATCCTTAGTATTGACCCTAAACAGATTATAGACATAGTTTATTCACATAATAACTGTGAATGCCCACACAATTTAGGCACTTTGCTCACACTATTGCCTTTGCAGAAACTATGGACAGTTTAGTACCTAAGTCAGCATTTCTGCACAAATTACCTAATGGGTGTGTACAATTATTGTAGTTAGACATGCAAATGGGGCACATCAATGCACATGCATTTGTCTATGTATATGGTTTATAGAATGAGATCAGCAGAAATCATCTATTTTACCTGAAGTGAAAAATACAGCCACCTTTCCTCTATTCTCTTCTGTAGTTTGGACATAATCATGAAAGGAGAGCAGTATGAACTCTCTTGCTTGTGAATGAGGATTGAGGCTCAAAGAGCATGAAAATGAGATGGCAAAATGGGGTTGCTTCAGTCTGTTCCTAACAGCTGTCTTCTGAGAGTAGTGATCTAAAGAAACGTGTATCAGCTGTTTCAAGGCTGTTTGACTTCTAAGTAGCTGGGGGCTGAATGGCTGTGAGATGCACTAGGGTGAGCCACAGGCCCCTGGGGCAGTATACCACGTGGATGCCACCATCACTGCACCATTCACCTGTGCTTGCCTCATTCACTGCTGCACCCAATGGAGCTCCTCACCACCACTGCACTGTGTACCCATTCCCCACTCCCACTGCTGCACTTCATGCCCATGTGGGCCATTCCTTCCTCAACATTGCACCAGGAGTCTGCACCCTCACCTCCCCAACACCGCTGTACTGCACACATGTTCAGGCCCAACCTCACCCGCAGCTTCCTGAGCCTTGCCATGCTGCACTGTTCAGCCCCCTGGGATGGGCGCAGGCAGCAAAGCTGGGGGAGGGAGCTGGAGACTCCGGCTGCTCTAGCTGCTGGAGCAATGGCAAGAGTAATGGAAACTGGGAGCTGCAACTTAGTCCCTTTCAGGTAGGTTGGCCATCATAGAGGACATTCTGGTTTTCTGCTGCTCTGTCCTCTGTCCTCTGTTGATACAAAAACCCAATGCCTTTATATCCTCAATTTTTCTTTTCAAGAGAAAAATTGAAGACATAAAGGTGTCCAGTTTCTTGTCAAAAGAAGACAACCGGACTGTCCTCTATGATGGCCAGCCTATTCACAGGCCACATGCGGCCCACAGGCCACCAGTTGAACAGCCCTGAAATATTTCATTGTGCATACAGGTTGTTAGTGCAAGGAGTCCTGCCTGCTATCAGCCTTAAAACTGCATTTGTTTTAATTGTTAAAGAAAGCAGATTCCCATAACTCTAAAAATATTCTTTTCACTATTTCAGAATCAAATAGAATGAAAATTCCACATTAAGTATATGCATGCCTTTTAAATGCATACAAAATAACGAGGAGCAACTTCTGGGTTTTTTGTACCTCTTGGAGCTGGGTCTATGACCATAACACTCTGAGAGGAAGTACTTGATTTGCTAATTCCATGGAGATTGTTCACAGGGTAAAGTACTGCTCCAGGTGAATAAGGATGGCAGAATCTGGCCCTTTAGAGATTTAAGGCAGTTATTGTTTCTTTAATGAGCTACTTTTAACAAGCACTGAGGTAAACAGGTGGTCAGAGATGAACAGGTGAAAGAGTATATTTCCGGGAGGAAAAAAGAAAAAACTTCTGGTTGAGAAAAAAAAATAAAACTTTTGCTTCATTCAGGTGGGTTCAAACTAGCTGTGAAATCAAGGACTCAGTAACTGATCAAGGCAAACAAAAATAATCCAGGTGGCAAGCCTGATGAGATATGACCTTGTTCAAAATCAATAGACTGTTCCCCTACCACCAAGCACAACTGACTCTCGAATGAGTTTACTTCAACACAGGCATTTCCCTCACAACATTAACATTTTAATTGCTTGTGCAGGATTTTCTGGAAAATTAAACCAGCAATATTTGAACACACACAGGGTACACTCCCCTGCAGGTTTGAAACCTCTCCACCTATGATTTAAAGAGCTGTAAACACATACTGCCACCTAAAGGAAAGATGAAGCATTTTCATTAAAATGTACTTGCAAAATACTCCTTTCTCCATATAGTTCTGTTTCTATTTTAAAATGTATTTTTATTTACAATTGACAGCTTTTTCAATGGCTTGTGTATGATTCCTCAGCCTCTCTTACTAAAATTATCTGAAATGAGGACCATCCACTTTATTTCTCAGCTGTCATATGCAAGACAGTGTGCCTGATCCAAAGACTGTGAAAGCAAAGGAAGCCTTTCCGTTGACTTCAGTGGACTTTGGATCAGACCATAAATTAAGGAACCTCGCCTGGAGACACACAGTTCTGCCTTGTTAAGATGAGGAAACTTTATGTTCTCTAGATATGGACAATGAGCACAGTCAGCAGTGTCCAAATATATCCTTAATAAGGATAAGTTTGAGAACATAAAATATTTGGTAATGTCAGTAAGTTCCCAGTAGAGAGGTACCCACAATATACAGCTGATACTCAACTGGCAGTAACTGATATGTCTACTGAGAGATTCATTGCAAAAGCTGAACAGTTATGAAGAATGAGCTGACTCCCCTCTCTGACACAGTGGTGCTCAAGGTTTTGGTTCAGTTACACCTCCACCACCACCACCACCACCACACAGTCCCATGTGCCAAGATCAAATGCCAGGGTCCCCATGTAACCCCCACCCAGCCCCATGAACTGGGATCAGGCCCCACACTGTCCTGTGTGTCCAATCTAAAGTGCAGGGTCATGGCCAGCAGGGCTCTCCATAGATGGCAGTGTTGGGGGCCAAATCTGGCTCACATTGCCAGGGGTTGGGCACCCCTATTCTAAAAGATGGGGTTCATCTGAATCAGGATGGAAGTGCATTAGTTAGTTAGCATGGGGAAACCTGACACAATCCACTTGAGGGAATTGTTCTGTTGGTAGATGCAAAAACTAAAACTGCTCATGTATGAAGTTATATGGAGACTTTAGCACAATCTTACTCTATGGGTATCAGCCTTGCAGCCTGACCTTTGGCCTATGACTTTTTTTATACTGCACTTAAATGTTTGGTATGATTCCATTTGCCAAAGCAAAAGTCAGTTGTCAGACAAAAGGAAAATATTGTCAGAGAAATCATCTTTGCTGAGTGTTTATAACTGACGCATGGCTAATATTTCTATAAGACTGCACAAAATTTATAAATCCATGTGTTGAGTGGGAGGAAGCATTTTTTATTTGATAGGACATAATGTACATATGTTCCACTGTGATACAAACTATTACCAGCACAAGGCTCCAGTGAAGTGGTAAGGTGACTAGCAGGATAGATTTAATTTCTCCTAAATCCAGGTTTTCAAGGGAGGGAGGGGGTTGAAACTCAGTTTAAGAGTTGAATAGATTTATCTCCTATGCTTGTGAAACATGCTTCTCAAATGTTTCATTGTACATGTACTGACATATGAACTGCAAATAAAACATGACTAGAGACTGTTTAGGGAAGGACCAATGTTCCCTCTAAGGAGCAGCAGTCTGTGAGCGCATCACCTTGGTCTGGTGTGGGACACTTACTGAAGGGGGCTGAGGGCTGAGGGCAGGGGGCTGGTGGCTGGGGCTGGAACTGGGGGCTGGGGCCAGATGCCAGGGGCCAGGGGCTGGATCCAGGGGCCAGGGGCTGGGGCCAGGAGCCAGGGGCTGGGGTCAGAGGCCAGGGGCTGGAGCCGGGGGCCAGGAGCTGGGGGCCAGTGGTTGGAGCTGGGGCCAGGGGTTGGGGGCTGGGGGCTGGAGCCAGAGCCTGGCGCAGGCTTCCAGCTCCAGGGAAGTGCTCTGCTTGCCTGCATCAGGGCCAGGGACTGGAGCACTTCCCTGGAGCTGGCAGAGCCCGCACCAGCTGCCCATGCCAACCTCCATCCCTGCCTTGCCTCACTTCACCTCGGGGAGAAGCTGCTGCCTGCCCCAGTGAGGCTCTGCTGGCTCCAGGACACTGCTCCACTCCCCAGCCCTGATGCCACGTGCCTCCTCACTCCCCAAGGTGATGCAGGGGAGCAGAGCAGTGTCCCGGAGCTGGTGGAGCCTCACTGGGGCAGGCACCGGCTCCTCCCCGAGGTGAGACAAGGCAGAGATGGAGGCTGGTGCAGGGGGCTGGCGCAGGCTCCTCCAGCTCTGGAGAAGTGCTCCAGTCCCCGACCCTGGTGCGGGGGAGTGAAGCACTTCCCCGGAGCCCACGGAGGCCACACCAGGTTCCTGCCCCAGCCTCTCCTGGTGCAAGGCCTTGAAAAGCCAGTGCATGGCCACACTTTTAGTTGTGCGCGGCCACGCATGTGCACACCTTAGAGGGAAACTTGGGAAGGACCTGCCACATTTTAGCCCAATAGTCTAGTGGTTAGGGCATGTGCCCAGGGAATTGGAGATCCAGGTTGTAGACTTCACCCAGAGGCGGTTTAATTGTGTATCTCCCACTTCCCAACACAGTGCCCTAACCACCACAACATGGCCCTTCAGGGTGAAGGGCATGTTCTACCCCACTGTTCAAGTGGGCCTACTGGGCATCCAAGAGCAGCCATACGGCTTACACCAGGCTATTCATAAATGCTGTGTTACATCAATTATATATAAATTATAGAAGCCACAGGAAATGAGCTCAGAGCAATGGATGCTTTTCTAGAGTGAAAGAGCTTTTCTAGAGCGAAAGAGGTCCTGTATTTCGACCCCTGATTAGTGATATTAGCATAACTAGGGGTGGGTGAGTATGGCACCAGCCCCAGCCACTATTTTAGAGGGGGCACCAGAATGGTGACCCTTGGGAGGTGCGTACTGTGGCTGCAGCGGTAGCAGCAGACCCATGAAGTAACAACTGCCTGTGTGCAGTAAGACTTTGGTGCTTGTCATCCCTGCCTTTCCCTCCAGTGCTCAGCACTTGCTCTTGGGTATTTCTGCCCAGGGAACCAAAATTGCTAGTTAAGCCTCTGACAAGTGGTACAGAAATTATCCTACTGTGCCTACTCATATTATCCAGTGACTACTGAACACAAAGTGCCAAAACACCACTGGGAGTAAGAGGGAAATGTTGAACCTGGCTCTTCTCCCTGGGGAAGTGCCCTAACCCATAGGTTATTGGGCAAAACAAAGGGGGACCATCTTCTTCTCCTTCATTTTGTGTAATTTTCATGGAGTTACACTCCTTCTTCAGGGAAGTAGGATCAAAACACCATGGGAATGACCCAAAATGGCACGTCTGTTTTTAAATTTAGTTGTGTAAATGCAGTGTATTCATCTAAAGATGGAGTTGAACTTGGACCGAGGTAGCTCTGCAAAAATAAATTTGATCTTGTTCTACACCAGGATATTCGTAACATGTTATGTAAATCTGCACAATTACATTAATTATATAATATACTCTATAGTAGTGCCAGAGTGATATAGCCATGATGGTCCAATAATTATGTGAGGGGCAAGGATATCTTAGGGTGATATCTCTTATTGGAACAACTGTGTATTTAGGATAGAGTTAGACAAGCTTTTGAAGGCAAGACATTCTTCCTCAGGTCACTATATAATTTATAGAAATTATAACTACTGATTTGATCAGTATCTTCTTCCACTTAACTCTTTACATTTCTTCTAAACTTTCACAGTAATTGACTATTAAAGGTCCCATCCGCAGGCACAATGTGGGTGTTTTTATGTATGCTCTGGGGGTTGGCGCTTTAATTACAGCAGATCCAAGAGCCACTCCAGTGAAACATCTCATGTATCAGTGTCCCCACATTTCAAAATGGCGGCAGGAGTGCTTTTACTAAAGCTCATCAAAGGAGCTTTAGATAAAGTTCCTCTATCGCCATTTTGAAGTGCAGGGATGCTAATACACAAGACACAGGGGCTGGCTGGAGCACGCTAAATAGCATGCTGTAGTAGATTTGATTAATCTGCTGGAATTACAGTGTGTCAGAGCAGTCTCCCTGCACATCTACAGGCACCCCATGTTTCTTTAGTACCAGAGACCACTAAGGAACTTAGCCTGAATAGTTGAGCCTTGTGTGTATCTCTTAGGAGAGCAAACTTGTGGTTCCTGAGCCTTCTTATTAAATGGTGGAAGAGTTCAGGCACCAGTAAGCATTCCCTTTCTCCCCCTTCCTCCTCAAGCAAGTGAAAATATTCTGCCTGAGTCAGCTGAATAAATCAGTGCACTGGGTCCTCCTCACCTGCTTGTAATGCAAATAGGAACCAGTAGCCACTGCCTGGCCTTTGTATATCTATTTAGTTGATGGCTTTTCTGTGGAAACAGGTCAAAAGGGTATCTCTTGATTCCCAATGTGGTGTTGATCTGACACTGACCTCCATTTACACAAGCTACCATAACTGTGTTATAATGACTTTCAGCCAGTACCAGTTGATAATAAATGCAACAAAATAATTTGGGGTTTACCAAATGCTGAGGCACTCTGTGCTACTTGGCCATGTACATCCATTCCTGCTTGGTGGTAAGTAGAAACTAACCCCCAGTGAAAGAGAAGCGAGTTACTGTAATTTAGCTTTTACCACAGGTTGGAGCAGTCATGGCAGAGCAGTTGATGAGCAGTAAATTCGGACCTTCTACAGTACATTGTTCATATATCAATATCCTTAAAAAATAAAGGGCTTGATACTCTTCTTGCTTACATCACTTTGCTGTCCAACTTTTCTGGAGGAATTCTTGATTTTCACTGGAAGAGAATCAGATGTTTTCATTCCATCTTTTCATGTCATAGTTTCATAGTTTCATAGTAGCTAGCGTCAGGAGGGACCTGAACAGATCATCTAGCCTGACCCCCTGCCACAGGCAGGAATGAATGCTGGGTTCACAAGATCCCAGACAGGTGATCATCTAACCTCTTTTTGAATTTGCCCAAGGTAGGGGCGAGGACCACTTCCCTGGGAAGTTGGTTCCAGATTTTGGCCACCCTAACTGTAAAATATTGCCTTCTGATCTCTAACCTAAACCTATTCTCCATCAGCTTATTACCATTGTTCCTCATCACCCCAGGTGGTGCTGGGGAGAAAAGGGCTCTACCTATTTGCTGATGATCTCTCCTGATGAGTTTGTAGGCAGCCACCAGGTCCCACCTCAGCCTCCTCTTGCTGAAGCTGAACAGGTTCAGGTCCCTCAGTCTCTCCTCGTAGGGCCTGCCCTGCTGCCCTCTCACCAAATGGGTGGCCCTCCTCTGAACTCTCTCCAGGATAGCCACATCCTTTTTAAAGTGCAGCACCCGGTACTGGATGCAGTACTCCAATTGTGGCCTGACCAAAGTCGCATAGAGGGGGAGTATCACCTCTCTGGACCTTTGGATGCATGACAAGGTATGGCTGGCCTTGCTGGCTGCGGTCTGGCATTGGCGGCTCATGTTCATCTTGGAGTCAGTAATGACTCCAACATCCCGTTCCGCCCCTGTGCTTTCAAGAGGGGAACTCCCCAGCCTGTATGTATGCTGTGCATTCCTTCTCCCAAGGTGCAGCACCCTGCATTTGTCTATGTTAAACCCCATCCTATTCACATCTGCCCACTTTTGTAGTCTGTCTAAATCTAGTTGCAGCCTCTCTCTTCCTTCAAATGTGTCCATCTCGCCCCACATTTTAGTGTCATCAGCAAACTTGTCACCAGTTCAAAAGGCTGGGTAGGTGGGACAGGGTTGCAGAGCTGTTTAAGAATAGTGCATGCATTTTCAGGACCCTTGTGGAAAAATGGTCTTTGAAGAGCAGTAAAGGTAGCCTCAAGGGATATATATCTGTGATGAATCTGTTCAGCCACTGGGTGCCAATGTTGGCTCACATTTGATAAACAGATGCAACTTTCTATGGGAGCAGCAATTTTTAAACCTAAAAGATGTTCCAGGTTTCAAAACCTTGGGGGGCAGGGGCTTAATAAATATCCTCAAGGGTTTGTGACATTTTATTAGAACTAAACTACAGCTAGAATGTCAGGAAGTTAGTAAAGGGCTGTGAAATATGTGGACTCCTGGTTTAACAAAAGAAAGACTAAGACCCTTAATGAAATGGGTTTGCTTAGAATTATAAATCCATGAGCCTACTTCTTATAATGATTAATGGTAAACCACTGTTTTAACTTTGCATCAAATAATGAGTTGTGCCTGAAAAGCTTCATTAATCATCATATGAAATAGGCTTGCCAATTCATTACTTCAGGGTCGACATGTGCTAAACAGTTCAGCAAATTTCAGGATTGGAGTGGACTTTAGGCTGGGCCTGGCTTGAAAGGATGCAGACAATATAGGGGGTCTATTACATGTTTTGATGTGTTGGGATGTATGAGCTAGGAATACCACTTCATTTGATGTCTTCCTCTTCTGTTCTCTTCCTGTCCCCTCTTCCACATAATCTTTTGTGTAATTGTAGTCATAGCACAATAAGCAGAAAAAGCACATCATCCAGTTCTATATTTGGGTCCATATTCTTTTTCCTGTAGCCAAGGACAAAGCCAAGGCCCCCTTGACTGGGGACCTTGCAGAGAATATGACCCAAATACTTTTCTGAGGCACACAGGCCCCATTCCTTTCAAACACATACGTGGATGCTAGCAGGTAAAAGTAAGTCTGGGGGATGTCTCAAATCCAGATTAAACCCCTCCTTAATAGAGATAGAAAGTTGGGATCATGTGTGAAACTCGTAGAAGAGGGGCAGGAAATTAAAGGATGAAAAAATTTTGCAGCCAGAATGTTTTTTCAACAGAAAGAGAGGCAGGTTTGGATTAACTAAAACATTTATGTTTTTGTGCTGCGTTTATTGACTTCTGGAAAAAATACCTAAAAATAAATTTCAGAAAATGAAACATTTTAATTTTTTTACTCAATAAAATATTTCATTTAGAAATTTATTTCCAATTTCTTTTTAAGAAGTTTTAAAAAGTTTGAGACTAAAACGTTTTTGTTGTCACACGTATCATTTGCTCTTTTTATTTTAAATTGTTGATGTGTTATTAGGAGCAACACAAAATTATTCTATTCTTCAACTGCCTCTGAATAAAAAATGAGCTATTCACACTGCTCTAGTGGAGAAGGCAGAGGGGTGGATTGGAGTGGGACACAAAGGTGAAAAGAAAGCAGGTGAAAACTAAAGTGGGAAATGACAAAGAAATAGGAGGAGTAGAGGCTGACAAGGGTTTATGTGCTGAGAAACTGCAGAATAATTTAGATGTGGTGATGGAATGGAAGAATTGAAGATGGAGGAGAGAAGAAACATGACAAAGGAATGAAAATAGAAAAAATTAAATAAGATGAGCAGAGCAAAAGCACAAATGCCAAAGGAGATTACTATGTTGGGATGGAAGAAGGACTACATTTTAGAGAAGAAATGGAGAATTAGAGAAGAAAAAAAATGCTGTAATAGGAAAAGGAGTGGGAAAGACCAAGAGAAATCATGGCCATTGAAAAGATTTTTAGAAGAAAGTACTGGAAGAAAGGAAAATAAAAATCAAGGAGAGTAACTGTCAAATTTTTAATATGTTATTCAAAATTATATTTAAAATTGAGCAAAAATGGGGACTTTTTTTAGGAAAAAAGAAATTTTTGCCAGAAAAATGTCCATATTCTGATGTAATATAGTAATGAACAGATCATCACAAAAGCTCCACAGCACCTGTGATACCAACATCCTTGTTGAAGAAACTGACATATATGAAACATGGAGACTGATCAGCAGCTGGAAGTAATACATCAACACTTGGACGTTGTGTTAATTTGGCACATCAGCACCTCAGACTGTGCTGCCAATTCATCACTTCCAGATGGTGAATGAACTCCGAACTAGGACTTTCAGAAATGTTCAGTGCTGGTATAACTCTGCTCACACTGCAGTCTGCTGTCAGTGGGTTCTGATGTGGTTAAAGCTCAGTGATAAAAGCATTAATGCCTTGTAGAACTTGAGGTACTGATATATCTATTTAACTCATGACCATTCCAAATGACAAGGAGAAGGGAGGGAGATAGACAACAGATGCTCCCATTCATTTTCCATGTGAGGTAGGGAGCTATTATTATTCCTGTTTCATGACCTCAGACACTGGGACAATAAGGCCCAAATCCTCAAAAGTCTAACTCTGTCTGATTTGAAATGGAACTGGGTGCTAAAATATCTCTGAGGATCTTGGCTTAAATGGCTTGGAAGATGCCACATAGGAAGACTGTAGCAGAGCAGGAAAAGGAACCCAGGCCTCTGAACTCCCATAATGGATTCTTATGCTAGAGCCCAAAGTAGTTAAATAGTAGGGCTGTGCGAAGCTTCAGTCCCTGATTCGATTTGGCAGAAATTTGGTCTGATTCGGTGGCTGAATCTCCAAATCCGAATCGAATCAGAGGACCCTTTAATGTCTCTGAATCGATTCAGAAAGATTTGGAGATTCGGACATAGAGACAGCTTTAAATGTTTTTTTCTACATACCTCTAGGTAGCAGGTGGCTTGTGAATGCTGTGATGCTGGGGCGCATGGAGTGTCCCACAGAAGCATGGGAGGGGCTCCCCAGCACATTTGGCAGAAGACCTGGAAGTGGACCAGAACCACTTTCAGTCCACTTCCAGGTCCACCGGGGAGCGCACAGGGGCCCCCCTGCCCTCCCCGGCTCAGTGACTGGTCCCTCCTGGGTCTGGGGGGGGGGCACCTGGGTTCCCCCCACGGCCAGCTGCTGAGCTGGGCAGGTGTACGGGGCCTCCCAGCACACTCCCCGGTGGACTACTTCGGGGTTCTCTGCCGAGCATGTGGAGGGCCCCCTTGCACTCGCGTAGGCAGTTACATCCCTCCCAGCATCGCAAACTTTTAAAGCTGTGTCTATGTTCAAATTGCTGATTTTCCAAATCAGCATTGAATCTTTAGATTCATATTTTGCTGTATTGAATCAGGGACAGTAATCTGAATCAATGAATCGAATCACTGTCCCCGATTTGGGCCGAATCTGAATCCAGTTTGAATAGGGCCTGCTTCGCACACCCCTATTAAATAGCCTTTTTCATGTTCTCCTCTGCATTTCACAGGCCTTCTGTCTTATGCCTTACATTTAAATGTTAACATTTAAAACTTGAACAGTTAAAAAGAAATCCAGGGTGAAGTAGAGTAGAGAAAGAGACTGAGTGCCATGGGGAGTGGGGAGGAAGACTTGGAGGTCATAGGGGTAGAGACGAGACTACAGTAGTAATAGTAGTAGTAACTTATGTACAGCTTTTGCTAAAATAAAACAATAAAATGAACATTAACATGCCATATTATATCGTAATAATATTTATATAATTTATCATTTTTTTGCAAAAAACCTACAATAAGGTTATCCATTATATTAGTTTACACAAAATTAAAACAAGACATTGTATATGATAATACAAAAATAGATAAAACCAGTGGGTGGTAAAGTAAAAAAAAGGGAATTTGATTTGATTTTGGCCCTATTTATAGTGCAAGTAAACCAAATTAATTTAGGGAGCACTAAATAGGCTCTGAATTGCTAGAAGCTAAATTGTTTTTTGTTCAATAGCTCAGTATTTAAAACTTCCAATTAATGGAGAAGTCCGTTTTCCTCATATTTCTTCAAAAAACAAACAAGATCATGAATTTAGGTCATTGATGAAACTGCCAGAAAGATGGTGTTGTGGTGTCATAGTAAAAGTATGGTGTTGTTTCCATAGTGGTGTCCCTTAGTGTTACAATCTGGCCCTAATCATTTATTATAAATAGCAGATATTGCCAATGTAAAAATTCAAAGGGCGAAATCCCGATTCTGTTGAAATAAAAGAAAATCAGTGATTGGTTCTACTGAGATAAGGATGTTGTTCAAAACTTATACATTTTCAAATTTTCAGATCACATTCTTGGGCACATCCACACATTCAAGCAAGTATGCTTGCAGCAGTTCAAATAGAAGTGGTGCAAACTTGAGCAGGGGATTTCTGCCTCAGCGCACATGCCCGGACATGCACTTTGTTGTGGAGCAAATCATGCCACTTGGGGCAAAATAACCCTGCCTGGATCCTCCTGGATCTGCAGCCAGGGGGAGCTAGAGCCCAGGGCCAGCACCTGTGCTGTCCCCAGCAGTATAAAAAGCTGCCTTGTCCTGGCCCAAGCAATACAAAAAGCTGCCCTGCCAAATAGCTCAGGGCTACTTGCTCTCAGGACCTTCTGGGGCCCAGCCAATTGGTATCTGAGGACACTACCCCTTGTGCCAGCTGGACTGCTGCAGCAGCCCTGAGAATTCCCTGCACCTTCTACCCACTGCAGCAGTCTGGCAGTGGGGGCTGCTGCCTGGCTGTGACCTGCTGCGCACCTGCCAGACCCGGATGGGGACTGCACAGCCAGTAGAGGCACAGCTCCTGCCAGCAGGTCTCATCCTGTCTGGCAGCTTGGCATGCAGGGTGTGTGCTGGGGGGATGGGGGGTTTGCAGGAGCAGGGTGCGAAGCGGGGTGGGGGGATGTGGGTGGACTGTGGAAGGACTATGTGGGGGGGGCTGCTCAGGATGGGTGGGTCCTCTGCACAGCTCACGGACTGCCCCCCACAGGGGCCACAGCCCCCCACAGGAGTTACAGCCCCTGCAACAGGCCCCCCCAGGGGCCACAGCCCTCCCCCACTGGGGCTACAGCCCCCCCAACAGGGGCAACAACTCCCAAAGGGGCTACAGACCCCTAACAGGAGTTACACCCCCCCAACAGGGGTTACAGCCCAGCCAACAGGGGCCACATGGCCCCTGCAGGGGCTACCACCTCCCCTGGACGGCCCAAATGCCTCATCCCCCGCTGGCTCCTGCAGCCCTCACCAATGGCTGACCCACCCCCCCGCTTGCACCCCCAGCCCCCTGATGGCTGCCCCACCCAACGCAAGCCTCCCAGCATTTTAAAGATAAAGAAAAGAAGAAAAAAAAGCCTCATACTCACTGGCAGTAACAGAGCCCTCCACACAGCATGGAGCAGCAGTGTGCAGCAGGGCCCGCCTCTGACCACTTGGTACCCACACTGCCACTGCCCCATTGGGCAGGTACAGTCAGGGTTGGCAGGGCATCATGTAGCTCCTCGCACTGTCAGGCAGCTGGGGCCACTGCAGCTGTTACCCGGGTCCTGTGCTGTGTAGCGGGGCTCTGCCAGGCCCCAGTGACCCCGATGGCAGCTGCTACTGCTGGTGAGTGCTGGCCTTATTTATTTATTTTTTTAATTGCCGGGATGCTGAGGCTGGGTGGGGCAGCAATTGTGGGGGGGGCTTGCAGGGCAGGTGGAGGATGGGGCTTGGCGGGACAGGGCTCAGGGAGGCTCGGGGGGCAGGCAGTGGATGGGGCCGAGCAGGGCAGAGATCAGGGGACTGGGGGAGTGGGCGGGGCTGGTGGGGGTCCTCTCATGGTTCCCGCACCCTCCAGGCCTGCATCCCTTTTTTACAGGCAGAAGTCTGGGTCCAGCTCCCTGCAGCTGACATGTTGCCTGCCCTGCATGATCAGTCAGGGTGCTTCAGCACTGGGGTGAGGGCCAACCATAGAGATGCTCTGGCTGCTACCAGAGCATATTTGTGGAGGACCCAGCCTCCGGTTGCCTCAGGACACAGTTCAGGACCGTGTCCTGCCCCGCTTTTTTCCTCTGCAGCTTTTTTTGACTCCTGGATATCCAGGGGTCTAATTTTGCCCCCACGCTGCAAATCTGCAGCATGGGGAACATTTCTGTTCCTGCACGTGACTCTTGCAGTGTCTCAAAGGGCTTTGAGACACTGCCAGAGGCACATGCGCACTCATCTGGATGCACTCCTTGAATCCACAGTATGAACCTTCTCACTGTAGCATCTGATGACTCTAACACAGAAAACAAGCCTCTTCACAGGAGTAACAATTTTAACCCTGGATTTTGGCCACATATCAATCAGAAGAGGAAATAGGTCTGAATTGGTTTAGGATTAGATCCAGAACTAACACCCTAGGTAACTGTAGTTCTTGGAAATCAAATCCTATCAATTTGCATCATGAAAGTATTTGAGATTGAAGTTCTAGCTGGTTTGTATTCACGTTAAAATTATGTTTTTTTCCATTAAAGAATTGGAATTCTGTTAATATGGTACTGTATATGGAAATGGAAAAACTGATTTAGAGATAAGGGTCTGCTAGGGTCTCTTAGAAAAGAAAGAGAGTCCACTTAATTCTTTAATGCTTGAAGACACTTCACTCTTACTGCATGTGCATCAGTGTAAGGCCAGTTGATGAGGTGCTGAGCTCACTAAAACCAGGAGGAGTTTTGCCATTTATTTTAACATGCCCTCAGTTTCACCCTTTACCTTCAGAGGAGACATTTCTACTTTGCAGTGATGTAAGTGAATGGATAATCAGGTCCTTAGATCTAGCTTTTTTTAAAGGTATTTGGAAACCTAACTCCTCCAAAGGGAATTGTACCTCGGTACCTTTATAAACCTGGCTAATAGTTTTTAAATGTGAAATTAAATGTGAGCCACTTTGATTTACAGAAAAAGGCTTCAGCACTAACTCCAATGGGCTAGGGATAAAATATAATTTCATAATGTCTCAATTTGAATTTCAAATATGAAATTAAAATAAAATAACTGTGTTAAAGGTAAAAGGCAATGAAGAGTACAATTTGGAAATAGTTCACTACCTTGGTGGAGCTTCAGATTGTTATAAAAAGTTTTATATACTTTGAGTTGCATTATTTAAAATGATCTTTATAGAAAGATTAAGGCATTGACTTCCCTATAATAAACTAATACAGCTTAAAGGTATACCTTTCCTTCTAATGAAGATAAGGCCTAAAGTAACTAACCAAAAATAAAACTGAAACTTCCAGAAAACAAAGGGCAATACTATTAATAAGAGGTCAGCTCCTGAAAAGTTAGCTCCAAAGAAAGGATGCAGGCAGCTAAATAGTGATACTTAGTTGCCTAACCCAAAAATTGTGATCTAGAAGTCCTTATTCAACTGCCACCTAACCCTGGAGAAACCCAAACTCCTAGTGCCTCACTTCTTGATTTTAGGGGCATTTCTGCTCCATCTCCAGATGATCCTGATGGAGCACATTGCACTCATCTAATATAGATGCTTTATAGCTGCCTTGGAGTGGTGCCGGGTCACACCAAAAAGTTCACTGTCTCAGTTGTGTTTATTTGCATGCTCCCACTGTGATCACTGATTAGGACATTCTTTAGACTGAGGATGAAGCACACAGACTGGGTGTATCACACCTCGCTGCAGTATTCCCCAGCATGGTCCTTTGATAATGCTGACATACCCTAAAGTTTGCTGGGAGCTTAGAGTTGCACCTCAATACAGGTTTCAAATTGCCACAGGTTGATCAATTAATCACTTCTCTCATTCCTAAGATCAACTGAAATCCAGAAACTAGGTATTTCACAAGCTGCCTGATCCAGCAGGATGAGAATGTCTAAGACACTTACAAAATTAGTCTCCCTACAAAAAGCAGTTACTGCAGCTTTCTTTGAAGACCCATATGGTGGTGCCCATTGACTCCTAGGGCTGTTTTTCTGATTTACTTTAAACAGTTATTGGACAAAACATAAACAGTTCTAGAACTAGATCCTAAGCCTCCCCCATTCCCAGGTGAGTATCCTACTGCTGGTCTACATGGTCATCTTCCCTTTTGTGCTCCCTCTCTGGTCCAATGTATCTTGAATTATTTTCTTGCAGAGGAACAGTTTTAACAGGAATAAGGCATACCACAAGTGAATAGCTTGATGGCTCATGTTTCCTACTGGGGTGAAAGATGTAGGTTTTCCCTTCTCAGATATAGGAGGCATTGAGCCCATATTTCCCAGTTTCTGAGTCAGTGCTTACTTATAAAAAGTGGACATGACCATGAGACATATCTCTAAAAAAAAGAAAAAGTGCTACTCAGTTCCCTCAAAGATAGGGTGTAGGCATCTGCCCTCTGGAGAGAATTTTGGGCTGTGGATCTCTGTTGGACAGTGGTACTTGCCTGCAGTGATGAAAAAGGACTGAGGTTTCAGATACATCTTTGTGTTCAGGATTTCCTGTTGGCTAGCTCTGTGTAGTCAGTGTCCTAGCTGTTTTGGATCCCCATCTGAGCTACCTAAATCTCCCCCAAAAAAGCAGAAGGAGCCACCTGATACAAGGTTCTGGAATTCACTGTTGTGGTTGGGCACCTTAGAGTTAGGAGGAGCTGCAACATCTACATTTTAAGGGCCCATGTCTTTTATTAGATCTGGACTTGATCTGGCCTTATTCTGTCCTCAATAAGTCCTTACACAACCAAATTTTCCAATGGTCTTCAATTGTCCCAAAGTAAAAAAAAACAAACACACTTCACTATATATTTTGTACAAACAGAAAATTAACATTGGAAAATGTAAGACATTGAGACCACTCATGCAAAGCCTTTGAAACCAGGGAAGAACCATTATCAAGAGATGTTTCTTATTCATTTGTTGATTCCAATTATTTCATCTATAAAAAGGCCAAGTTAGTTAGCACGGGGCTATCCAACAGCATCCCATGGGGGGTTATGTTGTGCCCCCCCAGCCTCCATCTTGTCCATCTCTGTACCCATAACTCCAGTTGTAAGAGTAGCTCCAAGCTTCCCCTCCATTCTCTGGCATTTGCTGCCTGCTCCTGTCCCAGGGGGCTGGGCAAGCAGCATGGTGCACCCCGGGGAGCTGAGAGCAAGCTTGGGGCTGAGTGATGGGTGGAGGATAGAACACCTGTGTGAGCATGCAGTGCAGCAGGTAGAGGGAGGATGTGGGCACATAGTGCAGTGGTGGGGGGTGCTGGGCCTGCACAGGTGCACAGTGCAGTGGTTGGGAAGTGACTCCCCCATGATGCAGTGGAAGTGGGGAAGGAGCATGGGTGCAGTGATGGGGGCAGGCTGGGGTGCCTGTGGCTTGCCATGGTATGGCCCACAGATATGCAGACCCTGCTGGTATGGCCCATGGAGTGTTCAGCCCCCAGCCACTTAGCAGTGGGATAGCCCTGATGTAGCACAAATATGTTACATTAGCGATAAGAGGAAGTAAACTAGAATAGAGCATCTGTACTGTGCTAACAGTATATAGACATGATGAGGTTGTTGCCATACTAGGACCAGCTTTTATAAGCTAAATTTAACTCTCAAAAAGGGGTAAGAAAGGGAAAAAGTCAGCGGAAGACAGGTCTTACCCCACTTATCAGCTGTGAATGATCAAGTAATCATGAAAGGCAGTTAGTGGCTCATTTGGTGAAGGATGTTATCAGAAGTAGGGGGTAAAGATCTTTAGGCCTTTATAGTCCAATTTAGGAAAGGGAATGGCTTTGCTTTTATGTCATTTTGAAAGCATCATGTCTAAGGAACAAACTTGTGCTGTGAAGGAAGGTCCTAAACAGACTTTAAATTGAGTCTTTTTCCTTCCTAGGCTAAAGAGGATAGGTTAGTAGCCTACAAGATTCAAAAGCAAAGTTTAATGCATCAGTTTATCACACTGCATACCAAATACACATTATCCTTCCTAATAAGAAATAGATCAGCAGACAAATGCCTGAATAATAGCAAAGAAAATTTAATTATAATGACGAAGTGTTGGTGTCATTGTAAATCAAGCTAGTTGCACTGTTTTAAAAATCAAGGTACAAGGTTGGGAAGATTTGCACCTTTATAGACTGACTAAATCAGAGATGTATAGCATAAGCTTTGTAAGCAGAGGGCTTATTTCATCAGATTCTGTGAAGGGATTCAAGAAGCAGAACAGCTAAATAGAAAGCAGTGTTTAGAATACAAAGTGTAGAGAAGGGGGGAGGGAAAAGGCAGGGGCACTGCTGGGAGAAGCAAGAAGAAGGGTAGGAGACAGAAAAACAAAGCAATTAACCCACTGTGGGATATGGGAAGGATTTAAAACCTAATCCAGGAAATGGAATAGAAATCAATAGTCTCAGTTTAGATTATATTTAAAGCAATCCAGCCTGTAGATAATGTCTTGTTTTGCAATTTCCTGTTCAATTTCATTTTTAGTTTCATTTTCTAAGAACACCCATTCTAATATCATTGCTAGGATGTCCACGGAGGTTAAAGTGGTCTGCCACAGGCTTGTCTGTCTTTATGGTATTGATGTCAGATTTTTGTCATTCATTTTGACATGTAAGGGTTACCCTGTCTGTCTAATGTAGGAAGCAGAGTGGCATTGTGAGCAGGTGAAGGCATATATGACATTGGTTGAGATGCAAGTAAAGGAACCTCAAATGTTATAATCTCTATTATTGGCTCAGTAATGATGTGGTTGGTGTTTATAAGGGAGGATGATGGGTCTCTGGGCCTGGAGCAAGATATGGTGCCAAGGTGAGAATAGGAGTTATGTTGTCTATTGCTGGAGAGACACCATTCGAGATTTTGGGGTGGGGGGCTGCCTGTAAACAAGGACAGGTTTGTTTACTACAACTACCTTGAGATGGTTGCCACTTTCTAAGAGGGGTTGGAGGTCATTAATGATGTGTCTTAGGTGTTCAAGATGGTGACAACCAAAGAGAGTCCATTGTCCTTGTCCTAGGGTTGGTATTTGAGTTAGATGGGAATGTGGTCTGAGTCTGGCTTTGTTGATTTGGGTGGCTACAGTTTTAGGATTGTATTATAATTGTAGGAATCTTTGCTCCAGATTCTTAAAGTTTGCATCCAAGTAAATATTATCAAAGCAGATATGGGTATAACATAGAGCCTGGCTGTAGACAATGAATTTAGTGGCATGGTTAGGATGAGAGCTACAGATGTGAAGATAACTATAGTGGTCAGTTGGTCTCCAATACAATGTGGTGGTGATATCGTCTTTGCAAACTTTCACAGTGATGTCCAAGAAAAAAATTTGCTGGGAGGAGTATTACAGAGTTAGATTGAGGGAGGGACAGAAGTTGTTAAAGTCCTGGTGGAATTTTCTAGAGATTCCTTCTCATGCATCCATATGATGAAGATGACATCAGTGTATCTTAGGTATACCAGGGAAATGAAATGGCAGCTGTGGAGGAAGCAGACTTAAAGGTCTGTCATAAATATATCGGTAGGGGGCACATGCTGGGGGGGCATACATGTGCTCATGGCCATGCCATTCATTTGTAGGTACAGGGAGTCCCTGGATCTGAAACATGATATTTACTCAAATCCAAGACAAGGTGTTTTTTCCCTATTTACTATAAAGAAAAAAGCCCCTCCTCTTGGATTTGAGTACAAGTCAGTGTGGCAGCTTTGACTGCAGCCCCAACCTGTGCTCAGGGTTGGAACTGGAGCCACAGCCCCTGCCTCCCAATATCTCTGCCCCTGCAGCCTGTCCCCCCCACACAGCCACCTTTGTCTAATGCAGCCTGTGGCCTCTGCTCTCCCCACCTCCCACAAACCCCTGATGCTTACCCTCCAGTTCCAGCTTTGGCTTTGGTTCTGGCCCCACTATAGCCCAAGGCACAGACCCAGAGGGTAAGTGTCAGTGGCAGAGGGGGGAGAGGGCTAAGCATCGGAAGGGGGGGACGACCAAAAGGGCAGAGACTGGGGGATGCCAAAGAAGTGTTTTCTTCAGGGATTTGGGTAAATACAGTAGTTGTGTGTGAGGGCAAAATAGGAGAGTGTAATGTAAGCAGAACCAGTATCTTTTCAGGGATAATGTCCTCATGGGGGGTGTTGGTACAGAGAGAAGTTAACATCCATGGTAGCTAATATGGTGTTTGCTGGCAGCTTATCAATGCTAGCTCGTTTCTTTAGGAAATCTGTGGCATCTTTTAAATAACTAGCAGTTCGTGTAGCACATGGAAATAAGATTGAGTCAGTGTAAATATTTCTTAAAAAATGAAGGCAAAGTTCTTTGGATGAATTTGATATCTTTTATTAGACCAACATAAGTAGTTGGAAAATAATAATTGAAAATAAAATGGAAAATAATAATTGAAAAAGCCTATATACCAACATCCCACACCAGGATGGCATCCACGCCTGCTTTACATATCTACAGGAACAAGATTACAACTCAGAATACAGACTCAAAGATATTACTGATGTTATACACTTCATCCTCACACACAACAATTTCACTCTTAATAACCAACACTTCTTCCAGATGATGGGAACAGCTATGGGCACCAAAATGGCCCCACAGTATGCCAACCTTTTTATGAGCCACCTGGAAGACGACTTCCTTAAGAACTGCACCATCAAACCCTTGCTATACTTAAGATATATCGATGACATCTTCATCATTTGGACTGAAAACCTGCAATCTCTGATTGAGTTCCATCAGAAATTCAACAATCACCATCCCTCCATCCGACTTTCTCTAGAATACTCCAGCACCAGCATCTCCTTTTTAGACACGATGATCAGAATCCAGAATGATAAAATACAGACCAGGTTATACAAGAAACCCACAGACCAACATACATATCTGCACAGAACCAGCAATCGCCCTAAAAAAAACAAAAAAGCTGTGATATACAGCCAAGATCTCAGATACCACCGAATTTGCACTGAAGAGAACACCCAGGATTGCCACCTCACCAATCTTAAAAAGGCTTTCAACCAACAAGGACACTTGTTCAGAGAGAGACTGCACGTTTGAAAGAGCCACCCAGATACCACATGAAGAACTGCTGCAGTACAGAAGAAACCCCCCCCCACAAATCACACACCACTGGGTATGACATATCACCCCTCCCTTGAACCTGTACAGAAAATCCTCAAACAATTGCAACCTATACTAGAAAGAGACCCTATTCGTAAAGAGATCTTCCCAGAGCCACCCATCCTAGCCTTCAAACAAGCACTGAACCTTGCTAACCTCATCACCAGAAGCAAACTTCCTCAGGCCCAGAACACACCAAATGGATCCAGACCGTGCCAGGACAAGAAATGCAAAACCTGCTAACACATCCCACCACCCCTACAATTACTACACCCCACAACAGAGCCATCAGCATTCCCGGATCTTACAGCTGCACCTCCAGAAATGTAATATATCTCATCCAATGCACCAAATGCCCTGATGGAAAATATGTAGGAGAGACCAAACAAAAACTGCGCACCAGAATGAATGCACACTGGAAATCTATCAAAGACAGAAATATCCAATTACCGGTGGGGGCACATTTCTCACAAGAAAACCATTCTCTCTCCAATCTCTCAGTTCTAATCCTCAAAGGAAACTTACAAAACACTTCCCAGAGACGATCCTATGAACTCCACTTCATCAACCTCCTGGGTACTAAAAATCATGGACTAAATATAGACATTGGATTTATGACACATTATAACCTACCTGACATCTGACTCCCCAGGTACCTATCCACTATTCATCCTCCTTCTCTTCCCCCCTCCCTCCCCCCCTCCCAGCCTGTCTCTCACCCATTGACTCCTCAGTTTACATCTTCACTGACTGCTATCTTGTATGCATACTAGCCCAGCCTCTGGCTTCTTTACTTTTCGTTCCATCCAGGAAGAGCACACACCAACTGCTGAAACTTCCTTAGCCTGACGAAGGGTTTGCTTAAGAATTATTTTCCAACTACTTAAGTTGGTCTAATAAAAGGTATCAGATTCACCCAAAGAACCTTGTCTGCCTATGTCCTTAGACCAACACGGCTACAACCTACACCCTTGTAACTTAAAAAATTAAGAAATTCGTACTTGATTACAAGCCACCAGAGGTCAGTATATTCAGTAAAATGAACTGAACAGCTCCATTGCTCAGATCTGTAACAAGAACCAATGCAAGCCATGTTTTAGCCCTAAACCATTTCTTACTGTGTTGGAGTTTAAGATGTATACCTACCCTAGATATATTTGGTATCTCTTCATACTTGTACTTCTAGCCTAATGTGTTATCTTTAAAACCAGGGAATGCTTCATAAGGCATTACTTTGTAGGAGACAGACACTTATACTCCTTTTGCAGCTGGAAAATTTACTGTATGAAATGCATAATAGGAGAGAAACCCAGCCTCATTTATCACTTCCTATGAAGGAATCTAATCTCATGCACTTTTCTCTATTCTTAGTACCTGCCCTCAAAGACCATAGCAGATATAGGAAACAAATATCATCCATCAGATTTAATCATCCCATTCTTCTCTCATGGATCTATGTATAGGATGAAAATTCATGATTCATTTTATATCTAGATTCCTTTGATTTAAAGTGGTCCATTCTTTCCTAATGTAAAGTGATGCATTATGCTTTTTTTTTGTTTCAAAGTGATTCCAAACGTTGGATTTTTTTGGTACTCTGGGACAGGTTTCTGTGATACACAGTGAAACTGATGGTACAGCCTCCTATGTAATCTGTAAGATAGTAACATAAAACAACGTATGTTGTTTACTATAATTTCTCTTTTCCTGATATTGAATGACATAGGAGAGCAAGCATTCATAGAGTAAAGTGATGCATCAGGCTGAGGATTTCTTATTGTAAAGGGATAAGTGACACTCTTGTTTTACAGTTTAAATTAATGCATCAACTTGGTGATATCCAGCGATGTGTAAAGGTGGTTTTTATTGCTGTATAATATTGCTCATGGTGGAGAACATTGATTTTATGGGACAGTTATGTCTCAGGGCCTACCTAAATTGCAAGGGCACATATCAATTTTTGTGGATTGACCACAACATAAAGTTCTCCTTCTGCAGTCATTTCATGGTGGCCCTGCCCCTTGGTACTGATTGGCAGAGAGGCCCCGGGGTGGTAGGAAAGATGAGGGAGTAGTCACCATCTCGATTGCTGGCTGCCCTATGTGCAGACCTGCCCCTCAGTGTGGATTGGCAGAGAGGCCCTTGTGGGAGGAGGTAGGAGGGGGCAACAGCTATCTCCCACTGAGGAGTCAGCAGTTTATTTGTATTAAGTTGCTGTTGTTGTTGTTGCGTTCATGGATCTTGTTGATTCTGCAGATTTTGAAACCACAAATCAAGTAGGTCCCTAATTATGTCTCTTGTTCCTAGGACCAGAAGCAAGAGTTGCAAGCCTCAGCAGGGGAAATTAAAAGGAACTTTCTGTGAGGGTGGCCGGGCATTAGAACAGGCTACCCAGAGAAGTTGTAAAATCTCAACCCTTGGAAGTTTTCAGAAGAAGGTTAGACAGATGCTTGGCTGGGATGATCCTGCTTTGAGCAGAGACCTGGACTAGAAGACCTTGTGAGATCCTTCCAACCCTACTTTCCTATGGTCCTGTGACAACTAGGGATTCCTAGGTGCTGAGAGATTATGGTGCTGATATTAGGTGTCACATACATCCATAATATAGAGATTATGAGCAGGGGGGGTTCCTAATCAGTAGATATAACAGACTGACCACCCACATCAAATCCTATTTTATTGACCAGTAAAGTAATGCAGTAATTTTGCTGTCAAGAACACATAAATCCTGCCTGGCTGTTCTGGCAAAGATCATAAATGACCTTTGGTGGAGCACAAGTTATCAGCATACAAGCAGACATTGGTCACAACAGGTCAGTTTGCCATAGGTATGAATCTGAGCCATATGCAAAAAGGGTATGTGTATCTGCCCTCTTCATCAGTATGAATTCAAAACATTCCTTTGGAGTAATAGGAAAGGATGCAGAAAATAAGGGTCTGCCCAATTCAATTCTTTCATATATTGGAAAAACTGAAGCAGACAATAATAATCCGTGTAGTTGTATTTATTACGCAGGTGAAGTCTAAGATTAGTGTATTCTTCATAGAAAGAAGCTAGAATGGAAGTCAAATAGTAGTAAAAGCCCAAAATTGATATAATTAAAAACTTGGACATGATACAAATGTATCAGTGAAAGTTTCATTGTCAGAAGGGAGTATGAGTCAGACCCTAGATCTAGATTAAATTCCAGAAATGTTGATATAATCTTTTGATTTTTCTCTCAGTTTTCTGGAAAAAAACAACTATTCAGGGCAATTGTAATAGGCCTTGGGGATGAGGGTCAAAACAGCTTATAAGGAAGCAGTGATTCTTTGATATCAATTGACACTTGAAAAGTATTTCCTTTTCCTTGATAGGCAAAGTAGTTCAGGAAACTGGATTTCTCTGGTGGCCAATAATGTTTGAGATCTAGGTTCCCTGAAGGAGGGTGAAGAAGAGAGCACATTTCTAAGAAGTAAGTTTATCAGACACTCCTCCCCAGATGTAAGACATAAATGGGACTGATGTCTTTTTTTCTTGAAATACAGTATTGCACAATGCTTTGTTTCTTTGCTCTGAAGTAATGAATTATGCATTTCATAATGTAAAACCCTGAGTAGGCTGAGAGTTCCAGATGTAAAATGATGCAGAAGGTCAAGTATCATTGAGAATAAGTAAAGTACTATATGAATCTGGGTTTCCCAGTTCTTTACAAAAAGGGAAACATGAGACTCTGTTGTTTGACATCTATGATACCCATGAAAACTGATAAATTGCATTGATTTGCTATAGAGTGATTCATAAGATGACCTTTTTTCTATCTAGGCATGCATGAGATTGAGATAAAAAAATGCTTGATAAAAAATGATGCCTAAGATTTGGTGTCACTGATGTAAATGATGAAACGGGCTCAATTTTACTGATAGGCATTAATGCATGAGGCTGGGCTTACTGATGGGTTAAGAGATTGCAACTACTTACTGTGCAGTGATGCATTAGAATGAGTTTCTTAGCACATCAGAAAAATGCAGCATCACATGTCACTGAACATTAGACGCATTTATCCTCATGCACCTCTTTATATCCACAAGAGGGAAACCCAGCCTTCTATATCATATTTGAAAAAGATTATCAATGCTATGTATAGGTTTATATCAATGAAATCTAGCATCATGCACTGGAAACATCAGAGAAACCTTTAGCCACTTTCATCGATAGGCATCAGAGAAATATCCATTCGCTTCATGGAAACCTAGGCAATAGCATCAGTTTATATCAGAAAAACCTAGATTCACACAACTCACTATAATAGAGAGAAATTGGATTGATAAATTACCATAATTTACTTCTGCTAAAATCAGCACTACATATATCTTAGCATCAAGGAAATCCAAGTACATAAATACTGTGGGAACTAAGTAGTACCTTTTTTACCAATCAGAGAAACCTGAACTAAAATGTTATCATCTACCTTTACATTACACCAACATGTGTATGATATTGTCATTGCCTTTGCCTCTTTGCATCACCGGCCATTCAAGACAATTGCTACTGTGAAAGAAATCAGGCTTTATGTCTTAAAGGATATCAGAAAAAGCTGACACCTGCATCATATCTCTACCTAGCCAGAAAAGGTGTCTGGATCTTGCAGATCAGCTTTCTAGGGAAGGAGGAATCAGTGGTCAGTTTGGGTACGCTATGTACAACTTGTTTTATTTGCACCTATCCACCAGTTCTGGAACAGACTTGGTCAAACAGTGCAGGTCTCTTTCTTCTGCCAGGAATCAGCCCAGTATCAATGCTTGGTGCCAGTTGCTTCAAGATTTGACTTAAATCAGAGACTAAACTCTCTTGTTCAGACACACCTTTTGCATTAACGACTACTGCCAGACAAAACTATGCATGGCCCCAAAAGCTAGAGCACAGGATTTAATTTCAAGTTTAAATATTTGCTTACACACTACAATAAAAACAATGCCAGGTGTCATCAGAGCATACCGTATTTTTTCGCATATACCCTGCACACAGGTATAACCCACACCCATGTATAACCCACGGAAAATTGTGTGTTTCGAAAAACAGTCCATGCATATCCTGCACCTGTGTATTCCTCGTACCCCCTTGTATTCCCTGCACCCCTGGGCGAGGAGGCGCCCCTGGGCGAGAAGGAGACTCCAAGCCAAGCGGTGCCTTTCTGCTGGGCCCCGGCAGCGGCGCGGGTGGGCTGGGGGGGCTGCGGCGGGCCTCGCCCTCTGTCTCCTTCTCTCCTGGGCCCAGCAGGGAGGCGGCGCAGCCCACCCCAGCCCCAGCCCCCATGGCAGCAGCAGTGCAGCTCGCCCCGGCCCCGGCCCCGGCCCCTGCAGCAGCAGCGGTGCATCCCAGCACAGCCCGGGCCCAGCGGGGAGGTGATGCAGCCCGCCCTGGCCCCAGCCCCGGCCCCTGCTGCAGCCTAGCCCACCCCCGCCCCTGTCCCCATGGCGGCCCCCTTTCGAAAACAAGTCTGTCCATAGCCCGCACCCCCGTATAGCCCACACCCATCCATTTTTGGGGTAAAATCATGTATACCCCGCGGGATATATGTGCGAAAATACGGTAATCAAACCTGGATTCTTACATAGGACACTGACTTTCAGCAGTATCAACTATCTCATGCTATTGAATGTCATGAACATTTAATTATATTTCAGAAATCTGGCCTCATGCCACTTTTTCATATTACAGTAGCCCAGGCTTTAGTTTTCTGAATAACTCAGAGAAAATTGTAATATTGTATCATTTAAAATAAAGATGGGAAACATGGCTTCCCAAAAGATTATGAAACCTCTGCTTTCCCTAACGTCTCCAATAGGAGAAGCCTAGTCTAATGAATCCCTTGACAACAGCAAAATGCCATCAATCATTGCTGTGCATCAAGGATGCTTGCGTTCATGCTTTGTTTTAGTGGGGAACATTGTTTTCACACCTCTTAATGGACATCAGAAAAACGCATTTTAACTCAGTTTTGTTGGTGGGATGCACAATTCCACATATCACACTGCACCTATATTTTTCATTTTCACATAGGAAAAGTAAAGCGTGTGTATCACTTCATATAACAGAAAACAGTTTTGCATATCTTCTGTCTATAATTAGAGCAAATCAGTTTCATATCACTGTATACAGTAGTGAATTCTGGCATCTTGTATCACTTAATACATGGAAAACCCAGCTTCTTGCATTGCATAGCAAAGGGAATAAAGTATGCAATCAATAAGCTTGTCTAAAACAAACAGCTCAAATGAGATTCCTGTGGAAGCACTAAACATGAGGGCTGTTGCAAGACATCCTCACAATTTCTGAATGATTTGGGTTTACAATAGTGCTAACAGTGGAATACAGAACAGGCTCTCACTGTGCTTGTGAAGAATGAAGCAGTATATGTATGCTCATCCTCATGCTTTGCTCATGAAAATGCTTTCTACTCTCATGTTACATTACATAGGAGCAACTTGGCTTTACATATTAATAGATGGTGAGAAATCTTGTCTCATGCACCCATTTGTGGATAAAACATGTGGCCTGATTTTCTCTTTACATTAGGAAATGATATCTCATGCTTTTGTTTTTAAATACAAGAAGAATGGTTTCTCAAAACATACATCAGAAAAACAATGTTTCTTGTCAAAGTTAATAGTATCCTAGAATCCCAGCCTCAGGAATGCATTTACATCATGGGAACTGCATTTCTGTATCCATTGGGGAAATGTTGCTTCATATGACATTTTCCATGGAGAAAAACTAACCTTAACTGTATTATTTCGTTTCAGAGAAAACATACCTTTATAAATAACTTCACTTCAAAGCAATTCAGTTTACATGCTGATTAACACAAAGAACAACCCAAAATCATCCTACGGTTTATACCAATGAAACAAAGAAAATGACCATGGTTTACTTCAACCATGTCCAACCACTCAGCCCCTGAAGGGCATACCAGCAGGGGCTGTAAACCATGTGGGCCTCCCCAAGCAAGATCCAGGCTACTGGGCTGCACACTCCCAGATGCTCCCACTACATCCCACTGTACAATGCAGTTACCAGAGTGTGGGCAACTGTTGCCCCCCGAGTCTGGGGAGGCACCAGATCACTGTGGGGTGGGGGTTGGGGGGTCCCCCAGGGATCGATTGCCAAGCCAGCAGTGAAACCGGAAGTACACTTCTGGTTTCACAGCTGGTGCTTCCAGGGGATGCACAGCTGATCTCAGGGGGTGCATGTGGGCAATGCACCTGGGCACCCCCCTCACTACTGCACCAGGTGGCTCTCCACCACTGCATCATGCACCCATGCAGGAATCCTCTTACCATTGCACTGCACCTGTCCCCCCCTGCACTGACACACTGATGCACTGCTATTCTCCCCCCAAACCTCTGGACTCACCCTCAGCTCCCAGTAGTGTGCCACACTGTCCCACTCCCTGGGGCAGAGGTAGGAAGGAAGCAGCAGGTGGAGCATGGAGGAAGAAGCTGGGGCAGCAAGGAGAGCAGCACCTGCATAGGAGCCCAGATGTCATAGTGTTCGCCACATGAAGCCTGCAGGCCACCAGTCAGACAGTCCTGGTTTACTTAATTATTAGAAAGGGGAAACCTGTCCTCATGTTTCACAGGGAATGAAGGATACTTCACTGCATATATCATTTCATGTTAAGAAAATCCAGTGTCGCCATCATTGGCTATCTGAGAAAAATCAGCATCACACACCACTGGACTTCAGCGGACATGTAAATCAAAGAAAACCCATTCTTATTGAGGATTTGACATAAGAGTATCCTAGCTTCAGGTTCAAGAAACTCAACTTTACTAATCATTGCATCTTGGAGAGCATCAGAAACAGGTAAACTGTATATTAAAGATCTGACATTCCAAGGATGACATTTCAGAGCACGAATAGCTAGATGTGGTCCAATACAGACCAGGAAAATAAGGTGCATGAGAGAGAGATTGAATACTTTAAGAAGGAATGTGAAGAGGAAATAGAATAAAAAAAATGTTTTCTATCTACAACATTAAGCCACTTAATTATTACAGTAAAGTGCACTCAAAGTGTTTTGTCTTTTCTGAAATGTTCTATGGATTAGAGCTGTGTTTGAATGGGATATACCACTTGAGTCAACAATGTCTCTTTGAAGCAAAATGCATAGGGGGAGAATGCATGCTGAGATTGATTTACCCTCAGCATAATTAGAACAATTTTTTTAAAGCATTCTTGCTGTATTTTCATTTTGATGCTAGTTCCTGGAGTGCCCTGGTGCTAGTGCTAGATGCTGTGATGCTGTGTGGCAGTTTCAGAGCTGTTACATTCACAGGAATAGCAGGATACAAGCTTTGAATGTTTATTCCCAATGTAGTGCACAAGAGTAGGCATTAGGTAACTTCAATTTACATTAAGGTGAATTGGTATCATTCACTAGTGGATGTCAGATTCTGTATAAATTAGAAAGGCTGTGTTACAATTTAAAATCAGAGAAACAGATGAATGCCTCCCTTGTTATCTGGGAAAAACTGGCTTTTTGTATTAAAGGCCATCAGGAAAGGTACTGCCTCTTGCATACACTTATGTAACCGAAATGCAGCCACCAGTATCACTGCACATCAGAAAAAAAAAAGCTTCAGACAGTGGTTTGAATCATGGAAATAAGCCATCAGTGTCCTTTGCATTAATTTATATCACACAGCACACAGGCTTGCATCATGTTTCACTTTAAATATATAGGAATTCTTTCCTGTGTTCCTCTTTTCATATGGGAAAACTGGTTTTACATATCAATGAGCATCATAAAAACACTATTTCTTATATCAATTTGCTTAAAGTAAGAACACTCCATGCATCAGTGAATAGCAGTGAAACTTTTGTTTACGCATCACTCTAGTTAGAGTTAGGACTTGCAATAGTGTCTTGCACACACTACAGCAGGAAAAAAATTGCTTCAGCCATCACTTTTCATTAAGGAAACTTGGCTACATGCATCATTTTGCAGAAGGTATACTGGTTATAATAAATCATGTTACCTTAGAGAAATGTAGCCAGGCTTTACACCAAAGAAATGGTACCTCAGGTTTTTATTTATATCTAGGAAAAGTAAATCTTCCACATCACTTCATAGCAAGGAAATACAGATTAGAGATGAGCAAATTGTATTGGATAAAGTAGGAGTGGTACTTGCTGAAGTGTGAAATCTAAACATTGTTGAGGTCTAGGCCACCTCATCTCCAGACAAGAAGGAATGAAGTCCAAGGAACCAAGCAGACCCCAAGGGCATACTCAAGGTCTGAGAAAGAGCTAATTACAAGGAACCCAGGGGACTCAAGCAGCATATACATAACACCTTGTTCAAAAATGGTGAATCAGTTCAGAACCAAGAGGAACTCTTCCTCTTTATGGAATATTTGTTAATTTTACAAGCTGCAATCTGAGACATAGCATTTAATAACTTGACAAGATATAATTTCTTCTCTCGACAACAGACACTACAAATTACAGAAGAATCTATTCCACTACAGAAGCAGCAACCTCCTATGAGCTGTGTACCACCAACTCTCAGTTTGACTCTAAGAACACCTGTACATTCTTCACTTACTGAATGGGAACAAGTGGCCTCAGAAGAAGAAATAACCTATTCTGATGATCCTGGTTTGGGACTGTAGCAGAAATTTCAATTTTGAAATTTAACTCAGGGTTGGCTATTGATTTGATTGTTCCTAGCTAATCTCTTTCTGAAATCTGGAGATAGTAGGGCAGTCTGGAAACTATATAACTTTATGGGAAATATATTAATAGTTTCTGTCAAGGATTACAAGGTACATCATCCCCAGAGGCTAGCAAGATTTTTAAAAGGAGTCAGGTTGTTATTTCTAGAAGGAACAGGAAAGTAACCCCACCTACCTTATATTTTATTTCATAATCACTGTGAATGTAATGAGGTTTGGGTTAAACCTTTCCAAAGAACATCTGGAGCAATCTGTGAAACTGCATTTTTGCTCATATAAATTTACCCAGACATGGAAAAATTTCTGTTAACACGTTCCAAGGACTTACAGCTTTGTTGGCTGCTCTGGGACATTGTGATTCTCAGATGTAAAGCACTGCATAATAATACTCAACTTTTAAATGATGCATGAGGGTAGGTTTTCCTGAAGCAAGGTGATTTCTGTAGCAGGGTCCCTCTTCTATATTTATGAGGCTGGAATTTTCTGCTGTGAAGTGATGCATGCCTCAGTGTCACAGATGCCAAGTAATGGATATGATTGGGAACTTCTGATATTTAATGATGTGTGAAGCTGGATTTCTATGATGGAAAGGGATGTATGGGATTGGTTTCCCCCTTTCCTGCTAAAATGTTGTACGTGGTACTGGTTTTCTCTAATGAAATATATTAGTGGAGCTGATTAAGAATTTTATGACAAAAATATTTTTTCATGGTGTCTTTTCTAGAATATTGCAGCATGCACGTTGTGTTTTGAAGTAGAACTACTTTTTTTCCCAAATTCTAAATTCACTACAGAACAAAAATCCTAACTTGTTATCCAGTTCTATATGCTCTTTTTTAACCATTATTGATACTTTCCTTCCTTATTCAATTCTCTTGTCTTTTGAATGAATTTGCCACATATTCTCACCTACACCAGATTCTGTTCTCAGTTACACCAATGCGAAATGATTTAATTGAAGCATGTAAAAGATTAACCATATTTCCATTCCTTGAGACTAAAGCAGTATGAACGTCAGGTGATGAGCCATGCAGGGCCTAACCAGTATTGAATTACTACTAGAGTCTCTCTGAACTTACGCTGAAATTAGAAATGGACCACAGGCATCTTATTTCTGGCTGATGTCTAACTTCTCATGTTTTATGTCCAGCATATGTGGCCTCTTCTAGCATCCAAGTTAGGATGGATAAGGGCACAAATGGTCAGTCCAGAGAAAGTTAGACTGGGGGCACCATAGGGAGTACCCAGATCTATCCAGGTATCTGTCTAAGTCCAAAATGTCAATTTGGGGGGTCTGACAAAATCAAGGTCAAGGCAGGCCACTGGTCATACTGGGAATTCTAAGCCAAAGACAGGACCACTCAGAGACAGGCAAGAAAGGGCTCAGGGACAGGACAATACAGGATGGGAACAGGCAGGCAAAATAGTGAGAGCAGAGACAGACAGGTGCAGGGTAAAAATCCAGGCAAAAGTGAGGTAGGGTTTAGGCTAGACAGGGTACAGGTAGACACTAGGCAAGGACAAAGCACAGGTCTATGCTAGGTATGGGTACAGGAATATAGGTAAGGGTTAGGCTAGGCAAGTTTCAGGTAGGACTTAGACAGGAGCAAGCACAGGTTGTGAAACACAACTTGGTTAAAGTCAGAGGATGCATCTACACATGTAATTAATGTGAAGCGATAAACTTCGGAGCACTTTAAGCCTGTGTTACACTGCTCCCAGGTACAGCATCTATATGTGCACCTGGGACAGCAGCATTTTGAGCCAGGGAGGAGCAGGCCCAGGCTGGCAGCAGGCTCGGGGGATCAGCCCCAGGCTGCAGGTGGCAGCGACAAGTGGTAGAGCGGCTGGCTGGGGCGTGAGAGTGCTGAATGCGTGGAGCTGGGTGACTAGGCAGCAGGCCCCCTGCTACCTGAGCTGACTGGGTGCAATTTCTGCCCATGGTCACCGTTCTATATGCGGGTTTGATTGCTTGCTGCCTAGCCACACAGCTCCGTATCACCATCTACATACGTGCTGGTACTAGGATGCAGTAAACTAATTAACTCTGTCATACTGTTGGGGACAGTACTATCTTATGGCGGAGTCATTTACTGCAGTCAAACCCTCATGTAGAATGGTGACCAGGGGCAGAAACTGCAGTTAATGACTCTGCTATAAGATAGTACTGTTCCCAACAGTACTATCCTAGGGCAGAGTTAATTAGTTTACTGTGCCTTAGTACTGGCGCATATGTAGATGGTTGATGATGCTGAGCTCATTAGTCAACTCTGCAGTAAAGTGCATGTGTAGATGCATGCAGAATGTTTCACATCAGTCCTTAAAAGCCAGGGTCTACCAAGTTGAAGGTTGAGGCTATTATGACCATTAGAATAGAAAGATGGCTAAGGAGAGAAAAAAACCAGAACATTAACAGTCAAAAAATATGACTTGTTAACAAGAGCTCAGCAGGCAGAACTCAAAGAGTTTATTGAAGCAAGACTAGACTACTGATGTTGTATTTTAAAGAGTCAATATTCTTCACTATAGGAGAAGGGCATTTATAGCTCAGCAGAAAAGCAATTGTTGGAATTAGCTTGGCTCCCAAACACCTTTTGAATACCAATTTCAAAATTGCAAAATCCAAGGAGGATGTAAAGAAAGATAAATGTATTTTACTCACCCCTTGGGACATAAGATGGGATTAAAGGTCAAGAGCAGAGAGCTAGCACCTAGGAACTCAAAAGAAAACATGGTACATCCAGCAAGGATTTGTGTAACAGGTAAAGGTACTAGCAGAAAAGTCTGGCATACATTCATGCTAGCCACGGTAACAAAGTAAATGGAAGAGATAGGATCTTTCAAAGAACTACTCAAGGACAGATCCTGATCTCAGATATTCAGAACAAAGCACTGGGAGCTGCTTATGAATATTTGTGAGGATAGCATTTGGCCTTTCCAGATATTAAGCATAAAAAATGAAAAGGGGAGACTCCAATCTTCAGTCTAGTGTAGAAAATCACCCATGTTGCAAAGGTTAGTGGGAAATGTGCCATCTGCTCTAATGTAATAACACTTTATTTCATAAAATGTTACAGATAAAATTACACCTAGCACATAACGGTTCCAAAAATGGAAACAGTACACGAAAGGTCTGATGATCCTTGTGCTGAAGTTAATGGGAATTGGATCCAGACAGATGGAGATATATGTATAGAGTGTGACCCTTTGGCAGATGTCAGCAGTAGCAAGGGCTGGTTCAATATTGAGGAGTCCTTCGTAAAATTATTAGACAAAACAGTGAGCTTACACTGAGAAACATGAGAAAGCCAACTATCTTTTTTGAAAACCCATGGTAGGCAATATTTTTCCACTCAAGCACTGTAGTTGTATATATAATAAAGAGAACTTTTATCCTGCGGAGATTTCATAGATTTCATAGACATTAGGGCTGGAAAGGACCTTGGAAGATAATCGAGTCCAGCCCCCTTCCCCCGGGGCAGGAAGTCAGCTAGGGTCAAAGCATCCCAGCAACATAAGCTTTCAAACGTTTCTTAAAAGAGTCCAGAGTAGGTGCTTGCATCACCTCTGGAAGGAGTCTATTGCAGGCCTTGGGGGCTAAAACAGTAAAGAAGTTTTTCCCTATGTCCAGCCTAAAATGGTCTTGGAGGAGTTTGTGACTGTTTGACCTTGTCATCCCATGGGGCGCTCTGGTGAACAGGCATTCCCCCAGATCCTGATGTACACCCCTTATATACTTATAGGCTGTCACCAAGTCATCCCTGAGCCTGTGCTTTTGCCATGGCTCTCAGCCTCTCTTCATAAGGCCTGTTCTCCTGCCCTCTAATCATGTGCATGGCTCTCCTCTGGACTCTCTCAAGCTTCTCCACATTCTTCTTGAATAGTGGAGCCCAGAATTGGATGCAGTACTCTGGCTGCAGCCTCACCAAGGCTGAGTACAGCAGGAGGATGACATCCCGAGATTTGCTTGAGAAGCATCTATGGATGCAAGCCAGAGTTTTGTTCACTTTACCAGCTGCCACATCGCATTGGTAGCTCATGTTCATCTTATGGTCAATCATGACCCCCAAGTCTCTTTCAGTCATGGTGCTAACGAGTGTAGCATTGCCGAGCCTATAAGCATGATGCGGGTCTTTTTTCCCCGAGGTGGAGTACCTTGCATTTTTCTGATAGAATATAGCATTGATTTGGAAAACAGAGTCACCATGAATTAACAGTGTGCAGAAGTAAGCAATATTCCCACCTTGAAACAGTGCGACCATCAAGGAGACAAATGTCCCTTTGATGTCTTTTTTTCCTTGCTCCTGTTACTTTCTGGGTGCACTTCTCACCATTTACTGTCAGTTATTGGTTTCAGAACCCTGAGAGACAGTCAGGGAGGTTATTTTCAGCTTATAGAGGAAAGTTTAACCTGGTTTTTGGGAAAGGGACACCTTGTCAAACCATCTCTTGTCATAGTGCTACCTCCCTGTAATCTCTTCCAGATGTAATGTCATCTTTGCACTGCTGTATCCAGCCAGTGCCTTTTGGTCTGAAGGCATTTCCAGTGAGCCCAGTGATTTCAGCTCTGTGGCCAGACAAAGAAGGCCACACTGCAGTTTGCCCTTCTCTGTTGCAGTGGCTCTTCCCTGAAGTAAGACCTCTCCACTGCTACCATGATTTCAGCTGTGTGGGTGCTAGGCAGAAGGATCTCTACTGGCATGCCCTCTGTAGCTTCAGCTGGAAGTTCCTAGCCCCTGTCAGCAACATGCCAGACCCTGGATTTCAGCTGGAGGAGGGGCCCCATTCTCTAGTTTGCCCATGTCCAAGCAATGCTACCCAGGGGTATGCAACTGTGTCTTGTTTATCATAAACTGCTCCCTCAGAGCATATTATGGAAAGTGCATTTCTATTGCTCTTTAATCACACAATAAGAAAAACAACAGCTCATTGCCTTCATGCTCAAACTTTACAGGGATTTTAACCAAAATGACCAAAGCATTTATGTTGACAGAGGTTATTTGTTGCAAAGGCTGCCTGCTAATTCAGTCGTATTTTTTCAGTTCACCCAAAAAAGGGTAGCAAGGAGTTGTTGATATATGATGTCAGGGTCTCAGGAAGATACAGCAGGAGAATTGAAAGTGTTGTTTTGTTTGTTCCTTTGTATATTGATTTTGGTGGGAATCTCCTTTATTGCTCCTTCTGAGATGGTACATTTGGTCTAATCAATACAAGTCATTTTGTTTTAAGGACTTGCAGAGGCCAGTCAGAGCTACCTATAGGGACCCTATGAAGGATATGTACATTTTAACTGTGGTGAGAGTAACTGACCTTTGAACCTTATTATCAAAGGATTAAAAGTATTAATATGAATTCTCCTCCATCCTCCATATTTCTGCTTGCTCTAATCAAGAATGATACTTCCATTTATTTTGTTCTTTTCAATCAACTAAAGATTTTGCATATGTGCAGAAATGCTTATATTGCTTTTGCAGTGCTATCCATTATTTAAGGCTAACATTAAACTATGCTTAGCATGTTACTTTACAACTTATCCTTCATACATTCTCTATTGAGTCTGAGGGTCATTCATGTATATTGAAAAACCTTAACAGGCTTTGCTTGATTATCATTAGTATTATTTTTGTATGTTTTACACTGGGTGGCAATAGGCATGGCTTATATAGCACAATGTTTTGGGGAAGTGATTAGCTTTGTGAAGAAGTGTTACTTGGAATTTTGTAGAATCCAAAAGACTACAACATAAGCCTTAAACTACAGAAACCAATAGGCCACATTATAGTTTCATAGTTTCATAGTTGGTAGGGTCATAAGGGACCTGAGCAGATCATCAAGTCCGACCCCCTGCCATGGCAGGAAAAAATACTGGGGTCAAACGACCCCAGCAAGGTGTTCATGTAACCTCCTCTTAAAGACCCCCAGGGTAGGAGCCAGCACCACTTCTCTTGGAAGTTGGTTCCAGATCCTAGCCGCCCTGACTGTGAAGTAGCACCTCCTGATGTCTAGTCTGAATCTACCCTCTGCCAGCTTGTAACCGTTATTTCTAGTCACTCCTGGTAGTGCTCGGGGGAACAGGGACTCCCCCAATGCCTGCTGGTCCCCTCTGACTAGTTTGTAACAGGCCACTATATCCCCCCTCAGCCTTCTCTTGTGGAGGCTGAACAGGTTCAGGTCCTGTAGCCTCTCCTCGTAGGGCCTGCCCTGCTGCCCCCTGATCATGTGGGTAGCCCTCCTCTGGACCCTGTCAGTGCTGTCCACATCTCTCCTGAAGTGCGGCACCCAGAACTGGACGCAGTACTACAACTGCGGCCTGACCAGTGTCACATAGAGGGGGAGGATCACCTCCTTGGACTTGCTCTAGATACATCTATGGATGCATGACAAGGTGTGGTTGGCCTTCCTGACCGTGTCCCCACACTGTAGGCCCATGTTCATTTTGGCATCAATAATGACTCCAAGATCCTTTTCTGCCTCTGCACTGACAAGAAGGGAGTTCCCCAGCCTGTAGGTCTGCTGCTGGTTCTTCCTCCCCAGGTGCAGCACCTTGCACTTGTCAGTATTGAAACCCATCCTGTTCTCATCCGCCCACCCCTGTAACCTGTCTAGGTCCAATTGCAGCCTATTCCTCCCTTCTAGCGTGCCCACATCCCCCCACATATTAGTGTCGTCAGCAAATTTGAACAGGGTGCTTTTTACCCCCTCATCCAAATCACTGATGAGGATGTTGAACAGCGTGGGTCCGAGGACCAAGTCCTGGGGGACCCCCCTGCCCACATCCCTCCAGGTCAAAAATGATCCATGCACCACCACTCTCTGGGTGCGGCCCTTCAGCCAGTTAGCAACCCATCTAACTGTGTAGGTGTTGATGCCACAGTCCCCTAGTTTTGTAATGAGAATGGGGTGAGAGACAGTGTCGAAGGCCTTCCTGAAGTCCGGAAAGACTACGTCCACTGCTACACCTGCATCTAAGGATTTTGTGACCTGGTCATAGAAGGCCACCAGGTTGGTCTGACAGGACCTGCCTCTAATGAACCCATGTTGGTTGCCCCTAAGCATAACCTCCCCTGCTGGCCCCTCGTGGACATGTGCCAGGATAATTCTCTCAAAAAGCTTCCTCAGGACCGAGGTAAGACTAACTGGCCTATAGTTCCCTGGGTCCTCCTTCCTCCCTTTTTTGAAAATGGGAACCACATTCCATTTTCCAGTCCTGTGGCACCACACCAGAGCTCCATGAGTGCTTGTAAACCCGTGCCAGGGGTTCCGCAATGACCTCTGCTAATTCCCTCAGCACTCTGGGGTGGAGGTCGTTAGGACCAGCTGATTTAAATACATCCAGTCCCTCCAGAAGTTCCCTGACTAGATCCTCACTGACCCTAGGCCTGGGTGTGCCCCCCCCCGGGGCCTGAGGGGGTCCCAGCAGACAGGCTGATCTGGTCCCTGCTCAGGAAAATGGAGGCAAAGAAATCGTTAAATAGGTTAGCCTTGTCGTCTGGTGTGACAACCAGATTTCCTAGCGTGTCTTGCAGAGGCCCCACGTTACCCTTCTTTTTGCCCCCTGTGTATTTAAAAAAGGACTTCTTATTGTCCTTGATCTGGGTAGCTAGTCCCAGTACCATCTCCACCTTGGCCTTCCTGACCGCCCCCCCTGCAGCTCCGAGCAACCGAGTTATAGTCCTCCTTGGTGATGGCCCCTCCCTTCCATTGGGTGTACACCTCCCTTTTAGCTAGGAGACATTCCTGGATGCTTTTGGTGAGCCATGGGGGCTTTTGCACCCTCTTGCCCCCTTTGATTCTTGTTGAGATTACCTCCCTTTGGGCTTGGAGGATCGTCTCCTTAATGAACGACCACTCTTCTTGGACACCCGACTCCCCTCCCCTCTGGGACCTCAGTACCTTGCCAACTATTCTTCTTACCTCATTGAAATCTGCCCTCCTGAAGTCCAGGGCTGCTGCCTTGCTGCAGGCTTTTGCTACCTTGCTCTGGATGGTGAATTCCAGCAGACGATGATCACTGTTGCCCAGGTGGTCGAGCACCCGCTGCCCCCTCATGAGGTCGTCGCCTGTGGCTAGCACCAGATCCAACAAGGTGTCTCCCCTGGTGGGGCTATGCACCTCCTGGGTTAGATGGAGGTCCTGTATCTTGCCTAGGAACCTATGTGAGTGGTCAGATCTGGCTGATTGCTCTTCCCAGCAGATGTCTGGAAAGTTCAGGTCACCCATGATGACCACGTCTTTTGACCTAACTACCTCCATGATCTGACTTAAGAATTCCCAGTCTAGCTCTTCCCCTTGGTTGGGTGGTCTGTAGTAGACCCCCACCGTTAAGACCCTTTCCTCTCAATTTCCTTGTATTCTAACCCAGAGCACTTCAGTGTGCCCCTCATCTCACCTTATGCTACTAGATGAGGATGTGTATTCCTCCGTGATGTAGAGCACCACACCCCCACCTTTCCTCCCTGTCCTGTCCCTCCTGTACAGCCTATAGCCCTTAATATTCACTGCCCAGTCATGCGTTGGGTCCCACTACATTTCTGTGAGCCCCACTATGTCCGGGTTGGTGTCAGCTAGCAGAAGGGTAATTTCCTTCTGCTTGTTCCCCATACTACGAACGTTTGTGTAGAGGCATTTGAGGCCTCCTGAAGATGTGTGCACTGGCCCCTAATCTCAGTACTGCCCGGGCCCCAGTTGCTTACCTGGGTATTCATTCTGCTTGTTGTTGGTCCAGGCTGGGCTGTTCTTGTGGGTGTCACTTGGTTTAGTGGTCCAAGGCTTCCTCTGTCCTCATCTTCCCCGTCCCCCAATGAGCCTAGTTTAAAGCCCGCTGGAGGAGATCTGCCAACCTAGAAGAGAACACACGCTTACCTGTGGGGGAAAGGTGAAGCCAATCCCACCCAAGCATGTCTCTTGTCATGATGTGCAGGTCATTGTCTAGGAAGCCAAAGCCTGCCTCAAGACACCATTCCTGAAGCCTCCAGTTGGTCTCTCTGATGCAGGTCTCATGTTGTCTTCCATGTCTGCTCACTGGTAGGACAGAGGAGAATTCCACCTGTGCTTCTATCTCCCTCAGCATGCTCCCCAGAGCATGGTAGTCTGTCATCAGGTGATCAGGGCTTCTCCTGCCCACATCATTAGTACCCACATGGATTAGGACCATGGGGTAGTAATCGGTGGGCTGGATCATGGCCTGAATCATCCCTGTCACGTCCTGAACCTTTGCTCCAGGGAGGCAGTAGACCTCACATGTTGAGGGGTCCTGGCGACAGATGGGGCCCTCCGTACCTCTCAGGATGGAGTCGCCTATGACGATCACTCAACATTTCCTCCTCCATGTCTGCTTGGCTCCTTCGGCCTGTTCAGAGCGTGAAGAGTGTGGAGTTGCCTCCTCTCTGGAGGTTTCCTCCTCTCCTTCCTTCTCCTGCAGTGTTGCCAGGGCCTCGTACCTGTTCTCCAGATGGACTGAAGGAACTGGTACTGCTTTGCTGTGAGCAGCCCTGGTTCTGGATGTGACTGTCTGCCACTCTGCAGTGGAGGGCACCTCCCGGGGTGCTTCTTCCTTGTGTGCATGGTCCTGCAGGGAAAGGAAATAACCATCAATTTCATCCTCTGCCTCCCTGATTCCCCTCAGTTTGCTAACCTCCTCCTGGAGCTCCCTCACCTGCGCCTCCAGGGTCCTAAGACGGGCGCCTGCAGGACAGGTGGGGGGGCCCTGAATCCCTGCCCCCCCGGCCCTGCTGGGCATCCCCTGCAGGCCGGGGAGCAGGGGAATGCCAGCCCCCCATGGGCTGTGTCTGGGTGGAGGCCTCAGACAAGCCCCGGGTAGGCAGCGCCCCCTGGGCAGGGGCCCTAGCAGTACTCCGCGTCGACACCATTGTATAAGTTGCTGTTAACTTAGAGTTTATAAACTTCTTGATGACCTGTGCTACAGCTCAGCTACTTTACAATGCACAAGGGGAGCTAGATGTCTAACAATAGGATCCAAAACAGCTAATAGACTAAGTAGGTTGCTCTTGAAACTAAACAGTAGGAAATGTCATTTTACCCAATAGCCTACTGCTAAAGAACAGAGCTGCTAAAGAACATAGCTGGAATATAGGAATCCTAAGTTCAAATCCTACCACCACATGAGTGGGCTTGAATGTACCTTCCAAGAAAACGTCTAAAGTTATAGGCAGTGTTCCCTCTAAGGTGTGTGCGTGCTTGGCCGTGCATGAGTAAAAGTCTTGCTGTGCACAAACTTTTTAAGGCCGTGCACCCTAGCCCATATGAGGCTCTGCTCAGCTGGGCGTGGAGTGCGTCAAAGGCACCGAGGCCGGCGTGGGACACTTATCGAAGGTAAGCTCCTTACTCCACATGCAGGGCAGGCAATGGCTTCTCCCCAAGGTGAGGCGGGGATGGGGCTGGGGGCTGGTGTGGGCTCTGCTGGCTCCAGGGAACTGCTCTGCTCCCCCACATTGCCTCAGGGAGCAAGGAGGCATGTGGAGTCAGGGCTGGGGAGTGGAGCAGTTCCACGGAGCCAGCAGAGCCTCATGCAGGGCAGGCAGTGGCTCCTCCCCAGGGTGAGGCAAGACAGGGCTGGGGGCTGGGGCTGGTGTGGGCTCCGCTGGCTCCAGAGAATGCTCCACTCCCAAGCCCTGACACCATGTGCTTCTTCGCTCTCTGAGGCAATGCAGGAGAGTGGAGCAGTTTCCCAGAGCCCGCGGAGCCCCCAGCTCCCAACCCTGCCTTGCCTCACCTCGGGGAGGAGCCACTGCCTGCCCCGTGTGAGGCTCTGCCAGCTCCAGGGAACTGCTCCATGTTGTGTACAAGCAAAAATACTATTTAAGCCAGCAATTATCTAAATCACACAGGGAATTTTGCTGTTAAAATATAGGTAATTACTTACATACCCAAGTGCTAAAGTTCAAAATTGCATTCCTCTACTTACCTAGCACCCACGCCAGCCCCCAGCCCCAGCCCCAGTCCCTGTCCTCGCCCCCACACTCGCCGCACCTCGCCTTGGGGAGGAGCTGCTGCCTGTCCTGCATGAGGAGTGAGGAGCTTACCTTCGGTAAGTGTCCCACGCTGGCCCTGGTGCTTCCCTTTCAGTTTTATTGATTGTGTCCGGCCCATGGCTGCCCCACAGCACTCCACTGCACTGCTCTGGGCAGCAGTTAGCCTGCAGAAGGGTGGTGGCTGAACCCTGCCCACTTCCACCTGGACACTTACTTTGGGACACTCACCAGCGGACCATGCCGGGCCAAAAAGGGGAGGCGGGACCAAAGCAGCATGCTCATGGACCAAAGCACTGTGCTCACAGACTGAAGCCGCATGCTCATGGACCACTACTCCTTAGAGGGTCCAATTGGTTATAGGTATAGTCTGCGGTGGGGTTTTCCATGGCCCTCCTTGTGGTATTCTTGGTCTTTATTTAAAATACTTAATATTTAGTGAAGCAAGACCTGGAAGCTAGGGCTCTTCCCTGCCACAAAAGTGACCTAGCATCTACTATGGAATCACTCACTCGCTGTTTCTCTCTCTCTCTCAATGTGTAGTAAGTCCATGACTCCATGGAAAACGGAACAGCTTCAACAAGAGGGATTAAGAGAGTTGTACCCCAGTTATAGTAGCTGGAATATTTTCTTTGAATGTGGATTCAAGTCTCCTCAGGCAGAGGAAGGATTTTCACTTTCCAGTTGGGCACCCTAACTATGAGCCTGTGAGGAAAAGGAGGCTGGCAGCAGTGCCTCCTCTACCTGTGTTTTGTGTGAGTCCTGATCCCCCTATCTGTGGTTTTTGATAGCCTGATGAGCAGGGTATGAGAATCCTTAGCAGACCAGGTGCCTCAGGTGCTTGTATTGTGAATCCCACTGGAACGTGAGCTAGGTGCCTATCTGCACAGTACTGTTGACATTTGGGCACTTCTGTATACATCCAGCAGCAAAAATTTAAATATCTAGGGAACTTTACTGGGGGGCAATTTAGGCACACAGGGACTAAAGGTACCTTCAGGGTTAAGCAGCCACTGAACAGTGATTGGGAGGGATCTGTATTTTGTACCCTGGTATCCAAAGACGCAGTTAGACAAACCTGCCCCTACTCCTGTCACCAGGATTCACAGGGATTAAGAAGAGGGATGGCTCACTGTTAGAATAGTGTCATGATCTGGTTCCCTGAAAAGCATGGTTTTGAGTAGATGTGATGCACCCAGGGTCAGAGGGAAAAAATAAATCACAGAGCCATTTTCTTTTGCTGTTATCGGAAGAAAAAAAGTTATCTTAGAGTACAAATTCTCTGTTCCTCAACTACAATAAAGTCTCCAAGGGTAAAACATACAAATGAACCAACTATGTCAACCAAACAATACTGCATGCAGACTACAAAAACACACATAAAGGAGTATACTATGGAATACAAATGACCATAAAAGGTAGGGAAGTTCCTAAATAAACCCTTTAATATGCATTTTTCAAATTCTGCCTGCCTGACCTTTTCAAGCTGTGCTTTGATTTCTGGATGTTCTTGAATTATAATTGTTATCCTTCTTCTTCCTGATGATAGCAGTGTGTCCAAGGACATCTCCTGTGCTTTGTCTCAGTTATCTGCCTGAGAAGTGCGGCAATTCACTGCTATACAAGGACACAAAAAAAGAAAGGTCACAGCTGGAGTCATGGCAGAGGTGAGCTACATCTCTTATAGCCAATATTGAGCAACCAGGCTGTTTTTCAGTAATTAACATTATTGCACATCAGTAGGTAAGAAAACATGGGATATAAAGATAACTAATTCAGGAGCAGAATTTAAAGGAGTCTGTGATAATAGTGTAATCCATGATATCCAAAAATGATAACTGAATTAAAGAGATTAAGCTATTTTTTTCTTTTTTTTTTACAAAGAAAGGAATCCCATCTTTTGATTTACTTCTATCTGATTGTTGCTGTCTTTTTATCTATAACCAGAGATGGATATAATTCCCACATATGACAGTTTTAAATAAATGGAGTATGCCTCACACAAGGGTAAGCCCATGTGTCTGTTCCCTAAGTGGGTGACTAATATTTTATACATAATAAGAAGGAAAGCCCAGAAACACTGATTCTCTCAAGGCCTATGGGAAGCTTTGTTGGGCAAGACAAGGGCAGGGAGCAAGTATGTCTAGGGAATTTCACAGGGAATTTTCACATCAAATTGTGCATTAAATTCTGCTTTTGTAAGTGGGCCACAGATTGAAACATTATGGGTGTGTCCAGACGAGCCCACAAGAGCCTCTTGCAGCATCTCAAACTCCTTTGAGATGCTGCAAGAGGCACGTGCAGGAATGAGAAAATGTTCCCCGTGCTGCAAATTTGCAGTGTGAGGGCAAAATTAAACCCCTGGATATCCAGGGGTCAAAAAAAAAAACACACAGAAAAAAAGTAGGCAGAGCATGGTCCCAGACCATGCTCTGAGACAGCCAGAGGTTGGGTCCTCCACAGAGATACTCTGGTAGTAACCAGAGCATCTCTATGGTTGGACCTTGCCATGGTGTCAGCTGCAGGGAGCTGGACCCAGGCCCCACTGCAGGTAAGGGGTGGGGGGGCTGCAGGAGGGGGAAGGGGACCATGGGAGGATCCCCACTAGCCCAATCCGCTCCCCCAGCCCCCCCCAGATCCCTGCCCTACCTGGCCCCATTCCCCACCTGCCCCTTGAGCCCCCCCAATCCCTGCATCACCCAGCCTTATCCCCTACCTGCCCCCCAAGCCCCCCCATTCCCTGCCCTGTCCGGCCTCATCCCCTGCCTGCCCCCCGAACTCCGAGATCACTGCCTTGCCTGGCCCCATCCCGCACTTGCCCCTGATCCCCACAATCCCTGCCCTGCCCTGCCTGGCCCCATCCCCCACCTGCCACCGAGCCCCGCTGATCCCTGCCCTGCCTGGCCCCACCCTGCCTGCCCTGCAAGCTCACCTGATCCCTAGCCTACCCAGCCCCACCCCCCACCTGTCCCCCGAGCCCCCCGATACCTGCCATGCCTGGCCTCATCCCCCCCAGCCCCCTGAGCCCCACATCCCTGCCCCATACCCCCAGCCCCCATGAGCCCCACTGATCACTGCATCCCCACCCCAGCATCCCAACCATTAAAAACAAAACAAAACAAAACAAAACCCAGCAGTCACTGGCAGTTCCAGCTGCCGTTGTGGTCACTGCCCCCCCCACCCACAGTGCGGGGCCAGGTGACAGCCACAGTGGCCCCAGCCTGGACCTTGCTGCCCCATGCTGTGTGGTGGGCCTCTGCCAGGAGGCACCAGAGCTCCCATAGCCCCTGCTTCTACAGTGAGTAGAGGCTTTTCTTTGCTTTTTTTTTTAAGTGCTGGAGGTTGGGGGGGTGCCACTGGGGGCCTGGGGGAGCGGGTGGGGGGTGGGGCTGGGTGGGGCATCCATCAGGGGGGCTGCAGAAGCCAGCAGGGGATGGGGCCAGGCAAGGAAGCAATCCAAGGGGCTGGTGGAGCAAGCGGGGGTGGGGCATGTGGGCCCTGCAGGGGAGGTATATCCTCTGAGGGGGGAAATGTAGACCCTGTGGGGGTTTGTGGCCCCTTTTGGGGGCTTGTAACCCTGTGTGGGGACTGTAGCCCCTGTGGGGGGGTGATAACCCCTGTTGGAGGGGCTGTGGCCCCTGTGGGGGGATCTGTGGCCCCTGTGGGGGTAGCAAAACATATAAATATTTAGAATTCCCTTCAGTATGATGATAGAGACACTGGTAGGCTTCCAAATTGCTTTAACACTGTAGATATATCAATGAAACATTTAAATTGTGGAGGAACATGGATTTGGGAGTATTTTACAGAGTGACTTTGGGATTTTTTTTATCAGGGATTTTTCAGTTTTCCAATAGTGAACACCAGAATTCCTGCTAGGGAGGCCAGTGGCAGGACCCTGCCTGCCCAGAGCTGGCAACTTGGACCCAGCTGGAGGTGGCTGACCTCCTGGCCAACTGGGGCCAGGAGGACATGCTTTGACAGTTCAAAGCAGGCCACCACACCCAGAACATCTTCTGGGCGATAGCTGCCCAGATGGCCAGGCGGGGGGCACATGTGGCAGTAGTGTCACACAAAGGCCAACTCTACAGCCACAGCCCATTGGTGGCTGGCGCAGAAGGGCAGATGTCTCTACTGGGTGTGCAGTCCCCACCTGGGTCTGGCAGGTGCGCAGCAGATCACAGCCAGGTAGCAGCCCCCACTGCCAGACTGCTGCAGTGCGTAGAGGGTATGGGGAACTCTCAGGGCTGCTTCAGTGGTCCAGCTGGCACAAGGGGTAGTGTCCCCACGTACCAATTGGCTGGGCCCCAGAAGCTCCTGAGGGTGAGTAGCCCTAAGCTATTTGACAGGGCAGCTTTTCATACTGATGGGGCCAGGACAGGTGCTGGCCCCAGGCTGTAGCTCCCCCTGGCAGCTGATCCAAGAGGAGCCAGGCAGGGTTATTTTGCCCTAAGTGGCACAATTTGCCCCACACAAAAGTGCGCTGAGTCAAAAAGACCCTGCTCAAATTTGCACCGCTTCTATTTGAGCTGCTGCACATGCATGTGCTAGCATGTATGGACGCACCCTATGGGGTTAAATCCAAAATAAGAAAGTGAGAGCCTGAGAGACAGACACACAATTAGAAGCAAGGTATTTTCATTGCTTTTTCATTGTTTTCTGAAGACCTTATAGTTAATGGTCTGTCATCATGTGTTCATCAGTTAATAAAATGAACACATTACTCAGTGTCCCCCTACTATAGATAGGGCAGCGGGCTTTTTTTCCCCTATTGTCTTTCCTAGAGGTCTGGTTAGAGGTTCTGGTTATGAAGGGTAGACTCACATGTCATTGCAAGATTTAACTATATTTAATGCTTTTGGCATAGAGCTTTGGGAACTGTCCTTGCCATTTCAAGCATTGTATCCTATCAAGCCCAACAGTATATTATAACTCTTTTAGGGGCATTGAGCAAAAATAAACAGGTTTACACAAATACACATAAAAACATGTTGATTCTAAAGGCAGGATGGGGGTATAGCTCAAGGGTAGAGCATTTGACTGTAGATCAAGAGGTCCCCAGTTCAAATCTGGGTGCCCCTGAGAAAGCCTTTTTAAGCTATGACTGGTTTCCAGCTGCAAAAGGAGCAGAAACATTGGGGTTATTGCCTTTGCTCCTGGGATGGGAAAATCAGGAAGTCTTTAGGTGACAAACCTGGGAGCAAAAGCAAAATCCTGGATTCAAGGCTCTAGCCTTTTCAAGTACACTCCCCTCACTACACATGAGGAGGCTCCAACAGAGACATCAGAACAGGAGGTAAGTATTCCCACCCCTTGGAGGAGACTCTGGGTTGTTGTGGTGGGGGAGTCTCTCCTGAGGAGTACAGAGGGACCTATTTGCTGTCCAGACCCCTTAGCCCAAGAGGTCTGCTGTCTCCCTAGGGCCTGCATCTGAGATGTTGTGGAGAGGATCCCCAGGCTTGTACGTCTCTCTATTACCCCATGCTGCTTATCCATGTGGGCATGAACAACATAGCCAGGGGTAACCCTGACTGGGTCATGAGTGACTACGGGGCTCTGGGGGCTGGGCTCAAGGGACTAGTGGCTCAAGTAGTTTTCTCTTCTGTGTGTTCTGTTGCAGGCCATGGACCCAGGAGGGAAGGCTGCATAGAAGAGGTTAACAGACGCCTCAGATGGTGGTGTTACCATGAGGAGTTCAGTTTCTTCTACCACAGAACACATTTCAGAGAGAGAAGACTCCTAGGAGAAGATGGAATTAACCTCACGCAGAGAAGTAAGGCCATGTTCTCAGCCAGGATGGCTGACCTGCTGGACAGGGCTTTAAACTGACTTTGCTGGGGGATGGGGAAACTCCAAGTGGAGCATGCCTGGGGACTGGCACACAGGAAAGCTCCCTTGTGGAGGACACTAGCACAACTATTTTTGAAAATGCTAACCGAACAGTTCTCCCACAGCATCTCAGGAAATTGAGGGTGTCAGTTGGGGGCCTCAGCTGCCTGTACACCAATGCCAGAAGTATGAGGAACAAGCAGGAGGAGCTAGCCCTCCTGCTCTCTAATGGGCAATGTGATCTGGTAGGGATCACGGAGACCTGGTGGGACTCCTCGCATGATTGGAGTGTAGCAGTAGAGGGATACACCCTGCACAGAAGGACAGAGTGACTTCAATTACCCAGGCATATATTGGGAGGAACACTTGTTAGGTCAGATCATTCATGCAGTTTCCTGACTGTGATTGAGGAGCTCTTCCTGAGCCAGGAAGTGCAAGGGCCAACCAGGGGTAACTCTCCTAGACTTGGTCTTAGCCAAGGGAGATGATGTGGTGTGCGGCTTGAACATTGAGGGTATCCTGGGTGACAGCGACCATGAAATTATCAGGTTCACTGTCTGCCATGAAGTCAACAAATCAACCAGCAGGATTGAAGTCCTGGACTTAAAAAATGCTGACTTCAACTGACTCAGAGCATTAGTAGGGGAGGCAATGCAGGACCAGGAAGGCAAGGCAAATGGGGTGCATGAAGATGGTCATTGCTCAAGGATACAATCCTCGAAGCACAAACAAAAACTGTTCCTGCAAAGAGGAAAAGGCAGCAGAAGGGCTGGCAAGCCCTCCTGGCTTAATAGGGACATTGCGGTCCTCTTAAAAAAGAAAAAAGAGGTGTACACACAGTGGAAGCTAGGGATGATCCTCAAGGAGGACTATATAACAGTGGCCAGCACTTTCATAGATTTCATAGACATTAGGGCTGGAAGGGATCTCGGAAGATCATCGAGTCCAGCCCCCTGCCCAAAGGGCAGGAAGTCAGCTGGGGTCATAGGATCCCAGCAAGATAAGCATCTAGTTTGCTCTTGAAGGTGTTCAATGTAGGCGCTTGAACCACCTCCGGTGGCAGGCTGTTCCAGACCTTGGGGGCTCGGACAGTAAAGAAATTCTTCCTTATGTCCAGCCTGAAACGGTCTTGTCGTAGTTTATGACCATTCGACCTAGTCGTCATCCCTTGGGGCGCTCTGGTGAACAAACGTTCCCCCAGATACTGGTGGTCACCCCTGATAAACTTATAGGTGGCCATCAGATCACCCCTGAGCCTGCGCTTTTCCAGGCTAAAGAGCCCCAGGGCTTTCAGCCTGTCATCGTAGGGTCTGCTTCCCTGACCTCTGATCATGCGCGTGGCTCTTCTCTGGACTCTCTCAAGCTTCTCCACATCCTTTTTGAATTGTGGAGCCCAGAACTGGACGCAGTACTCCAGCTGCAGCCTCACTAAGGCTGAGTACAAGGGGAGAATGACGTCCCGGGATTTGCTTGAGAAGCATCTATGGATGCAAGCCAGCGTTTTGGTCCCTTTACTAGCCGCAGCATCGCACTGCAGGCTCATGTTCATCTTGTGGTCAATGATGACCCCCAAGTCTCTTTCTTCCATAGTGCTAGCCAACATAGCACTGCCAAGCCTATAAGGATGCTGCGAGTTTTTCTTCCCAAGGTGGAGAACCTTGCATTTATCGGCGTTGAACACCATCAGATTCTCGTCTGCCCACTTGCTGAGCCTGTCTAGGTCAGCCTGGATCACCCGCCTGTCTTCTGGTGTGGATGCTTTGCCCCAAAGTTTGGTGTCATCGGCGAACTTGGCCAGTCCGCTTCTGACTCCAGTGTCCACATCATTAATGAAGATGTTGAACAGTATGAGTCCAAGGACAGAGCCTTGGGGGACCCCACTGGTCACAGGACACCACGATGAGTGACTTCCATCAATTACTACCCTCTGGGTCCAACCCCGGAGCCAATTTTCCAGCCAGTGGATCGTGGAGGACCCAAGGTGACAATTGGCCAGTTTCTCCAAGAGGTGATCATGGGAAACCAGATCGAAGGCTTTTTTGAAGTCAAGATATATGACATCAATCTCTTCTCCCTTGTCCAGGTGATAGGTCACCTGGTCGTAGAAGGAAATGAGATTGGTCAAGCAAGACCTACCCGCAACAAACCCGTGCTGGCTATCCCTTAAGATGTTGGCGTCGGCCAGTCCATTAAGGATGGCCTCTTTAATAAACTTTTCTAAGATCTTCCCTGGGATAGAAGTCAGGCTAATGGGCCCATAGTTAGTTGGATCCACTTTCCTCCCTTTCTTGAAGATAGGCACCACATTGGCCTTCTTCCAGTCTTCGGGCACTACACCAGAGCGCCAAGAGTTTTCAAAGATCCGTGCTAGAGGCTGGGCTATGATGCTCGCCAACTCCTTGAGTACCCTGGGGTGAAGATTGTCAGGGCCGGCTGACTTGAAGGTATCCAGCTTCTCAAGATGTTCCTTCACGAAGTCAGCATTAATGGAGGGCAGGGGATCACCCTTACCCGGACTTCCCTGTCCCTTAGCGGGAGTGGGCATCCCATGGGACTGATGAAAGACCAACGTAAAGTACCTATTTAATAGGTTGGCTTTTTCCTGGGTGTCAGTTGTCAGTTGTCCCATCTGGTTCAGCAGGGGTCCAACGTTGCCCCTGCTTTTCCTCCGGCTCCCCACATATCTGAAAAAAGGACTTTTTATTATCCTTGATGCTCAAAGCTAGTTGGAGTTCAGTTGCAGCCTTGGCTTTCCTGGTATGCTCCCTACAGGACCGGACCAGTGCAGAATAATCCTCCTTGGAGGTGACTCCCATCCTCCATCCTTTGTAGGCCTTTCTTTTTAGCCTCAGGAGGTCTGCTAGGTCCCTGGAGAGCCAGGGGGGCTGCTGTGCCCTCTTGCTGCCTTTCCTCCGAGATAGAATAGACTTAGTTTGTGCATTGAGGATCGCTCCCTTGAGGAGCAACCACTCTTCTTGAACTCCCCTCTCCCCATGGTCATGGTCCCTTAGGGCCTCACTGACAAGCCTCCTGAGCTTGTCAAAGTCGGCTTTCCTGAAGTCAAGGACTTCCGTGTGTTGACTGACTGCAGCTTTTCGGCGGATGGTGAAGGTGATTAGCTCGTGGTCGCTGTCACCCAGCTTCCCATCGATCACTAGGTCGCCAACTAGGTCATCCCCAGTAGCCAGTACCAGGTTGAGCAGCGCTTCGCCTCTAATTGGACCATAGACTTCTTGAGTCAGGTAGAGGTCATCCACGTACGAAAGGAAGCTTTGCAACCGCTCAGATTTTGCTGAGCGATCCTCCCACAAGATGCCCGGGTAATTGAAGTCACCCATGACAACCATGGTCCTGGAGCATGCGGCCTCAGCCAGTTCCCGGGCAAACTCCTGGTCAAGCTCAGGACTTTGGGTGGGAGGTCTGTAGTAGACTCCCACCATTGTGTCCCCTGTACCATGTTCCCCACGGATTTTAACCCAGAGGGTCTCCAGCCGTCCACCCTGGTCACCAATATCAGCTTGCAGGGACGTGTAGCTTTCCTTAACATAGAGAGCTACACCCCCGCCCCTTTTATCTACACGATCCCTCCTGTACAGGGTATAGCCATCTATACCCGTGGTCCAGTCATGGGTGGAGTCCCACCAGGTCTCCGTTATCCCGATGACATCATAATTATTTGCACTGAGCAGGAGGATGAGCTCCTCCTGCTTATTCCCCAAGCTCCTGGCATTTGTGTACAGGCAGGCAAGTGTCCCCTGGGGGGCTCCTTCCTTGCCCACAGCTTTTGCCAGGGCTGGGGGAGGGGTGGGCTCCCTTAAGTGCCTTGAACTGCTGGCTTTGCAAGGATTGCTCAGCGGGCCAGCAGTGGCGGTAGTCCCCCCGTCCCCCAGCGGGGTTAGTTTAAAGCCCGGTGGAGCAGGTCAGCCAGTCTGGCTGAGAAGAGCCTCCTCCCTAGGGGAGAGAGGTGGAGGCCATCTCTTCCCAGCAGCTCGTTGCCTCTCTCGCCAAAGAGCGGGCTGTGGTCATGAAAGCCAAAGCCTTCCCGACAACACCAGCGTCGCAGTCTTTGGTTGACCACGTGGATCCTCCTCTCCCTCCTCAGCCCATAGCCTGAGACTGGGAGGATCGACGAGAACACCACCTGTGCCCCCAGACCCTTTAGCCCCGCTCCCAAATCCCTGTAGCGCCTCATGACCTGGCTGGGAGCTCTCCGAGCCGTGTAATTGGTGCCCACATGAATAAGGAGCATGGGATAGTGGTCTGTGGGTTGGAGGAGCTTTGGGATCCTCTCCGCAATGTCCCGGATGCGGGCCCCCGGGAAGCAGCAGACTTCCCGGGCTAAGGGGTCGGGGTGGCAGATTGCCCCCTCAGCCCCCCTCAGGAGGGAGTCTCCCACAACAAACACCTTACGTTTTGTCTTGGGGAGAGCAGGGGCGGGAGCTACAGTTGGGCCCATGTTGCCTGTGGGAGCTGGCAACTCAGCAGGCTCTGCTGGAGCAGCAAGAGGTGCGTACCTGTTGCTCAGCTCTGGCGGGGCAGGGTCCTTGGTGCGGTGGGCCTTAGAGCCCTTGACCACCTTGGACCATGCCCCTGGCTGGACAGAGCGGGAGATCCCGGAGTCCTCCTTTGGCCTGGAGGGAGACTGTGGTCTACCCTCCACCTCCCGGGGGAGAAGGGCCTGGCAGTAGGAGTCTATCTCCTGCTTACAGTCCCTGATGGCATGCAGTCTCTGGGCTGTGGCCTGGAGCTCCTCCAGCTGGCATGCTATAGACCCCAAAAGGGAGCAGACCCCACAAGGGGAGGTCACCATGCTCCCAGGCCCCAGAGCCTGAAAAAGGGACAGGCAGCCCCCGCAGCTGAGAGCCAGGGGCTCCGTCTGCATGGAGGCCAGAACGAAGGGCTCTGTCTGGGTGGCTGTCTCTGAGGTGCCAGGGGGGGGCCGCGGAGCCCGAGGGGACCCTTGGGGTGCGGCGTGTGCCCATCCGTGGCATACCTCTGGTAGGCTGGCTATGGCTGGGACTGTCTACCCTGGGGCGTGCACAGGCAGGGTCCTGGGCCCTCCCGTGTGCCCTCCCACGCGAACTCCGTGCTAAGTCACGCACCGGCAGAGAAGTGTGCCTGTTTGCGCAGCCTATTTGCGTGGCTCCGGTCACGTGGCTCCCTGGGTCCCACTCACTAAGGGGTTAGCCCCTCTCTCCACGGGCCCCGCTTACCTCCGGCTGTGCTGGGGGTCAGCGGGGGGCTCCGCGGCTGCTGGAGGGTTTCTGGGGGGCTTCGGGGGAGCGGGGGCACAGCGGGCTTTCACCTGCGCGTCTCTCGCCGCTCCTGAGCCTAACTCACTTGTAGGGAAATGATCAGGAAAGACAAGGCGGTGATGGAGTTTAGATTAGCTATGGGAGTCAAGGGCAATAAGAAGTCCTTCTTTAGGTATGTAGGCAGTAGAAGGAAAACAAATGGAAGTGTGGGACCTCTGCTTAACTCCTCGGGACAGAGGATCTGTGTCATCCTGGTGCAAAGTGGCCAGTGGTGTTTCTCAGGGGTCCATGCTTGGACTAGTGCTTTTCAACATCTTTATCAATGATTTGGATAGGGGAATGAAAAGCTCACTGGCCAAGTTTGCAGACGACACCAAGTTATGGGGCAGTGTGGTCACATCAGAAGGCAGGTTGCAGATACAGGCAGACCTGGACAAGCTGGAGAGTTGGGCAGACTGGAACCAGATGAAGTTTAACACTTCCAAGTGTAAGGTGCTCCATCTGGGGGCAAACAACCCTCAACATACATACAGGCTCGGTGGTGACAGTTTGACTTGCACCATGGCTGAAAGGGACCTAGGGGTAATGATTGACCATCACATGAATATGAGCCATCAGTGCAAGGTGGTGGTCAGCAGGCCAAACAACACACTGGCATGTATCAACCAATGTATCTTGTGTAAAACTAAGGAAGTGATATTCCCACTATATTCAGCACTGGTGAGACTGCAGTTGGACCGCAGTGGGTCCAGTTCTGGGCACTGCACTTTAATAAGGACGTGGAAAAACTTGAGAGGATCCAGAAAAGAGCCACCAGTATGATCAGGGACTTGCAAGGCAAGCCATACAAGGAAAGGCTGAGGGACCTGGGCATCTTTAGCCTAAAGAAGAGAAGGTTGAGAAGGGACTTGATAGCGGCTTACCACTATATCAGAGGAGTGCATCAGGAGCTTGGTGAACAACTATTCGCTAAGGCATCCCCGGGGAAGACCAGGACCAATGGATACAAACTCCTGGAAGGCCACTTTAGGCTTAATACCAGGAAAAATTCCTTCATGGTAAGGGTTTCCAGACTGTGGAATAAACTCCCTCCAGAGGTAGTGCAGTCACCTACCCTGGAGGTTTTCAAGAGGCAACTGGACAGTCACCTCACTGGGGTCATCTAACCCCAGTTTTCTTCCTGCCTAGATTTGGGGGACTGGACCCAATGATCTGTAAGGTCCCTTCCAGTCCCTAACAATCTATGAATCTATGAATATATGAAAATCCTGTTTCACCTCAATATACCTAAGAGGCATGGATATAATTGAGTAACTGTAGTTTTGGGCACTAATGCAAAGTTTGTATTCTATTTCCACCTGTGACAGAATGGGCTTTTCCTATATGTGGACCTACCAGAAATGGATAAAGAGGACCCTTCCATCTTTTAGCATAGCAGCTAGTAGGGCTGTGCAAAGCTTCAGTTCGCAATTCAAGTTGGAGAAGATTCGGCCTGATTCGGAGGCCGAATCTCCAAATCCGAATCGAATCACTAGAAGTTTAAAACTTTCCAAATTGATTCAGAGCCTCTGAATTGATTCGGAAAAGATTCAGAAGAGATTCAGTGATTCAGGCATTCAGAAGGTGGTCTTTATGGGGAAACAGAAACTTAGAAGTGGGGTGGGAGCAGGGAGGAGAGGAGGAGCAGAGGGGGAAGGACTGACATCTCTAGCTGGCGAGTGACTATGATTTCTCCCTGAGTGCTGTTCCAATCACAGTGTCTAAGGGGTGGGACATAGAAACAGCATAAAAGCCCCTGTGAGCAGGCTTTTCTGTCCCTTTCCTGAGCTGTTTCTGCCTGAGCAACAGCATCTCAAAAGTACGGTGGCTATTGGCCTGGCTTCCTAGTCAGTGGCCTGCTACTTTTTGCTGTTAAAAAGGATTGGATAGGATACAGCTTAGCTTAGCTTAGTCTCTCTCTACTTTTCTACTTGTCCAATTCATTTCTTGGACAAATTTATATTTGCAGTACTTTTAAAAAAGAAAGCTCAGTGTTTTCCCTGGCAATGTGATCCATCACTGTGCAGGGAAGCATAGATTACACACACACACATACACACACACACACATCATAGAAGGCAGATATTCATAGAAGAGATTCAGAATCAGATTATATATAGTTATTAGTTATTAATACTATTATAGTTAGTTTACATACAGACTAAAGACAACACAAAAGTCAGATAGAGATTCAGATTGAGATTAACACACATATAGCACAGAACTCAGAGTCCTAGAAGGAGGAGATATATTATTGTAGGTACACATTACAACACAGAAGAAGAACAAGAAGTACAGTAGTAGTCACACATGAATAGCACATCACAGAAGAAGACACCATATATAGTTATTAATAATCAAATTAATAATCGAAGCAGAGCCCAGTGCACACAACACAGAGGAAATAAAACACACAATGCAAAAGGAGGCACACTTCACATTCATAATTCATAGTAAATAAATACATTACCGCACAGAAGAATACAGACAGACCAGCACACATTTTTTACATAGTTCTTGATAATTATTACTCAATCAAAGAAGAGTTCAGTGCATGTACACAACACAGAGGAAATAAAACACACAACACAAAGGGAGTCACACACATACCTTTTGCAGCACAGGAAAGATTAATATGAAGTGTGCTGGAAAGGCAGGTGCCAGGTCTTCTGGCAGGGGAGGGAGAGGGGCTTAGAGGGGGTAGGGGGAGAGCTAGAGCTGCAAGTCCACCCTCCCCCCCAAACATAGATGCATCCTCCTCCCAAGCAGCCATGAGGCTTCTGCTGCCTGTGGAAGCAAGGAGGTGGGAGCAGTACCTGTATCTGACATCCCTGCACCTGCACCACTTCCCTTAACTCCAGAAATAAGCACCGGAAGCAGAATCACTGTTTCCTGCACACCAATGTCATCTCCTAGCATGAGCCTCCCACTGCCAGAGGAGGAGCTGGAGTTAGAATCAGGGGACCTGAGCGCCCTGGCTCAAGCAATTCTGGGGACCAAGGGGGAATCAGAGTTTTTGATCCACACCCCTCAAAGTTCCCCATGATCCAAGTCTCCTTCTCTGGAAAGCAGCACCTCTGAGGAAGTTGAGGTTGTGGAGGCTCAGGCAAGTGGCTCAGCAGAGGCAGCTCTTCCTGCTGTTATGCCTCAGCCTGCTGAGGAGCGGGATAAGGCAGCATCCCCACCCTGAACCCAGAAGCGGGTGAGTAGCATAGTGTGGGAGAACTTTGAGCTGGCAGATGATCCCAGATTTGCTATCTGCCAGCACTGCTGAAGGCAGATCAGCCAGGACAAGGAGGTGAAACACTTCACCATGACGGTGATGCAGTGTGAGCATGCCCAAAGGGAAGTCCCCCGCTCACTCCAAAGCCCCCATCACCCCAAAGCAGAGACAGGCCACCTTGGAACAGTGGGAGAAAGGTGGACAGAAAGCGGGGTGAGTTGCAAAGGCGAGTGACATCACCCAGACCATTGAGGAGATGCTTGCTCTGGATAGCCAGCCCTTCTCCCTAGTTGAGCAGCCAGGGTTCAGGCAGCTCATGGTACACATGGCCCCATCTTACCAAGTGCCTGCATGCACCACCTTTAGTAAGACAGTAGTGCCCTCCCTGTATGAGGCATGCAGGGAGTACTTGAGGGAGGAACTGCGCAAGTTAGGGCCACAGGTAACCTTACACTTCACCTCCGACATCTGGAGCAGCCGGGGTGGGGATCACACCTACCTCTCCCTCACAGGGTTGGTGCAATCAGTCAGGCCGTTGGTGGACTCTCCTCCAAGCTGAGGTGCTAGATGAGTCCCACGTAGAAAGGGAGATCATGGCGGCCATGAACCGCATGGTACAGGGATGGCTTGTTGGGCAGGCCGAGCTCACCTGCAGGTTTATGGTCACCGACAGTGGGGCCAATATGGTCAAGGCTGTCTGTGAAGGCAACTTTGTTGGCATCTGCTGTGTGGCACAAAAGTTCCACCTCATAGTCAGAGACACCTTGGAGGGGGACAGGGCTACCAGTGGTGGCGCCACCACCCGTACCATTATGAGCCTGCTGATTTCAAAATGCAGGAAGGTGGCAGGCTACTTCCACCACAGCATCAAGCGGGGCAAGATGCTGCGGGAGAAACAGGCAGAGCTGAGCATCCCACAGCACAAAATCATGCAGGATGTGGAGACTCAGTGGAACTCCACATACCTGATGCTCAAAAGGCTGGTGGAACAACAGAAGGCCATCAATGAGATGGACTTGCTTGGGAAGATTGGGATCAGCAGCCCCCTGAACAGAGCTGAGTGGGATATTATCTCCCAGATCTTGGCTGTCCTCAAGCCCTTCCTTGAGGTCACTGAGACCCTCAGTGGTGGGGATGCCTTCCTTAGCCACATGATCCCCATAGTGAGGGAACTAGAGAACCAAATGGAGAAGTTCCAGGGGATCAATGTTCCTGGCTGGGGCAGACCACTGTCACCAGAAGTGCAGGCACTGGTAAGGCGGCTGAAGGAGGGCATCAGGAGACAGCTGGATCCCTTGCAGTCCAGTATGGTCCATATGCTGGCAGGCATGTGTGACGCAAGAGTGAGGGGAGCATGTGCACTGGCACACCAAAACCCTCGATCACTGGACTCAGGTGCTGCTCAACAAAGTCAGGGAGGCATAAGGGCAGAGGAGAGGGGATGTGGAAGAGGGGGGATCCACTTTTCCATGCCAGCACTCCCAGCACCAGCACTGGCACCAGCACCAGCCAGTCTCCTCCATGCCAGCCACTGCAAATGTGGGCCAAGGGCATCACTTCAATGCTGGGGTCCAAATGCACCAGATCCCAGCCTTGGGCAGGTAGCGCCAAGGCTTTGGTGGCTACCTATCTCGCCGAGGATGTGGAGCCACTGGACTGTGAAATGATCCCCTGGTGAAAGGTGGGTAGGAGGTGTCATAACCTCCAGCTAACGCATGCACACACACAGTCCTGGCTAGGGGATACCCAGACCTGTCACATCTTTGACAGGCCTGAGGCTTGCTGGTTGTAGTGCAGTTGTGAGGCTCCCAGTGAGCTTAGCTTAGCTGCCTGAGATGCCAACTTTTGCATTAAAAAATCCTTTGTCAGGCTGAGGAAGCACCTGCAGTTGGTGTGTCTCCTGCTCCTGGATGGAAGAAATAGTAAAGAAGCCAGAGGCTGGCCTGGCACACAATGTAGGCAAGAAAGCCAGTCAGTGAAAATGGAAATGGAGGTGTCAGGGGGTGCGGGACAGGCTAGGGTTGGGTGGGGGAGGTAGTGGGATGTAGCAGCACAGGTAAAAGTGCAGAGGTACTTGGAAAGGCAGATGTCTGGCAGGTTGCAGTGTGTCAGAATTCCACTGCCTATATTGAGTCCATGAGTTTCTGTACCTAGGAGGTTGAAGAAGTGGAGTTCATAGGCTCCACTGTGAAAAGTGGTTTGTAAATTGTTCCCTCTCAGGATCAGGCCTGAGAGACTGGAGGCAGAGTGTTTTTTTAGTGAGGAATGTGCCCCCACAGGTAGTTGGGTATTGTTGTCTTTGATAGATTCTGGTGTGCAGTTTGTAGGGGTACTGGAGATAGTTAGCAGGTTTTGTGTTTTGAGCTGTAGGAAGTTGGCTTCAGTTTTGGTGATGAGGTTAGGTGCTTGTTTGAATTTACAAACTACTTTTTAGACCCAGGCCTATGAACTTTACTTCTTCAGCCTCGTAGGTACAAAAACTCATGGACTCAATATAGACAGTGGAATTCTGACACACTACAACCTGGCAAACATCTGATTTCCCAAGTACCTCTGCACTTTTACCTGTGCTGCTACATCCCCCTTCCCTCCACCCCAGCCTGTCCCTCACCCCCTGATGCCTCCATTTCCATTTTCACTGACTGGCTTTCTTGCCTGCACTGTTTGTCAGGCCAGCCTCTGGCTTCTTTACTATCTCTTCCATCCAGGACCAGTAGACATATGAACTGCAGATGCTTCCTCAGCCTGACAAAGAGTTTTTCAACCCAAAGCTTTCTAAGATAGATTTCTCTAACTATTGCGGTTTTTTAAAATAATAAATATATAAACATAAAAACACAAGATAAGTCATCACACACCATGAGTAACATATATCCAACACAACATCTTTACTTCTTGCTTTCAATTCCTTTATAAAAAGAAAGGCTCTGTGTGGCAGTTTGGATAGGCTCCCAGAGATGCTGCTGGTGTGACTGTGCTAGTGCTGCTCACTTACTAAGTTATTTTATACCTGCTGCTGTTTACATTGGTGGACCGGAATGAGGTGGTAGGGGAGGAGGAGAGCTCACTGGGGAACACTGCCATGTTGTACAGAGGCCCCAATGTGTACACACACACACACACACACACACACACACACACACACACAGAGTTGCACAGTGAGAGTGCACATAACAGACATGCACTAGGTGCCCTTACTTGAGGAAAGAAGGGCCTGACAGTTCAGTTTGGCTACCTAAGAAGCTGCTGCTGGTGCTACTGGTGCTGAGTCACTAAGTTATTTTTATCTGCTGTTGTTTACAGTGGTAGATCAGGATGAGGCTGTAGGGGAGGAGGAGACCTCACTGGGGCACACTGCCATGTTGTGCAGAGGCCCCAGCACCAGGAAGGGTGCTCCTGAATACACACACAGTGTCACCCAACCATGTCACGAGTTTTGCCTGTTAGCAGCCAGAGGTGCAGGGCCCCAGAACCCAGACTCCCCCTGCACCTAGCTCCTTGACAGCTGGCAGGCTTTGTGGCTTCAGCAGGGCCTGGCAGGCCTGCACTAGTTTTTTTCACTCCCCCTGTGCCTTAACACACACACAGTGTCACCTATGTCACAAGTTTTGCTTGGCAGCAGCTTGAGGTGCAGTTTCCCAGAAACCTCTGCACCTATCTCATTGAAACTTGGCAGAAATTGTGGCCTCAGCAAGAGCTACTACCTCAGCAGTTTTTACCATGCTGTGGCTTAGCACATGCACGTGACATGGGTTTTGCTTTCAGAACTTTGAGGTGCAGTTTCCCAGAAAGCCCTGCATCTATTGCCTTGAAACTTGGCAGGCTTCATGCCCTCCATAGAGGGTACTACCCCTGCAAGTTTCATCTGAATCAGCCAAAAACACTGTTATAGATATATCATTGATTCCCCGTTATACTCTATGGCCGAATCTCTGAATCGGCACCGAATCTTCCGAAGCCAATTCAGCTGAATCGAATTAGAAAAGTGATCCAAATCTCTGAATTGAATTGCTGCCATCTGAGTCAGCCAAATCCAAATCCGAATCGAATAGTTCCCTATTCGTACAGGCCTAGTAAATAGCACACTTGAATGAGATTTAATATTCCTCTTAAAATTTGTCATTATTGGGCCATGCAAAACAGCACTGTTTTGTTTCAACTTCTGTTTCAATGTTTTGATGGGAAAGTGTTTCATTTTGAGTTTTGTTTCATATTGAAACTGCTGCTCCGTTTCATTTAGTCAAAACCGTTTCGCTGTTTCGACACTGTTTCAATGTTTTGCCCATAGGCTGTAACAGGGAAGCATAAAACTACCTATAACTTTGTCATTTCTTCCCTGATTTGGATGAATCACGCAGGGATGGTAGCCCCTGCTGAGGCCATGAAGCCTGCCAGCTTTCAAGGAGATAGGTGCAGGGGTTTCTGGGAAACTGCACCTGAAACTGCTAACAAACAAAACTCATGACATGGGTGACACTGTGTGTGTTAAAGCACAGCAGGGTGAAATCTTCAAACATGGTAGGCCCTGCTGAGGCCATGGAGCCTGACAGCTTTCAAGGAGATAGGTGCAGGGGTTTCTGGGAAACTGCACCTCAGGCTGCTGAGAAGCAAAACTCATGACATGGGTGACATTGTGTGTGTGTTAAGGCGCACCCTCACTGGCCCTGGGGCCTCTACATGGCATGGTTGTGTGCCCCAATGAGATCTTCTCCTCCCCTACAGCCTCATCCAGTCCACAACTTTAAATGACAACAGGTAATAACTTAGTAAGCAGCACAGTAGCACCAGCAGCATCTCAGGCAGCCAAACTGTCACAGACTAGAGCCTTACTTTCCTTTCCTGCAGGAGCTTCTTCTCCAGAAGCTGCCAGAGAACTCTCCCTGCCAACCCCAGCCCTGGGGCTTAGATGTGCCCAGAGCCCTGCATCCTTCCGGTCAGGTGCTAGGGGATGTTGGTCTAAGAACATGGCACTGGCAGACAAGGTCCTTTCCTTTGGCTCAATCAAATTTGGTATGTTTTAGCAGACCAACTCAATAGTTAGTTACAGAAAGGTATCTTAGCAAGCCTGCAGGTTGAAAAACCCTTTGTGAGGCTGAGAAAGCACCTGCAGTTGGTGTGTGTGAGTGTGTGTGTGCTGTAAAGAAGCCAGAGGCAATGAGGTAGAACTTGTGTGCCACACAGTGGTTGCCAATAAAGTTGGCATCACCTATCACCCTGACCATATTGGACCCATTGTTGGTGACCATGAACCTGCAGGTGAGCTTGCCCTGCCCAATGAGCCACCCCTGCACCAAGCAGTTCATGGCTCCCACAATCTCTGTTGCTGTGTGGGACTCATCCATCACTTCAGTTTAAAGAGAGCCCACCGACAGCCTGACTGGTCACACCAGTCACCAGTGTCCTGTGATCTCCACCCTGGCTGCTCCAGATGTCCGAGGTGAAGTGTAAGGCTGCCTGCAGACCTGCCTTGTGCAGCTCCTCCCTCAAGTACTCCCTGCATGCCTCAAATAGGGAGGGTGCCACCATCCTGCTGAAGGTGGTGCATGCGGGGACTTGGTAGGATGGGGCCACAAGCACCATGAGTTGCCTGAACCCTGGCCACTCAACTAAGGAGAAGGGCTGACCATTGACAGCAAGCATCTCCCCAATGCTTTGGGTGATCTTGCTTGCCCTTGCAATGCACCCCTCCCCGTTTTTGTCTGCCTTTCCCCCACTGTTCAAGGGTGGCCTGCCTCTGCTTTGGGGGGATGGGGACTTTGGACTGAGAGGGGGACTTCTCTTTGGGCATGCTCCCACAGGTGCCAGGCTGAGGAGGAGCAAGGGCAAGGGGCTGGTGCCTACAGAAATGCATCAGCATCCCTGTGGTGCTCATGTGTTTTGTTCCCTTGCCCCAGCTGGTTTTGGTTCAGCAGTACAGGCAGATAGAGTACATGGGATCATCTGCCAACTCAAAATGATCCCAGGCCACACTACTTGCTTGTTTCTGAGGTGCAGGTGCATGTGTGGCTGCTGCATTTTCCTCCTCCTCAACAGGCAGAGGCACAGCAACAGGAGGAGTGGACTCAGCTGAGCTGCTTGTCTCTGCAACCTCTACCTCAGCCTCCTCTGAAGTGCCTTCTGGGGAAGGAAACTTGGCTCTAGGCAAAACTTGAGGTTTGCGGAGCACAAACTCCGATGATTCCCCCTCCTTCCCCAGAATTTCCCTTGCTAGGACACTCTGATCTAGATCCTGCTCCAGCTCTTCTTCTGGCACTGGAAGGCTCAGCATGAGACATGAAATGGGGGTGGAGGAGACTATTATGCTGGTGCTGGTGCTGCTGCTTGTCATGGTGGTGGTGATGGTGGTGGGGTTGTGGCTGGTGCCCTTGGAGGGGATGCAGTCTTAGGCACAGGCAGTGGTACTGGCATTGCTCCTCTCTCCTTGCTGCTTCTGGAAGCCTCATCCTTGCTAGTTGGAGGAAAGAGGCTGCATCTCAGTTCGGGGGAGAGGGGGAACTTATACCTCTCCCTCTCGCCTCTCTTCTGCCCCTCCCTGAAGGCTTGCCAGCTGCCTTTCCATCACACTTCATGGTGTGTTTCATAGTGTCTTGTTTTTATACAAATATATAAATGTATCTGCATTCCTATATAAATTATATAAAGTATGTAGTATACACAACAAGGCATAAATATATAGAAATAAAATGTAAATGTATCTCCCTTCCTATATAAATTCTATAGTGTAATATCCAATATAATTATAAAATTGAAAAGAATAAATCAATTAATATAATAATAAAATAAAAGGGTCTAGAGGAAAGAAAGAGGTATTGTGGAATCCCACTTGCTAGGCTAGACTAGCAAGTAGGAAATCATTCAAATCAATGCTAGTAGTAGCCTTCATTGTCTAATGCTCCTGAGCTGCTGGAAAACATAGCTCAGTAACTGTCAGACCCCAAGACAGAAAGCAGGCCGGTTCAAACAATTCTGCCTTTTATGCTATTTTACCATCCTTCCCCCAGAGCACTGGGATTGGAAGGTACCTCAGGGAAGTATCACAGTCACTGGCCAGCTACACAGTCAATATGAGAGCAGTCCTTCCCCCCTCTTCCCCATCCCTCTCCTTACTTTCTGTTTCCCTCCAGGCAAGCCCAGCTTGAGCTTCGAAATTTGAAACATTTTGAAACTTTCGAAACATTTCAACTGCCCTCATTTTGTTTCAAGATATTTGTATGAGAATACAAGATAAGAGAGAGAATAGCAAATGATCATAGAAAATAATAGACTATTCAGGTTGGGAGGGAACTTAGGAGGTCATTTAGTCCAACCCCCTGCTCAAAGCAGTTCCATCCAACTATGTCATTCCCGCCAAGGCTTTGTCTTGCTAGGCCTTAAAAACCTCCAAGGATGGAGATTCCACAACCTCTCTGGGTAGCCTGTTCCAGTGTTTCTGTTCCTCCTAGGGAGAAAATTTTTCCTAATATTTAACCTAAACTTTCCTTGCGGCAACTTGAGACCATTGCTCCTTATTTTTCCATCTGCCATCACTGAGAACAGTCTAGTTCCATTCTTTTTGTAACCACCCTTCAAGTAATTGAAGGCTGTTATTAAATCCTCCCCTCAGTCTTCTCTTCTCCAGACTAAATAAGACCAGTTCCTTCAGCCTCTCCTCATAAGTCATGTTCCCCAGCCCCTTAAGCATTTTCATTGCCCTCTGCTGGATTCAGTCCAATATGTCCACATCTTTTCTGTAGTGGGGGGGCCCAAATCCAGACACAGGACTGCAGGTGTGGCTTCAGCAGTGCTGAAGAAAGGAGAATAATCACTTCTCTTGATCTGCTGGCAACACTCCTACTAATGCATCCCAGTATGCTGTTAGCCTTTTCACAACAACATTGGTTCATATATTCAGCTTATTGTCCACTGTAAAATCCAGGTCTTTTTCTACAGAGCTGCTGCCTAGCCAGTCAGTCCCCATTCTATATCAGTGCATGGGATTGTTCTGTCCTAACTGCAGGATTTTGCACTTCTCCTTGTTGAACCTCGAGATTTCTTTTGTTCCAACTGAGGTCTCTCTGAATCCTAGTCTTACCCTCCAGTGTATCTACTACTCCCCCTAGCTGAGGGGTGGGAAAAATGCAGCCTGTGGGCTGAATGCGGCCTGCCAGGCCATTCTATCTAGCCCGCGGGACCTCTAAAAAATGTAGAAAATTAATATTTAACTGCCCCTGGCTGCCTGTCATGCGGCCCTTGATGGCTTGCCAAAACTCAGTAGGCAGCCCTCTGCCAGAAATAACTGCCCGTCCCTGCCTAGCTTGATGTCATCTTCCAGGTCATTGATGAAAATATTGAACAAAACCACCCCCAGGACTGACTCCTGGTACTCCACTTGATACCCGCTGCCAACTAGACATCAAGCCGTTGATTTCAACCCTTTGAGCCCAACAGTCCAGCTTGTTTTCTATCCACCTTACAGTCCATTCATCCAACCTCTACTTCCTTAGTTTGCTTGCAGGAATGTTCTGGGAGACCATATCAAAAGCCTTGCAAAAGTTAAGATACATCACGTTCAATGCTCTCCCTACATCCACAGAGCTAAGCATCTCATCACGGAAGGCAATCAGGTTGGTCAGGCATGACTTGTCCTTGGTGAATCAATGCTGACTGTTCCTAAGCACCTTCTTCTCCTCCAAGTGCTTAGAAATAGATTTCTTAAGGACCTGCTCCATGATTTTCCCAGAGATTGAGTGGAGGCTGACTGGTTTGTAGTCCCCTGGATCCTCCTTCTTCCCTTAAAGATGGGCACTGTATTTGCTCTTTTACAGGTGTCCTGGACCTCTCCTGATTGCCATGAGTTTTCAAAGATAATGTCCAGAAACCCTGCAATCACATCAGCCAACTCCCTGAGCACCCTTGGGTGCATTGTGTCTTGCCCCATGGACTTGTAGTTGTCCAGTTTTTCTAAATCGTCCCTAACCTATTTTTTCACTCCTGTTGGTTGCTTGCCTTCTCCTCAAATTGTGCTGGTAGGTGCAGTAGTTTGGAGACAGAGGTAAAAAAGACATTGATTGCTCCAGCCTTTTTCACATCATCTGTCACTAGGTTGCCTCCCCCATTCAGTAAGGGACCCACACTTTCCTTGATCTTCCTCTTGTTGCTAACATGCTTGTAGAAACCCTTCTTGTTACCCTTCATGTCCCTTGCTAGCTGCAACTCCAGTTGCACTTTGGCCTTCCTAATTTCATCTTTGCATGCCAAAGCATTACTCTTATACTCCTCTCTAGTAGTTTGTCCAAGATTTCAGTTATTGTAAAGTTCCTTTTATGTTTTAGTTAATTGGAGGAAGAAAGGGAGTATTTCAGCATCTTGGCAGAGGAGACTCTATTGCTGCCAGATCATCACAAGAAAACTATAGAATCATTTGGCAACTGGTGAGTGATACTGATAACTATAATGTACTGCACCAGTTTGTTTCCCACAAATGTCTGTTTAAGCATCTAGCTGTTCTTTGTATCATATGTAGATTTTAAATTATTTGGGGCATGAATGGTCTTTTCATAATATATATGCAAAGTACCTAGTACTTGGTCTCTTATTGAGACCTGATCTCTGTTTGGGTCTTGAACACACTACCATAGCAAATAACAAATAACAATAATAATTTTTGGCACTATTAAAGGGACCTCTGGCTGATTATAACTATAATTCGATCATATGATTTTAATAGGGCTGAGGCTGTAATATTTACAAAGAATCTTAGTGAAACCTCAGTTCATGAATCAAGGGGACATGGCAGTGCTCTCAGAAAACACACTTTTAGCCTCCTATTTCCCAATTACAGGAAGCAGCAAGAAGAAGTGATTATTTATTTGGGAGAGAATTATAATTCACAGGAGCCTCATCGTTTTATGCTTCAAGGAAAAGAATTAGTATGAAACAAATCAATGTTTCTTGAAAAGATTAGTAACCCCAAACCCGCTGAATCCTAAGGTAGCAAGCATGCTCTGAGACAGCTAATAAAGAGGCATGTTTGCTGTAAACTTCACAGTTGCCACATTTAAAAAAAGTGTTTGATGGATTTAAGACTTTATCTGATTTCCGATATGGACTGTATTTCACAGCTTATCCTGTAAAAACAGCTGCCATGCTCAGGGATATGCACGCTTGGCTGACAATTTTAAAGTACAAGCAGTATTAGGTACCTGAGAAGCTGAGATCACTAAATTTGATAACATTTCCTCAACATTGCAGAATGAAAGGACAATTTAAAGAAAGCTGAGGTCGTTAAATGTATATTTGAAAGAAAGCAGTTCTCCTGGGTGACACCATACCTTTATTTCTCTGGAAATAGAGAGCCAAGAAAGTAACAAAGCAATTTTCATCTGGGAAGCTCATCAATGCCTATGGTAATAGGTTTTCAGTTGATGGGTGAATTTTAAAAGGTACATAAATCAGGCCATTTGAACCAAGGACCAGGGGCTGGACCCATACTGAGGTGAGAAACCAAAAAACCGCCCCCCTCAAACTTTTCACATTTAGTTAATTCCATTGAAATAAACAATTAAAATATTTAATTTTGGAAACTGAAATGAGGTGTCTCCAAAATTAATCTGTTCCCAGACCCTCACTTGCCCACCTGAATCAGTGCAATAGAGCCAGGGACCCTAAAACCCTGGGCAGCTGCTGACTGAATAGCAGTAGTGAATCTGACCTGACCCTTGTCAAGTTGACCAATCAGGTCAGTTTCACAGCTGTTAAATTGTGGTGGACAACCATGAAACTGACCAGAATCTGGTATTGTCAAGGCACACCCCCTGGCAGATGCTGAGGCACAAGAAAGCCTGGGTAGCGTGGGATTTATGGTATACCATATGGGGGATTGATAGGAAGTAGGAGTCAGTTCACAGATCAGATAACTGCCAAGGAACCAGGCAGCTGGTAGGAAAGCATGCAGGTTTCTAGAAGTCTGATAGCCAGGACCCATTCTGAAGCCCATCAGAAGTTCATTGAAATAGAATCATGCCCATGAAACAGATAGTTTTTTAACAATGTAGCCAATTCTAATGAAAAAAAGTAACCAGCTTGACTGGAATTTTTTTCTGGCCAACCATATTCATCAGTTCACTTCTCTTCAGTAACATGTAGCATGCTGTATACCAGCGAGGGTCCATAGAAGTATATAACCACAGAAAGTGAAGAAGCATTTTAATAAGAAAATAATTACTTTCAGTTACTTCTCATAAGCATTCAACTTCCACTAGGTAGGCTCTCTTTTCTGTACAGAACTCTCCCAACCCTTGATAGTTGATGGAGCCAATCCAGGAACTATCAAGGGTTGGGAGAGTTCTGTACAGAAAAGAGAGCCCTGCCTCTGAGCCCTTGATGGTATATAGCATACTATATGTTACTAAAAACCAATCCTCTGCAGTGGTCCAGTTTGGAATTAGACTAAAAATGTAAGTACACCATTTAATACTATTTTAAAATATGTTCCCAACTTGCAAATTTCACTCTAATATGTATGTATAGCATACTCCCTTCTCATTTGTCCTTGGTTCTTCGTAAGCATCTACCCCAAGCTTATCTAAACCATTGCAGACTCTAAGATATGAAATACTGTAAATCTTCAAAGAATAGTCTTTCTTGGAGTATTTTTGCTTTTGTCTAGACCCAGGACATATAGACAAGTATACAAATGAAACATAGTATTTTAAATTAAACAAGTTCTTTTGAAAGTCAAAAAAATTTGTAAGGATTTTACCCACCTGGGTTACCATTGCACAGTCATTTGATTTCTGCAGGCACAAAGAGGATTGGTCAGCCTCAAGATATTTAATAAATTACCTTCAAACAAGAGCTAGCAGGTCACAAGACTACCTGGATGTGTGAGACAGCAGCCAAACAGAAACTGTCAGACACCCTTTGGACTGCTCACTCCTGGAGCAACCTTGTACCCATGAAAACCTTGTGAAGACTGGACCATATCATGTGTTCAGTACTAGAAAAATCTATATCCATGCTTATGGTAGAAGGGCATGAAAAGTAGATATTTACACTTTAATGAAAATTTCCAGAGAGAAATATCAGTTCCAATTGGTTCCAGTTAGAAATTAGTCATAAGAACAGAACAATAGCTCTGTGGGTCTACTGGTTTCTTGTGTTACAGGTTTCTGTGGCTATTGGTGTCATCCACTAGCAACCAAAAGAGAAAACAATCAACCAGTAGAAAAAAAAATGTCAGAGAAAGCTGAAGGTTACTTAGGTCCAGATCCCAAAAGGTATTTATGTATCTAAATCATACTGAAAGGAGTGGCTGCTATCTTGCAATATCTGGGCCTCTGATTCTACTGGAGTTTCTACGCTACTGGAGTGAGCATATTCCATCTTTGCCTTCTGATGAAACTAAGAGGACTAAGACAACTGATTTTGCTATGTGATTACCTAGATTAAATTATTAAAGAAGTATGCTTGAGAAAATAAATACTAATAACATTTGAGTTCAGATGGTCTAAGTCTGGAATCTTTAATCTGAAATCCTATCCGAATTTCAAAGAATGGAGGGAGAGTGTGAACTAGACTTTTCAAATGTGATTCTGTGACTTCAGTTTAGCTTTTACTCAAAGAATCAACCAGAAAACACCTGTTTTTCAATCCTGATTGTCAGGCGTGAAATCTTGTATGAAAATGGGCAATCCTTTTTTGTCCCAGAACCATGTTGTTTTGATGTTATCAAACCTGAACCCAGATTACAGCACTGATTTAGCTTTACACAAATATAGAAGGCCACCTGGTTCAAATCTTGGCTATATATTCTATTGATAATCTCTAGAGTCAACCAGTCTCCAAAATGGAGAAGCTATCACGATTTTTTTTCAAATCAGGGTTGAATATTTATTAGATAATAAACATATTTCTGGGCACAGCATATAAAATCAGACAAGGCAGAGGGTGAAATCAGTTAAACCAAGCCAAACTTGCAAATACTTTGTTTTATGAAGAGACAAGGGGAATGGCCTTTGTGGGATACAACAGAAGGAAGATCACACTTGTATCCTTGGCAAAGGCCCTAGTAGGTGAAACATCAGACCATATGTTTTTCCTCTGCCATGAATTTAGAGTATTTTGAGCTGACTTCATTTTATGCTTTCATTGGCATTTCCAGAACAGCAGAGACATGGATAACTGGTGCCTCCAGAGTCTGGGGGAGCACCAGATCACTGATGGAAGTGGGGGGAGTGCCCCAGCAGCTGATCATTGACTGGTGGGGGTGGTCCCTCAGCAGCCAATGGCTGGCCGGGGAGTCCCCCAGGAGCTGATCACCAAGCCATCGGCAAAACCAGAAGTGCACTTTAGTTTTGCAGCTGGCTGTTCCCAGGGGTGTATGTCCAATCTCAGGGGGTACATGTGCACCCGCGTGCACCCCCTATGCGTTGCCAATGGGCAGAGACTTCCTATGCCTGAAGAAGGCTTTTTGTGCTTGAAATCTTGCTAAGAATGTTTTTCCAACTACTCAGTTGATCTAATAAAAGATATCACATCTACTCAAAGAACCTTGCCTGCCTTACCTAAGGAGGAATTGTATTTTTTATTCTTTTCACAGTGCAATGGACTCATCTCCCACAGAGCCCCCATTTAATTTATTTTTACTTGATCAAATTCCTATTCTTATTTGGTTATGGAATCAATTCCCTTTTCCATAATTTTGGTGAAAGCCATAATGGTGAGCTCATGTATTCAGGAAGCTTAGCTGTTCTTTGTCGACACAAATGGGCTCTTGCACTTCAAGGTGAACAGGGTGGTTTCACTTCTGAAGTGCTTCTTTGATGTAGTCCCACTTTAATTTAAAAAAAAAATTATTTTAGCACTGCACATTGGTTAAATGGATTAATTGGCCAAGTTCCTAAATGTAAGCAAAATATAGACTGTCAATGTGCCAAGAAGCCACTGTACATTACGGCTGTGCGAAATTTCACCAGCTGTTTCATTTCAACACTGTTTTGACACATTTCGAGCTCAAAACAGTGAAATCAAAATGAAATGAAGGGCTTTGAAACAGCCTTGAAACAAAACAAGGCTAGTTGAAATGCTTTGCAAGTTTTTAACGTTTCAAGTTTTGAAGCAGCCAGCAGCCAGGTGGTGGGAGATGGGAAAACCGGGGCTGCACTCCCAGTGGCTTCAGGCTCAGCCAGGCAGGAAGCACAGCCCTGTTCTCCCTGCCTCCCACAGGGGAAGCTGATCACACTGCAAGGGAAGGGAACTGAGCCCTGGCTCAGTTCCCCTCCCCAGTGCTGCGACTGGGCTAGAGAAAGGAACTGAACTGGATCTCAGTTTCCCTCCCCAGCCCTACAATCAGGCTGGGAAAGGCAACTCAGCCCAGTTGGGCTGAATTCCCAACCCCAGCACAACCATGCGCTGGGGAAACAAACTCAGCCCAGCTGGGCTGAGTTTCCAACCCCAGCGTGACAATCACACCGGGAAATGAACTCAGCCCAGCTGAGGAAGGGAGGTTGCCAGCCAATGTCAGGATATAAGCTGTGATGTCACCAGTCAACCCATAGGATTGCTCGTGTGAGCAGAGATGATCATAGCAGGGTGTGGGGCCCTGGCTAAATCAGCCTGTGTGGGGCCCGGATGCAGTGGAAGGGGCTGGGGGATGACAAGCAGCTGGACGCAAAGCCGGCCTGGCTCCATGGGGCCTCCCAAAGTGCGGGGCCCAGGGCAGTCACCCTGATTTGCCCCTGCAGGGGATGGCCCTGCATGCGAGTAAGAATTGCAGAACCAAACTCCCACTTCTTCTTTCTAGTCTAAGTTACTTTGTCCACTATGTCAATGGACCATGCCCCAAATTGCCACTTTAATTGGGTCTGTCTCTTTGTAATGGGGAATAGAAAACTGCTATTGCCTTTAGGTACCATGTTAACACAGGTATTAATGTAATGCTTAGTGATGATATATAAAAGACTGTAAAGATGTTCGCTGGCTCAGTATACAATCAAGTGAGAAAATATAATTGAAATAAATATTGAATCTAATTGCTAAAAAGACCATTGGTCACATCTTCAGAAAAACCAATATCCAAAAACGAGGCACTGGACTTCAGCCAAGTGAATTGATTTTTCTAATAAAAGCAACAAGTAAATTGACTTGTAGCTTCTTAATACAAAAGAAACAAAGCTATATTTCCATGGCTAATGCTAAACATAAATGAGTTTCTATATCACAGTACATACAGTATATTTTATAGCTAGAGTAGGAAAAATAGTATATTTTTTATTTGAGTGATGGAAGCAGCGATGGACTATATGGATATAACACAGAGACAATCCCTGTCCTGAAGAACTTCAACCACAAATTGAAAGGATGTCTCTTTCGTAGATGTTTGTACATTCATTTCTGGGGTTAAGATTTGAAAATGCCAAAGCGTGAATATTTGCCATGGTTACTAATGAATCTTGGCACCAGAGGCACTTATTAATGATAGTCACCAGCAATAGTTATTAGAAAGTGCATTTCATGTATTCTATACATCACTAAGAAGACATGGAAATTAGGAGCATGGGAAAACTCTTGTGTGATAAGAGACTGAAGACTACAACTGTTTTCTGTAGAAGGAATAGAAATAAGACATAAAAGATATGGAAAATTAGTGATGGTATAAAAAAGTAGATCAGAAGAGTTTCTGTTATACCTGTCTCATAACAGAAGATGAAGTGAATGTTTGGTTAAATTGAAGGGTAGAGTATTTAAAAGTAATATAAGGTAGTACTTTTCTCCCAACACATAAATAGACTTTGGAGCGCAATGTCACAGAAAGTCACTGAAGCCAAAATCTTAGCAAAATTCTGTAAGAGGCTGAGGATGTATGCTGTTTATTTATTTATGCTAAATATCTGGGTGGTTCTGAAACCTCCTTTACCAGGATTAAAGGACATTCTCTAGCCAGTGGAGATTAGGATAAACTATCAGTGACTGGGCATACTATTCCACATCTATCTAATGCAGGATTTCTATCACTTTCCTCTGAGGCATCTGTCTTCCTGTCTTCCACTGAGAGAAGATATTGGCCATGGATCTGATCCAGTATATTATTTCCTGGGTGTTCCAGGGAAGCTGTGGCAGGAATTCAGAGATAGGTGCAACATTTTGCAGTGGTTTGCACATACCATGTACTGTGTAACCTTCATCATTCCAAGCAGCAATGACATAATTATTTGATTCATACATTCGTAGATTCATAGATGCTAGGGTCAGAAATGACCTCAACAGATCATTGAGTCCGACCCCCTGCCTAGGCAGGAAAGAGTGCTGGGGTCAGATGACTACAGCCAGATGCCTATCCAGTCTTCTCTTAAAGACCCCCAAGGTAGGAGAGAGCACCACCTCCCTTGGAAGCCCATTCCAAATTTTGGCCACTCTTACCATGAAGAAGTTTTTCCTGGTATCTAGCCTAAATCTGCTCTCTGCCAGTTTGTGACCATTGTTCCTTGTTACCCCAAGAGGCGCCCTGGTGAACAGAGCATCTCCAAACCTTTGCTGTGTCCCCCTAGTGAATTTGTAGGCGGTCACAAGATCACCTACAAATGCTTTTGCATCGCTTTAATGGTGTCAGTGTTAGCACACCTCAGTGGCATATTGCACATTAATTCCAACCACTGTAGGAAATTCAGCGGCATAATGCACCTTAAATAACTTGGGGTGCAGTAAACTAAGACTCCTTCAAGGATTTTTAGTTTGCTGCCCCTACAGCCATGGAGCAAAGCACCGGGTTCCATGGCTACAGCTCCACAGCTCTGCAGGAAGCCCTGCAGGCAGCCTGGCAGCAGCCTGGGAAAGCAGCTCCGCCCAAGAAACGTGGCGAGCCTGATCTTTTTTTTATCCCCCCCCCCCCGAGCCTGTTGCCTGCCTGAGCTGTGTGGGGGCCCTGTGCTTCCCTCCGTGGCTGCGGTGCCCCCTGGGACTGCCCAAGCCGGGTGCCTGTGGGTGGGTGCTGCCTGGGGGGACCACAGTTGCTGCAAAGAGAAACACCAGCCCCCTCACCCCTGCAGCCCAGGGACTGCTCTTCCCACTGGCAAATCACCCTCCCCTCCCCACCAGAGAGGCAGATAAGTCAGCGAGGTGTGTGCATGACACGGGAGTTTAATCAGCCCTAAATTGAAGCAGTGTTTTTTAAAACCCAGCGATTCAGTTTAGGGATCCCATTTCATCTACACATGCCCAGTCTACGTGATAAAGCAGCTGTTGGTCTTCAGCATAAGAGAAGTCCAGAATAGAAGTAGGACATGAGAAAAAAAGGAGAGAGAAATGTTCCAAGGTCAGGATAAGTATTGCTGAGCTAGTAATAGAGGAAATGAAAACATTTCTGTTATTAAAAATTATGTGAGGGCTACATGAATACTAGATTTCTCTGAGTTAGTTTTCTTAGCAAGATTTTTACCTATAAGATGCTTTCAATCAGGGCTATACAACTCTACAGCAAATAGGTAGAGCCCTTTTCCCCCCCAGCACCACCTGGGGTGACTAGGAACAATGGTCATAAGCTGATGGAGCATAGGTTTAGGTTAGAGATCAGAAGGCAATATTTTACAGTTAGGGTGGCCAAAATCTGGAACCAACTTCCCAGGGAAGTGGTCCTCGCCCCTACCTTGGGCAAATTCAAGAGGAGGTTGGACGATCACCTGTCTGGGGTCTTGTGAACCCAGCATTCATTCCTGTCTGTGGCAGGGGGTCAGGCTAGATGATCTGTTCAGGTCCTTCCTGACCCTAGCTACTATGAAACTATGAACTTCTTAGCGGCCAGAGGCCATATGCCCCATGGGCTGAACTGTGTGATACAGGGGCTCTGTACCCCGCTGCTACACTAATCACAGGGGTGCTCTACCCCTCCCCCCTGCACTGGGCACATGGGCATTTCCCCCCATGGCTGCACAGGGCATGTGGGCACTTCCCCCACACTACTGCACTGGGCACTCCCCACTCCCTGCCCTGCTGCACTGGGCATGTAGGCATTTTCTCTCCCTTCACTGCGCCAGGCATGTGGGCACTTCCTCCCAGCACTGCACTGCATAGACAGGTGCAGGTGCCCTAGCCCCACCTTCAGGTCCCTAAGTGCAGGCTTCTCCATTGCACCTGACATGCTGGGCTAGTAACTAATGCCATGGGGTTCAATAGCATCTTGGGCTGTGCCATGCTGCTCCACCTACCCCACCCCTTAGGGCAGAGCAGGAGGCAGAAGTCAGAGTGGAGGGAGCCTGGAGCCTTTGACTTCTGCTGCTGCAACCCAAATGATGGAGGCAGCAGCAGCTGGGCAGGAGCCGGGGGTTGCAAACTAACCCATTGTGGGCCACCAGCTGGATAGCCCTGCTTTAAACTGCTTCCATTATGTTGATGGAGTCTGAGTTCCTGGACAGAACTGAGTGTTCACTGAGTTTTAACCAGTTAGTGACATGGTTGGCTCCTGATATAGTCAACACAAGATGTTAATGCTTGGATAGTGTCCATGACAACGTTTCATCCTTACTAGTAGAGACTAGCATGTGGATGTCTTCCTGTAACCTAGTATTTTCCAGATTTCAGAGCACTGAGCCTACCTTAGAAAATGAAACCACATCATACCATTACCCCTTTTTGCTCCCCCATGGGGTTTCAGCAGCCTGCTCAAATACATTTTTATATGACCTATACCTCACCCCCTACAGCTGGTTCTGTGCATTCTCTCAATTGCCCCCAGTTCAGCCTTAATCTACTGGCAATGAATATGCAGAAGCCCCATGATATATCCTGTGCTGCTAACTCTCATGATTTTCTTACAAGACTTACAGTACTTGGAGCTTTTCTTAAACCCTGAGCACTCACTTATATGTCATTAAATGAAAATATCAGTTTGTATTTAGAAAATCAATCAATTTTTAGCCTTTGTTATCACAGAGAAAAGTGACCAGGGAATATCTTAAGGGCTCCCAAATCAGAAGGCAAACAAAGAGAGCCAAAATACCCAAATCCAAGATGACTCTGAATAGAAGACAATGGCCCTCTCAAAATTAGATCCTATATATGGAACACTATAAATTTCTTACAATTTTCCATGTAAAAAATTGAATTGTTAGAGGGTCATCTTAAATTCATCCCTGCACCACTTCAGCAGGAAAGGCAAAAGCAGGGGGCCCAGTGGGGAGGCAAGTCCCCCCCCACTGCACGCTACGCTCCGAGGTTGTTCTGTGCTGGGTTTTAGTTTCTCCTTAGCTAAGCAGGGAGCCAAAGCACTGCAGGATTTAACAGAGAGCCAGGGAGTAAAAGAAGAGTCAGCCCAATGCCAGAGAGCAGCGAGACCCATTACTGATTCCCTCACCATTCTCTGGCTCTTTGCTGTGCACCTACTGCTGAGCCAGTTTTTGTGTTTCTTTCCTCCGGCAGCGTCCCCTGTGCTGAAGTATACTGAGTGGTAAGTTGAAAGCGCAGACATCTCTCATAGATAAATTGTATTGCTAAAAAGAATGTCATGGTAGGCACAGTTCTACCATATTTGTTGTAAATTTTGTGTCACAAATTGGCCACAAAAACATGGGTGTGTTTGAATGTCTGGGATCTGAGAAGAGAAATCCTTTCTTATTGGTTACTTTGTAATTTACATAATCTTTTAGTGCCCCATTTAAATCATCTGAGATTTATTCCTCATATGTGAGGAGATGGCGCTGTGCCTGGAAAACAATGACTCTTGTTTAATCTCCTCCTTGCATGTGTAGGAAGGGGCTGCTACTGAAGCTTGTGAGTCTATTTTGAATGTTTTGCCTTCTGCTTTCCCTCACTCAGTTTTGAGTTCAAGAATTTAGGGGAAGTTTTTAAGGGTGATCATTTTCCTTCCTTTTATTCATTTCTGCATCCTGCATCTGTACTGTTGAAAACAGTGTTGTCTTTTTTAATGGCTCTTCTTGTGGTGGTGAATAATTGTTTGGTTCACTGCATCACTTGTCATGCTTCATTTATCTCCTGTTTAAACTTTTGCTTTCTCTCAAGTGATTTACTTTTGTTGCTTCTGTTTTACTCTGGTGCCTGTGGCTAAGGCAAGTTTTCAGAAGGCATTCCAGGCTGGGCCTTCTGAAGACAGCAGCTGCAGGCTGTTCTACTTCTTCTTTGCCTTTTGTAACCTTGTTGCATGGATTTCCCAGAGGTGTTTTACAGTCTTTGCATCTGGCTTTATGTCTTGAAATATCAAGCAGGTGGACTGGCAGAGGGAAACAAGATATGGGAACAGGTATGCAGACAGGTAGCAGGGATATTTTTAAAAAAGGGATAGTTTGTACCATAAGCCTGGCTTAAGTGGAGAGCTATGACCAGAGATCCTTCTTGCTTTGCAATTATCTGGGAAGGTTCATTAATAAATCTTTTAGGGTTTTTTACTATATGAACCTCAAGGTCTCTTCCAATATTATTATTGCATGATTAAGGACTTGCTTCTTTTAGGTATTGTTAAGCATTTAGGCATAATCCACACACAATCATTTCTGCTTAAAAATGCTGAAAGGGAGAGAAATCAAAGCCCAGCCAATTAGCTATTTTGAAAACCAGGTATCCTAACTTTTATCATCTAGGTACTTTTAACCAAAAGTCACTGATCCGGAATAGTGAATCACAGGTAACCAACAACATCTGCAAAGAGTCTATCCTGAAACAGATTTTCCAGACTGAAAACATTTCCTTTCTGTACAGAATATTAAATTTGAGTTAATGTAAAAAACCAGGCTAGAAAGATGGCACATTTCCCTAATATCCACCCATGCCATTGTAAGTTTGTACTTTGTACAGTTGTTTCATGTTTTACATAGGCCCTTTCATTTTTTGCAACTTCTGTTAACATGGGAGAATGCAAAATGAAGAGGATTTAATGCAGAGTAAGGGCTTGTATATTATATTGGTCACGGGTCCCAATGTATACAGAGCTAAAACATTCCTCACCCACCTGTGCCAATTGACATGCTCCAGACCCAGAAGTTTGGAGTTCTTCAGTGGACCTGAGAAGGACCACTGGAGACAAAGCCAGAGCAAACTCCCACATTTCCATGTGTGGAACATGCCTGCAAGTGCAGGCGCATGGTCATAGCTGTCTTTATCTTCTCAGAAACCACCATTGCTGTCGGGTGCATAAGCTCGAAGTAGCTGGTAGAGAAGGTAACTAAAACCCCTTAGTAACAAACCAATCACACAGCATATTTGATCTTCCAGTTCAGCCACATTTTAATATGAATGTTTATCAAATGACTCTTCATCCTTGTGAATGTACATCCGTGATTTTTCCCACCGTTTAAATTAGGAATAAATGGAAGTCAAAGGAATTTAATTGGTGTAACATTTAGAGACCAAAACCAAGCTATACTGCACCCAAAGGTTACATGGGTAAGGTGAAATAAATTGTTTTTTAATAAGGACAGAGAGAACAGATCAGATATAATAGAAAATAAGTAATCTGTAACTCCTGGGAATAAATATAGGTTTTTTTTTCATAAGGTCACCCTCTACCTTGAGTATTCAATCAGGGTTATTCCATTTTTATAAGGTCAAGGTCTCTTGGTAATAATCTAATTAAGCGGCACAGCACAATTTTTCTATTGTCTTCACAGGGTTTCTTGTAGTAGATGCCAGCACCAGGATGGTAACATGGACACCAGAATTGTAAATTCAGGGGTTTTTTTCTTTTTCAGTGCAGTATCCGGTACCATGCATTTGTATCTTTTAGACGAAAAAGTCATGAGCACAAGAAGCTTTATGCTGAACTTTGGAAAAAGGCAATTATTTTACTTGATCATTGTGACAGGGTCCCACAAAGGATGACTGTGGCACCCCCTAACAGCCACTTCAACCCTGTCCTGCCCTCTCTACTCTCTTGGGCCACTGCCATATGCTCTCTCAACATGCCTTGGTGTCTAATTAATGTAAAAATGGGAAGCTGCCCTCAGCAACTACAGTAAAAAAGAGATGCAAAGAAGGCAGAGCTACTCAACAGCTACTTTAACTTGGTCTTCACAGAAAAAATTAAACTACAGCCAGACTCCTAATAAGGATTATTTGCATAAGGAAGGGGACAAGATTAGGGACAAAATAATGAGAGAGACAGTCAGAGAGCTTTTGCTGGGTCTGAATGAATTCAAGTCAGCAGGGCCTGATGCACTTCATGCCAGGGTACTGAAGGAACTGGCAGAGGAAATCGTGGAGCCTTTGGTGATGATATTCATGAAGTTGTGGGAGATGGGTAAGGTATCAGAGGTCTGGAACAAGGGCCAGTGTAGTACCTCTCTTTAAAAAAGAAAGAAAGACACAGGGAACTACAGACCAGTTATCCTTACCTCAACTCCAAGGAAGCTACTGGAGCATATCCTAAGGAAGACCATTTGCAAGTATCTGGAGGAGGAAATGCACAAGCAGCCAGCATAAATTTACTAAGAACAAATCATGTCAAACAAAATCGATCTCCTTCTTTGATAAAGTAACTACTTACATGGATAAAAGGAATGCAGTGGATATAGTGTACATGGACTTGCAAACATTTCGATAAGGTACCACATGGCCTTCTCATAAACAAATTGGAGAAAAATGGCCTGGGCAAAACAACTATAAGGTAGATAGACAACTGGTTCAGTAGCCACATAACTATACATGGACCTACGTCAGAATGGCAGGTTTCGAAAGGAGTCCCACAGGAGTCTCTCCTGGGTACAGTGCTGCTCAACATATTTATTAACCATTTGGATGCTGTCACAGAAAGCAAAGTTGTGGACAACATGAAACTGGGAAGGTGAACATGTTGGAGGATGCAAGTGCAATTCAGAAGGATCTCAACAGATTGGAAAGCTGGGATGATGCTAACAGGATGAAGTTCAATGTGGACAAATGCAAGGTGCTACACTTCGGGAAGAATAATCAAAAATACAAAATGACTGCAGGACATGGCTATTCTTTTCCTCTAATTCCATTCCTCTACTCAGACATCAGCCCTTTCACTGTCTCTACCTTTTGGGCCTCTGGCCCTTGCAGGACTTAAAAGCTCAGAGTATCACCCAGGCACCCCTTATAGTCTGTAACTGTCCCTATAATCACAAACCAAGCCTCCAATAAGACCATAAACTCCAAAGATAAATAACTATAACACAAAACCATTTATCTCTGAGGTGTTCAACAGAGCTCTTTTTCTAGCAAAATAAGGGCCAGTGTGTCTCCTTTATAGAGTCCCTAGTCCCTCCCTTTCTGTTCACCTGATTTGGCTCTATGCAAACAGGGGCCAGGTGCTACTAATTAGCCTAACCCAGGGACAGGCAATTATTTCAGGTGGAGGACTGCTTACCCAGTTTTGGCAAGCTGTCGAGGGCCCCTTGACAGGAGCCCCGCCCCCTGGTCATCATCTTGGGACCAATGTCCCAATGTCTTGGGACCAGTGTCTCAGAGTCAGCACCAGTAGGGCCCAGAGCGGGGTGCAGGCTGGCAGGGGTCTTTGGAGCTGGACTGGGCTGCATGAGCAGGGAGAGGGGGGAGCTGGCCCGGCTCCATAGAGCCCCTGCCGGCCAGGACCTTGTACTCTTGCCACCCTGCTCTGGGCCCCACAAGCGCTGGCCCTGGGACACTGGTGTGGGCCCCACGCTTCCACACCTGCTCACTCACTGTGTCCCCCTCAGCCCCACGGTACAGGCGGGGAGCAGTGTGCAGCCCCGACCCTGTGCACCCTGGCAGGGAAGGAGCTGGTGCTGAGTGCACGGGAAAAGCAGCCCCTCACCTCACGGGTGTAGTGCCCGAAGACTAGAAGAAGGCCAATGTGGTGCCTATCTTCAAGAAAGGGAGGAAAGTGGATCCGGCTAACTATAGGCCCATCAGCCTGACTTCTATCCCGGGGAAGATCTTAGAAAAGTTTATTAAAGAGGCCATCCTTAATGGACTGGCTGACGCCAACATCTTAAGGGATAGCCAGCATGGGTTTGTTGCGGGTAGGTCTTGCTTGACCAATCTCATTTCCTTCTACGACCAAGTGACCTATCACCTGGACAAGGGAGAAGAGATTGATGTCATATATCTTGACTTCAAAAAAGCCTTCGATCTGGTGTCCCATGATTGCCTCTTGGAGAAACTGGCCAATTGTCGCCTTGGGTCCTCCACGATCCACTGTCTGGAAAATTGGCTCCGTGGTCAGACCCAGAGGGTAGTAATTAATAGAAGTCACTCATCATGGTGTCCTGTGACCAGTGGGGTCCCCCAAGGCTCTGTCCTTGGACACATACTTTTCAACATCTTCATTAATGATGTGGACACTGGAGTCAGAAGCGGACTGGCCAAGTTCGCCGATGACACCAAACTTTGGGGCAAAGCATCCACACCAGAAGACAGGCGGGTGATCCAGGCTGACCTAGACAGGCTCAGCAAGTGGGCGGACGAGAATCTGATGGTGTTCAATGCCGATAAATGCAAGGTTCTCCACCTTGGGAAGAAAAACCCCAGCATCCTTATAGGCTCGGCAGTGCTGTGTTGGCTAGCACTATGGAAGAAAGAGACTTGGGGGTCATCATTGACCACAAGATGAACATGAGCCTGCAGTGCGATGCTGCGACTAGTAAAGCGACCAAAATGCTGGCTTGCATCCATAGATGCTTCTCAAGCATATCCCGGGACGTCATTCTCCCCTTGTACTCGGCCTTAGTGAGGCCGCAGCTGGAGTACTGTGTCCACTTTTGGGCTCCACAATTCAAAAAGGATGTGGAGAAGCTTGAGAGAGTCCAGAGAAGAGCCACGCGCATGATCAGAGGTCAGGGAAGCAGACCCTATGAGGACAGGCTGAGAGCCCTGGAGCTCTTTAGCCTGGAAAAGCGCAGGCTCAGGGGTGATCTGATGGCCACCTATAAGTTTATCAGGGGTGACCACCAGTATCTGGGGGAACGTTTGTTCACCAGAGCGCCCCAAGGGATGACGACTAGGTTGAATGGTCATAAACTATGACAAGACTGTTTCAGGCCAGACATAAGGAAGAATTTCTTTACTGTCCGAGCCCCCAAGGTCTGGAACAGCCTGCCACCGGAGGTGGTTCAAGCACCTACATTGAACACCTTCAAGAGCAAACTAGATGCTTATCTTGCTGGGATCCTATGACCCCAGCTGACTTCCTGCCCTTTGGGCAGGGGGCTGGACTCGATGATCTTCCGAGGTCCCTGCCAGCCCTAATGTCTATGAAATCTATGAAACCTGCCCCGTGGCCTGTGCTCCCTGCTGCAGCCGCTTGCAGCCCATGCGGGGCTGTCCCCATGCTCAGCACCAGCTTGTAACCTGCCCCTGCTGCCAGCCTGGGCCCTGCGCCAGCTATGGACTTGCCTGTTGGGCTGTGCCACAATGGCAGCAGCTGCGGCTCCTCCACTAGCCGCACTGGGCAGTGTTTGCCACCGCTGCCTCTGGGCTGCCCAGTGTGTGACCTCCAGGTGGGCAGCAGCAGCAAACACTGCCCAGCGTGGCAAGCGGGGGGGGGGGGTCGCAGCTGCTGCCATGGTGTAGCCCTAACGAGTGAGCCCAGAGCCAGCGCAGGACCCAGGCTGGCAGTGGGGGCAGGTTACAAGCTGGTGCTGAGTGCGGGGGGGGGGGGAAAGCAGCCCCTCGCCTACCCTGTGGCCAGCGTCCCATGCTACAGCTGCTTGCAGCCCACTTGGGGCTGCCTGTGCTTGCTCAGGACAGCCCTATGTGGGCTGCCAGCAGCTGCAGCAAGGAGCGTAGGCCATGGGGTGGGTGAGGGGCTGCTTTTCCCCATGCTCAACTTTTCCCCAGGCTCCTTCCCTGCCCAGGGTCCTGCCCACCCCCCACACCACCCCCTTACCTGAGGTTCCAGTGCAGGGCAGCCACATGGTCCCAGGCCAGAAGCCCCCACTGGGGGGCGGGGCTGGGGGGGCCCTGCAGTTGTGGGAGCACGCTGGACTTCCCCTGTGTCCTACTGCCCTGGTTCCTGTCATTCCTGACAGGAACCAAGGACAGATCAATATTAATTTTCTAAATTTTTGAAGGGTCCCACAGGCTGGATAGAATGGCCTTGTGGGCTGGATCTAGCCCGCAAGCCATATTTTGCCCACCCCTGGCCTAACTACCAGCTTAGTGACCTGCTGCTACAGTTTCCAGGCTAGGTCCTATAGCCATTCAATTGTACTGTTTGCTTCCTTTAAGCTAGCAATAGTGCTTCTGGTGCCTGCTGTCTTGCTCTGCACTACTGAAGTAACAGGGGTTAAAGCTCCCCTATTAAGATGTCTTTAGCAAAATTGTGATTATGTCTCCAATTATATAAAATTTTGCAGGAGACTGTAAAAACCCAAGTTTTATTTTTGTGAGAAATGTTATAATTTTAAAATTTGTTTTCATTTTGAACTGAAATGCTGAATTCTGATCTTTCAAGGGAAAAAATTGGATAAATTTAGGCTTTTGTTTTGATTTTGACTTTTTATTTTCTGTCACAATATTATTTACAATATAATAGAAAATAAAGTTCAAAACTGATTTTTGTTTCAAAATGAAAAATCAACACTTTTCAACTTCATCAAAATGTTTTATTTTCATTGGGGGTGGGAGAGGGACTCCCACAGAAAATTTCAATTTCAATTAAACAGTATCTTCCAATGGAAAAATGTTCTGGAGTAAAAAAATTGACCAGCTCTATTATTTAATAATGATTATTAATACTACCAATTCAGTGATTGCTATATTTGTTCATATTAAGTGCTGTGATAAAGGCCATAAGGCAACAAAGATTTCATTTGGTTACTAACATTTTATTAAAGATAAACAGAACTGCTGACAGTACAACATATTTTTTCCCTTAAAAATTAAAAGAAGGTAAATGAAAGATAAGTATAATGGACTGCAGTGAAAATCATCAGATCTGTAGGAAAAAATAACTAAATGCAAAATAAGTACATTGTCCTCTACCACTGTAAGGGAATATTGAGAATTTTGGGTTAGGCAAATGGTTTTCAACCTTGCTAGATTCAAGGCATTCTTCAAAAAATGCCAGCTCTTACCTTTCACTCCATCTTTGTCTATAGAAGAGTAATAGGGCAGTTCTTTTGTTGCAAAAACACTCAGCAAGACCACTGGGGCAGCTATAAGCATTATGTCTGACAGCCTCCTGCCAGGTCAGAAATATTTTTGATGGTATGGATTCCTGTTTGAAACCTCTGGGTTTATCTTCTGAGTCCCGTATAGGTGTTTACATACCTAACAGTGCTAATATTTGGCATGCTGCAGTGCCCTAAAATGATTCTTACGGCACCCTAGGTGCTGTGAAACCCTGGCTGAGAAATACTAGGTTAGGCTGAATAAAAGGCCGCCAATGTGCGGACACGGTCAGTAATGCTAACCGCACCTTGTCATGCATCCTCAGATGCATCACAAGCAGGTCCAAGGAGGTGATCCTCCCCCTCTATGCGACATTGGTCAGGCCGCAGTTGGAGTACTGCGTCCAGTTCTGGGCGCCGCACTTCAGGAGGGATGTGGACAGCGCTGAGAGGGTCCAGAGGAGGGCCACTCACATGATCAGGGGGCAGCAGGGCAGACCCTGCAAGGAGAGGCTATGGGACCTGAATCTGTTCAGCCTCCACAAGAGAAGGTTGAGAAGGGATCTGGTGGCCATCTATAAACTTACCAAGGGGGACTAGCAGGGAACAGGAGAGACCCTGTTCCCCCAAACAGTACCAGGAGTAACTAGGAATAACAGCTACAAGTTGATTGCGAGTAGGTTCAGGCTACACATCAGGAAGCACTACTTCGCAGTCAGGGCGGCTAGGATCTGGAACCAACTTCCAAGGGAAGTGGTGCTCGCTCCTACCCTGGGGGTCTTCAAAAGGAGGCTAGATAGACACCTTGCCGGGGTCATTTGACCCCAACATCCTTTCCTGCCCATGGCAGGGGGTCGGACTTGATGATCTGCTTAGGTCCCTTCCGACCAACTATAAAACTATGAAATGAACTGAAGGAGAAGTCCAGAAAGAGAAACATTTCATTATGGGCAGGTTGGAATGCTTTTGTAGCAGCAATAGTTTAGTGCACAAGAGGCAAGGATTTTTTGTAAAATCTTTTACTAGACCAACTGTATAGTTGCAAGAGCTGTTGGGAAAACTTTTGGGCATCAAGGGCCCTTCCTCAGGTCTTGGAAAGAGGCAGACACAAGCTGAGCCAAATAGCAGAAAAAGAACTCCATAGTGACTCCCCAGGTACATATTCTTATTTCACGGTAGGTGGAAGCTGAATCATGGTATCTTTAGGCTTTATTGACAGCAAGGTAAGTTACTGTTTTAGCTTCAGTTCCCTGCAAGGTGAGAGCATGCATGCAGGCAGTTACCATGGAACAGCTTACACATAGTAAAGCCCTGCCTTTTTCATATGTGCTTATCCTAATTTGCTGCAGACAACCCTCAGAAATAGAATTTCCCATGAATCCCGATCTACTACACTTTGGTGTGGCTTACTCTGGCTGGTACTGAGCAGTTGGCACCATTTCTGCAGCTTCTTCCCATCTCTTCCTTACTCATTTGAAGTGTCTTGTTGCTGCAGGGAGGGTGGGGAAGGAAAGTAGAGATTAAACAGACCTGGGGCTTCCCAGGGTGAAACAGTTGCAACTCTGTTCAGCCTTCACATAGACTGTGCAGGAGCAGGAAAACAGTCCTTATATGCTTCTCCTGTGGTTCTGATATATTGCCAAGGTCACTCTATAAATAGTGCGACATGCTATGGTTACAGTTTTGCATGGCTTTATTTACTCATGAATGGCTTCAACTCTGCTATGTGAGCAGATTTCCTACATGTTTTTCTCAATTTGCAGAACCACCTTCTATCAACAGTGATTAAAGTAAGTGCATAAATGGCACTGCTTACCTCCTCCTTGGTTAATCCTCATCATAAGGATTGAAGTATTGCCTCTCTCCACTGAAGGACCTTAGGAGGTCTTTGGGCACACTAAATAGCCAGGAAACAAGGCTGTAATGAGCAGGAAAGAGTAAAATTAATGATGTTCTCTACTGGACAACTCAATCCATGTATTACCATTTAAAGGCCAGGATACAACAGAAGCTCAAAATCATTTGGTTATGGTTAGGTAAGAAACAGTAAAATTGTCAGAAGCACCTGAGTGCCCGATGTCCCCTTTGCAAAGGTATTCAGGCCTACCAAAGATGCAACTAAGAGCCAAATAGGATTTTCAAAAAACCAAAGCAGGTTAGACTTTAAATCATGGGATTTAGATTGCAATGGGAATGAAGCACTTAATCAGTTTAGTTACTTCTCAAAATTCCAGTAGGTGCCTATCTGCTTCTATAGGTGCCCAAATATATTTGTAAAACTGGCACTTTGGAGCCTACATTTCACTGACAGCCAACAGGACTTCTGTCCCCAAGTCATTTTTTAAAATGGGACTTTAACTCTGATGTCACTTTGCTGCTTTTACCCATAGACTTTATTTATGATCTGCTGCAAGGACAATGGTATCTGTTAACTGTATACAAAATTATACATACAAAATTATGTCCTTCACAGGGTATTTACCAATTTAGTTCAAGTAGTTGTGCAAAATGCCATCAGATGACATTTGCTTTAGCTTCTGAATCAGATGAGTGCAACCTATGATTTTGGCCTGACAGTAAAGTATGAAGTAAATCAGGACTGTCCAACTTCTAAGTGAACGGGGGGCTGAATATCCTGTAGGCTGTAACAGGGAGGCTATACACTTGCAAGCTGCATGCCCCAGGGGGTGCATGCTGCACTGATGCCCTCTACACTGCACTGTGTGCCAGTGCCCCTACCCTGCTGCATCACACATGTGCCCCCTCTTTAATGAACATACGTGTTCCCTCCCACGTCTCCCACTCTGCCCTGTGTGTGCAGCCCCAGGATCACACTCAGCTTCTTTGACTATGCTGTATTGTACTGCCCTGTGCAGGGGAAAGGCAGTCAAAGCTGGAGGGGAGAGTGGGAGCTCGGAGACTCTGGCTGCTGTTGCAGCTGGAGCAATGCGGGGAAGTGATGGCCAGGCAGGAGACTGAGGGTTGCACCCCTCATGGACCACATGCAGCCTGTGGGCTGCCAGTTGGACAGCTCTAAGGTAAGTCATAAGCCATGTATCAGACACCAGGTCATGAGCAGCCTGTCCAAATAGTTTGGCTCTGCTGCAGAAACAGCTCCAACAGGACTGGAATTGGTTCAAAGGCAGGGCACCCATAAGGCCACAAAGTGAGTGACTAGCCTGGGATCAGCAGTTCAGTTCAGAGGCTCTACAGTTCAAGAACAACAGCAGAAACCAAGATAATCAACCAAGACAGTCAAGAGCTGTGAACCAGGACAGGGACCAAAGACAACAATGATTCATCCTTGAATCATACTGTGTTTCACCTGTGTTTGGTTCTTGTACTGGGGGTCTCAAAGTGAGGCAGCCTCCTTGTGCCCTTCTGCCACTGATTCCCATTTAATGATCAGCTAGTCTCTGGCTCAGAAACTGTATTATGAGGGTGAAATCCTAGTTCTACTAAAGTCAATTAGAAAAGATCTTTTTGAATCTAAAGCTGCCACTGACTTCAGCCCACGCCTGTATACTACTGTATATTTTAGGCCTTGTTGCTGTTTGGTAATGAAGGGTTTTCATATGGAGTACGCAGAAATCAAGCAAAGGAGGAAACATGAATAGTTATGTTGGATAACTGGGGAAACAGCATGTGAACAGAAATTAAGGGCACCTTTTTGCATTGGATAATTGTATAAAGAATGAGGATGTCCTGCAGGGACCTGACAATAAAGCTTTTAATATATGTACAGTTTAACCTTAGTAACGGAGGAAGGAAATTGATGGGGGAAAATTCACATTTGCCCTGGACCTGTATAAATGCACAATGATAAATCACAGAATAAGCTTCAGATCTATTAAAAAAAAAAAGTTTTGCTCACTCACTGTCATTACTGCACTCTCCCAAGTGCTCTAATTGAACAAGTTGTATTTTTCCACAAAGTGCCTTTTTCATATAAACCCTTAGAAATCCAGGATTGATGCTGGAAGGTAAAATTTAGATTGATGGTGGAAAAAGGCCATTGAACTACTTGCAAAGTGCCAAAATGACCCTAATATATGTGTTAAGTGAGAGTTAGGCTTTGTAGAACAGCAGTGGTATAAATATTGCCAGCTGGACTGGAGCATGGCTTCTTTGTTCCAAACACTGAGTATTTGTTCTGGGTCTTGATGAATGTAAGATTTTTTCCATCCTACTAAGAGTGAACGCCTGCCCCCTCGCAAGGGAACTGAAGCTGACCAAGAGACAGGTGGCTGGCAGACACAATGCTTATATCTGCTCCAGTCCAAGCTGCATTGAAGAAAAGACCATTAGGTCTCCAGAGACAAGGATAACAGATACAAATGATAATTCATGTGGACAAAAGAAGGGGACAGCAATGTTTTCTGGGATTAAGGAGAAGGAAAAGAACTGGTTTTGTTATACCCAACAAAGTGGTCTGACTTGCATTTTAAGGTGACCCCTGACCTGACAATAAATAAATAGATAGTCCAGCTGTCTAGTACATAACATTTCTCTGGCACCACTCTGTCCTATAATGTCAAAATTGGTATTAGAATGACAGCCATTTCTTGTTGCTAAATGAAATAAAGGCACAGAGCACTTATAGAAACCTGCCACCTTCCAAATGTCATCCCTGAGAGCCTAAACTTCCTTGTGACCAGTAGCAATGTTCCATTCAGATTAGGTTCCAGGCATGTTAAGAGCAAGTCTGTACTACCACTGCCCCTGCAATATATCTTCTGGGGACTTGTAACTCCTGGGCTATGAAACCAACATCTTTCAAGAGGTAAAGAACTAACATTTTCAATTTCAGTTCTTAAAGATAGAAACTTAAATCATAAGTAGCCTTCTTTTCAGAGCTGCTGTATAGCTTCTCCTCCTACTGACAGCAGTGGATTGCACTGAAAATCACCTTGCACAATTTTTAGGAAACTAAAGGTGCTTAAGAACAGTTATAGTTAAAAATTGTTTTGAACCTAAAGTTCTAAATATCGTTGGGAAACCTAAAATGCACTTTATTATCTTTTTCAGAGATAATTAAATGCAGAGAACCTAGACATCAATTCATCCCATTTAGATTCCCTCAGCAGACTTTATGTAGAATTTAAGATTCATTCTTTCTCTGTTTTTAAATACCTTATACAACATGGCACAGCTCCAAAGGGGGATACCAACCAGAATACCCCATAACAGTAAGTCTCCTAACTACTAGGGTAAGACAGGACCTTCAAAATAAAATATATTTTCTGTCTGAGTAGGGCAAGCCTAGCTCTTCTACACACATAGGGTTTTAGGGTATCCTGTGGCAGAGCACTTCAAGCTCTTTTCTGTAAAGTAAATGAATGGTCTCAGAGTATAAGAATGAATTTCTACCTTGGTAGCAGGATACCTGATTTCCAGTTCTAACTCCAGTGAGTAAAACAGTGTCAGCAGGAAGGACGGAGGGGCACCAAGGCTGGTATTCTTGGGGGTTTGAATCCTCTCAGGAAGAGAGGGGAATTGAACTTAAGCCACCTACTTCCTGGAGAGTATTTGAATTACTGGATAAAAGAGAACCTACCAGATTTCCCTCTCCCTCCAGCCTTGTAAATCTAGCTCTAATTTTTTTAAAGATTAAACTATTCATAAATTCAGATCAAATCCGTGAATAGTTTTAGGATGATTTGCTGTCATGATCTCATCACCATTCTATTATTCAACTTGCATCAACCTAAAGTCAAACCAATATTAAAACAAACAAACCAGTCAACCATTTAAAATTATTCTGGTCTTTCTCGCAATTTTTTAGGGAAAACAAATTTAAACTAAGGAACTGGACAAAATGAAATCAGGTATTCAATTTAGATAAATATAAGTCAGTGTAGATTGGGCCTGACCCAAAGTCCCTGGGAAGCTTTAGAACAGCATCACATATAGGGTGGCCATTATAGAAGATATTTTGGTTTTCTGCTGCTTTATCCTGTGTCCTTTATTGATACAAAACCCAATGCCTTTATGTCCTCTACTTTTCTCTTCAAGAAAAAAATAGAGGACATAAAGGCATCAGCTTTCGTACCAATAGAGGACAAAGGACAACCGGACTGTCCTCTATGATGGCCACCCTAATCACATACATTGACCCTTGTGATTAATATCATGACCAGTTTTTCATACTTCATCCCAGAAAGACTTAGTGGAAAGGAAAAAAAATCAGGCATTTTAATATTATTTTAATTTCTTGATAACAATTAATGCATGCTTTCCAAGTACATAAAATGCATAAGTGGAGACTGAAACTGTAATACCAGAATAACAAAATGGGCTTTCCAGTTTAGCATCCATCCTTCAGCTGTGGCTTATACTGGATGCATCTGGTGCCTTGTATATTGGGCCACAGAGAAAAAAGTTCTCCCTGAACCCAGCTGGCAATCACTTTATACCCTGAAGCATGAGGATTGATAGCCCTTGTAACTGTGTCATGTCTAGCTAACTGCAGATGCTATTCTGTTCTAAAATTTACTAGGCTATTTCCTTCAATAATATCCTGTGGCAATGATCTCCACAGGTCACTTACACATGGTGTAATGATAGACTGTCCCTTTATATATTTGTTGCCTTTCCCTTTTGATGTATGATGCTTTGCTCTTGTGGTATTAAAAAGGGGTAACTAGGATCAAATATCTGTCTTTCTTAGAGGAACATAAGAATATAGAACTGGAATGGAACACTCAAGCCACTGAGTCTAGTCCCCTGCTAGCATAGGTAAAGTTTAGTCCAAAAGGGTGCATAAGAATAATTCATTATTTTATAAACTTCCAACCTGCCCTGTTGTCATTGCCTTTGATTGCAAATATGTTTAAGTTTCCTGATGGTTTTTATCTTTTTTTTTAATCCTACCATGGACCTTTCCATTATGTCCTATGTTTTTCTAGACTGAAGTAAAGAAAAAGTGATCATGATATTTATCACAAGGATCAATGAATGTGATGCTATTTTAAAGACTCCCAGTGATGTTGGGTCAAGTCCAATCTACACTGCATTGTGTTTCTCTAAATTGAATATTACCTGACCTCATGTTGTCCAGTTACTTCATTTAAATCTGCTTTTCTGAAATGTAAGCAATCTTTTTAAGCTGTGACCAATCTAAATAATTATGTGTTTTCATCACATTCATCAGTCCTTTGCTGAGATTTTTTAATAAATATTCTGAACAACACTTCACTTGGAATTAATCCATGGGCCATCCCAGCCAACATGTGTAGGAAAACTGGTCATTGATTCCTACTCAAGGGTCTCAAATCATCCAACAAACACATCTGGAGCATCCCCAAAATTTTGCAGAACCTTGGACATAAAATTTAACTGCTGCCCTCAAACCTACAGCAGCCATTCAGCCTGATTATCCAGTACTGTCAAACAAAAGCCTTGAGGCAAGAAATCTTCTCTCTCCCTTTATATGGCATCATGTAGCTATGATTTTACACTTTAAGTTTACAAGGGACAATGTCCCCCCAAAGAATTGTTTCAGATATGTTTTCATATTTTTAATTTGGATAATGAAAACAACAATGTTGGCATAGGATGTTTCCTGGCTCCTACTATCTTGCTGTGCTTAATGGTTTTCAGCTGAAACTACCTTGCCAGTCATCATTCAGTTCACAGAATCTTCCCTGTATAACCTTTGTTATCATTTAAGTAGGGTTTTTAAAAAAAATGCTAATGCATTTAACTACTTATTCACAAAGTTCCTGATTTATAGTATGAATCATGCCATAACTTGTGTATTTCCAATAAATTCCCCACAAAAGGGATCTTTCCATAACAATTAATTCATGATTAATTCCTTGAAGAAGAGAGAAATACTGCTGTGGGTAATATAAATGGCTATTCTTTTATCTGGTTATGCAGCTTTCAACATGTAGGTGATGTAAATGAATTTTAATAAGAAGTAAGGGCCTTATTCACCTTCACATTCCTTCAGTTTTATGCAAGGATGACTCCACTAAGATCAACCATGGGTGTAAACCTGGAGTAATGTAGTGATGAATCAGGCCTTAAATGTTCAGTATACTCCTTCTATTCACCTTGCAAATTACACTGAACAGCTTGCATACTGCAATTAAATTGATTTAACATTCTCAGGAAATCAAGGCCCAGTAACCAGCCTTGTCATAATTATGAAAGGAAAATCGATCTTTTTCAGGGTAAGCAGATTAATGAGTACAATGAATTGCTGGCTTGATACCTCATGAATGAATCAAAATTTAATGTCATCAGTTAGAGCCTTGGACTCAACCCTGCCATGTTCTGAATATCCTTATCTGCCATTTTGTAGTCAAAGAGAGAAGAGGGTGCTCACCATTACTGCAGACAACTAAGCCTTTAGACTGTCCAGTAGGAACTAGTTTCATAGTTGGTAGGGTCAGAAGGGACCTGAGGAGATCATCTAGTCTGACCCCCTGCCGTGGCAGGAAAGAGTACTGGAGTCAAGCAACCCCAGCCAGATGTTCGTTCAACCTCGTTTTAAAGACCCCCAGGGTAGGAGCCAGCACCACTTCTTTTGGAAGTTGGTTCCAGGTCCTAGCCGCCCTGACAGTGAAATAGCGCTTCCTAATGTCTAGCCTGAAACTACCCTCTGCTAGCTTGTGTCCGTTGTTTCTTGTAACTCCTGGGATTGCTCGGGGGAACAGGGACTCTCCCATTGCCTGCTGGTCCCCCTTGACTAGTTTGTAGACTGCCACTAGATCCCCTCTCAGCCTTCTCTTGTGGAGGCTGAACAGGTTCAGGTCCCTCAGCCTCTCCTTGTAGGGCCTGCCCTGCTGACCCTTGATCATGCGGGTGGGCCCTCCTTTGGACCCTCTCCCTATTGGCCACTTCCCTCCTGAAGTGGGGTGCCCAGAACTGGACACAGTACTCCAGCTGCGGCCTGACCAGTGCTGCATAGAGGGGGAGGATCACCTCCTTGGACCTGCTTGAGATGCATCTGTGGATGCATGACAAGGTATGGTTGGCCTTCCTGACCACATCCCCACACATTCCTGTTACAGTAGTTGCCATTCCTTATGGCAACTATTGTAACAGTGTTCCACTTCAGGGCACAGATTTGGGACTGAGAAACAACTGTGCACTTACCTGGAGTTTTCACTTACCCAAACTTAATGTTATCAATGCTTCTTAAGTGCACAGCTGTCTGTGTGGTGGTAGTAGCAGCTTTGAAATGGATTAGCTCCCCTTATTTTTAAGGCTTTCAATAGCCACCCTTTGACAGCTGCTTCCCTTTCCCTGTTTCTGGCAGTTACACGAAGTATAACTAGTTACAAGTAGACAATTACAGGCAGTATGCAGTTAGTCAGAGTACAATTAAGTTATAATACTGAAACTGGGCTAAAAGAAGTTATGCACCTAAGCAGTTAATGCACTTAATATGGTTATAATTAATCTTTGTAAGTAAGCAAACATTAAAGGTTAAATTGGGAATAACATGGTGCATCTACACATGCACATTTACTGTGCAATACCTTAATTACCATGCAGTATGAGTGCACTTATACAGGTGCACATGCAGTAAATATGGCAGCTTATGCCAACTCAAGTGTAAATTTGATACCTGCATCTTGCAGGTATTAAATTTATGCCCGATTAGTTACTGCACAGTAATGCATATGTAGACACCTCACTGCACAGTTCCCCAGGGGTGTCCTTGCTAGGTCTGCCCAGCCACTAAGGGACCAGCCAGTGCCCAGCCCCAGGGCTCCTGGCTGGCCCCCTCTTCTGCTGGGCTGGGCTGCTGTCTGGCCGCCCCTAGCTGCAGGGTATAAAAGCCTACAGCCATTTTATGCCTTGAGACACACATTCCAGGGAGCTGGCAGGAGCTGTTTGTGGCTGTAGCAGCCCAACAGGTCCCATGTGCCCCCCTGGATAGCCCACAGGCTGGGTCTGCTTGGACTGTCCCCCTGCTAGGGGGGAGGGGGCTGTGTTTGCTGAGCAGGGAGGTGGGGTTTGTACAGAAAATAAAGTTTTTATAGTTTCACCTGTGTGTGTGTCCTGGAGTGGTGCTGGGGGTGGGCAAGGGCTCAGGGGTGTGTGGGTGGCAGGGCAGGTCGGCTGGAGCAGGCAATGCAGGAAGACGGGGCTGGCCAGAGCCTCCCACAGCCAGTGCCCTGGGCCCAGCTGGCAGCTGTGTGCCTGTCCTGGGACCTAAGCAGGGGAGAGTGGGGGTCTGATGGGGCCAGCAGGTCAAGCACCATAGCCAGCAGCAGTGCAGGGCACTGGTCATTGCTGGCAGAGCCAGGCTGGAGCACCAGGGTGCTAGACACTGCTGGCAGGGGCAGCGAGGGGGTGGAGCAGCCATGGTGTGAGGAGGCAGGGTGGGCAGGGAGGGAGCTGCCACATGCTGCCCCTGTGCTGGACACTCAGCTCCCGGGCAGGGGAGGGGCTGGTCAGGGATCAGAGGGTGGGGGGTGTGCTTTTAAGATGGCTGCCAAGTGCTGGCAGCTGCCTCTGGCTTCAGCATGGCTGACAGCCATGTGACCAGAGGCTGGAGCTCTCCAAATGGCAAGCTGCTCTGACCTGGCACTAAAGTTAGTCCCAGGTCACTTGCACACACAGATGCCTGCCTATGCCTGCTTATTTCTCATTAACTTACTGCACAGTAAATTTAAGCTGGGGTAAATGCACGTAGATGCACCCACATTGTGTTATGCAGGTAAAATGATTTATGCATTAATTTGGTATGCATTTAAGTGGAGTCCTCTTCATCTTCTTTCTCAATGGTTAACCATGGTAACTGAAAGTTACAAGAACCAGCAATCAGACTAATTTGCTTGATGCCACATTGAATCCTGATAAGCCATCAATGAAACTTTTTAAATGAGTCAGATTTTTATGCATTGCAATCTCATGTCAGTGGTTCCCACAATGAAGCAAGTCTCTCTTTGAGTGCATAAATCTTGGATGGATTAAGGTATCAGCATCTCTGAATGACACACATTTTATAGCAACATCTGCTTTGATGCCCATTTTTAAAGTAACTTCAGTGTTGATTAGACAGTGCAGAGAAGAGCTCATATTAAAATTTACTACAAATGTTAGCCTATCCCTTTCGTCTTTTTTCCATATTAATACTGTTAGCAGTGGGTTATCATGTTTATAGACTGAAGATGAGATGAGGACTCTGGTCTATTTTGCCTTTGCTCCAGCAATACAAATTGTCCTTGTTGATTTAGATTTTGCCATGTTTCAGGTAGGGGAAAAGTTGTGTCAAATTATGTGTGTAGGTTCTGGTAATTTTTCCAACACTTCTGTGCCTTGTGTGCTTTGATTGCTTTCCTTAACTTGATATTGTTCTCATGAGTTTTCAGTAAGTATATTCATCACTACATCAGTGATTAGCTGTCACTGGCTGTATCTACACAAGAAACTACTGTGCAGTAGCATCAGAAAACAACAGGCAGGGATGCACTGATTACCGTGCAGTCATTTAGTACTTGGTTATGCAAATACTAAATGACTGCGCAGTAACAACTGCACAGTCCACTACACGTGTAATTGCAGCTACTGATAACTAGCTTAGTCAAACCATTATTTGGAGACATCGCCATCCCAAATTCATTCAACAAAGAGATACTGCAAATACCGACAATCTTTCATCTGTTGTGAATGAGAAAATTGGATATGGTACACTAACTTGCTGCGCTTTCTTTCTTCTACAAAACAGAGGATTTTGTGGGCAGACGTGAACAGAACAAAGTATTTCTTCTGTGTCTAATCCAGTCATGGATTGCACCATGACGATGTCTGCGTAGAAGTGGAATGTAGCACACTTTCTGTAACAAAGAGAAGCAATCCTGAACAGGCTAGTTATCTGATCCAATTTTGTGCTATTTTGGTTTTGTACAGTTCATCTGATCAAATGATACTCTGTGTAATATGGTACTGTGGAGGTATTTAACAATGCCTCTTAGGAGATTTTTGATTTTCTGAGCTGAAAGCTTGTCATTTAATTTATTTTAAGAATCTGCTGTTTCCATTATAAATGTATTATCAGTTTTTCCTCGCATGTTATCTATTTTGCTCAGGAGAATGATGCTTTCCACACATTGTCATGCTCTTAAAGAAAAAATGTGGCTTTGTTTGCTTCCAAGGGGCAGGCATAACAGCAATAGCAGCAAATTCCTACCTGTTCTTCTCTTTGTGTTGGAACCTTTCAAACCATTTCAATTTAGAGGGGACCTAAAAGGGGTCTCTCAATCAATATCTCAGTTGGTGCAAGGTCAACTGAGAACTGACTGCTCAGGTTAAGATTTTTAAAGGGCATTAGGATTTTGAAAGTCTCCATTCTGTAGTGCCCAGCTTCAAGGTCTTAAAAATGGATTGTTTTTGAGCTTCCATCCTCAGCCATCTTTAAGGTGCCTCAGCTTGAACACCTAGGTCTTCATTCACTCAGAATTAAACTCATTCGTGAAAAAATTGACTTTGGCTCAAAATTACTTAAATTTTTAATTTGGTTTCTGGCCTACATTTTAAGAATCTTTTCCCCAGATGAGCAGCACTGACTTGCTATGTTTAAGATGATCTTTCTACACTAATTCTAAATGTGTTGTCAGCATAAAATCACTGCCCCCATATCCTAGTTCGGAAGGTTCTCTCTCTTCCCAGATAACCAGGGAAACTCTAGTCTTAAGAATCAGGCTAGTTCTGTTTTCTCATTCTTTTGTGACTGCACATCTGCATTCCTACCAAAATCAAGTCTGTGCATCCCGATACACATGAGAAATGACAAATGAATACACACTCACATGAAAGGATATAATTTACACCCACACACAAACATTTGACACCTGCTAGTGATTTGCCTATTATAGCAGCTGCTCTCCAGGCAGGAGGGCTGATAAAATAACCTGAGGGATGATCCCAACACATATCAACATGTAAACAAATAGGTTGTTGGACAGATAAATATATGACAGGTTCAGATCTGCATATAACCCAGTATTGACAGATATTTGCCAAGTGCAAAAGAGACTTTTCTGTTGAGTGACATTCTTTTTCATTAATGTTACACTACATACTTTTTCATTAATTTTTCATCTGTGCTGTGTAATGTACTAATGCTTAAAGTATCTTCATGTCTTTTTATTATCTTAACTGTAACTTCTCCGTAAGTGAGAGTGAAGGAGAGGATGTGTTTCAAAGGGTAAAATAGGACAGTGTAAATATGAACTACACTGTGTTTAGTATTTTAGTGCTATCTATATTGTTGCAAACAATCCAGAGTATACTCACTACATTATTGATTAACTGCATACTGTAGTTTAATATTTAACTAGTAAAACTAGTTTAAAAGATACAGCTCTGGGTTCAATAATAAACAAAGAATAATAATGAAAAGTAAATACTTATTGTTTAGCAATACTGAACATTTGAAAAGCAAGGATGTTCCAGTCCGGGTTGTTTCAGCTCATTATACAGACAAGGATTTTTAGCAAAATTTTCATCCTAAGGAGGTTCTGCTACTCAAACACTTCCTATGTTCAGACAGCCTGATTCATAATTGTGTTACTGCAGTTTTACGTTGTTATCAGTCCATCATGATGTAAAACCTCTTTATTCCCCTTAATCCTCAGAGCATAAGGCATTAGGTCAATCTGAAGATTCATTTTAGGGCAACCCTAAGACTGCTGTAAATTGTTCCAATTGATAATGGCTCTGGGACTATTAATGCAGTTAGGAATTAGCAAGAAGTGGTCACACCCAGCTACAATCCCTACCTCAAGCAGGGATAAGCAGCAGTGGCTTGAAAGCCATTAAAGCTACAGTGCCTGTTTTTTTTTCCCCTCCAGACTAACGTTGCTAGTTAAGATGGATTTGTGGATGCTTGCTGCTGGGGATTTGATGCAAAGCTACTCTATCTGGGCATTTAATCTGCAAAACCCCCAAACCTTCATATCTTCTTTTATTACAGGTGGCAACCTTTGCATTTCCAACTCAAGGTCATATGAGATAGATACATCCTCTTGTTTCACCCTAAATATACAAGAGAAATATCAATCGAATATTCCTGCAATTTTGCATACCTACTTATGATTAACTAGGGATGGTGGAGGGAGAGACAGAATAATCTTGAAAGAGGCAGTAATACTTAATCAACAATAGCTCTATATATCTATTATGTAGGATGCCATCCCACTGGCATATCTTGACAGTGTTCCAAAACAGTAGAAGCTACTTCCTTAACTCCGCTGAACCTCCATGCACCATTTATTGTCTAGGTTGGGGACTTAGAACTCAGGCGTGTCCACATGAGCATGCATGTGCATCCTGCAGCATCTCAAAGCCCTTTGAGACACTGCAAGAGGCATGTGCGGGAATAAGAAAATGTTCCCCGTGCTGCAAATTTGCAGTGCAGGGGCAAAATTAGACCCCTGGATATCCAGGGGTCAAAAAAAAAAATGGCAGCAGAAAAAAGTGGGGCAGGGCATGGTCCTCTACCCTGTACCCTGAGGCAATCAGAGGCTGGGTCCTCCACAGAGACGCTCTGGTAGCAGCCAGAGCATCTCTATGGCTGGCCCTCACCCTGGTGCTGAAGCATGCTGCAGGGAGCTGAATCTGGGCTCCAGTGCCTAAGGGGTGAGGCAGGCAAGAGAAGGGGGGGGAACATGGGGGGACCCCTGCCAGCCCCGCCCACTCCCTCAGCCCCCTGGATCACTGCCCCGCCCAGTCCCATCCCTTGCCTGCCCCCGAGCCCCCCCAAATCCCTGCCCCACTCGACCCCACCCCCCGCCTGCCCCCTGAGCCCTCCCAATCCCTGCCCCACCTGGCTCCATCCTCCCACCTGCCCCCTGAGACCCGCAATCCCTGCCCTGCCCAGCCCCATCCCCCACCTGCCCCCCGAGTCCCCCTAATTGCTGCCCCCCCATGCCCCAGCATCCTGTCAATTGAAAAAAAAAACCCAAAAACCCCCTGGCACTCACCGGCAGTAGCAGCTGCCATCAGGGTCACTAGGGCCACCCCCCGCACAGTGTGGGGCCGGGTGACAGCTGCAGCTGCCCCAGCCTGGGCCCTGCTGTGCCCCGTTGCCCTTTGCTGTGTGTGTGTGTGTGGGGGGGGGGGCTCTGCCAGGAGGCCCCAAAGACCCCACAGCCCCTGTTACTGCCAGTGAGTAGAGGCTTTTTTTTTTTTTTAAGTGCCAGAGGCTGGGGGGGCAGCCATCAGGGAGGCTGGGGGTGCAAGCGGAGGATGGGGCCAGGTGGGCAGCCACTGGGGGCTGGGGAAGCAAGCAGGGGTGGGCATTTGGGCCCTGCAGGAAGGGTGGTAGCCCCTGTGGGGGCCATTTGGCTCCTGTGGGGAGGGGGGGCTGTTGCCCCTGTGGGGGGAACTGTAACCCCTGTGGGGGGCAGCAAAACATATAGATATTTAGAATTCACTTTATGACGATGATAGAGACACAGGTAGGCTTCCAAATTGCTTTAACACTGTAAATATGTCAATGAAATATTGCCCAACTAATTGCTATCTCTCTGTGTCTCACTGTCTCTATATATAGTGGTTTTTTGTTTTCATTGCGGAGGAACATGGATTTTGAGGTATTTGACAGAGTGACTTTGGGATTTTTTTATCAGGGATTTTTCAGTTTTCCAACAGGGATTACCAGAATTCCTGCTAGGGAGGCCAGTGGCAGGACCCTGCCTGCTCAGAGCTGGCACCTTGGACCCAGCTGGAGGTGGCTGACCTCCTGGCCAATTGGGGCCAGGAGGACATGCATAACAGTTCAAAGCAGGCCACCACACCCAGAACATCTTCTGGGTGATAGCTGCCCAGTTGGCTGGGCAGGGGGCACACGTGGCAGTAGTGCTGCACAAAGGCCAACTCTACAGCCACAGCCCACTGGCAGTTGGCACAGAGGGGCAGATGTCTCTACTGGCTGTGCAGTCCCCATCCGGATCTGGCAGGTGTGCAGCAGGTCACAGCCAGGCAGCAGCCCCCACTGCCAGACTGCTACAGTGGTTAAAGGGTGCAAGGAACTCTCAGGGCTGCTTCAGCAGTCCAGCTGGCACAAGGGGTAGTGTCCCCAGGTACCAATTGGCTGGACCCCAGAAGGTCCTAAGAGTGAGTAGCCCTGAGCTACTTGACAGGGCAGCTTTTTGTACTGATGGGGACAACACAGGTGCTGGCCCCGGGCTCTAGCTCCCCCTGGCTACAGATCTGGGAGGATCCAGGCAGGGTTTTTTTGCCCCAAGTGGCAAAATTTGCTCCACAACAAAGTGCATGTCCAAGCACGTATGCTGAGACAAAAAGCCCTGTCTCAAATTTGCACCGCTTCCATTTGAGCTGCTGCAAGCACACGTGCCTTAATGTGTGGATGTGCCCAGGTTGGTCTGTGTCGAGCTCAGAAAGAAAATGCTATCTGGATTGCTGAAAGGGCACTCTTGCCTATCCCAGCAGTAGCAAGCACAGTTTTGTTTTTTTGGGTAGCTCTCACTAGAGTTCTTCAGCTATACTGCTGGCCTCTGCAGCATTACCCGTCTCCAAGGTGCCTCTTCACAAAGTCTTTGGACAATCCCAAGCAGAGTTCTTAGCATCAGAGTTAAATTCCCACCGCTGGAGGAACCCCACCTTCCTATGCACTCTTTTTGTTTAGGCTTCACTATTATACAGCCTGAGGCTTTGATTTGGCTGGCTCCACTCCCAAGGCAAATTTCATTCCGTGCTCTTGTCTTTTTGTTATCAGAGATAACTCATACTCTGTTATCCCCAAGACTTTTTCCAAAACTACCCCCAACCTATCATATAAATGTAAATGAGGGCTAAACCATTTGGTTATTTCCCATTGCTCATCAATAAATGATAGAAAAGCCCTTCTTTCCTTGCGGGATTCTCAAGTAATTTTGGGTTGCTCTTCTGCTCACCAGTAGGTGTCAAAAGTGAGGTTCATATTTTCTGGGGCTTCAGAGCACAGGGCTTGCGCAACTAGTGTAAGGTACTATTTATATGAATAACAGTAGCACAATATAGTCCTTATTGACAATGCATAGCACATCTTGTTTGTTAAGTGTGTATGCAACCCAAGAAGTCCTTTGTAGCTCTGATGCTCCAATGTGTTCCAACCACCTGGACAAATTTTTCAGTAAGAAACTGATGGAAGTAGCCATTAAGATCTTTCTCTGCTGCATTAAAACTGCCTCAGGCCAGGATAGTAGCACTTACCTAACTATACAATTTCAAATTATAAATGTGCACCTCTTCCCTAGAAGGACCTGATCTCTTAGGCAGATTCAGAAAACTCCTACTTTCACACCAGTAGCACTGAGATCACAAGGAGGAGGTGGCACTCACCTTATATATAGGGCCCTGAGAAAATCATGGATTTCTTGTTGAAAATTTGTGGCACGTGCATGGGTAAAGTATAATTTTTCATGGAATATTCACAGAACTACTACTGATCTTGGCAAATGGGTCCTGGTAGTTCCATGAATATTCTGTGAAAAATGATACTTTACCTGCACACATGCAGCAGGCGGGGACACAGTCATAGGCAGCAGAAGGCTGAGGCTAATGGGGCTTAGTCCACTCAAATGCAGGGCAGTGTAGAGGGCCACAGGACAGCCTCAGCGCAGGGTCCAGGCAGCTGCAGCAGTGGGAGAAGGGCATGCACAGACAGACATGAAGCAGGCATGCGGCCAGGATTGCAACCAGACGGTAAGTTGGGGAAGGGGAAGGGGAAACCAGCAGTTTCCCTTAGGCTCTGGTGAGAGACACGGGTGGAAGCCCGCTGCACCCCTGTTGAGCCCAGGGACCCCAGAACCCCCCAGCAGGACCCCGACCTGGACCCCCAGTGCAGCTGGAGGTAGGCAGGCCCACAGCAGGGGAGGGAGTGACCCAGACCCAGACCCAGTCAGCTGTGGGGCAACTGAGTGGAGCAGAGGAGAGACAGTCCCCACCAGCCCCTACTTGGCCCAGCCCCCCAGGGAGCCATGCACCCAGTGCCGCCTGGTGTGTGAGACAGGGGAAGGGTGAGCACTTACCTGTCCCCTTCTTCTGTGGGGCAGGGACACCCCAGCCCCTAGAAAAGCACAGCGCCTTCTGCGCCTGTGAGCAGTTTAAAAAGGGCCCGCCAACAGCAAAGCCACAGTTTCCCTCAGGCTCCAGTGAGAGACGCACGGGTGGAAGCCCATCACACCCCAATGAGCCCAGGGACCCCAGAACCTCCCAGCATGACCCCGACCTGGACCCCCAATGCAGCTGGAAGTAGGCCAGCCCACAGCAGGGGAGGGAGGGACCCAGACCCAGACCTGGTCAGCTGTCGGGCAACTGAGTGGAGCTGAGGAGAGACATGCCCCCCCTCAGCTCCTACTTGGTCCAGCCCCCCCAGGGAGCCCATGGTGCTGCCCAGCGTATGAGACAAGGGAAGGGGGAGCACTTACCTGTCCCCTTCCTCTGTGGGGCAGGGACACCCCAGCCCCCAGACCAGCACAGTGCCTTCTGCGCCTGTGCGCAGTTTAAAGAGGGCCCGCCGACAGCAAGGCCACAGTTTCCCTCAGGCTCCGGTGAGAGACGCATGGGTGGAAGCCTATCATGCCCCAATGAGCCCAGGGACCCTAGGACCCCCCAGCAGGACCCCGACCGAGACCCCCAGAGCAGCCGGAGGTAGGTGGGGCCCACAGCAGGGGAGGGAGGAACCCAGATCCAGTCAGCTGCAAGGCAGCTGAGTGGAGCCAAGGAGGGACATGCCCCCCCCCCTCCTACTTCACCCAGCCCCCCAGGGAGCCACATGACTGGAATCTTGCAAACAGAACATGCAAGCAAATGCACTTCTAGGCCCAGTGCGGGAGTTAGCACAGGAGTTCACGCAGAAGGGCGAGTGGGAGGGCCCAAGGCCCTGCCAGTGAGCCCTAGGGAAGGTAGTCACAGCAGTAGCCAGACTACCAGCGGTACAATGTGGATGGCCACATGTTGCAACCCAAGGGTCCTCTCGGAGCCTGAGACCTCCCCAACTGGCACTTCTGAGGTCTCCACCCAGATGGAACCCATGGTTCTGGGCGCCACACAGATGGGGCCTCTGGATCTTGGCTGCAGGGGCTACCAGGCACATGGGACCAGGAGCATGGCCACTTCCCCTTGCAAGGTTTGCTCCACTTTGGCGTCTCTGGGGCTCCAGATAGAGGAGCTCCAGACCGCAGTCCAGAGACTGCATGCCATCAGGGATGGAAAGCAGGAGATAGACTCCTACTGCCAGGCTCTTCACCCCCTGGAGGCTGAGAGTAGACCAAGGTCACCTTCCATGGCAAGGGAGAACTCAAGGATCTCCCACACTGTCTAGCCAGGGGGTTGGACCAAGGTGGTCATTGGTCCCAAGGCCTGCTGCACTAGGGTCCCCTCCCCTCTGGAGCTTTGCAGCAGGTATGAACCTCTTGTAGCCCCAGTAGAACCTGCAGAGCTGCCAGCTCCTGCAGGCAAGGGAGGATCACTCACAGCTGCCATCCCTGCTCTCCCTAAGGCCACACATAGATTGGTCATTGTGGGAGACTCCCTCCTGAGGGGGACTGAGGGCACAGTCTGCTGCCCCGACCCCTTAACCCGGGAAAGTCTGCTGTCTTTCAGGAGCCTGTATCTGGGACATAGCAGAGAGGATCGCAAGGCTCCCTATCTGTGTGGGCATGTATGACTTGGCTCAGAGCAATCCCAGCTGGGTCATGAGAGGCTTTGGGAGTGGGGCTTAGGGGGCTGGGGACACAGGCGGTGTTTTCCTCGATCCTTCCAGTTTTGGGTTATGGGCTGAGGGAGAGGAGGATTGAGGTAGTCAACCAAAGGCTGTGGCACTGGTGTCATCGTGAAGGCTTTGGCTTCCATGATCACAGTCTGCTCTTTGGTGAGAGAGGCAGTGGTCTTCTGGGAAGAGATGGCTTCCACCTCACTGCACTGGGGAGGAAGCTCTTCTCAGCCATAATGTCATAATGGCTGACCTGCTGAACCAGGCTTTAAACTAAGCCCACAAGGAGATGGGGCGACTACCGCCACAGCAAGCCCACTGGGCAACTTTTGCAAATCCAGCAGGCTAAGACACTCAAGGGAATCCACACCTACCCCAGTCCTGGAACCATGTGTAGGGAAGACTAGGGCCTCCAATGGGACACTTATGTGCCTGTACACCAATGCCAGGAGCTTGGGGAACAAACAGGAGGAACTGGTCCTCCTCCTAAACAAGAATGATTATGATCTCATAGAGATAACAGAGACCTGGTGGGACTCCACCTATGACTGGACCACAGGTACAGATGGCTATTCCCTGTACAGGAGAGATTGTGCAGATAAAAGGGGCAGGGGTATAGCTCTCTATGTCAAGGAAAGCTATACGTCCCTGCAAGCTGAGATTGGCACCCAGGGTGGATGACTAGAGACCCTCTGGGTTAAAATCCATGGTGAACATGGCACAGGGAACACAATGGTAGGAGTCTACTACAGACCTCCTAATCAGGATCAAGAGCTCGACCGGGAATACGCCAAGGAACTGGCTGAGGCTGCACACTCCTGGTGCATGGTTGTCATGGGAGACTTCAACTACCCAGACATCTTGTGGGAAGAGCACTCAGCCAAATCTGAATGGTCACAAAACTTCCTCACGTGTGTGGACAAACTGTATCTGACTCAAGAAGTCTATGGACTGACAAGAGGCAAAGCACTGTTCGACCTGGTACTGGCAAAGGGGGATGATCTAGTCACTGACCTAATGATTGAAGGGAAGCTGGGAGACAGTGACCATGAGCTGATCACTTTCACTATCCACTGTAAAGCTGGCAAGTCAGTCAGCAATGCAGAAGTCCTCAACTTCAGGAAAGCTGACTTTGACAAGCTCAGGAGGCTTGTCGGCAAGTCCAGAAGGGACCATGACCTGAAGGGAATGGGAGTTCAGGATGAGTGGTTTCTCCTCAAGGGAGAGATCCTGAAAACACAAGCAATGTCTATGCCATCTCGGAGGAAAGGTAGCAAAAGGGCACAGCAGCCCCCTTGACTATGCAGGGAACTTGTGGACCTCCTGCATCTAAAAAGAAAGACCTATAAAGGGTGGAAGACTGTAATCACTTCAAAGGAGGAGTATTCTGCACTCGTCTGGACCTGTAGGGAGCGAACCAGGAAAGCTAAGGCTGCGACCAAACTCCAACAGGCTACATGTATCAAAGACAATAAAAAATCCCTTTTCAGATATGTGGGGAGCCAGAAGAAGAGCAAGGGTAACATTTGATTCCTGCTAAACCAAATGAGACAACTGAAAACTGACACCCAGGAAAAAGCTAACCTGCTTAATGGGTATTTTGTGTCAGTTTTTCACCAGCCCCAAGGGACCACCCATCTCAATATGGTACAGGACAGCCAGGGTGAGGGAGAATTGTTACCCTTCATCAATGTAGACCATGTAAAGGAACACCTTGAGAGGCTGGAAACCTTCAAGTCAGCTGGCCCAGACAGTTTACATGCCAGGGTACCTAAGGAGCTGGCAGGCATCATAGCTCAGCTACTGGCATGGATCTTCAAGAACTTGTGGCACTCACGTAAAGTGCCTGAAGATTGGAAGAAGGCCAATGTGGTGCCTATCTTTGAGAAAGGGAGGAAAGTATACCCAGGGAACTACAGGCCCAATAGCCTGACCTCTATCCCGGGGAAGATCTTGGAAAAAATTATCAAAGAGACCATTCTGGACAAACTGGCTGATGGCAACATCCTGAGGGATAGTCAACACAGGTTTTTTGCGGGCAGGTCTTGCCTGACCAATCTCATCTCCTTCTATGACCAGGTGACATATCATCTGGACTAGGGAGAAGAGATTGATGTCATATATCTTGACTTTTAAAAAGTCTTCAATCTGGTGCCCCATCATCTCCTCATGAAAAAATCAGCCAACTGCAGCCTTGACTACATCACAGTCCAATGGCTGGGGAACTGGCTCTGAGGTTGGACCCAGAGAGTGAAATAGACAGAAGTAAATCATCGTGGTGTACCGTGACCAGTGGGGTTCCCCCAAGGCTCTGTCCTTAGGCCTATACTCATTAACATCTTTATTAACGATGTGGACATTGGTATCAGAAGCAGACTGGCCAAGTTCACTGATGACACCAAACTTTGGGGTAAAGTGTCCATTCCTGAGGATAGGCTGGTGATCCAGGCCAATTTCAGCAGAATGGGCGGATGAAAACCAGATGGCATTCAACACTGAAAAATGCCAGGTACTCCACCTTGGAAAAAAAACCCACAGCACGCTTATAGGCTTGGCAGTGCTACGCTTGCTAGCACCATGGCCAAAAGGGACTTGGGGGTCATGATTGACCACAAGATGAATATGAGCCACCAATGCAATGTTGCAGGTGGTAAAGCAAGCAAAACTCTGGCTTGCATCCATAGGTACTTCTCAAGCAAATCCCAGGATGTCATTCTCCCGCTGTACTCAGCCTTGGTGAGGCCACAGCTGGAGTACTGCATCCAGTTCCAGAGCTCCACAGTTTAAAAAGGATGTGGAAAAGCTTGAGAGAGTCTAAAGGAGAGCCATGTGTATGATCAGAGGGCAGGAGAACAGGCCGTATGATGAGAGGCTGAGAGCCATGGGACTCTTCAGCCTAGAAAAGCACAGGCTCAGGGGGGACCTGGTGGCTGCCTATAAATATATAAGGGGTACATCAGTATCTGGGGGAATGCCTGTTTACCAGAGCACCTCAAGGATTGACAAGGTCAAACAGTCAAACTCCTCCAAGACCATTTCAGGCTGGACATAAGGAAAAACTTATTTACTGTCCAAGCCCCCAAGGCCTGGAATAGACTGCCTCCAGAGGTGGTGCAAGCACCTATTCTGGACTCTTTTAAAAAGCATTTGGACATCTGTCTTACTGGCATCCTTTGACCCTAGCTGACTTCCTGCCCCTGGGGCAGGGGGTTGGACTCAAAGATCTTCCGAGGTCCCTTCCAGTCCTAATGTCTATGAAATCTATGAAGGGACTGGTGGGGTTGGTGGGAGGCAGATCAAGGCCCCCACAGAGAGGGAGGGAGTGGGGCAGGGGCAGGGGCTGGGGTGAGTGGGACCCCAAGGCAGGTGGCGGGATGCTTGGATTCTGGATGGCTTGTCCGGGGGGGGGGTGGGCCCCCACTACTGCATGCACCTTGGGAGATGCTGGGGGGCATGTGCCCCCTGGATTTGTGTGCAGGACAGAGGTGGGCTGCTGCGCCCCACTGCTGCTGCCCCAGGAGCCAGTGGTGGCAGGCACATGGCACTGCATGTGGCAGCCAGCTCCTGGGACAGCAGGTTGCAAAGCCCAGCCCGTAACAGCAGCCCACCTCTGCCCTGTGCACAAATCTGAGGGGCATGTGCCCCCGGGGCCTCTCCTGAGGTACGCACAGTGGCAGGAGCCCCCCGCACCATTGGATGAGCTGCCTGGGCTCCGAGCATCCCACGACCTACCCCAGGGCCCCATTCACCCCAGCCACTGTCCCTGCCTCTGCCCCACTCCCTCCTTCACTGTGGGGGCTTCAATCTGCACCCCCCCCCCCACATCCTTTCCCCTTTCCTGACTTACTTGCTGTGGTGGGCAGTGCTCCGCACACCATCTGGGCTGCAATACTAGCTGAGTGCAGGCTACGTGTCTGTCTGTGTGCACCCATCCACCCCTGCTGCAGCCACCTGGAGCCCACACCTAGGATGCCCTGTGGCCCTCTACGCTGCCCAACATTTGAGGGGGCTAAGCCCTATTAGCTCTGGCTTTCTATCGCCTATACTCACCCTTAAAAACTGCGGTGTGTGGCAAATTTCACAGTTTCCACGCAGTCTGCAAAACTGCAGTTTTCTTAGGTATTAGAGTCAAGTGGCTATAACACTTGATCAGGAAGTGGAAGATCTAGGTTATAGGCTGACTTCAGCCTAAAAAGTGGGGAATGTGGGGTTGACTCTTCTCAGGCTGAGACAGCTCTATGATCAAGGTCTCCTACTTTCTGTCTGAATGTGTTAATCGCTGTGGGATTATGTCAAAAGTGAGCATAACTACCAGACAATTAAGTATCAATCTGCATAAGAAAGAGTAGGTATTCTAGCTTCTAAGTGCACAGAGGTGCCTAGTACATCGCCCTAAGACAGGTGCCTTAGGCATATAACCTATGCATAGGTTATATCTCTAAGGAAATAGGAACTAATCAATAGGAAACACTATGTTCCTAGTGATTAGTTCTAGATACTTTCAGGCTTTCTGAAACACCTTTTGGAGACACCTCCTTCTTGCCATTATCCAGCTTACAGCCCTATCCCTACCTATTTGGATTGCTCTTCAGAGGCACTTGAGCCTCTCTATTGACTGTATAGAGATCATAGGTGCCTAACATTTTCAATTAGTTTTGACCTCCTTGGGCCAGGGGCCTGAATTTTAGACAGTTCAGTTTTGTAACACAGCTGGTCCTTTAAATGTAGTGAATTATTTATTGTTAAAACTTCTAGATTCTGCTCCTGATGCATTCTGTTGGATGATGATTGCTGGGTTCATACATTTGTGGTTATGTATAATTACATACAACATAGTACATTATTCCCACTGCATGCAGCTATATTGATCTAAAGCCTATTTTTAAATTTGAGCAAAAATTATACATTTATTTATTCCCCCATAATAAGAATTTTGAGGGTTGAAAGCTGCATTATGTCATGATAATATCTCTTCTGAGCATCCATACACAGCACAGCCATGTTTAGGAGGAAATTGGTTTTGATTTGGCAGCTTTAAAAATGTTTGAAAATCACTCACCAAGTAACTACAATTGTGGCTGGACTCAGCTTGCTAGGTACATGCCAAAGAAATGATACACTGTACATGCATGCATAGCAAAATAGGATGAAAACAGGCAACTGAATGCAGATGGGCAAAACTCAAAACTGTATATGCCTACTGATATTTTTTTTCCTGTTGTAATGGAATTATTTTAAAAGAGTCTGGTCTGCCAAGGTTATTACTTCAAAAAGAGAAGCCCAGTGCATGGAATATGGAAAATTCAGATTACATGAAAGCACACAGTTTGTTTACAAGGCAATTTAATTAGTATACTCCCAACAATCTTGCATAGTTTTGGGCCCCTTAGTTTCAGAAGATAAATCCCACTACTGCCTTCTATGTGTGGCCCTGATCTGTTGCCCACTCAAACAAATGGAAAGCTCTCATGGCACTCAGTAACCATATATCACTCTTCTCTTCCTTAAGCCAGCATTATAGCTATTCTTATGGGACACTTTCCATGTGTTGCCAGGTGAGGGATTGGGCACAATGTGGTTTTCCACATATATAAGTTGCTAACTTCTGGAGTCCCATGTTTGACTCATTCTTAAAAACCAGAAGAATAAAACCCTACATGACATGCAGAATCCCCTAAGTTGTGTAAGTCAACAATACTTTGAACAGAACAGAACTTTAAGAGAATTTCATATTACAAATTATAAGTACAAGAGATTGCCTACTGGAAATCTTTGGTAATCTCTTATTTTGTGGTATCATCCATCATCGATCCACTGTTACAAGCTCCAGCTCTTGAGCACCAGCAAAGATAGCTCCTTAGCAGTGACCACTCAAAACCACAGATTTTCAAAGTGAAATTAAATATAATTTATAAAAATATAAACATGATAAAGCTTTGGATCATGTTGTACTAATCATATCCTGTACTTTTTAGTGCTTTCCCCTCCATAGTTCTTAATGTGTGTAACAAACCTTAGTACTGTATTTTCTCACGTGCAACACACCCATGAATAAGATACATACCCTGTTATTGAAAGGCAGAGGGTGCATCTACACATGCACTTAACTGTGAAGTAGGCTAATTTGCTGCAGTGTAAAGCATCAAAGCATCATAGTCTACCTGTGCAACTGCAGCAAACTAATTTTTGCTGCTGTAAGACACTACTGTCAGGGACAGTACTACCTTATGGTGGCAACAATAACTGCACCTAGATGCATGTGTAGACACTGATTCGGGCATAAATTGTGCCTGGTCAGCCCAGGCAGCAAGGGATCAGAACCCTGCCTGCTGCCTAGCCACACTCTCATGCCCCAACCAGCTGTGGTGCTGCCCAATGCTGTGACCCAGAGTCTGGGGCTGATCCTCAATCCTATGGCCAGCCCAAGGCTGCCCCATCCCAGCTCAAACTGCTGCAGTCCCAGGAGCACATGTACACACTTCTATTTCCATTTGCTCCATTAACTGTAGCGCAAACTGCACCAGAGTTTATTGTGCCATACTAATTGAATGTGTAGATGCACCCAGGATGAAGAAGAAAAGATCTTTCTCTGAAAATGCTGGTAAGTAACAGCAAGAAACTGAGTACCAGCATCTAGGGAGACAAATGTGCTCATTGTGATGCTCTTTGTGGAAAACGTGCAGTTTTATTTTGCCAGGCAGTGGCTTGGATAGCAGGAACTGCTATTACCCTGTTTCCTCACTTATAATACACTACCCCAATTTCCAGCAGCTGATTTTTGGAAAAAAGTGTGAGTTGTTTCTGAGAACATATGGTAAATGAGTGCTTGCAACATGCATGATTCATTCATTAAAATTTCTTGTGCCAATGTTGGTACAGACAAACTAGTTTCCTCCACTCCTCTCTTTTAGTTGTTCACAAGGCAATCTCATTAGTATACTCTAGCAATCTTGTATAAGCATAAAGTGAGCCCTGTAGTTTCAGAACTTACATCTCACTGCTGCCTCTATTTCCATCTGCTTCATCCATTTACTCTGTGGTGATGATGTTTTGGATACTCTTGTTTCTTCATGCCAGCTATTTTCTACTTCATGGCTTCATATGGGAATCTGCCTGTTGGCATGTCATGTATATACCATTACGTGTCCAGCAGATCCTTCTGATTTTGAAGGGCTGGAGGCTGGCTGTTGGTTGGTGATTCCTCAGATCTCTTTATTGGTGAAAGCTTTCCATTAAACACCTGGAATCTTTTGCAGACATTCATTTTCAAAGGCATTTAATTCACAACTGTATATCAGAACTCAGATTTCATTTGAGCTCAAAAGTCTCAGTTTTCTCCTGGTGCTGTGTATTGAAATAGGATGTCTTTCCTATCCTTGATGTCCCTTCTTTCTTGACATCTCCATGGCTAACACAGTCCTGCCCATGACCTATGAGGGTGTGACTTGCTTAATCTATCAAAATGAAGGCAAAATAAGAGGGAATATGAAGAGGGAGAAGGATTATTTAAATTAAAGGATGATCAGTTTAATCTAAAGGCACAAAAATAAATGGGCCACAATACATTTAGGTTGAAAATTAGAGGAGCCTTCTAAAAAAATCTACCTACCTAAACTACTGCACTCCACTGCTTCCACCTTTGGTTGGAAACTAGACTAAGTGACACAACAGAGTTTCTAATCTTATGTTCCAAAGTTACTTGATGTTTTTGGCTTCTAATGTGAAGCAGCTGCTTCACATCTGGGTTCCAAGGAACTTAGCTGTGGTATGACAAATTTGAAGCCGTGCTATGTGTCCTCACTTTGTAGGCTGTCTCCCCTGAAGCTTTCCAGCAGTGTTCCTCAGTAGCACAATGTCATTAGCAAAGTCTGGGTTTTCTGGGTATTTGTCACCTACTCATGTTATTCCAATGTTTGTGTTGCCCACATTTGTTTATCATCCTGTCTGTGGCAATACCAAACAGAAGTGGAGAGAGCATGTAGACCTATTTCATGCCTGTGTTTGCACTCCAGTTTATGGTTAATTACCCTGATGGAACATTTTATCTCCCTCTAAATGGCCTGAGTGATGTTAGCGACTTTATCTGGAATTCCATGAGACTGAAGAATGTTGCACAGTGTAGGTCTGTGCAGGCCTTCACTGTAATATCAAAAGATTGAAAGAGCTAATTTCATAAAGACATTGAAACACCACTTTTCTTCCTGACCAACATATACACATAATAAAACTCTCATAATCTTATACCAAGAATGATAGCTTCATCTACTGCTTTTCCCATGGCATCCCACATGAAGCATAATTCTGTCCCTTCTTAAGGGAATGAAATGAAGCTAGACACTGAGTCTTCAATGTGTGAGGTACCTTTCACCCAGTTTATCATCACAAAAACAGCTGAAAGCTACAACATGCTCATTAGGGCTGTGTGAAATTTCACCGGCCATTTTGTTCTGACACTGTTTCGACCAATTTCGAGGCCAAAACAGCAAAAGTGGAACGAAGCAAAGGCCATTGAAATAGCCTCAAAACAAAACAAGGCTGGTCAAAATGTTTCAAAAGTCAAAACGTTTCGACCATAGGCTAGGGACGGGAAGTCAGTCCAGCTGGGCTGACTTCCCATCCCCAGTGCAAGATCTGGCAGGGGGTGGCAAGGCAGCCCAGCTGGGCTGCTCCCAGTCCCCTGCACTAGATCACACCAAGGGCTGGAGGCAGCCCAGCTGGGCTGCTTTCCCGTCCCCTGCACTACATCGCGCCGAGGGACCAGGAAGCAGCCTAGCTGAGCTGCCTTGCACCCCTGAAGTGATCTAGCACTGGGGATCATCCCCCGTGAAACTTGAAACAACATCAAAACAGCCTTTCTGTTTTGATAGAATGGAATGGAACAGCTGTTTTGAGCTGTTCCCTCGAACCGTCGAAACTCAAAGCGAAACGGAACGGTGCCATTTTGCACAGCCCTAATGCTCATTTGTCAAGACTTGGACACAAAGCCAATTCTACTCAGTTTCTTACAGAACAATTTACTTTGAACACAGGGATTAAGCAATCTCTGGGATTTTCCTGGCTTTCCAGAGATAGCTGTGGACCACACTTCAGCCATGCCAGCAGAAGGGGCTTCTACTTCTGGAATTAATATATATATGAGAGAGAGAGAGGGAGAGACTCCTGGTCTCTCTTTCTTTCTGTCTGATACATACACTGACAGAACAAGGGAGACATGTCCCTCAAAGCAATTAAAGTCCCAGCCAAAAGGGAAAGGACCGAATCTGCTGCTCTGTGATCTGTGAAGTGACAGCTCATTGGCATTTCTCCAGTTAGAGCTCCTCCAGGTCCATGTTGCCTGTGAACAAGCTGATTAACACTTTTTTTCCCTAAACTTGGGGTCACTTAGTGATAGGGACTCTTTTTTCCTTATCATTCTGAAGAGCTGATGTGAGACTTAATAATGACACAAATAAGGGAGGAGCAGTTTCCAGTAGTCTCCCAGTTCCCTCCCCGCTCTTCATATTCCGCCCCTTGTTGTTTATTAAAGATAAAAAGATCTGGCTGATACATGCCATAGTGCACAGCTCCTAGTGAACAGTCTCCATTTGCCCTGCTACATATGTTGTGACACTGCCAGTCAGGGATCTAGATGATTTAAGACAGTTTCTTATTGGCAATTTTAATAAAACTGCTGTACAACCACTAGGTGCTGGAAAAAGAAGATGAATGCACACGTTAATGACTGGATCAGCATATATTTGGAACGGGAATGATGGCAGCTTTGCCGCATTAGGGACTTGCTGGGTTTGAAAAGTGAAATGCAACACAGAAAGACGTGTAGTCTGCTATGGAATATATTGCTGTTGTATGACCCTTACTCTGCAGAATATGGATTGCACAGGGGCTATATGGATTGCACAGGGACTTCTAAACATATGAAAACTTGTCCAGTAATAACAAGGGAATACTGCTTATACTTAGGGACCCATGCTAATGTTTCATCCCTGGAGAATGAAACTGCATTAGGAAATAGTTTTCATAGTTTATGGTATCTTTTACTTCCTATTATATCATGTTAACACATGCTGCCAGATTGCTGAGCATTTCTCCCTGAATGGGGGTAAAATAATTTCTCTACGTAGGTGCTCATCCTTCTTCCACCCCTCCAGGCACCAATCTTAGCTAGTCTTAATCAACCTAGGCTCATTACTGGAATTTCACTCATTTGCTCAGATGAGGAATTGAATCCTAGTATTTCTCTTTGTGCATGTACATACGTATGTGCACTTCAACCTCAATTATACAAACTTCCACTATATAGAATGGGGTCATGTCCCCCATCAGTTTTTCTTTTCATCCCACTCAAAATTCCTTCTGTCATCTGGAACTACAAATAAGTGAAATTATTCTCTGTCTCCGATGACATTAAAATAATTGGGGTTATACTGCATATGTGCTTGCTTACACACATGTAAGAGCTTATGATCATTCTTACTATTGGTTTATAGCATTCCTAGTCAAAATTGCATATGTGTTTCTACTTCATCCATTTGAAAATATACAAACCATTGTAAAATAAAATATCAGCCATACAGCAGTTGCAAAACAAGCTAATCAATCAGGAATCAATCAATGGTACACTAATATTTTCTTAATTTCCAGCAATTTTAGCTGAGCTTACTTTTTAATTTTTTCCAATTACATCAGTAAACAGAGAACACTTGCTCTGTGCTTTACAGTCAACAGTTCAGGTTATTTGGGGCTGAACTGGAAAAGAAAAGGAAAACTATTATAAAGGTGAAGCTATTTCAGAAAATGTACAATGTACAATGAGAGGGTGGACCTGGAATATGAACTGTAACCTTGTAAGCATAAAGATACAAAAAATAGCACCAAGTTTAAAATATTTCTCAGACATTTTAGAAATATTTTCTGTGAAGTATGGACCATGCAGAATACATAATTGAGTGGTGCATACAACCACACTACTCCAAATCACAACCAGGAACTGCCTTCCCTTCTAAGGTTAAAATTTTTAATAAAAGGGAATTACTAAAATAATTCTATGTGAAGCCCTATCTTAAGCCTTCTCACCAGGCTTGTGGTGAAAAGGCTTAAGATAGGATAATTTCTGGATAATGTATCTTAGCATAAGCCATCTCATCAGACTTGCCACTATGGCTCCATATTCTAGGTTCAGGAAGAAAAAAATACCGCATTAAGCCTGATATCAGCGTACTCCCGAAATAGAACTTATATTTATATTGTAATGAATTAAAGGTTAGATTGTCAAGCTTCTTTGGGTAGATGTGATATATTTTATTAGACCAGTTGGAAAAAAAGTAGCTGGAAGAAAGCTACAACCAAAAACCCTGCAAGGTTAGATTGTATCATTTGTACACCAATCATCAAAAATACTATATATCACCAGGACTTAACTGTCCTATGAAAGAATAATATTTAATTTCCTTACATTTAGCATGATACTACCCAGATGTTATCTGACATACACTGACATGGATGACCTCCTAACAAAACACACTTCTAACTGCTTTCTTCTAGGGCATGGCAGATAGCAATTATGCTAACAGACCCCTTTAGAGCACCGCCCAGGTAGGATACCCATATTGATATTGTTCTGCCCAAGGGAATGCAAAATCACATTTTCTACTTCCTGTGAGGGGCAAGGGTAGGAAGGGAACTGTTCTGTTGAACCTGTGCCACTGTGCAGAAAAGAATTCTAAATTCACTGAGTCACAGAAAGAGAGGAAGCAAAAGGGGCATATTGATTAGGGTATGGGGCAGTTGTGAGTTCCAGCCCAGGCTTTATGTAGTATACCACCACATCTTATATAAAAAAGTCAGTGGCTACAACTGCGTTTTGTGGGAAGGCCAGTTCAATTGCTTTGTTTTAGGTGTGCCCTGAGTATGCCTAGTAGTTCAGGTCAGGTCACTGGGGACTTAGAGGAATGTCTAATTTCTGAAAGCTGATCAGGGTTTAGGTGTCAGAGTGCTTGTACTACTCCCAGAAAAAAAAAACCTAAGGCACCTGTGGAATTTAGTCATCTCCAAGATTAGGAAGCATCTGAGCAAGAGGCAAGGCATGGATCTGTGTGACTATATTCTGCATATATTTCCTATTAGATCTAGTCCCTTAGGGGCTACTTGGAGAGGTACTCAACCTGTGTGGATGGCTCACCCAAGATTTAAACCCTGATTGAGTCCCACATATGGGAGCTTAATTAAGACTTGCATGTTAAATAGGAAGTGTATGTTCATTCAGTAAGGTGAGAATTTCACTCAACGTGAATAAAAGAGGAAAACTTAGACCCTCTGTGATTAAATTAATCACATCAGCAATTCACTAGGAACCCTTTTTGCATTATGCGTAAGTAGGATCCTCCTGGATATGTATGCTCTAGTATTTTAAGAGTTTGAAAAATATGAAAGGCACAGTATCATATGATTTCCTCTGAAATGTTGCCTTGGATTTACTTTTCCTTTAAAAACAATAAATTTGGGGGCCTAAACAGTTCAAGCCCCACTTTTAAATATATTGTTACTTTCAAAGCTTTGAAAGCCTTTCAAAGGAAATAAATAAATTTGGGCACAAAGCAAGACGATCCCCGAGCGAGGCAAAAGAGGGAAAGGGGCCAGGAGGCTTCCATGGCTGACCAGAGAAATCCAGGGCAGCCTAAGGGCCAAAAGGGGAGCACATAAAAAGTGGAAACAGGGTGAGATCACTAAAGATGAATATACCTCCTCTGCTCGTGCTTGTAGGGAGGCAGTTAGGCGGGCCAAAGCTACCATGGAGCTGAGGATGGCAACCCAAGTAAAGGACAACAAGAAATTGTTTTTTAGATATATTGGGAGTAAAAGGAAGGCCCAGGGAGGAATAGGACCCCTGCTAAATGGGCAGAAGCAATTGGTGACAGATAGAGGGGACAAGGCTGAACTCCTCAACGAGTTCTTTGCCTCAGTGTTCCTAAGCGAGGGGCACGACAAGTCTCTCACTGGGGTTGTAGAGAGGCAGCAGCAAGGCGCCAGACTTCCATGCGTAGATCCTGAGGTGGTGCAGAGTCATTTGGAAGAACTGGATGCCTTTAAGTCGGCAGGCCTGGATGGGCTCCATCCGAGGGTGCTGAAGGCACTGGCCGACGTCATTGCAGAGCCACTGGCGGGAATATTCGAATGCTCGTGGCGCATGGGCCAAGTCCCGGAGGACTGGAAAAGGGCTAACGTGGTCCCCATTTTCAAAAAGGGGAGGAAGGAGGACCCGGGCAACTATAGGCCGGTCAGTCTCACCTCCATCCTTGGTAAAGTATTTGAAAAAATTATCAAGGCTCACATTTGTGAGAGCCCGGCAGGGCAAATTATGCTGAGGGGAAACCAGCATGGGTTTGTGGCGGGCAGATCGTGCCTGACCAACCTAGTCTCTTTCTATGACCAGGTTACGAAATGCCTGGACACAGGAGGAGGGGTGGATGTCGTATACCTGGACTTCAGGAAGGCCTTCGATACGGTATCCCACCCCATACTGGTGAACAAATTAAGAGGCTGTGATGTGGATGACTGCACAGTTCGGTGGGTGGCGAATTGGCTAGAGGGTCGCACCCAAAGAGTCGTGGTAGATGGGTCGGTCTCGACCTGGAAGGGTGTGGGCAGTGGGGTCCCGCAGGGTTCGGTCCTTGGACCGATACTCTTTAATGTCTTCATCAGCGACTTGGATGTGGGAGTGAAATGTACTCTGTCCAAGTTTGCAGATGACACAAAGCTATGGGGAGAAGTGGACACGCCGGAGGGCAGGGAACAGCTGCAGGCAGACCTGGATAGGCTGGACAAGTGGGCAGAAAACAACAGGATGCAGTTCAACAAGGAGAAATGCAAAGTGCTGCACCTAGGGAGGAAAAATGTCCAGCACACCTACAGCCTAGGGAATGACCTGCTGGGTGGCACGGAGGTGGAAAGGGATCTTGGAGTCCTAGTGGACTCCAAGATGAACATGAGCCGGCAGTGTGACGAAGCCATCAGAAAAGCCAATGGCACTTTATCGTGCATCAGCAGATGCATGACGAATAGGTCCAGGGAGGTGATACTTCCCCTCTATAGGGCGTTGGTCAGACCGCAGTTGGAGTACTGCGTGCAATTCTGGGCGCCACACTTCAAGAAGGATGCGGATAACCTGGAGAGGGTACAGCGAAGGGCAACTCGTATGGTCAAGGGCCTGCAGACCAAGCCCTACGAGGAGAGACTAGAGAAACTGGACCTTTTCAGCCTCCGCAAGAGAAGGTTGAGAGGCGACCTTGTGGCTGCCTATAAGTTCATCACGGGGGCACAGAAGGGAATTGGTGAGGATTTATTCACCAAGGCGCCCCCGGGGGTTACAAGAAACAATGGCCACAAGCTAGCAGAGAGCAGATTTAGACTGGACATTAGGAAGAACTTCTTCACAGTTCGAGTGGCCAAGGTCTGGAACGGGCTCCCAAGGGAGGTGGTGCGCTCCCCTACCCTGGGGGTCTTCAAGAGGAGGTTAGACGAGTATCTAGCTGGGGTCATTTAGACCCAGCACTCTTTCCTGCTTATGCAGGGGGTCGGACTTGATGATCTATTGAGGTCCCTTCCGACCCTAACATCTATGAATCTATGAAAGCCAGATGGTAATTGTAGATTGGGGAAAAGAACAAGCTCCCAATTAATTATTAAAATTAAACTTAATTTTAGACACAGCACATTGTTTGTCAATGAAACCTTAAAGATAAGAGTGTATTCCCAATTATTTACCACTATTTTGTGTAATTTCTCAAATTTCCTAGCTATAAATTGAGGATTATCATTGGAAGTTAGACATTAAATTAAAAAAAAAGGGGAACTGGAGGGCAAGTTCAATTATTGTAAAGGTGTAGTCTTCTCTTGATATACATGCAACTTCACCCAGCATTGTTTCTGACCCTGTAAGGTGTTGAGTGTCTTCACCTTCTGTTCACTGTAGTTATGCATCTTTTCTAGATAAGAATCAAGTTTTCCCTTTTGACAACATTTTTCAAGATTTCAAAGACTATCCCTGTTCATTATGCAGGTGAACTGGAGATTTTTCACAGTTATTTCTGAAAAACCAGAGCAATGAAATCCCTGCCCAAATATATGAGAGATTAAAGAAATCTGCCTCATTCTGGCCAGATTTGAACATCATTCTCTTGCATTTCAGGTGAGTATGCTAAGTGCCAATCTCTTCAGAGGTCCTGTTGGAGCTATTCTATTTTCTATAAGTAACTGTAGAGCAGGAACTTCAATCTTGGGGTCTTAGAACCCAGGTCTTTCAAAGGCTACAAATGTGCACATTCTCTGTAGTGTTACAAAAATGGCACCCATCTCACAAAAATAACAACAGCATTAACAAAATGCTCCTGTTTGAAACTAGAACTAAACTGCAGTATTATGGTTTATATAGCTGCCACTGCTGCTGCTGAGGCCTCAAAGATGGCTGGTGTCCTGGCTGCAACAACAGGGCAGAAGCCTGACACTGCTGGTACTAGGGCCCTAGGGATAGCTGGCACACTGGCCACAGGAACAGAGACAGTTGCTACCACTACCAGGGCACCAGGTAGCACTGGCTCTCCTTGCTGCCCTTCTGGAGAGGGCAGCCAGCTGTTAGGTAGATAGTGTTGCCCTGTCATAGAGGAGCAGAAGCTCTCCTTGCCATCCTTTTGGGACTTGCAGGCTCACTGGCAGGCTGCTGAAGGAGCAACCTGTGGGAAAGCAAAGGAACACCCACTTATCCCCTAGTTTTTGAGGTAGCTTTGTAGCTCTCCAACCAGCAGGGCTGTGGATTTGCCCCTCTGTTTTTATAGCACTATAAAGTGCTGAGGCATTTGTTGGACTACAAATCAATATCCATCCACAGCCTCTGTTGTCTAGCTGCAGTTATAGCATTCACCTACAATATAGGAAAATAAGGCTTTTGGCCGTAGTCTGCGTCTGTGCTTCCCACGTTCCAAATGGGAACCTTACCGCAGGTCTGTTGGTCACTGTTGAGTTGGGGGCAGGGAAGTGGGGGAAGAGGTCCTTCCCTTTCCTTTCAACTAGAAATGTCACTCTGGTCAACACTACTAGGTACTTTTCTATGAAAAAAAAAATCAATTCTGATGATTCAACATTTTGTGCCAAAAAAAAAAGTTTCATCAGAAAATCCCTAGCTACTTCTAATCCATACAGAAAAAGAGTGAGCTTATTTTGCAATATTTAACTCCTGCAACTCTGAATTGTTTGATAATTTTTATAAACCCATTGAGATTTTATGCTGATCCTCTGCATAGCAGTGAATTAAAGTGAACAGCACAGAAAACACAGGCATGGCTATATAAGCTATGGAGAAACACTGTACAGCTACAATTCTGCTGGAAGTCAGTGAAGGACAGATTTTGAAAGGTAATTTAGCACCTAAATGCCAGTAGAACTGGTAAGCATTAGGCACCTTAAACATCTGGCTTTGAGAGCTTGGCAAACAATTTTAATGGAATCGGGGTGTAATTGAATGCTTCATATGAAATTTAAATTGAGACATACGCTGATGGTTGCCTATTACATAAATATAGATTGGCAAGAAGTTTAATAACTAATGCTATTTACATGAAAATAAATATTTTGGCTTTTAACAAGATGGTAACCAGTTTCTGCTGGACTTACATTTTTTCTTTCTTTTGAAATGTACAGCCAGATCTTGCCCTCTTACAGCCTTAAGTGTATGTAGTTCACATTCCTATGCCCTGGAATAGCATTTCTACTAGTAGTGAAAATATATCTTATAGTCAAAGTTCTTTCTTACCTCACAGGTTTTTCTATTGAAACAGAGCAGAGATGTCTCTGAAAATAGCAATAGCCAGATTACAGTAAGCTGAGTATCAATACATTCATTTGCTGTGAGAAGTGACTGTGTAAAATGTGCACCTTCCTGCTAAATCAATCTGCTTGTGTATATTCAGTCAGCTCTACTGGCTTCAGTGACAAATGTTACATTTTTGCTGCTTTTTGCTCCATTAGCCCTTCAGAGACAGCACAATAAAGGAGACTGAGAAGAGGATTGTATTCCACCTTGAACACCATCAACAGAATAGTTCAGTAAGCTCCAAACACTTATGAACAAAACCATCCACTGAAGGCCACTGCACTGCAGAGGTGTCACTGAGGACATAATTTGGTCTTGAAAATCTTAATTACTGGTGGTAATGCACAAGATGGGAAGAATCAGGGTTGGCTTTCAGATCACAAGTGGAGTTTGCAGTGTATTGGTCATCTAGTAGGGGTGACTTTAATTTAAAGGGCATGAGGACAAAATAACAGTAAACAGCAGCAAAACCTTGAGACCACTTAAGAGCCAACACAATAGGCTGACCAATAGTAGAGCTGATCTATACAGTCATGTGCGCTGTGTTTTAATATTATTAACAATTACCAAAGAGTACTGCCAAGTTACTGCAATTAGTATATTAATCTTTATCATATGCACAAGAACTGGAAGCTTGCAGTAGGATGATAAAAATAAAACAATGAAAATTCAAAACTGATCTCTTTAAAGAATTTAAATATCTGCTGATACCACTGATCCAGAGGACTGTGAAGGTACTTTGCTGTGGAGCTGCCTGCCCTGTCATTGGAAGAAGCTGATTTATTTCTTCCACCCCATGAGGCTGGGTCAGAGGTTGCAAAAGACTTGCTGTCCCAGTTTTAAACCTGGAGAGCATTTTAAGGTAAAAATAGGGGGAAGTTCCTTCCCTCCCCCCACCACCTGAGTCCCTCTCTCTTCCTTGGCTAGTGCAGCAAAAGCTGTCACTTTCATGTCAATCATAGGTAGCTTCTGAATTTTAGGCAAGACTGGCAGCACTGCTCATACTTCAAATTACCCAACATTTCTCATTATAAGACACTATTTTCAGTTTTCAGCTAGTAAGTACTAATCATTCGAGATGAAATTTTCCAAGGTGAGGGTCTGCCTCAAGACTGGTTTATTTTTTAAGATACATCAAAGATGGTTCAGTCATTTCTGAAAATGTGTATAGCAAACATCTTCAACATTATTTTATTGGCAAGCTCTAGATCTGTCATTCTTTGAAGCAAAGGGACTTCAGACTTTGGGATGGACTTATTGGTATTAGCAATATACTTCTTGCCATCCACAGGAAAAACTGTCCAAATTTGGCCAAGTTATGAGTTTTTGAGAAAGCATTGTTTATACATTCCCAGTAGGGAAAAGTAAGAATTTGGCAGCTAAATACTTGAAGACTAACTCTACATTAGTCTTCATGCTCATTGCTGATGGAGGAAACTAGAAGCTGTGGATGGGGACTAGGGCTGGTTGGGTAAAGAAACAAAGACAGTAAGCCAGGGGTTAAATAATGGGGAGCTAAATGGCAGCGGCACACTGAAATCAGAGACAGGGGAGGATATACTAACTGGGCAAAAATATGTGGTCAAGGACATCAGAAGGAAACAGTGACTGGAAGGAAGAGAAAAGACCGCAATCTGGAGAACTGGCACAAGACGACACAAATTGGTTGTTCAAGGAGAATTAGGAGAGCAGAGAGAAGATTGTGACTGGGGAAAGGAGGGGGGTAATCTGAAATTACAAAAAGGAGGACAAGAGCATGTGTCCACCCCACCAGACTCAAGTCAAGGCACCAGTCACCCATGGACACTATGACTGACTAGGCAAAGAGACAAGGATGAAGAGTTTTGGAGTCATTATAGGAGAAAGGAAGACTGAGTCTTAGCTGGGGAACTTGGAGAAAGGGTGATGTGGAGGTTGACTTTCAGTCCTTAATTTCAGTTTGTCAGAAAGTCCAATATGGCTAAATATCTGGCATTGTAATGTGAGAACAACTGCAACTTCTGCACAGACATCACTATTTACTTATTTAGTGGAAGGACAACTCTCTACCCAAGTTTTTGCACTGCAAGACAGGAGCGAATTTGCACATGGTTCCATGAACATGCTCTTCTGCATCTGAAAATTTGGAGTTGTCCCCAGTTCACATCAGAATTCAATCCTACCATTCAATGTTTGTTGAATGGGCCCTAAGCTGTGAGGCCACAAAGATAATTTTTTCCCAAAGAGCTGTACAACATAGCCTCCAGAAACAATAGCCAGCTGAGTTTGTCTCAGTTCTGCTTCCACGCCAGCAAAAGAGAATTGTAGCTTTATTCTTAATCAGAGAGGTAGTTGCCACGTTAGTCTGAAGTTAAGCAGAAGGTAGAGTAGATTTGTACCTTATAGACTCATTAAATCATAGATGCATATGCTTTTGTAAGCAACAGTTTACTTCATCAGATGCTTTAAACTTACAATGGAGAAGAGAGATGCCTCCTTGTTGTGGTATTCATGTTTTCAGTGTGAAGTTTATGGCTGACATTGGAGAGCTGCTGATTATCAGATAGAACAGAAACAATAAGAAACATCTGACCCCTATTCCCTGTGATTCTTAAGAAATCTGTAAGCATCCCACAGCATATAGTGGTTGCCCCACAATACATAGCAACAATTTCCCACATGGTGGGGCACCTTTGTCTATCAAAGACTGTCTATCAAGGACAGTGCAATATGCTTTTTTGCTGCTAAAATTTTCAGCACAAGGACCTGTGAATGAACTCTGCCAAAATTATTTGTTAGTTACACTGTACCAAGAGAATACATGCATACTTGTTTCTGATATAGGCAAGGCCTTATAAGGCACCATACTGAAAAAGAAATGTTTAGGAGGAAGGGAATTTATTTCTGTATGATGTTAACCAGTGGACCTATAAAGTGTCCATGCATTTGTCACAACCCAAAGGTGTGATTTTTGTTTTTGTGTGTGCTTTGGCACCACTGAATTATTTTCCCGCCGTTTGAAGCTTTCTTTGCAGGGTGCATTTCTTCTTTGCAGCATAGAAATGCACGTTGCAAGGAGTTCCCACCATTTGTATTTAAATTCGAGCCCCATTATTGGTTGTTTTTAAATTATTCCCACGTGGTGGCTAGCGATTGGCTTGCTAGCCGTATAAGAGGCTTGAGTAGTTTCTGCCCAAGTTGGAGGACTCCACGAACATCAGGAGGAGGAGACTTCACGTCTCGTGAAGATCTCTAAGTGCTGCGGAGCCTGTTGGACCCAGCGTGAATATCAAGAAGGCAACAGGGGTCTGATCAGCCTCTAGCCTCTCCCGGTCGCCGAGCGCAATCCTCGACATATCCCTCTTCCCTGTGCGCAAACAAGGATCCACGGAGCCTCGACAACTCCGTGGGAGTAAGAGTTTTGTCCAAGTCCTCAAATGGGGATTTAAGCGGAGCTTTACCTGGGAAACTTTCCAGCCTACACCGTGACCATCTACAGTGTAAGTAAACAATCTTGAATCAACCACTAAGCGTCTGTGCCTAATTCTAGCGTGTCGCCTGCTTTCTCCGACCCAGCATGTCCGGACTGCTGGCCACAGCCCGCGGCACGGAAAAAGGGCCCCGGATCCCTCCCGGCCCACACAGCATTAAGCCAGTGATAGTAAAATATCTGGGGAGAAGGACTGAGGATTGTTTTCTCTTTGACAGGCCTAGATTTCCTGGACAGAATCACAGCCACAGTGTAGCTTCTTTCCCTGAATCAGCCCAGTGTAGCTCATGCTGCTTATTCAAGTCAACAACAACAACAACAAAAATAAATTAAATTAAATTAATCCATCTTTCAGGATCTCGGTGCTGAGTTTGACAGCACAGAAGCTCTTACATGGAAGCAGTATGCTATTGCCATGTGTTCCTAGCCTGCCTTCAGTGAGAGAATCACAGCTCCTTTGGAAAGCATCTGTCACAGAATCGCATCCTACATCCTCATCTTGAATCCACCTGCTGGAGGACCAAGTTTGAAGGGAGGCAGTTAGGACCCAGGGGAACGCCAGCTACCGGGGAAGGACAGAGGCTTTGGTGCACACGCCTCCTACCAAAAATGCATAGCCCCGTGCAGCTGGAGCTCTCTCATTCACAGTTTTCTAGAGAGATCTGAGGCTGAACCTGGAAGACGCGGATCTTGCGAGGACGCCTGCAGGAAAAATACCCCCAGGCAAGGCTGCCTGCCTCTGTGAAGGTATTTGGATCGACTCTTTTCCCCCCACCCTCTTCTTGCAGCAGGCTCCTCTCCCCCCATTTTATTTCTCCTTGTTGCAATGCCGCGGCTGCGGCGTTTCAGCACTCCCGCGCGTGGACAGCTCCCATCTGCAGTCCATCCGCACCTCATCCCTGCCCGCCTCTGCCTACCCCGGCGCTGCCTTCCCTGTCCTCTGGCACATCCAAGGAGCGGGGAAGGGGGGATTGGCAATAACAGTAAATAATAAATAACCTCCAGGATCCCGGAGATGGGGAAGGGCCACAACTTTGAAAGGAAAGTTAGGATGAATGAGGTCATTGCACAACAAAGGAGCGAGGGAGAAGATGACTGGGAAAAAGGGAGAGTGAAGAGAGCCGAGAAGGACCCCAGCCAGGCGCAGAAAGATGGGGCACTTGCCAAAAAACAGTAGGTAGCTGCTGTTCCTCAGCAAATTGCTGCCTGTTTTCATCAGGCAGATTAAACCTGAAGCGCCAGGATGTGGGATGAGGGAAACAAACTGGGGCAGTCAAGGGTTCTGGCTTCCCAACGGGAAATTGTCATTTATGCTGCATGTGGGAGGGCTAGGGGTGACTCACTCCTGCCCAGGCTCCCCTCCGATTCAGTACTGCAGGAACTCAAGAATTAAGTTGCTTCCTCACGCACTGGAAAATTGAATCCATTAAGGTAAAGCTTTTCAAACAAAGGAGCAACAATTGCAAAACAAGCCTTGCATTTTTTTTTATAGGACCTACTTTAATTCATTTCCAGCTGTGGAAATCTGGGCAGTTTTGCCTTCTTATCAAAAACACTGACCACTCCATATTTTCTCTAAATAATCGCCCCAAATAATGAAGTTAAGGAACAGATGTCTGGTCTTTGTTAATCACTTGTCAGTGACAGGATCATATTTGTAAGGAAAGATCAAATTAGATAAAGACAGATTTTATGTACTTTCAGAGTAATCAGATGAGAACTCAGATTTTGTGGTATATTAAAAAGTTAATACAGTGTCAATGTGTAAATGGCATATTATGTAACAGTATTATACTATACACTGCATAGTGAAGGTAAGGACTTTTTTATTTCAGCCAACAGTCAATTAACCTTATAAATCCTTCACTGTTTTGTATGGAAAGTCCAGCTCAAAATTGAAATGGTTAGTTTCTTTTGTTAACATAATCAGTTTTGAGTTATAAAATACTGGTGATTATTTTAGGGTTTTTTGTTGACTCATCCTAGCTTTGAAAATCATTGAGGAATCAGCTTTTTGCAAGGTACTGCAAAACAATTTGAGATACTAAAATCTATTTTTAAGAACTTTTAAGTTCCTGTTTTGTTATTTGATGATCACTTAGCTCATGTAAAGCCTGACTTTGCAACTCTTACTTACATTGAGAAACACATACTTAAGGGAGTAGTACAATTGACTTCAGCAGCGTGTTGCAGTATCAGACCTACAGCAGTGATTCACATGAATATATAACATTCATTAACATCTATTGGCTCTGAACCTAGAGGATAATTTATTCAAATGCTAGGATGAGCTTCTGCTGTTCCACTGTAGAAGAAGACTATGTCAGAGAAAATACAAATGTCATGACCAGTTCTATAGTAAAATGAAGATCATTTCCTTAAACCTTGGACCTGTAAGTCACTGCAACTTTCCATTTATATGCTTGTCTGTTGAAGCATTTATGTCACTAGTTGTTAGGACAGTATTATTATTTCTGTTTGTGTGTATGTGTATATGGGCTGCAGTATGTTGGCTCCAATGAGACATACACTTATACATAATAAAGAAGAACAGCAGTATAATTCTTCTTTTATAGAAAGGGGAATTGAGTGAGTAGTGTCCCATACTGGTTTTCATGGGTAAGTAAATATCCCTTTGCTCCAGATATTAATACAGTTTCCTAAGATTTAATCTGAGAATTCCACCCCAAATAGTTGTTTTTTTTCTTTGAAGGCTTTGAAGAAATCAGAATTCTCATGTATGGTACTTTTTTCAACTGAGAATCCAAATCTACATACATTTTAAAATGAAATTAATCTTTTTAATGTAATTTTGGGACAGAGAGAGAGAGAAAGAAAGAGAGTGTTTAGGATAGGGTATGGCTGAAAGGTGAAACAACAGGAAAATTCCAGCATTTCCTCATTTCATTAATAAAGAAATTCTCTCTCTCTCTCTCTCTGTCTTTCAAAATAAATACAATATAGATTCTATCATGCCCAGTGCTGCAGTCCTTCTTCCAAAAATATGTCTATTGTCTTTAGTGGATGTTATAGCTAAATTAGAAGTCAAAGCTATGGAATTGGGCCAGTAATGTACAACTAACATTAGAGTACATGTTAGTACTCTAATTATTAGTTTTTAAGATTCAACATTTAAAATGTACATCAAAACAACAAAAAATTACTTGAGACATTAAATCATGTTTTTAAAGATGTAAGATGATAGTGTCACACCCAATATATACATATAATTGTCCATAACCTTCTGTACACACACAGTGACCCCCTGACTTGAGTATTTTGCTAGTTTTTAATGCAGAGTTCTGCATGTTTCCCAGATGTTGTGTTTATATGTAACATTTCTTGTTATTAAGCATTGCTGATAATATATTCTACAAGAAGACTATTAAGCTACCTGCTTACTTCTTGCCCATTGGACTTACTATGATGATAGTATAGGGCTTTTGGCAGGATGCAAAGTGTCATTTGGGCTGTTTGATATATTATCATGGAAGGCGTGTGTAACGTGGGTCTCACTGCCAGGTGAATCTGCCATATTTTGGATGCCTTTGATCATAGATTACATTCCATGGATTTGCATTTAATTTAGGGCTGGTTCTCTTATCATATCAATTTATTTAGAGGAAGGCTACAATTATCAGAAATGTTTAAAATGTGTATTTATAAAATGTTTGGTTTCCCAAAATGGAACTCTTTCTTTGAAACATTGGTTAGGTAGGTAACTAGCTAACTAGCTAAGTAGATAAATAGATAGTAAATTATCCAAATTCCAGTCCCAAAGGTAACAAGATGTCACAACCAAATTAAATAGTGCCCATGTCACAAACAAATAAAACCATTCAAAACAGTTTTTTTCTACACTAGGTTAACTAAGGGTTAACAATAATAATAATAACCGCTTTTTTTTTGCTGCGCATGTCAAAAAAAATTTATAACTGTGACACCAACATAAAATAAAACTTAGCCTTCTGTGCTATACATAAATCATTATAATTGGTTGAAATGACAGGGGAGTGTCCGGGAGTGTCCCTATGATAACACCCTAGCAAAAACGGCTAGATAATTGATGATTCTAATTAAATTTATGACGTGACAAAAAACAATTGGCTATTACACAAATAAAACCCGTCTTCACTTCCGTGAAGAATGGGAGACCTCCGCACACACACCTAAAAAACCTCTAAACATATGCGTAAAAATAACTGACAAATTAATCACTTGTCAGTCTCCCCCGTCTCGACCTAATCAGACATAAATCAACGACCTGCTGGCCCGACTTTTTTCTCTATTTATCTGCCCGACCGACAAACTCTTATACAGACCGACCTATGACCTCAAACCTTAAACTATAACTAACCAAATATCTCTGACCTCCGCTATTCACCACCTTGACGGCGTGAATAAATAATCTTGCTTTACAACCGATAAGCGTCCGCCTAATTAATTCCACTCCAAGCATCACAAATACCCACCTGACAGCCTTCTAAGGCCCCGGACCCTTATCTGCCCGGGTGGGAGTCAGGGAGAGCTGCTGGCCGGTTGCCCTGAGTCCCGACATGGCGTCACGAACAGGATCAAAAAAAAATGTGATGGAGTGGGAATTAATTAAGAACTGCCCCTGGTGTAGTGGGGGGTGCTGCATAGATAACGCAGATAAATTATAAACTCACATCGCTTATCACCAAGCGAGCGGAGCAGAGACAGAGTACGTCAACAACTACTTCTCACTAAAAGGAGAGAAGAGAGTCAAAAAGGAGTGGACAAGCTCCAAATAAAACAAAAAAAAGATAATTAATGTGCCGCTCTACACAATATCACTCCTGCTACATAAAAATACAAACTTAAAAACCCAGTTAGCTACAGTCAGCAAAGCTGCTACAGAGATGGCAACGTGCCAAAACCCTCCGTTGTCACCAAAAAATGACACCAAAAAAAATATGAGCTGCCCGGAGGACCTAAAAAAGAAGGGCAGAGCCACAAAAAGACAGATAAGACTCCACCCAACAAGCCCGCCCCCTGAGATGACGTCGCTCCCAACGGCCCCACCTCCGTACCACAGGGAGGGGACAACGAGCAAGAATCTGATCCTCCCACCAAACACAATAACAACTACAGTTGCCGCTCATCATATAACAATAACCAAACAAATAACCAACCCAGAGGATACAACCACCACCACCACCCTTGATATCATCAAGACATACATAAAGATTTATAAAAAAAAGGACATCATCACCCTTCGCCTTCTCCTCAACCTGCTCGTTACTCAGCCAACAAAAAATCTTTTAAGTCAACTTCCACGACTACAAGCCCTTATAAAGTCAATAACTACAAACCCAGCCAAAATATCAAGCCACCTTACTGCATATCCAGTCGAATACCAAGGGCCAATACATTCCCAATTCAACTCACAAAAAAAATCAAGACTGCGACCCCAGAGGACACCAAAAAAAAGAGCCATGTTTGGGTTCCTCCTAAACCACTTCACGCTTACCAAACAACGATTACATGTCCTAAAAGATGTGGAACAATGACAACTGGAACATATACTAGGCTACCGACCTCGACCTATCCCGCCAACTGGTCCAGACCCCAAAAACACCCATGCCTAACAGCACATTCCGGATAACACCACAGCCTGCCCCAACAAACAACTACTCAAAGGGGACATCTATAAACTATTCCAACCACTACGACATTATGCTCATAGATATACAAAAAACAATTTTATTGTTTTTTAGTTTTGTTTGTTTGTTTGTCTGTTCGTTTATTTTGTTCCCTTACAGGCCCAGCGGTGATAAAAAAACAATCTGTGACTGCCCAATCACAAAAATCACCGAGCACCCACCTACAACACACCCGGGTCAACGCCACAATGGCCAGCTGCTCATATGTCACAAGCAGGATCGTCGCTCTATTCCTGCTGTTACCAACAGGTTCCTCGGCAAACAAAGCTGACTTCAAAACCTCCAACTCGGTCCTAAACCTTCTGTTATTTTAGGCCAAAGACATAACCAACGACTCATTTTATGGTTTTTCTTTTCCTATTAATAATCTTATACATACTTGTTTTGTTTTGTTTTAAAGCCTGTTCAAAACTTTACACAGTAAAGCCAAGTCATAATGTTTTAAATAAAAAGCTCCAAATTATTTAAAAAAACCAGCATTGATAGTCTAAAGGTTTGGGGGATGTCACAAAAAGGTCGGGTGTGGACAAAAACATTAATTAAAAAAACATAAAAAAAAGATGAGAGAGATAATGATGGAAGGGGGCAAATAGTCAAGGTTCTAAAGGAACCTATACATTCAAAAAAAAAAAAAAAGATTTAAAAAAAGAGGTGAGAATAAAAAAAATTAAAAAAAGCCGCTAATGACGATACAAAAAATTAATGTTTTCAGAGCTACAATTTAACTCAAATATAATAAGCCACAATTATAAAAACCCTCCATATAGGGGGCATTAATCTAATACCTCACTCTCAGTTACCTTAAAAAATCAAATTAAAAAAGATTATATAAAATCAAGGATTACAGTTTACTGCGTTTAAGTTAATTCAAGTGTCGGCGTCTTTAATTATCTTGTGTTTACCATGGATCATAATAGCCATTATTATATTTATGTGTTTTAGTTGTTAAATTTTACAATATCTCAAAACAAAGTTAAGCACGCTTTTTGCTTTTATATATACCCGCTTGCCAAACACTAACAATGATAAACAAAATGGTCTATACATAAACATAATATGACTTGCTGTGCCATAGACAAGGGGGCATGTCACAACCAAATTAAATAGTGCCCATGTCACAAACAAATAAAACCATTCAAAACAGTTTTTTTCTACACTAGGTTAACTAAGGGTTAACAATAATAATAATAACCGCTTTTTTTTGCTGCGCATGTCAAAAAAAAATTTATAACTGCGACACCAACATAAAATAAAACTTAGCCTTCTGTGCTGTACATAAATCAGGGGAGTGTCCCTATGATAACACCCTAACAAAAACCGCTAGATAATTGACGATTCTAATTAAATTTATGACGTGACAAAAAACAATTGGCTATTACACAAATAAAACCCATCTTCACTTCCGTGAAGAACGGGAGACCTCCGCACACACACCTAAAAAACCTCTAAACATATGCATAAAAATAACAGACAAATGAATCACTTGTCAGTCTCCCCCATCTCGACCTAATCAGACATAAATCAACGACCTGCTGGCCCGACTTTTTTCTCTATTTATCTGCCCGACCGACAAACTCTTATACAGACCGACCTATGACCTACAAACCTTAAACTATAACTAACCAAATATCTCTGACCTCCACTATTCACCACCTTGACGGCGTGAATAAATAATCTTGCTTTACAACCGATAAGCGTCCGCCTAATTAATTCCACTCCAAGCATCACAAATACCCACCTGACAGCCTTCTAAGGCCCCGGACCCTTATCTGCCCAGGTGGGAGTCAGGGAGAGCTGCTGGCCGGCTGCCCTAAGTCCTGACACAGGACAGATTCTGAATCTCATTTCTGCTATTCAACCTAATCACCTATCTTCTTGCTTTTAAGCCCATAGCAACAACAGGAACAAATGCAAGTAGATGTTGCAGTCTTGGCTGCTCTACTTGCTGTGCAGAGACCACAAATATTAATCAAGTTTCTGCAGTGTTTTGTATTGTTCCATGGTTAAATTACCACTTCTGGACAGATACATGTGGCCTATGGGAGACGTATAAATGTCTTAAACTGCAAAAGACTGTTATTTGAGATTGTTTGGAATTTATGACATGTTGGTTTTACTAAACTTAAAGAAATGTTGGTATTTAAACCTTAGCTAGATTCCCAGGACCAGAAGATCTCAGGGTATGGATGGATGCAAATTATTCCATATTAAGTGGGGACTTAGGGATTTCCTACAGTTCTGCTGAAGCTACTAGAACTGTTTCATCTACCTACTCCTATCTCCATTAAACAGATATTAAATGTGCTTACACCTTAAATGAAACAGGGTTAAAATGCTACAATCTGATTTCCCTTACTCAGTACAGCATGGATAAATAAAACAGTTACACCAGATCAGCATGTGTGTGCGCCCACAAGCAGGAAGTCTCATTACCCCTTTTTAAACTGTGTAATTGTTTGTCCAAGTGCTTAGAAGCTTTTGAATTGCTTGATGCTGTTAGCATGACAAATGCTTCCTATTTCCACATTCAAAAGAGGCTACAACTCTGGAGTGCAATTTAAGAAAATAAATACCATCGTTAGAAAGATAATGTAATCAGATATTTTCCCCACATCATTCACTGAGCAAGTCTAGTTCCTCAATGGAGGAACAGGAAATGCTTGGTGGGTGAGCCTCTTGGATTTTGATGGGAGAAGTTAAAGCAGATGAAAGTATAAAAAGTAAAGAAACATTTAAACTATTGAGGCTTATATTGGATTTAAGCCCAGTCTTACCCTAGGGACAGAGTGAAGCTATACAGCCACGGAAGGAGCACTGCAGTCAGTCTCACTGAGTTTCCCAGTGTCTAGGAAGAGCATCCACACTGCTGCATATCTTCTTCAGGGTACAACACAACCATAGCAGCATGTAACTTATAGTAAGGTGCAGGTATTACGTCATGAAACTGAGACTTTGGAGACCCATATGCATTTACCTGTTCCAGACTTCTTCAATGACCTTGGGAAAATGATTTAGTCTCTGTGGTCCAGATCCAAAGATGCATTTAGCCTGCAAACAGATGTTAAATTTAAGCTGGGATAAACTATTTTACTCTAAGACAAAGTGCGTCCATACAGATGTCCATGCCATTCTTAGGATAAATTCTAAAAATGTTTCCTGAACAGGAGGAATAATAGTAATTTATCCTGGGATATTGCAAACTATGTCTGTAGAGTTATCCAAGGATTGCAGCACTGAATCAATGGCAGAAAAGCAAGAGATAAGGTTTTTGGGGTAAATGTGATATCTTTTATTAGACCAACTACGTAGTTGGAAAAATTGTTCTTTGCAAGCTTTCAGGCACAAACACCCTTCTTCAGGCATAGGGAGAGTCTGCTGGTGTTGTGTGTTCTCCATGGTGAAAAAGAAGCTAATATGCAAAATGTGGGCCTGTGAAAATGCAAATGCACGGTAGTAGGGATCGGAGGGAATGGGAGACAATAGGTGTGAGACAGGTAAGTGGTTGGGGGAGGATGTTGAACTGGTGATAGAAAACCAGCAGTATATTCAGTCATTCACTTAACCCTGAATAGAAGGGTGATAGCAATCCCAGGATATTTTGTTCAGGGACAAACACAGGCATGACTTATGCAGGAGTAAATGCAATGTCTGTTTCTAGCATTAGTTCCTCAGTCCCCACTCTGTAAAATGGGGATATCTACAACTTGCCTCACACAGGTGGTATAAAGATAAAGAGAGGCCTGTGAGGAGCCACACATACACCATAAATAGTTAGCACTCCATCTCCCCCTCACCATCATTAAGTAATCCCTGCCAAGCAGAATCTAGCCCCAAGATAACATTGAAATATTTTAAAAAGCAATGTAATGAGATGACACCCACACTTTGAAATCAAGTCATTCTGGATTACCATCTTGCTTCGCTTCCTGCCCACACATTTCCCTTCCAGCATGATTTTAGCAGCCAATATCCTCATGAATGTCAGTAGTTAGAAATTATATTATGGGGCCAGATCTTAATGGAGCTATGCCTATAAACAGCTGAGAATTGGACCAAAGCACTTTATACTACTGGAAACTGTGATGACAAGCTCTTATACAGCATTGTATCTAGCTTCATAGGTAGGGGTAGGCAAACTCAGGTTGGAAAAAAAATTGATGGGAAAAGGCTAAGTCAGAGCAGTATTTCAAGTTGTGGATGTTGTGATATTAATATCTCATTGGATAGTAGCAAGAGGTCTGGGGAAAAAAATGTGTGTCTCATTAGAAAGCTGGAATTTGCCAGATTTTCAGTGAGATGGTGTACTACTTTATCAATCCTGAGTCACAAGTTATAGTTGCAGATAGTACTATGGTAACTGGGAAGCAAGCTTCTAACTTCTAACACTGCTATTGACTTGCAATATGATCCGTTGGCAAGTCACTTGAACCTTCTGTGCCTCAGTTTCCTGACAACAGGTAATATGACTTTGATGGAATTTGTAAAACACAATCTTTGTAATATATTTTAAGAACTTTGAATGGAGAACACCATAGACACGTGTACTTACCACTATTCTTATAAGTGTAAACACTATTGTTACATATTGTCCTTTGCACAAGACAAAAACAGGCTACTGAACAGAGATGCCAGAATATTTTCAATATTTAAATCATCCTAAAGTCAGACTCTGCCCTTTCTCTGACTTGGTGTGAACTTAATAAACAGTTTTTTAAAAGGGTATCTAATGTGACAGATTTGATAAAGAATATTTTCCCCATATTTTGTGTTTTCAATCATGTTAATTATTGCATCTTTCTTATAGTTGAGGTTTGTTCTTTTGAAGGAACTATTTATTTTAGGAGGCTGTGAAAGGACATCAACAGAGGAAGCAGTTCCTTTGGAGATGAGACGTCATAACAAAACCAATGCTGCTGAGACTATAACAAAGCTTCTGTTGTGCCATCACAAAGCAGCAATATTAAAGAGGAAAAAATGTCAGCACTCCTATATGAAGGAATAGAAATGCAAAGTTAGCTTTAAATCTGGAGCTTTTCATATACGTCAGACAAAACAAGTGAAGGAGGGGAAATGCCAATGTGTGGGTGTGATGATGGGAATGTGCGTCTGTTATGCATTGAGGGATTTTAAGAGATCAGTACCATTTAAGGAACTGCAGTGACAATTAAATTGGGTAGCTCTTTGGCAGAAAATAGGTTACCACTATAAGAACCATGTGGATGTTAAATCCTCAGCTAGTGTAATTCCCTTGAATTCAATGGAGCTACAGAAAACTGCAACGGCTGAGGATCTATTCCCATGATTTCTCATTTGATTCTGACAGCTACTGCATTGTTTACATGCATTATGGATTATTTTGTAGTATATCTCACTGGTGTCAATACTGTATTTCAGAGAAAACTTTGTTCAGCTCAGTGATCACTATGTTCCACAGGGTAAGAGACTCATTTCAATAAAAATAAACTGTGAAATGCATTTGAAAATAAATCGTTTTAATTACATCAGACATTCCCAAATTGCTTTCTGGCAACAGCCATCACAGTAGAGTAGGGACTGCAGCTCTCTCTGTTTGAAACTGTTTAGTGCATTATGGCTGCTATTTCTATTCAGAGCAGGTAGTTATAGTGATAAATCATAAGACCACAAAGTGGCATCATTTGTACAACTGGCTGCATGGAAATCTTGTTAAACAATCTGTAAATGACAACAACAACAAAAACTCTTCACCCACTCTGTAAGAATTTGGAAGAATGACAGCGTTCAAACACTAAATCAATGGGTCAGACTCTCCTTTAGGTTGAACCCTGTTCTGTTGAAGGGTCAGAATACCGCTATAGTTGCCCTGCCTAGAATTTGTTCCTACCTAACTGTGATACTTGTTGCCAGCAGGTTGTAATAAAGGATGTAATAAAGAAGATGGTCAGATAAGGACAGAGCAAGGCAAAATGCAATCCCACTCCATAAATTATCAGTTGGTGTATGCTTTCTTAGAGATCATAGCTAAGTGCCATAACTAAGAACAGACCCAACACTAATTTACATGAGGGAATCATATAATCATAGAAAATTATGGTTGAAAATCAGGAGATAATCTAGTCCAAACCCCTGCTCAAAGCAGGACCATCTCCAAATATATTGCTCCGTCCTCTTTGGAACAACTCTTCAGGTAGTTGAATGTTGCTATTAATTCTCCCCTTAATCTTCTCTTCTCCAGACTACATAAACCCAGTTCCCTTAGCCTCTCCTCAGAAGTCATGTGCCCCAGCCCTCTAACCATTTTTGTTGACCTCCGCTGGACTCTATCCAATTTGTCCATGTCCTTTCTGTAGTGGGGGGCCCAAAACTGGACACAATACTCCAAGTGTGGCCTCACCCATGCGAATAGAAGGGAACAATCACTTCCCTTGATCTGCCAGCAACACTCCTACTAATGTTTCCCAGTATGCTGTTAGCCTTTGTAGCTTATTGTGGACTGTAACCCCAGGTACTTTCTGCAGAGCTGCTGCTTAGCCAGTTGGTCCCCAGCCTGTACTGGTGCATGGGACTGTTCCATCCTAAGTGCAGTACTTTGCACTTGTCCTTATTGAACCGTGTGAGATTTCTTTTGGTCCAGTCCTTCAATTTGTTTAGGTCTCTCTGAATCCTTTCCCTACCCTCAGGAGTATCTACTACTCCCCCCACCTTGGTGACATCTGCTAACTTGCTGAGGGTGCCCTCTATCCCATCTTCCAGATCATTGAAGAAGACAGAGCAGCTATAGTTCCCTTCTTGCACCTTCATTTTAGTTGAGCAGTCTTCAGAGCAGGACTGATACAGCACATTAGTTTCGATTTTGAGATACTGCTGCAATAGACTGGAAAGTGTACTAGTTGGTACACTACATTCCCAACACTGGTGGTGTCACTTTTAAATAAAATAAGTGCCACTAATCGGTTGTATAGTGACTATTATAATTAAAAACTTAATTAAGTGCAATAAAATTATGTTAATACCACATTTCATTTAAGATTTTAATTACAAAATAAGGCTCAGATTCTGAGCTGACATTGGTGGAGCTCCCCCTCACTTAGTTTACGCAAAGACTAAACACTGCCATGGAGTTTATCTCAGGTTTGATGATCTTCCTGTGATCTCCTAAGCATATATTAACAAACTTTACGGCAGTGTGATGTTGGTTATCATGGTCCCCCTCCTTCACCTGTGGCAGATTAGGGTGTTATGTCTTGTGTCAGGCTGATCATGTAGTTTTGCTAAGAAGTTAGACAATGAATTTGTATAGTATGGTATGGATAGTAGGCCTGTGTGAAGTGGCAAGTATTCTGTTTGGATTCAGATTTGGCTGATTTGGAGGCACAGTGATTCAATTCGGAGATTTGAATCACTGTCCCAATTCAATTCAGCCAAATCAGATCTGAAGATTTGGCACCACTTCAGAGATTTGGCCATAGACTAAACAGGCAGCAGTCCTTACCACACTGGACACATCTGCCTCCAGCTGGTAAGTCTGTTGTGGTGGGCAGAGGGTGAAGGGAAGGGGCATGGGGGAGCAGATCAACACCCCCACAACAAGGAAGGGATTGGAGCTGAGGCTGGGACAAGTTGCCCAGCTGGGGATGGGGGGGGGGGCACGGGACTCGGTGAGGGGAGCGGGGGGGTGGGGGATGCAGGCACAGCAGTACTGAGAGTGGGGGCTATACCCTGCTGCTACTTGCTGAGCCGGGGGAGGCGGGGCATGATGCAGGCATGGCTCATTCTGGGTGGAATGGGGCAATTCTGGGTAGAAGGGGGCAAGTGGCAGCAGGGTGTAGTAGCCCCTGCTCCCAGCACGCCGCGCTTGCATCCTGTGCCTCCCCCGCCCTGGCTGGGCAAGTGGCGGCAGCACCTGCATCCTGCACCCCTCCACCCCGGCTGGACAGCTTGTCCCAGCCCCAATCCCTCCCTTGCTGTGGGGGCATTGATCTGCCCCCTCCATACCCCTTACCTCCCCCCTCCACCCACCACAATCACACTTACCAGCTGGAGGCAGCTGTGTCCAGCATGGTGAGGACTGCTGCCAGTTAAGTCTATGGCTGAATCTCTGAAGTGGCACTGAATCTTTTCTGAATTGATTCAGAGGCTTCTGATTTGATTCAGACCTTTTAATTGGTTACCCAATTCAATTCAAAATCGGCCACCAAATTGGGTCAAATGTCCTCCAAATTGAATTGACTTCACAGAGCCCTAATAGATAGGGATAATCCAGCCTCAGGCAGGGGTTTGGACTGTAAGACCTATGGAGGTCCCTTCCAGCCCTACTTCTCTATAAGTCTGTGATTGCCCCAGGCTTTGATTCGTATTAAAACAATCATGGGACAGTCACGCACACATTCAGCTTGAATGGCAATTAACTTCAATTAGCTCAGATTTTTGGGGGGAGGGGAGAGTATTATCTCAGTACTTCACAGGTATTTATAACATGGGGCTAAATTCAGAACAAAAGGATTTGTCCTGGGAGAAATCTGAAATCTGTTTTTAACCTATCACAGTGCAAAGGAGAGTTGATCCCACTACATTCAAATTTAGGTACTGAGACCCTCAATTACAGTCTATGAATGAGAGACCAGTAAGATGCAGCTGAAAAAATGGTGATCCCACATGTCCTCTGTGCTCCACAAGCTCCTGATCACTAATAAACAAGGACATAGCAACAAAGTTTGGTGCCTGAAGCCAAGCCCACAGTGGCAGCCTACCCTCGCCCCATGCACATATCCAGGGGCACATGCCCTCCCCACCCCCCATGCTTGTCCAGGTGTGCACACAGCAGCAGGAGCTACCCTATCCCCTATCCCCATGCCCTCCCAAACAAGCCGCTCACAGCTTCATCCTGCACCCCACCCTGGCTGGGCAGTGCCTATTGGCACCCCTTTGCTTCAGTGCCTAGGGCAGTCACCCTATTCTCCCTGCCCTCGCAACAGTAGTGCTAACTAAACTTGCAGCAGCCTTGGATGTGAAGTCAAACTTGTTACTGCTGTCCCAAGGGTCTGATATGGCAGCCAGAAATCAATGGTATTAATGAAGTCAAAACAATATTTTAACTATCTAAGCCTTCATTATTCTTCAAGAAACTTTCTTCAAATAAAATAAAGAACATCCATTACTAGGGGATATAAATAAATAAATAGAAACAAAGTTCCTTTTGCGATATACAACATAAGAAAGACCCTGAACACTTTTAAAGCCTGAAAAAATTGGCCCTGATTCTGGTCCTGCTTTACATAGGTGTAACTTTTTTGACTTCAGTAGAGGTATCTCCTGATTTCCATCACTGAAACTGATCAAAAGATCCTATAGCATCTTTTGTCATACCTATACTAGCCAGGTGCTTTTACTGAAAACTTTTATCAGAAAATGTCAAGGCAAAGAAAAAAAAAAAGGATGAAAAAATGCAAAACTTATATTTAAAAAAGGTAAAAATTTGAAAATAAGAGCTTAGCATAAAACATATATTCAAATATGTAGACCAGTGATTCGCAACCAGGGTTCACTGATATCCTTTCAAGTGTGCCACAGCGTTCCATGCAACATTAGCACCATTATCTATGCTAACATGAGTTACAAGATAAACCATGAGACTTCAAATAAGAACCCATAGTGCCAAAACATTCTGACCTGTTGTGGTCTTTCAGATTTCTTTTCAACACAAGACTTGCTTTATCATTTTTCTGTGGTCAAAGAACAAGAGAAAACTAAGAGCTGGCATTTTCTGAGGGGTGCCTCAAATCTAAAGAAGTTGAGAACCACTGATCTAGACTATCAAACTTAAAGTGTTCGAATGATCAAATACGTTTCACAATTTATTCATGGTGAAACTTTCTCATGTTTTGAGCTTCGAGACAATTGAGACAATTGAGTTAAACAAAATGGTTAGTTTTCCTTTGGAAGATAAGAACTGCTACCAAAAACACCCTTAAAAATCTAAGGTGACAAGGGACCAGGAAGTTAAGGAGAGTGGAGATACAATGTGCTCACCAAGAATAATAATGGACTGGTGTCTTTGCTGAGCATTAAATTCTGTTAGGGATGCTGTTCAAAAGCTGCCAATGAATGATGCTTCTGGATATGTCTTCACTGCCCACAAGATGGTTTATACACAGCAGGATAATGAATGCCTATGAGGTACCTGGCTGTAAAGCTGAATGGAGACAAAATACCTGTAATGTTTACAGCAAGGTAATTAGACCTGTTCCACAGTATAGCTTCTGCTTGAGGTTGAGCTCAGCTAGTATTCCTCATGATAAAGGGCCAAATCCCAATCTACCTCTAAATCTTTGCCACATATGAAATAAATAGTATACATCTTAGCTCATGAGTGTAATTCAAATCCACCAGGGAAATACATAGTTAAATAGATACATACTCTCTCAATGGGCATCTTAATGTGGCCCCAGAAATTAATCCTAATCCACTGACTCTCCTAGATTTACACTGGGGGGCCATGAATATGGCTATGCCATATATATCTCACTCAGGGGGAGTATTCTAAACAAAGAGCTGTCCCACCTTTTAGCCCACTAGCCTAGTGTTTAGGCAATTTGCACAAGATGCAGGAACCTACTTCTACATCCCCCTCAATCAGACGAAGCTTAAGCAATGTCTACCAATTCCTCTAATGTCCCCTAACCAATTAGGCCATGGGCTACATAGTTCCATCCCTTCTGCTGAAGCTGGGCCTCTGAACAACCAAGAAAGAAGCAGGGCACAGAATCATAGAGAACCTCCAGATGTCATCTACTCCAACCTCCCCCGCCTGTAGGCAAGATCATCCCTATCCAAACCACCCTGTACAAAACCATAATCCAAACTTCTAGTAAAATGACCATCAACCCTGACACAACACAAAACATTACACCCTAACTTGACACAGATAAAGTAGGGGACCCAGGACAACCAGCACCTTGCTTCTAAAAAAGATTGTTAATATACACTCAAGAGATCCCAGGTAGAGGGCAACACTGCCCCCCTCCCTCCCACCACATAGGAAGGTAAAAACCATGGGGGCAGGAAGAGAACAATTCAGAAACTGTAACTTTGTGGCCATGTGAGAAAGGCACTAACTTGGGCAGGAGAGAGATGAGTTCTGTTTCTGCATTTGGCATTGAACAGTATTGGTGGGGAAAGCACTTGCTGGGCAAGTGATCTAACCAGTAGTCTGTTGCGCTAAGAGCCTGACTGGATACCTTCCTCCTCTTTGCTTCAAAAATGTGCTGGTTATGGTTTTTCTGGAAGGAAAGTTTTGTAGGGTCATAGAAAATGTACATATTTCCCCACTGGATTTAGGACTCCAGCTGTTCACAAGTGAAGGTAGATGCCTCAGTAGCCATTATGCAGGGTGAATTAGAATCAACTTAAGTGATTTATGTGACAAAAAAGCTGCAAAAAATTATTTTAGAGATAGACAAGAATTTGAGATAGACAAGTGCTGGGGCTTTTTCCAGCAGGATAGGCAATACACATAAATTAACCTCAGATTAAAAACACAGTGAAATAAATCCTTTGTATTATTGGCTTAGGCAGAATGTTACCTCAGGAAAAAATGAGGGTAAACTTCAAAAAAAAAGAAAAAAACTCCTTAGTGGAAAATATTTTCTAGGAGACATCACCAGCTCCAAAATAATGCTGAGTAAAAGTCATATTTTTTTATTTTATCACACTTCTCTCTATAAACCTTGTCACATATAAAGAGAACATTTATAAAATAATATAATAACAATTAACAATAACAGCAACTTTTAAAAATGATAGCCTCATCATGAAAAATCTAAACCTGTATATTTAGGGGACTAAAAATGTCCTTTTTATTAGCAGTGCTCATCAGAAGAGAACACATTTTGTCTCATCACGAGTAAAAATATCACCCTTTTTTCTTACTGTTGCCTGGTCAGGGCAGCCATAAAAGGTGCTTGTGTCACAGGAGTGGCATTACAGGACGCACTGGGATGCTGTCTTTCCTCATCAGTTTTTGCAGACTCAATAAATAAAGAATAATCTAGTATTAATCCAGTAAAACATTACTGCTGCTTAAAGCTCAAAATCATTATAATTTCTGAATGCTTTCTTATACCCTTTTATTTTATGTTTGAGACGTCAACTACATTATGCTATTTGCTTACTAACCTCTTAATATTTGATATACACAAGAGGGTGTAGTTATTATTTACAAGCTCAGAAACATTTGCTTTCTCCATGTTCTTAATTTTGTTTTATTTTGTTTTTTAGTAAGCAGTGGAATAAGCTTCACTTTCCTCTGGATTACAGTATCTACGAACTGAATGTTATGCTTCCTGCAAGGATATGAAAAAACCTTCCCATTTTACTTGTCAAATATCTGCCTAAACTCAAAAAGGTTTTGAATGGATCACACTTACAGCAGACCATCAGTTGAATGGGATCAGCATTTCTCTTCCTAAATTATCTTAAGATAAGGATTTTGAAAATACATTTTTGCAGAGATGACCCATTTACAAGCTGGACTTAGTCCAGAGACTATAGAGAAAGCCCGACTGGAACTGAATGAAAACCCAGACATTTTGCATCAGGATATCCAACAAGTCAGGGATATGATCATCACCAGGCCTGACATTGGGTTTTTACGTACAGATGATGCCTTCATCTTGAGATTTCTCCGAGCCAGGAAGTTTCACCAAACAGAGGCCTTCAGATTGCTGGCCCAGTACTTCCAGTACCGCCAGTTAAACCTGGATATGTTCAAAAACTTCAAGGCTGATGATCCAGGGATCAAAAGAGCTCTGATTGATGGGTTCCCCGGAGTACTGGAAAATCGTGATCACTGTGGCAGAAAGATTCTTCTGCTCTTTGCAGCCAACTGGGATCAGAGTAGGTAAATGTAGATAATGTCCTTATCTTTTTACATGCAGACATAGACACTTTTATAACCTGTTCACTGGTTATTAGTCACCATATTTCAAACAGCAAGATCATTCTGATAAAAGCATATTCCAAACACCAGTCCATCTCACTAAAGCTTTCATCTAATCAGATCACCCATCATTTCTCATGCATATACTGCAGCAGAATTACTATCGCCATTGCTTCAAATAAGTAACTTGTATTTTTCCAAAAATATTGCAGCGTTTATAGTCAGATATTCATTGCTTGCAGTACATATTTTAATACCTATTATATAATTATATCCTGGATATTAGTGATGAGCTGCACAGGTTGTCTGGGAGTAAAGACCTCTGAATCATAGAAAAGTAGGCCTGAAAGTGACCTCTAGAGGTCATCTAGTCCAACCCCTTGCCTGAGGGAGAATCAGCCTTATCTAAACCATCCCATACAAATCCTTGTCTAACCTATAACTAATACTACACAATCAACACTGTCACACAACTACAAGGCACTGCATCCTCAGGTGCTTTGCCATAGCAAAGCAGGGAAACAATGACGATCAGTGTCTTGCAACTGCATGGGTTGTTAAAATACTCTCAAGTGTCCCAAGGAAGAGGGCCATGCCCCCCATGTCAGTGGATGGCAAAAATCTTCACAGACCATACAAGTCTGACCATGGGGAAAAAATTCCTTCCTGATCCCAAATGTGTGATTGGTCTGACTCTGAGCCTAACCAGAAATCTCCAGGTTTTAGTCTCACTGGGCACATCCAGACGAGCCCACACGTGCCTCTTGCCATGTCTCAAAGTAGTTTTAGACGTGGCAAGAGGCATTCTGGGCTCGACTCAAAATTTGATACCTGGATATCCAGGTATTAAAAAATAACCAGCAAAAAAGAATGGAGGCAACCGGAGGCTTGGGTCCTCCAAAGAGAAGCTTTGGTAGCCAGCCAGAGCTTTCTATGTCAGCCCCTTGTCCCAGTGCTGCAGCATACCGCAGCATGTGTGGGGCAAGGAGCAGTGCAGACTGCAGTGACCCGGACTTGGGCTCTGTTCCCAGTAAACAGGGGTAGAGGGGCTGGAGGAGGGGGGGCTGTGAGGGTGCAGGGGACCATGGGGGGCAACTTGGGAGGGGTGGGTACCCCTCCTGTGCCCCACAGGACCTCAGCCCCCCCGCACAGCCCATAGCTCACCCATAGCTGCAGTGGCCATTGGGGCAGTCGGGGCCTTCCTGGCATAGCTCCCCCGCCTGTCGGGCTGAGCCACTTCCGTGCACACAGGACCCAGCCCAACCTGCAAGGCAGTCCCTGAGAGTGGTGCGGGACCCCAGGTGACAATCTGAGTGGCCCAGAGCTGCCCAAAGGTGCACAGCACTGCACCAAGCTGGGTCAGAGCCACACAATGTGGCACAGGCAGCGCCAGGGACCAGGTGGCCTTGGCCAAGCCATGCTGCTGTGTGCTGCATGAAAGTGCTGTGCCAGGAGGACCCGAGCGCCCCCCATGGCTGCTGCTGCTGTTCCCAGCATGACACGCAATCCCTGCGAGCTGGGCTGGACCCCGGGTAGCAGCCTGAGCAGCCCTGGTGCTACATGAAGCCTCACAGCCCTGCGTTTTGCAGCACCAAGCTGGAACAGTCCTGTGACGAGCGGCACAGGCGGCGCTGGCTCTGAGGCAATTGGGGCCACGCTGCACCACTGCTGTCTCAGGCTGAAGCAGGCCCTGAATGCCCCATGGCTGCTGCTGCTGCTGCAGGGGTGAGCTGTGAGCCCTGTTGGGAGGGGCCCTGCAGTGTGGCATGTGGGCCCTGTGGGGGGGGCAATTCATGAACTGTGCGGGGGGGGCTGCTCCCTGTGGGGTGGGGAAGGGAACAAACCCCACTTGAACAGCCCCCCCCCACAATCCACCCACAACACCCACATCCCCAAGCCACCCCCACAAACCCCTAACCTACATAAACAGCCACAAACCCCAAATACCCACACAAGCCCCATACCTGCCCAGACCTCACCCCCACAAACCCTACACCCACCCACAAACTCCCCCAACCCTCCCTCCCTCTCTCCAAATTGCTTTACACTTATAAATATATCAATAAAACATTGCCCAACTGATATCTCTCTATATAGCAGCATTTCATTTAAACAGCGGAAGAACACTATTTTAATGAGAGAATTTGGGTTTCTTATCAGAGTATTTGCAATTTGTAAGCAAGGAATACCAGGATCTCTACTAGGGAGACAAGTGGCAAGACCCATGTAGAGGAGCATATCCAGGGCCAGCACTGGGGACCCAGCTTGTGGGCAGACAAAGTGGCTGACTTCTTGGCCATTTGGGGCCAAGAGGATATGCTTTAACAGCTTAAAGTGGGCCACCACAAGGAGCACATCTTCTGGGTAGTAGCTGTCCAGATGGCAGAGCAGGGGTCTGACAGGGGTGCAGCCATGGGGCTGCAAGTCCAAGGGGGCAGTTGCTGTCACAAGTGGCAGCAGGTCACAGGCAGGCAGCAGCCCCCACTGCCAGACTGCTGCAGTGTGTAGGGGGTGCAGGGGCCACTCCAGGTCAGGGCTGCTATAGCAGTCCAGCTGCCACAAGGGGTAGTGTCCCCAGATACCAAGTGGCTGGGTCTCAGAAGCTCCTAAGGGCAAGTAGCTCTGAGCTGCTCACCAGGGCAGCTTTCTATACTGCTGGGGCCAGCGCAGGGCAGGTTTTTATACTGCTCAGGCCAGCACAGGTGCTAGCCCCAGGCTCTAGCTTCCCCTGGCTGCAGGTCTGGGAGGAGCTGGGCAAGGTTATTTTGCCCTAAGTGGCACAACTTGCCCCACACCAAGCAGCATGTCTGGGCATGTGTGCTGAGGCAGAAACCCCCAGCCCAAATTTGTGCCACTCCTATTTGAGCTGCTGAAAACGCACATGCTCATAGAGCAAACTGCAGTCAATATTCCCAGCCTTGCTATAGCCAACACCCAGTACTTCTGGAGCAGGTGAAAAATAACCCATGATACATGTAGCAGCAGGAGGGGAAAAATATTCCTTCCCAGTGCCATCTGGCAACTTGCAAAGGCCCAAAGCATGGCAAACATCATAGGCTTAACTACTCCTAGATCAGTCTTGACCAATAATTCTCTCTTATTCAATTCCATAGAAATGTTCCTAGGGTGTAAACAATAATAGGTTGGGATACAGACTCTTTTCTTGCCTCTTTCTCTGACTTTGGTGGTAGTAATATACCTTACCTGCTAAGAGGGAGTGGTTCATAATTCAAATCTTGTCTTAAATACCTACAATGATGAAGATTCTATGCTTTCCTAGGTGGTCTGTCCTAACACTGCTTCCTAACTGTTCTAACAGTGAAGAAGTTTTTCCTGGTATCCAGTCTAAACTTACTTTACTGCTACTTTAAGCCACTGGTCTGAATCCTGCTCTCTGCAGGAAAAAAGAAAAGGTGTTCTCCCTCTTCTTTATGACCTACCGGTAGTCCAATGATTGAGATATACACATAGTCAAAGGTTTTCAGTTCAGCCCATCATTATTACAAACAAAGATATCTTCCGACACTAAAATAAATTTACACAGTTATAAGTTATTGTGATTAGTCAGCTTTTGTTATCTATTTGAGGTGACAGAAACATGTATGAAGGAGAAATCCTCCTTGTCCACAGTCACAGCCTTGAAATTCTTCCACTTGCATGATGAAGCTGAACAATGTAATAAAATACAGAATGTGGATGCCTCTTACTGATTTTTAGTGGAAAACAACTCAAATTACAAAATCCAGGATCCAGTTTTGAAGTCCTCAAGCTCTGGGGTGTGCCAGCTAAGCATTTTGGTTTGGTTTATTAGAAAACTAATAATTTGGGTTTATATTGGAACGGTACACTCTAAATCAAGTTTCAGTACCAAAATTCAGCCAAAGTCTGGATTTTAGGGGCCAAGATTTCACACTCCATTTTGTATTGTGTAGATTTGGGCCTAATATTCTATTAAAGTGTGAATGTGAGAGTTTTCTGGCAAAAACTCTTCCAGCAACACAGCTGAAAGAAAGGATGAATGAACACGTATCCTGAATTAATATAAAATATCAGCTTTACTGGCCAGGAACATTGTAGCTCCACTGGTTGAATTAAGGGATTTAAGTATTATATATAACTATCCTTAGGTTTCTGAACCCTCAGCAAAATGAAGTTTTAAGATTAACCCTGTTTATCAGGTCTTGCTCTGGGAAAGCTAAGGATGCTGTCATCCAGGCTCACACACACATATCTTGAAAGAAAAGCAACTCTTCCAGATATCAGTTAGAGTTTGCTGAATTCCTATAACAGTGCAGTATAGCTAGATGCAGATATAGAAGTAATACCTTAAAAATAAGCAAACAATCCCAAACTCAAAATAATGCAAATGGAATTGTATCCCTCACGGACAGGATTTGATGGCTACAACACAACACAATACAAGGCATCACTTCATCCGGGCCACATAATCTGATTACATTCATTCTAGCTAACTGCATACAATTCACTTATTATATCCCAAAGTACTGGGAATCACTTGGAATTACAAAGTACAGGCTTCTATATGTAAACCCTGCAAATGGAGAAAGGTCATGGTGGATGCTGAGAGCTACTTCAGTATTGTACTGCCAGGGTTATACCAAAACCCAGGACCATTTGGTCTTTGAAAAGACAAGACTATAGCTTTGTCCTATCTTTGATCAGGACTTCTTTTGCAAGCTTAGACACATAATTAAGGGACAGTTATGATTTCCTGAATGATTACCTCTTCTGTACCCCAAATCAAGATGCAATTACACTTCCCAATGATCACCCACTCTCTCTTAACAGGTAAAGTTTATTACTACCAATAAAGTCAGATAAAGAGGCAAAAGACAGGTCTATATCTGAGCTTATTACTGCTTACACTCCAGGAACATTTTTATGGACTTGGAGGATGCCAATTACCTGGGGTCTATGACCTTGTGAAAACTATGATTTTGGGAGAGAGGACCCTGTATCTCTTTCCTTCACCACCTGGGAATACTGTTTTGCCATATTCCATTTCTTTGACTTTACTGATCACGCTAGTTGTAATGTCTGCAAAGGTTCATTCTGAAACAGACATTTGGACCTTCTGCTTTAGCCACACTTCTCCAACTTAGCACAAGTTGATTGTAAATGGGCAAGGCTAAGAACATGGTAACCAAGACATTATTTCAATAGGATTCTAGCTAACTACATATAATTCAATTCCTTTTATCAAAAGACAAAACATCAGTTGTTACTTTTAGCTGCTATTAAGTGTTTTCCACAAAGCAGTTATTTACTCTTGGCCATAGCTTAATGTTAGTGGCCTTAAGAAGCAGATTCTTCTCCCTTTCTAGGCTACTGCTTATGACTTGAATGCAAGCTTAATGATTATTGATCATATGCCACTTAAAGCACAAATTATTTATAATTTAGGGTTCAGCTAGGGCTTCAATCTGTACCTGTCATTGTGGTCTGCCAGTCACTGATCATGTTCTACAGCCTACAGGGAAAGGTGAATTTTCTTTTCCTGGTCTCAGTAGAACTTTCTTGTGCATTAGGAACAAGATTTGCCCCATACATGAATATAAGGATCCCTTCCCCTTTTCTGCCACCAGAATATGTTTTTGGTGGCATATATATATTTGGTGGTGTGTGTTTAGCAGTGATGGTTACGCATGGGCTGGTTGACTGGCACAGGGGCAGTCCATGGCACTGAATCTGGTGCATAGGGTTGATCTGCAGATAAAATCTGGTGTGTAGGGTCACTCCACAGCCCTCATCTGGTGCATAGGACTTCATCATCTGACTCAAGGAGCTATTTATTAGTCTGGAAATCTGGCAGTAGATTGGATTTCCCAGATTGGATTGAATTTTGACTGCCATACCTGACTCTTCAGAGACCCCAGGATTTCAAGATGTTTATTTTATATCACATCTGAAATATAACACAAGCCAGTGTATCAAGCCTACCTGCATGATATAGCCCACGGGTTCACTATGGATAGGCAGAGGGAAGAGAACAGCCTGACAAATTTCTTTCAATACTTCATTCCCCATTCACAGAGGAGGGCATCTTCTCTCCCTTTATCACTAAATCATAATTCTGAAAGCATAAATTGTCTAAAATTGCTATACTTGTCTACAGATGAGACATCTCTGTGACAGCTCTTTTTAAATCGTTTCTACAATACAATGGATGACATTGTATGAATAAAGCAGTCTGGAAACACAAATTCCTAGGTTTTAGAGCCAGTGGATATCATTATGATACTCTAGCATGGACTTCTGGAGGAAAAAAACCCATAGAATCTTTTGGTTGACCTTTGCACCAGCCCATAACTTCCATTTAAGAATACAGAAAGACATTTGGGCTTGTCTACTCTATAAGGCCTTTGCTGCAAAGCAGAGCCTCCCAGTGGAAAAGCAGTGTGGGTCAACAGCTGGCATTTTTCTTTCAGCCTAGCTATAACACCTCCTCAAAGCATTATTCTGTTGGCAAAGCTACATATATACACCAGGGGTTTTGCTGGCTTATCTATGCGGGGTAAAGGGTGTGATTTTTTCACATTCTTAACCAGTATAGCCATTCCACCAGAATTTGTATTGTGAGCCTGGCTGCAGTCTTTATTTTAAAACTTCAAGTGATGGAAGATCTACCACATCCATGGATAATTTACTCTAATGGTTAATTACTTTCACTGTTTAAAATGTGTGACTTATTTCTAGTTTACATTTGTCTAGCTTCAGCTTCCAGGTGGTAGGTACCATCATACTTTTGCCTGCTAAATTAAACCCTCTATAATCAGAAATTTCTCTGCATAGACATTTTTATACTATAATCAAATCACCTTTTTACCTATCTTTGGATAAGCCAAATAGATGGAGATTCTTTATTCTCTCACAATGAGGCAGGTTTCCCAGACTTCCAATTATGTGCATACCTTTTTTTCTGAACCATTTCCAGTTAACCAACTTCATTTTAAGGGGCAGACAGTAGAAATGGACACAATATATTGCTACTACCATATCCTTGGGTAATGCTTGATATTCCCCTGCTTGTACATCCAAGGATTAGAGTTGTTTTCCTAGCCACTATATCATACTGTGAGCTCATGAACAGGTCAAGTCCTGTCCTGAATCACTATTTTCCAAAACACAATCCTTCATCCTATGCCTGTGACTTACCTACTTTGTTTTTAGGTTTAACCTATATTTATTTGCATTAAAATGAAAGCGAACCCAGTTTACCAGGCAATTCAGAGCTTTCTATTGAACTGACCTGTCCTTCTCATTGCTTACTGTTCTATCAACTCTTGGGACATCTTCAAACTGTGCCAGCAATGATTTTAGGTTTCCAGATCACTGATAAGAATAAAGGGGAAAAAATGGTCAAGAACAGATCCTTTTGGCAGACCACAAAAGATAGTATCTCCAGAATGTGGATTCCATAATTACAATTACTGAGATATATCAGCTAGCCAGTTTTTAATCCATTTGATATATTCTGCACTGATTTTGTAAGTGCTTTTTTTGTAATTGGAATGTTATGCTAAACTAAGTGCATTACAAGACTGAGGGTATACACTAACTGGAGCTGGCCAGGATTTTTTTTTTTTTGACAAAATGGGGTCTTCAACATACAAACTATAACTATGAAGCTACAGTTAGAGTGTCCCATACTTTCTCTCTTTGAATATTTAATTATTTATACAAAGTAAAACAACTTCAATGGACAATTTGAGAAAGTCCTTTCCAGAATTTCTGGCTGATGTTTACAATATTAATGTAGGATGGAGAAGACCCAAGGTCAAGTCCCTGATTTGAAGCAGAAACTTAAACCTGAGTCTTCCACATTCCATGTGGGTGCCCTTACAATTGGGTTGTTGGCTATTTTCTCTCCCATTTCTCAGGGAAGATGTCAACAAGTCTTGTTTCTCACATGAAGCAAATCAGGAAAATGTTTTGAAAAATATTTGCAAGTCAGATAAACCATTCCTCATAATTTCTAATGGCAACAGAGCTACCTTTGTCAACCAAGCTTCTAATCTCATCAACACTAACTAGCCCAAATACACGCTCCTCCAACTGAGAAGAACTGAGCCTCTTAAGAGTCAGAAAATAGTTTAGATTTAAGAAATGTCTTACTTATTACTCCAGCTGTCCCTGGACATGTTATTGCTGTCCCTAGCATATTTATTCTGTCCCTAGGCCCACTATATGGCTTCCCTGTGAGTTTGGGGTGCAGAAATAATGAGGGTCAGGCTTTATATATCCTCCTGCTATCCTCTGATTCAAGATATGTCATTTAAAGATATGCAACCAGGGTAAAATCCACCTGTGTGCAGAACCAGCCCAAGGATTACTTACCATAATGATGCACAGAGGGCCAGTGGGGCTGAAGCTTTTCAGTCAGTCTTTGCAATATTAGGGAAACTGATTTCTTTCTTTTTTATGGCTGGACTGTTGTATCACAGAAGATGGCATATAGCTTCAACAAATACTTCTGAGGACCCAGAAGAGAAAATGGCTGCTTTTTTTACGACATATATTTCCATACCAGCTGCTGCTCATAAATTCTCTTTTATTAACCCAAGAGCCTTAAATGCCAGATACTTACCATTCTGTATGAAAGTGTATAGGGATGTTCTAAAGGGCAAGAATTATTCTGTCTATCATAGCAGCAGCTATAAATATTTTAAGGGATTATAATAAAGAAAATGATGCATTTACCAAGAATGTTCATGATGATGTAATTACTGAGATATTATCATCAGATGATCCCAGTGGCATGAATAAATATGTTTTAAATGTTGATTATTCTAATATATATTGCAAGGGTAACCTCAGCTGCTCAATAAAATGCCAAGCAATAAACATCTGTGGAGATTAATTTATAGTAACTGCTGAACTGTGTCAATAATTCAGACTTCTAGCTATTTACTATGAGAGTTCATTGCTAAAGTACAAACAACCATAACATTAAAATGATTTTTACAAACAACGTCTGAGTTTAGCACAGAGTGCTGCTGTGTTACAGCTTCCAGTAAAATACATCATAGATGATATTCTGGTCTAGACAATACCAAGTTCAATAATCTAGAAGCAATATATATTAAAAAGAAAGTAATCTATTTAAAATTATTTCATTTTAGGAAATGTCTAGGAAGTTAATAACATTCATAGGGAAGGAAGAGGGGAGACAAAAATTGAAGCAGAATAATATTTTTAAGGCAGTAACACGTGGAAAATGAGGGATAGAACACAGGCTATCAACTACTTTCAGCACCTGCTCCTGGTCAGCGGGAGGCACGTGGGACGGTGAGCAGCAAGGAACAGAGCAGGAAGAGGAAACTCACCCGGTGCCACCACTATCCCCTGCTGAGACTGGCACCTTGTCCAGCAGCTACCTGCACCCTGCAACTAGAGTGGGGCAGGAACAGCTCTGAAGCTACCTCTGTGCCCAGGTCATCTGGGGACAGCAGTGGGATGTAACTGCATCACCTCACCCCTCTGGATCTCCCGCTGAACATACACACATGCACACCCCTGCTGGAATTAAATACAGTTCACAACCTTAGCCCAAAAAGTGTTCTAATGTATATCAGTCACAAATAGTCATAGTATCATAGAATAATAGAAAATTAGGGTTGGAAGGAACTCAGGAGGTCATCTAGTCCAACCTCCTGCTCAAAGCAACCATCCCCAACTAGATCATCTCAGCCAAGACTTTGTCTGCCCAGGTCTTAAAAACCTCCCAGGATGGAAATTCAACAACCTCTCTGGGTAACCTATTCCAGTGCTTTATTATCCTCCTAGTGAGACAGTTTTTCCTAATATCAAAACTTCTTTTGATGCAACATGAGACCACTGCTCCTTGTTCTGTTACCTGCCACCACTGAGAACAGTCTAGCTTCATCCTATCTGTATCCACCCTTCAAGGAGTACAAAGCTGTTATTAAATCCCCACTTAGTCTTTTTTTAGACTAAATAAGCCCATATCTCTCAGTTCTTCCTCAGAAGTCATATGCCTCAGCCCTCAACCATTTTTTCCCCATCTGCTGGACTCTGACTAAGTTGTCCATGTCTACATAGTGGGGTGGGGGGCAATTTGTCCATACCCACATAGTGGGAGGCCGAAACCTCCCACAGTACTCCATATGTGGCCTCACCAGTGCAGAATAGAGGGGAATAACCACTTCCCTCCATCTGCTGGCAATGCTTCTACTAAGGCAGTCCAATATACTGTTAGCTTTCTTTCAAACATGGGCATATTGTTGACTTACATTCAGTTTATTCTCTGCTATAACCCCCAGATCCTTTTCTGCAGAGTTGCTGCTTAGCCAATCAGTTCCCATCCTGTACCAGTGCATGGGAATGTTCCATCCTAAGTGCAGGACTTTGTACTTATCCCTATTGAATATCATTTTTCTTTTGGTCCAATCCTCCAATTTGTCAAGATCTCTCGGAATCCTAGTTCTACCCTCCAGCATGCCTACTACTCCCCACAGCTTGGTGTCATCTGCAAACTTGCTGAAGGTTCATTTCTTTCCATCTTCCAGATTGTTGATCAAGATATTGAACAAAATTGGCCCCAGCACCAAGCCCTGGAGTACTCTACTTGATACCGGCTGCCAACTAAACATTGAACTATTGATTACTATTCTTTGAGCCCAACAATCCAGCCAGTTTTCTATCCACCTTACAGTTCATTCTTCCAACGCACACTTCCTTAGCTTGCTTGTAAGAATGTTGTCAGAGGCTGTATCAAAAACCTTGCTAAAGTCAAGGTATATCACGTCCACTGCTTTTCCGCATTCATAGGGCCAGTCATCTCATCATAGAAGGCAATCAGGTTGGTCAGGCATGACTTGCTTCTGGTGAATCCATGCTGACTTTTCCTAATCACCTTCTTCTCCTCCAAGTGCTTAGAAATGGATTATTTGAGGACCTGCTCCATGATTTTTCCAGGGACAGACCATTCTGTAGTTCCCTGGATCCTCCTTCTTTCCTTTCTTAAAGATGGGCACTATAATTGCGCTTTTCCAATCATCTGGGATCTCTCCTAATTACCACAAGTTTTCAAAGATAATGGTGGCTCTGCAGTTACATCAGCCAACTCCCTCAGTACCCTTGGGTGCATTACATGCAACCCCATGGACTTGTACACGTCCAGCTTTTCTAAATAGTCCTTAACCTGTTCTTTTACCATTGTTGGCTTCTCCCCTTTTCCCCAAACTGTGCTGTCAGGTGTAGTAGCCTGATAGCTGACGTTACATGTGAAGACTGAGGTGAAAAATGCATTGAGTACTTCAGCCTTTTCTGTATCATCTGTCACTAGGTTGCCTCCCCCATTCAGTAAGGGACCCACACTTTCCCTGATCTTCCTCTTATTGCTGACATACTTGTAAAAACCTTTCTTGTTACCCTTCATGTCCCTTGCTAGCTGCAACTCCAGTTGCACTTTGGCCTTCTTGATTTCATCCCTGCATGCTCGAGCAATACTCTTTTATTCCTCTCTAGTCATTTATCCAAGTTTCCACTTCTTATAAGATGACTTTTTATGTTTTAGCTCACTGAAGAGTTCCTTGCTAAGCCAAGCTGGTCTTCTGGCATACTTGGTAGTCTTCCTGCACATCAGGATAGTTCATTCCTGTGCTCTTAGTAAGGTTACTTTAAAGTACAACCAGCTCACCTGGACTGCTTTCCCCCTCAGACTAGCTTCTTGGGGGATCCTGCCCATCCATTCCCTGAGCAAGTCAAAGTCTGCTTTTCTGAAGTCCAGGGTCCTTACTCTGTGGCTCTCCTTCCTTCCTTTCCTCAGGTTCCTGAACTCAATCATTTTGTGGTAACTGCTGCGAAGTTGCCACCCACTTCTACATTCCCCACCAATTCGTCCCTGTTTGTGAGCAGCAGATTAAGAAGAGCACAGGCCCTAGTTGGCCAACACTTATACCAGGAAGTTGTCTCCAACACTCTTCAAAAACTTCCTGGATTGCCTGTTCACTGCTGTTTTGCCCTCCCAGCAGATGTCAGGGTGACTGAAGTCCCCCATGAGAACCAGGGCCTGTGATCTAGAAATTTCCAATAGCTTTCCGAAGAAAGTCTAATCTACCCCATCCTCCTGGTCTGGTGGTCTATAGCAGACAAGCACCATAACTTCACTCTTTTGCTCTCCCTTGTGACCCTAACCCAGAAACGTTCAACAGACCTGTCTCCAGTTTTATACTGGAGCTCTAGCAGTCATGCAGCTTTTTCACATAAAAAGCAACTCCTCCTCCTCTTCTCCCTTCCCTGTCCTTCCTGAACAATTTGTACCCATTCAGGACAGTACTCAAATCATTCATGCTATCCCACCAACTCTCTGTTATTCTAATTACATGATGATTTCTTGACACTGCAAGGACTTCCAATTCTTTCTGCTTGTTTCTCAGGCTCCGTGCATGCATGTACAGACACTGAGATAATGAGCCAATTGTCTACTTTCTCAGGAAGAATGAGAAGTCCCTCATCCCATTGCCTCCTTCTGCTTGTGCTTCCTCTGGGTCACCCGCTTCCATACTTACCTCAGAACCCAAAATGGTATGAATGGTGAGACTTGGGGAGGGATTTCTAACCAATTGTAATGGGATAGGTCCTGTCTATATACCACGAAAGAATGCTCTAGGTTCATTTTAGGATTGAATGTGCCAACTTTAAAGCTTCATTTTGCCTGTGATGTGGTGCAAATGCCACTATCTTAATACTGTATCCACAGAGTATTACTGAAGTCAGCATAACATTAGCCAGAAACTGCATTGCACATAAGAGCTTCTTTAACTGTTGTGATACTAACTACCCATGTAGGAAGTATGGAGTTAGGATAGTTCATTTTTTGTTAGGACCTTCTGCTTATTCAGTTTGCAAACATTAGATATTCTGATTTCATTCTAACTTACTAATTTAATTAAAATGGGTTAAAACATTTTGCTTGTTACTGGAACAAATTGTAAAAAGAAAGTGGGGGGGAATATTCTCTGACTAGCTGGCTGTAAGCTTTACAAATATGTGGAAAGAGACTGACTCTTTAAATATGATTTAAATTGTAAAACTGTAAAATTCTAATTGTAACTTCATGATCTGCTGATGTTTCTTGACATAGACAAAAATTGATACCAGTATCACTAAAAATCTTTCCTTTGAAGTCAGGGCCTCATTAACAGCTATATTTTACAAAATAAAAGCCACTTACCTTACAGTGATCCTATGAGGTTCTGCAAGCTCTTCATGTCCAGCAACTTGCAAGACTGATCACTGAAGTTAAGAAGTTAAGTTATGCCACAGTACTTACAGTGAGTACTTTGAGGATGCCTAGGATGTTCCAGGAAACAGTGAGACACACAGGATATGAACAATGCGAGGGGAAGTAAGGTGACTAATGATGTGCCAGAGGTCTTTAAATAGCCAACAAAATAGAGCGGGGGGGGGGGGGGAAGAAGGAAAGAGAGAGGAATAAGGGTACATACAGAAGTTACATTTCTATGGACCAAACCAGGGTTAAGTTGATCTACATGCCCAAAAATACAGGAATACAAAGGGCTTAAATTGCCCCAAAATGGTGTGCCCAATCTTAGTTCATCTGAGTGGATGCACTAATTAAGATTGAGATTGGGTTAACTGGATGTCGTGAATGCCTGTTGGCATTTGTAGTGCAGCCCTGGGGCTGGGAAAGCCCAGCCATTCTCTCCCAGCCCCAGGGTTTGTAGCATTCCCACTCCCCCTACCTTGGCTATTTTTAGCTCCCCTCTCCCCACCAACCATTTTAATTCTTCCCGTTTTCTTTTCTCTCCATCTTCCTTGTCTTGTCCATTTTAAGTATTATGTCTTTTCTCTCTCTCTCTCTCACCTTTCTGTTTCAAAAATAGTGTTTTGTAGGGCTGTGCAAAATTTCGGTGGCTGTTTCATTTCTACAATGTTTTGACTGATTTTGAGGTTGAAACAGCAAAATTGAAATGAAACAAAGGGTGTCGAAACAGCCTCAAAACAAAATGAGGCTAATCGAAACATTTCAAAAGTTGAAATGTTTAGACCATGGGGATGGGCAGTCACTACAGTTGGACTAACTTCCCATCCCCGGCGCAAGATCTGGTCAGGGATGGGAAGTCAGCCAAGCTGGGTCGACCCCATCCCCCATGCTGGATGAGGCCAGGTGCAGGGAGTTAGCCCAGCAGGCTGACTCCCTGTCCCCAGCTAATCTAGCAAAATGTCGAAACAGAGTCAAAACAGCCTTACTGTTTTGATGAAGCAAAATGGAACAGCTGTTTCGAATCAAAATGAAATTCGATACAAAATGCTGTTCCATCGAAACCTCGAACCTCAAGGTGAAATGGAACGGTGCTGTTTTGCATAGTCCTAGTGTTTTGTGGTACTTTTCTTTTTTTCACTTTCTCATTCTTCCTTTCCTCCTATTTTGCAGTCTTTGTACATCTCTATTTGTCTATTTTTAAACTACCTTTCCTCCCTGTTACATTTTCCCCTTTTTCTCCAGTTGTAATCCTGACCCGTGCTTTCACAAACAGTTTCTCAGGTTGGAAGATCTGTAATAGGAAAAAGACAACTTGTTACCCTGGGCCAAAAACATCTTTATATTTACAACAAAAATAGGTCTTCATAATATTTCTTCAAAATATTCCTTAAAATTATTTCAAAACTAATATAAAGGGAGTAAGCTTTGACCCAATAGAAAAACAGTAGAGAATTGCTTTATTTTTCAGTTTATCTTTTAAATGCAAGCCATTTCTAGCCACCCACTGCAATTTAAATTCAGTTTCACATTGACAAAACCTTTAATTTTCCCTGCATAAAAAAATGCCTGCAATTCTGGTGAGGACGAACTGGGCAGCAATTTGAGGATTCCTCAGATAGGATGAAGCTAAGCACAGACAACTGATTTGATTCGGATTTGAGCATCTTGTCTAGAAGCAAACCCCAGATCTTACAGGTGAACAAGCATATTGTCCCACATTAATAACATGATCATACATCCCAGTTTGCTTGGGACAGTGATGGATTTCATAGGCATCTTCTTAGACAACTCATAAAATTGAAGTAAAAGTCCTGGATTGGTGGAACCACCTTGCCAGCAAGTGCCTAGCTTGGCTTCTCCTAAGCAGCAGCTGGAGGTGGAGGGGCTGGGCTGAGCACTGCTCCTCCTGCCTGGGGCAAGGATCAGCCAGGGAGGGGCAGGCCAGGGGAGGGGCCTGGGGCTTGGGCACCTGTGCAGGGCAAGCCAAGATGGACACCCACCACTGGCAGCCTCGTGCTCTGCCACTGCAGCCACTATTGAGGCCCAGGCTGCATGTGGTGACCTTGGGTCACTGCTGGTGTTGGGGAGGAGGTGCCATGTGGCTGCTCAGTGTGTGCTGACAGAGTCTGGGGGACAAGGCACTGCGACCGCTCCCAGCTAGGTCCAGCCTCAGGCCTCCTCACTGTCCCACCCTGCTCTGCCATCAGGGCTCCTGCCTGGGTCAGGTGGGGATGTATGTGTGGGAGGGAGGGCGCCCCCTACCCTCCCGGATTTCCTTCAGAATAATATGATCACCCTAAAGATTAAGTACCTATGAGGCATTAGAATTAACACTTTGCCTCAAAATAACAGCCACTAATTAGAGTCAATTGCTGGTTGAGCTTTGTATGTAAATGCTTGTCTCCTGTTGCCTCCCCCCCCCCCCCGCATATTGATGTGAGTCAAATCTCAGACTAATTAACCCCAGATTAAACAAGTTTTTAGCCTGAATGTGTGAAAAACTGGAAACGGACATCTTTTTCTGGCCAGGATCTCTTAAGACTAGAGACTCTTTCTCTCTCCCTCCATCATACACACATACACATTCTTTCAGTGAGTACTTTATACACTTCCTTTAAAATTAATTCATCAAGTCAGTAAACTCAAACCATTTTGTTACTGGACTTACGTAAAATATATAATCTATTTCAAAAGCCAGTGACCTTTACGAGGTAGACAGTACCTGGTGTGCTTGTCATCACATCCTTATTTCTAGCAGAAGCTTCAGGTTACAATTGTTTTTTTAACCTTTGTTTGTCAGATAAAGCATTCGTGTTTAATTAACAGGGAATAGCTGGTTTGGGAGCAGTGCTGCAGAAAAGGATATGAGGGTGATAATGGATCACAAAATGAATATGACTCAATAGTGCAATGCTGTTGCAAAAAAAGGTAATCTCGTTCTGAGATGCATTAACAGGGGTGATGTAAGTCAGACATGGGATGCAATTTCTGTGCTTTACTCAAGACTGGTAAGGTATCATTTGGAATCTATTTTGAGGCACCACACTTTAAGAAAGATAAAGACAAATCGGGGTAGTGGGAAGAAGGGAGAGGAGAGGACTTGCCTTTGAGTATGGAGGGGAAAGGGAGGGGATTCCTACCTGCTTTGGGCACTTTAAAAAAAAGTCTCCAGAGGCTAACATGAGAATGATAGTTCCAAAACCTTAGTTGGTTTCTTGAGCAAACAAATATATCATGTATATCATGAGGTACATGTAGATCATGACTGTGAGGCTTTTAATGCAGATATTCAAATTATTCTTTGAGAATGCCATGATGCAACATGTCTGTCTCTCCTACAATATCCTTAGTCATCTTGCAGTACAGATTCTTCATTCAGGAAGTACTTAAAAAATAGTCTTCCAAGGAAACTAATGCTGAATTGCTGGCATTTCCTAAAAGAATTGCATTCCATATATTAAAGGAAAAGATTTATGCACAGATATTTTGGGAAGGCTGATGTGCAGATGATGTGAAAATGAATGACAGTTATGTATACATTTGAATTTTTCAGATAGATTTTGTCCTCTGAAGGTGGGAGTGAAGTGACTTCAGTTTTTTAAAGCCCTGGTCATTCTGTAGAATGGAGTAATCAAGACTTATAGCTGGCTTAGCTATCTATATCCAGAACACATAATCACCAGACCAAACTACACATTATAATATCCGGGGTTCATTTACCTGCTCATCTACTCATGGCATTTATACCATCACCTGCTCACAGCACCCGTCTGCTGTCTAATTTGGACAGACAGGGTAATTCTACATGAACGAATGAATGAACACATTTGACAACAATTCCAGAAAAACACAAAAGTGTGGACAGTATGCTTTAACCTCCATGGAAATTCTACTACTGGATTTAAACAATAAAAAGTTAAAAAAAAAACGTGAACACAAAATTGTGGAACAAACAATCATTGACTGGTTAAGTATGGTTTCAAAATGAACTCTGAGTTCTCATCCCATTACCATAGCTTTTATAATCCTTATGTCCCTCACTGGATAAACTGCTTTGTTTAGCCCTTTTGATCTCTTTGACACACATTCACCTCACACCAAAACTACCCCTTTCCCTTTCCTTGTATTTAAATTACTTTATTCCTTTCTATTTTTTGCCTCTGCTCCCTGAGAATTCACTCACTGCAGCTGACAGAGTAGACTGTTGCTTACAAAAGCTTATGCCTTTTTGAACAAGGTAGTTTCTAAGTTACCACCTTGTCCTGCCTTATCCTCATGTAGGGATCACTTGGGTGCCATATGAATGCCTTATGACACTTGCTTCCAAAGCCTCTGAGACTGCATAAGGTGGCATGTGGAAGTGTGACTGCAGCAGAGATCATGGCTAGAGTGCTTTGACTATCCCAGCTATCAACAGTCCTTGGGGACTACTCCATCCAAGTGACATTCACTTTCGTCCTTCTCCACATACCCTGGAGTGCTTTTCTGGTGCAGTTGAGTATATAACCCACAAGCCTTTTCCATATTCTCCTTGGAATCTATCAGGTCTGTTAAAGTAGAACTATGGACTTCTTTGCAATCCCAGTGGGCTGGGTCTGGAGACTGGGTCTGGAGACTGCACTGTCCCATTAAGATCTGAATTGAGTTAAGATTTTGGCTGTAAAAATACTGAAATATATACTGGCAGTGCTCTGAGGCTGCAGAATGTGTTATTAGGGGAAGAACTGTAGGCAGCAGCCCAAGTGAGTACCCTAAAAACAGATATGCAATAAATCCAATTTCCCATAATAACAGCCAGGCAAATAGGTGATTATCTATTTAATTCAATATATAAAGGGAAAATAGGTGAATCTTAGCAATTCTGAAGCAACTGACTGCCAAGTGAATCTAAAACATCTATTATTATCTTTATTTACTTATTTTAGACTACCAAGGTCTCAACTGAGTTTGGGGTCTCGGTGTGCTAGGCACTGCACAAGCACATTTTATGAATCATCACCTGACCCAGATATGATTACAATCTAAATGGGCAAGACAAATGGAGAGTGAAGATAAAAAGGAAGCATTATTAATTCCCTTTTACAGATGGGTAACTGAGGCATGATGAGATAAAGTGATATGGTTACATAACACAATGAAGTTGTGGCAGAAAGAGGAAAGGAACTCATTTTTTTCAATGCTAATCAAGTGCCAAAACCTAAAGAGGAAGAAGACTCTTTCTTTTGGAAAAGAAATATTTCTTCCCCAGCTCTAGAATTTCTCCCCAGTCTTCTCCTCATCTAAAAGCATTGGTGTGCAGTGCTGCCTTTGAGTCTCAAAATAATGTGTGTCAGCTTTAGTTCCTCCTTTGAGGTACCCTGTTACCCATGGGAATGATGTTAAGGTTTAATTTCCTCTTCTCCCTTGGCTGCCTTACATGGATTTGGGGACTTGAAGCTAGATCAAGGAGAGCAGTGTAGGAGGGAAGTTCTTTGCAGCTGATCCACAGTTATAGAAACTGAATGAGCTATGTTGCCTGCCTACCAAAAGCAAAACTAGATGAAAACTTTGATACAGAACTGTCAGCCAGGGACACAGTAAGTCCTAAGAGACTCCTTCTAACAACCACTATAACAGTGGCCAGATAACCTGGTCATGACTTCCTGCCCACCGAATTTAGGGGATGGTATATGAATGGTATATGATCCTGTGTCCTCTTTCACCTTTACTTGACTCCTAAAGCAGGGAGGTCAAATGTACAACCTATGGGCCGGGTCTGGTCCACAGAACTAGGTCATCTGGCCCACAGCTTTGATGGTGGGGATCTTCCTATGCTTGTAGCCAAGTGTTCAGGTGAGAGATGGGACACTAAAGCTCCAGCATCTTCATGGGAAGAAACCTGGCACCATGGCTTGTTTCCATGACTGCAGCCAAGTGCCCATGCTGCCTGGCTTCTTCCTGCTGGGTCCCTGACCAAGAGGCAAAGGATCCATAGGCCCAGTCTGGCCCACAAGGCTGTCCTGGCACCATCCACCTAGCCTGTCACTGATCTTGCACCACTCATCTGGCCATGGAGCCAGACAAGTTTGAAACCCCTTTCTTAAAGAATCCAGGTGCTTAGATCCTTAAGAAACTAGAATCAATTTGAATTTATTATTCAAGCTCCAAAATGCACAAAGAGAAACAAATCTTTTTGATACCACAAAAATTGACCCTATGATAGGACTCAATGTACATTTCTACAACCATTTATTTAATGCCAAATACCTATTTATTATCATGAAGTACCTAGGAAAAATCCATTCTTTCCCACACTAATTGTGTGTCAAGAAAACAAATTAACATAAGCAAGTAGTGTGGTAGCTTACTTCGCAAATTCTTCATTTGCAGAGTAGGTGGTTCTAAGTCTACATGCAGTAGATCACAAGCTAAGTTTAGCATTATATGACTAGCCTATTCCTATTGGATTTTGGCCATATCACAAATTTATTGCAAAGGTTGGCGGAAATGGAACACAAATAAGTCTCCTTGCTTGTAAAGCATCTATTCTTAGTTAGTAGCATTGTTCATTTTTAATGTTAGTTTTGTCAAAACCACATTCATATTACTTTTGATGTGCAAGTCCTAAATGACTAATAGTTCTGATTTGAATGTATGGCCTATACAAAGCAATGAAAGGCCCACATACAGGAAACGTGGGCATTGCCACATTAAATCCTACATCCCACATCCATCTTGCAACACATCCTGCTGTGAGTAGATATATAACCACAGTTTCTTGAGATTCTTATTTAAACCTCTAATAGTTTGGATATAAGTTAGAAATACAATAAAGGCCATGTGTTCAATCCTGTTCTTATTGCAATCACTGACTTCTGGATGGGTGGGACAGGGCCTAAAATTTTAAATCTTGACACATTGGAAGTGCCCACTGGCTTCAGTAAGCATTTCTTATATAGACAGGGGAAGTGGGGTTGGGGGGCCTTAGGCTGTTGGGGACAGGCACAATGGAGGGTAAGGTGGAGGAGGGTGGGGGACAGGCAGCAGGGAGAAAGCCGCCTACCACCTGCCTCCTTACTACCTGTCCCCCACTGCTCGCCCTCTTAGTGCCCCCCACTGCTTGCCCTACCACATGCCCATCTACTACCTCTCCCACACCACCTAGCCCCCTACGGCCCCCCTCATCACCTCTCCCCCTATCACCTGCCATAGGGGGGGAACGGTTAATTTAAAATGATACTCCAATAATGAGACTCCATACATGGAAAATTATAATAACTGTATAAATTTTCTATTTATAGAATATAATCACAGACTACCTGAAGCGGGGTTCAAAAGAGAATGGAGCTAGACTGTTCTAAGTGGTGGCAGATGACAGAACAAGGAGCAATGGTCTCAAGTTGCAGCAAGGGAAGTTTAGGTTAGATATTAGGAAGAATTTTCTTACTAGGGGAGTAGTAAAAACACTGAAACAGGTTACCCAGAGGTGATGAAAGCTCCATCCCTGGAGGTTTTCAAAACCAGGCTAGACAAAGCTTTGGCTGGGATGATCTAGTTGGCGATGGTCCTGCTTTGAGCAGGGGTTGGACTAGATGACCTCCTGAGGTCCCTCCCAACCCTAAATTTCTATGATTCTAAATCTTGGGGGTCATCTTAAATTCAGGGTCATCTTGTGTTTAGGTAAGATGGTATATGAATAGTCCTACTAAAGTCAATTGAAGAAACAAAATACACCAATGGAACTATCTACATACTTAGCATTAGGTATTTGCTCAAGTACCTGACTGAATCAAGGCCTAAGTAGCCAAACAAACTCTTTGCATAGAAGTGAAGCCAGTGTACTTTACTTGAATGTTAAATACTGTTTCATTAGATTTAAAATTTAAAATTGTTAACCAAAGCTGAGTCAGTTGAATGCAAAATAATGGAGTAGAAGAGATTTCTGTCTGTAAGTTCAGAAGTCAAGAGGATGGAAATATTTTCTCGCTCTCTCTTTTCCCTTGCGTATGTTTCACAACAAAAGGAAAATAATAAAAATATATTGGGATTCATCTTATAAAAGCTGGATTTGCTATATTTTGCCTCTGAATTTTGGTCTTTTTGGAAGACCTTTTATTAATATTTTTGAGAAGCTATAGCATTAAAGAAAAGTATATACACTATAGTTACATTTAATTAAAAAAAAAGATTTTCAACTATACCAAAAGTACCATATGAAAGTGCTTAAATCAATATGAATAGTTTTTGCATGCTGTTTTTCCATGTTCAATGCAATGCAACTACAAGACAATAACAAAATAAAAAGCAGGCAACAAACCTAGCAATTTCATCAAGGAGTCCCATGATACCAAATTACAGTTTTTGGAAATCAAATCTTGCAAAGGATTGACTCTACTTGCTATAATGCGAAGTTCTCTATGTCCTGTATATTTTCCTCCACCGCAAGTTGTGCTGTTTTCACAAAACAAGGCCTTAAAAATGTAATCGTTTCCATAAATCACAGACATCAATTCCAAGTCCAAGATACACATTTTTATTTATTGGCATCACATGTGTAACATCACAAAAGTAACTAATTATGTTTTGTGTTTTCCTTGTCTATGGAATGTTTTGTTATATAATTTTAGTGCTTTTAATTTCTATACATTACTGCAGAGGTTAGCAACCTCAGGTATTATGGGTTATTTCCAATGGAGGAAAAATTATAAGAAATGAATCAGATGTTCTTTTGTGATACATTTTTGTGATTCCCACTTTTTTAAGCAAAGAAGGTCTAATATCCTATTTCCCTGAACACAGCAGAAACTGAACTGGAAAACCTGGGATGGTTTCTTTGCCCATAGTTACTAGTCTCTTTCAATCAGCACTAAACCTACAATCTAGCTCTGTGGCTTTTTTTCTCAGACAGATATAACCAAGTGCATCTGAGAGACTGTCTACTGCTTTCTTTCACAGGCACACAAGCCTTCACAGAACAACATAGGTGAAGTTTTCCCCAGCCATGGGTACCTAGTGTCCTTGTTTCTGAGAGGCCCATATATTTGTGGTAGGGGCCAGTTATCAGCAAAGGTTAATAAAGGCTTTGTTGTGAATATAAGTAAATTGAATGATGATTTGAAAAATACACAGTTAAAAAGTACTATAGTTTAGTCAATATTAGAATGGATTGTGATTAACTCTGGCATCTTAATCACAGAACTAGAGAATCCTAGTTAATTATGCAGGAAATATAGTTCAATGTAGAAAGTTACAAGTTTTAATATCTGACTACCTCTGGTATGCAGGTCATTTGTTCCCTATTTTAAACTAGTTTTAACTTCTCAGGGAAAAAAACTCTAGTCATTATGGACAGACCAAGTAAGAAACAGAGAATTAAAGAAGGTGTTAAGCTACATGAACAATAAGACAAAAAAATTAATGGAAAAGGATGGCATATGCCATTCTGTATGTTGACATTCGAAACTCACCTTAGCTACTGAATTTACTTGGGGTCACATAAGCTTAAAAAGATAGTGCATGTAATATTTATAAACATATAAAAATGGCAATGAAAAAATTCATTAGAGATTGGAGGGAGAGGTGTGTACATAACAGGGGAAATTAAAAGGCCTAGAACTATACAAATCAGAAAGGAAAAAGGCAGTGTGAAATACAACAGAGATATGTATATGGTTCAAAGAAAGCTTGCTTTGAATCCCTGTTTATGCTTTCCTAATATAATTGAACAAGGATGCATTCTGTGTAATTAAACAGTAAATTTGACATGCACAGAAGGAAATCAGTTTTCTCTCATAATGAAAAATAACTTGTGGAACTCATTGATGCAAGAAATTGAGGCAAAAAGCTTAGTATGGTTCAGAAGCAGATTACAATGCAGAGTATGAATAAGACAAGACTGAAATTACACAGGACAGAATAAAACAACAAAAACCGTAAATCCTAATTCTTTCAAGCATAAGCAATCCACCCTCTGACAATAAGAGAACATTTCCCCATATTATTATTACTGTTGTTGTGGTTGTTACTTACTACTACTACTACTATTACTACCACTTCTATAGTGGTCCTTGGAGGCTATAGTATAGGTACATGGAAGGAGTTTAAAGCACTCTTATTGGAATCTCCAGAACTTTCCATTATTAGAGGCAGGATGCTAGACCAGATAGATAATTGGTATGTCCCAACATATAATTTCTTATGATCCCAAAGAAGAATTTAAATTAAGCAAAAAAATCCCCAAAATAACATTCTGTAGTATACACTAAAGTCAGTGCCTCTACAGAAATTAGGGTCAAGGGATTGCCCCTCTCTTGCTCATACAAAGTACTGTCTCCTGTAGTTAAATCATTACAGTACTTTGTTATAACTGAATTGGACTTGGGACTATTTCAGAATTTGTAAGTCCTGCCACCAGCTCAAGATACACTTAAATAAAATAAAAACAATATCATCAACAAATTATCACTGGCAGAAGCAGTGAAGTCTAAGTGTAGTGTAGGTCCAACATACCACATTTACTCATATGCCATACACTCCCAATAAGACACACACCTTGTTTTGGTATGGCAGAATGAAGAAAACAATTTTTTATTTGAGAATCTTAACTGTCACAGCATGGCGTAACCATGGCTGAAAGCTGGCTGGATGCAGGAGGGTGGTGTGTCACTCACAACTTAGTGTCATTCACACTCTCCTTGCAGCTCTGGAGCTTCAGGTTTAACCTTAACAGGGAGAGGGTAAATGACACTGAGAAGTGGACTCTGCCCCTCTTGCATGGGGCAGGGAAGAGAGAAAAGCTCATGGCATCTATTCCAGCATCCCTGTGCTTCTATTCAGGTGCAGAAATCAACTTCTTTGCTTAAACAATACAATTCTGGGGGAAAGTTGCACATGGTATATGAGTAAACACAGTAGTTTTTGGATACTAAATAATTTTTAAAATAGAATATTTTAGCAGTATTTTTCTGTTTAAAAATCACAACAGGAGAACATGTTACACTCCATGTTAGATTATAGCATCTACCTGGAGTAACACATAGCTCATTCATTGACTTTTGGTGCAGCAAAGTCCTGAATATGTTGTTGAAAGGCTAGCAAAAACACCAAGATGTTCAAGTAACTTTAAGTATTTAAGTTGTCCCATTGAATAAAGGTGTTATTTGCATGCTAAAGTTAAGCATGTGCTGAAGTCTCTGTTGGACTCGGACAGGTTGCTTAGTAATGTCAGAACTGTTCATGATCAAGTCCAACAAGAGATCTGAGAGGGATTTTCATTGCTCTGTGGCAGTGGGCCAGTGGGCCTCAACACCCTAGCGTGCAATTAGAGTCTTTAAGGGTGTTGCAGGGTGTCACAGGTGCTGCACAATATTAGCAGTTTGGTGTGCAAGCACCTACACAAGCTCCACAAGATGAACCCAGAGATTTCAAATAGGAACCCATAGAGCTAAAAACATTGTGACCTGTTGTGTCATTCTAGGTTATTTGCAAAAGAAGAATTACTCTATTATTTTTCCATAGTTAAAAAACTGAGAAAACAAAGAGCTGCCATGTTCCAAGGGTGCCTTGAGTCTAACCACTGCTGTAGACAGTGCACAGAAGTAGGCATTTAGCACCATCCTTTCAACTGCTGTATTAGAGGGTTGCGCAGTGTGCTCCTTTCTGCAGGACATGGGCAGAGAAAATAAAGAAGCAGCAAGCTATAGGCCCACCTCCTCCTTGCCTTTACTTTCTAGATACTTCTGGGATAATTTATACCCCCAGAAATACAAAATAGGCATCATTCCTGTGGTCTACCTCTACCTGTAGGATGGGGGTTGTGTATGTCCTTACCTTTATTTTATATCTCAGACTTTGCACCCTAAAACTAAGGACAAACTAGATTTTTGGTGTCTGTAGCTACACATAACCAAATATATGTATGAAGAGATTTGTAACATAGGGTTGAATGCAAATTGTGTCATGCAGAGGCTGCTGGTTGCTATGGTATTCCAGTGAAATAAAGAGTAGTAGCAAAAAAGTGTCATAAATACATGTATGCAAAAGGACCTCAAGCAGAAACATAATGTGGTGAATATTTGTTACATCTAAGAAGCATTGGCTGGATGCATCTACGAGATGTTTACTGAAGAGTGGCCTAATTAGCTCTGCAGTAGAGTCTCAGCATCTACACATTTGGCCCTATTACACCACAGTAAACTAATAAATGCCGCCACAGGTTAATACTTGTAAATACAAGTACTGTCCTGTGGCGGTGTTATTTACTGCACTGCAATGCACATGTAGGCACTGACAGAGCTGGCTGGGGCATAAGGGTACTTCAGTGTGGGGGCTGCCTGCCGACTAGCCTGGCACCGGAGCAACCTCATGCCCCAGCCAGCACCTCCATAGCATGTTGACTTAGGTTGGAGCAGCCCTGTGTTGGCAGGCTGGCCCTCCAGGCCCCCTGCCAGTCAGGGCTCCTCCAACCCAGTTCAACATGCTGCGGTCCTGGGTGTACACTCAAACACAACACCCAGGAGCAACAAACTCCATCATGAACTGCGCCAGAGTTTATTGCTGTGCATCAACAGCATGTGTAGGCACATCCACTGAGGGGCAAAATTGAATGATACAAACACTATTATGCAATCTTTTTCTAAGGGCTGAAATTATTTAAATTCATTAAGAAAGCTCAAAGATTCAGAGGAATTTGAAGCCAGTGAGGACATTTGTGGGGAACTGTCTCTTATCTAATCAGTGGTGATGTGTAGGGGGTACATGGGGGTGCATGTGCACCCCCTGTCAGGCCGTGCTCCCCACTTAGGTGGCAGGCAGGGGATGGGGCAGTCGGAGCATTGGTACCCCCTTGAGAGCACCAGCTGGGGAGTGGGAGCACTGGATGAAGCGTCCGTTTCCAGGTAAGTGCGATTGGCTGCAGAGGGACCCCCCCCCCCGCCCCCACCAGTTGCTGACTGGTTGCTGGGGGGGGGGGGTGCGCACATGTCGTCCATGTATTTAATCATGTAATGGTAGTTTTGTGATATGGACAAATATCTGTTAGAGCTGAAACTTCTCTCACCAACTCTTATTGCTAATACTCAAATGAAATAAGGATTTTAGAGGCAGACAAGCTACTACCCTGATCCATTTCCTTTACCCCTCATGTAAGTTTATTTGGGAACAATATTCATAGTCTTATACACTTCTTGAATAGAATAACTTGCTAAACTCCAGTTACAAAACACTTACACTTGTCTGCTTGAAACTGACATACAGTGACACCCTCAGTTGACTAAACTGGGTGCTAGAGAAGAGTGAATTGAAATTAATGCCTTAATTTAATACTACATTTTTTCCCACTAGTGATCTCATATCTATATGTTCTAGTCGTGTAGAAAGAAAAGCAGATACTGAAGTACTGTGATGGGAAAATAAATTTGTTCCTCAATAAAAACTAGGATTACCTTGTAAGTGATATCTCCAGTTTGAGTGTGCTACTAAATTGCTCATATTTTTCAGGGGATTAGATAAAATAACTGAAAGTGTTCAAAACTGCTGTGAATGTAGCTCTTTTTCTCTGCTTATTAATCTCTAGCTAATAAACCTAGTTCTGTGAGTGTATATGTTATTCAGAATTTAGCTATATAATCTGAGCATTTTTCAGCACCTTGGCTGGTTGTGAACTCTTCCGTTTGACTGTTCGTTATTTTTGGCAAAGTTTCATTATCTGAGTTGCAAAGTGCTTTCTCTGCTCCCTGACTGAATCCTTTAAAACTGGAGATTGATGACCAGTCTTAGCCAACACATTATAAAGTTACAATGCTGAAAACGATTCCAGGAAACTGCTGAGTCATTATCTTTATTTTATAGAAATATTATACTAGGTTTCAGAAGATCCAATCATTTTGGGGCTTCATTGTGGTGGACGTCTTTTATATGTAAGAAGAGAGCACTTCTTCCTCAAAACAGCTTTGAACTAACTGCTGTACTCTCATAAAACCTCACTGAAGTCCATGAGGTACTACATAAGTGTAGCAAGCCATGATTTGCAGGTTGTCAATCCAAGATTCACAACTCCTGGAGCCAAGACAGCTCCCCCCACATCCTGGGGCTTGGGGCCAGCCTTGCTCTCCCTGTGGCTGGGAAGGAGCTGCTCCCAGAGCCAGGACAGCTCTCTCCCACCCCCAGAGTTTGAGGGCTTAGCCAGGCAGCCTTTGTGGCCCCCTGCTGCCTGGGCTGACCAGGAGCAATTTGCTCCCAGTCAGTGTCTACACATGTACTTCTGAGCATTAGTTAATGCACTGTTTTTCTAGTATCTGTATGTATTGGTACTAGCAAACAGTGCATTAGACTAATTTAATGCACAGTAATTGCCAGCAAGGTGTAGACAGTGATGCTTTATTGTGCATTAGATTAGTCTAAAGTGCAGCAAAGTTTCTCGTGTAGACATACCCACAGTGATTAACATGTGAGCAGCTCAAAGTTTGCCATGTAACGAGGCCCTCAGTGACAGTGCTCCTCATTTACCTTTGTCTTTATGAAGCATCTCACAGTTTCTTTATTTTTGATTAGCCTACAAAAACATATGGCTCATCACCCTCTTTTACAGTTAATAAATCAAGGATTAATATTTTCCAAATAGTACTGAAAAGAGATTCATTTATCAATGAATGATTCCTAGTAGGAATTAGTGTGGTATCATACTGTAAACCTTTGCCCAAGTTGAACATTAATTGTTTTCTCCTATTCTTTTCTTGTGGTGGATTTTTCTTTTTGTTTGATGTTTGGAAGGAAAGTTGTAACTTACCTCATTTCTAATTTATGGCAAAATTTTACTACCTACTCTGTGCAACTTAGGCTAAAAGTTTTTCTTCTTCTGAAAGTCTGTTAACATTTGTTTATTTATTTTGGAATAAATTGACTCTAACTCCTTCTTTGTCCACTATTCTGGTTCTATTTGCTAAATACTACCATAGACTAGGAAGATATTCCATATTTTTACTACATAGGAACAGTTACCCCTGTTATATTACATTTACCTAGTAATGTATATTTCTCTAATTATTGTTTACATTGATTTATTTGCTACTGAAGTAATATTCAACAGTCTGCCACAGATTCCTGCCCCCTTTAGGGAAGGGGAATCCCTAACTCCTTCCAACTCAGAGACCTTAGCCTTGCAATCCCTGACCCTTCCTGGTTTTCTGTGGCCCTGCCTCATTCAAGGAACTGCATTCTAGTTCAGCTCCTGAGAGGGAATTTGACTCTTGTTAAGGAGAGAAATATACCCTGAAGTTCCAAGCAGCAAAACAGAAAGTTCCTCTTCAATGAAGACAAAGGCCACCCAGCCAGAGGTTCTCTGTCCCCCTCCCAAGTGTGAAGCAGCCCATCTATTCACAATCCAGCCTGCATAGAGCTGAGCACCACAAAGTTGCTCACTTGTTTCCTCAAAGCCCAGAGCCCCAAAGCTGCTCAGCTGGTATCTCTCTTCAGACCACCTCCCACCAGCCAACACATCACTCTGCACTGTCCACTGTCATGTCTCCCTGGAGCCTCCTCAGTGTCACCAGCAATCCCACCTTTGCTGTAGTTTCAATGAAGCTATTCAAGTCTCTGTTGATGCTGAAGATCTACTTATTTTTGTCCCTGCTCTAGGCAGCTCTGGCACTTAGCAAGGTCTCTATTAAGACTTTATTCCCCATGCGCAGGCTAATCAGGGAAATCAAGGAAACAGGCACAAAACATTAGTAAAACATCAACACATTTTAAACAGAAAATTACAATAAAACCTATAGTTTGTCACATCCTGTAGATCCCAGCAACACACCTAGGTCCTATGTGAAGATAGGTACAATGTTTGCTGCTCTTCAGTCCTTGGGATAGTCTCAGAATTTAGTGGGAGTTTACATGTTTTGTTAGCATCTCTCTCTATCTGATATTAATGGCTTTGATTCAGCAAAGTATTATTCATGTCCTTTAATCTAAATGCATGCTTAAGTTATAGATTGGGTATAGTGACTTCAAACGTCAAGGGGAACACCATCTACTTAGAAATCTATCAGTTTCTTTGAGCCTCTCCTCTCTAACACCTCAGTCTCCAAGACTTCATCTTTATTAGCTAAGTATTTCCCCAGCATGCATAGTAGTGCAAATACATCTCTTAGCTTCTCTGCAAAGTCCTTTCCCCCTTCAGTGTTCTTTTTGCATCCTGGTTCTCCAACATTTTTCATAGGCTGCTTACTCCTGTAGCAGTTCTTCGGCTCTGAACCTCCTACCAAAACCTGACTTGATATTATTTGGTATTATTCTTCCATACTACTAGCTTATTTTGGATCAACTTCCCATTTTCTACTGCAGTGTTTAAAAAAGACACTCTTTTTTAATACCTTGCCATTCAACCTAATGGAATAGGCATTTTTCCTTCTTGCTTCTGTTGTTCAAGGGGATGTAAACTTCTTTTGTGAGTCATTAATAGCTCACTGAAATAGATTCCATGCTGAATCCATACAGAGCTATTGTAGTTCCTTTTCTTGGAATAGTGATTTACTTCACTTTTTGTAAGTGTGTTAAACTGGGGTGGGGACAGAGAAGCAAAGGAACCAAAGATATGGGGTACTAGGAAATGAATGTGTGTAAATGCATGAGAAAATATTTGGGTGGAAAACAAGTCAAGTAGCTGAATGATTTAGCTGAAAGCCACAAGATTAGGAAGTAGAGGGCTTCAATGTCAAGTGGCATTCTCCATTAAGTTAAAAAGATTGCCTCTATGTTCTGTGTAAGTTCTTCCCAACCAACCCTGGCCTGCATTTACACACTAGGCCAGGGGTCAGCAACCCCTGGCGCACGTGCTGAGCATGGCACACAAGGCCATTTTGCTCGGCACACCACCACCAGTCCAGGGTCTAAGCAGCTGCTGCCAGCCACAGAGCCCAGGCTGCTCCCAGCAGGCAGCTGGGAGGCTGTAAGCCTTGCTGCAAGCAGACTGGGCTCTGTGGGCCATCTGCAGCTGCAAGGCTGCAAACAGCCGTTCTGGGCTCCGGCATGTTGGCACTCCAGCACTTTCCAAGGTAGACATTGTGGGTTTTTTGGCACTCTGGCCAAAAAACGTTGCCTACCCTTGTACTAGGTGCTTCTCCAAAGACACTTTACTACAAAGGTGACTAAGTAGCTCTGCAGTAAAGCATCACTGTCTACACATGCGGTGCTATTAGGCCAGAGCAAACTAATTAACTCTGCCATAGGATAGTACAGCCCGACCCAAGTACTATTCTAAGGCAGAGTTATTTGCTCTGCTGCAATGCACGTGTAGACAGTGACTGGGGTATGAGGATGCTACAGTGTGGGGCCAGCTAGCCCTGCACTGTAGCACACTTGTGCCTCGGTCAGCCCCTCCACATCATGTTGAGTTGGGCAGGAGCAGCCCCAGGCTGGCAGGCAGATCCCCTGGGCTTCCTGCCAGCTGGGGTTGTGCTGCCCTGGCTCAGTGTGCTGTGCTTGCAGGTGCACTTGCAAATGCTGTGCCCAGGAGCAATAACTTCTGACACAAACTGTGCTGTAGTTTATTGCTTTGCATTAATAGACATGCCCACTGTGGAGTAATTGCAGGCACATGGACTTATGCCCACAATTAACAAAGTGTAGGGACTTACCGTGGCTCAGCTGCTCTGCTGTATTTGTTTCTAGATTATGGTCAGTGAAAGCTAAACCAAGCTAAGCCTGTTTTATTCAGAGAAAGGCTGCCCCAGTTTAGCCTTCACTGGGACAGGCACAGGGACAGTTACCATGAAGCAGCTGAGGCATGTTAAATCCTGAATCCCTGTTAATTACAGTCATATAAACACCAGCAACCATATGTATGAGGTTACACAAAATTATCCCCATTGTAAATGGGGTGGATCCTGACTAAAAATAGTTTAGATATAATTGAGGTGTAGCAACCCTCCCATGATCAGACAAGAATGCTATTGCTGGTTAATTGACCACTCACAGTCTAAGGGTGGGAATTCAGGGCTGTCTGTAGTTGGCCAAGGGATTGATGGGTAGTTCTGGAGACCTCACGTGGATGACGTTTCTACAGCAAAAGTGATATATGCATTTTGCACATCACACTTTTAAGGAAATCAGGATAAATGTTCTGTTGAGAAACAAGTTAACTCAATGTTGTGTTTCTGCCTTAGTGTTTTCCCAAGCAGTGTACCTTTTGTTTGACTTTCCAATTCCTATTTTCTGTACAATTTGGTTAGGTTTGAGGTTGTCCTGTTACTTTTGCTGTGGTGCATTGAAGCCCAATGCCAGCAAAGCCAAACATACTTTCAATCCAAACTGAGTTTTTCATCGATCTCAGTGACACCAGTAAGCTCTGTGAATATCAAATCACCTCAGCTATTAGACTTTTGAAAACATTTTTTGGTGCATTACACCAAAGGAACAAAGAGGCACAGAAAATAAACTGACTTTCCAAGATGTAGTTTCTCTAAGAAAGAATTATTCACTTTTAGGTCAAAAATTGCCAAAGGGAAAGAAAAAAAGACCAAGAACACAATTCAGCTCTGACATGGGTCAGCAGAGTTGTCCTTACTTCTAAAAAGGGATAAGTATGGCCTCATGTAGTGGGGGAGGAAAGAAAGGTTCCAGTCTTCTTGGACTATGAGTACCTCTTATTTTTCCATGTACAGATTGAAATCATATAACTTTAGGTTTAAAATGACTCCTTTTAAACTAAAGAAAGCAGTAGAAAAGAGCACATCTAATGTCTCTATGTGAGACCACATTCTTTATCTTTCCTGTAGCAAAATGGCAGCTACCTTTCCACAGGAGCAGAAAACTCAGAAACTTAAGAATAATGCAAAAATAATAAGGATTACAAGTATAATGTCATCAGTTTCATCTAGAAGGTTATACTTCATTCTTCACTAAAAGGCTCTACAAATTTCTTGTCTCATTTCTCAAGTTGGTGATAAGGAGAACCTATAGGGTTTAATTATTTTCTCACACCTGTGTAAATCAGGAATAATTCCCTTCAAGTTAACAGACTTAAGCATGTGTAAAAATGTTGTAAGTGGGTACAAATCAGACTCAAGTTTGTCAGTCCAGCATGACATGTTAAGGGAAAATGTTCAGTGTTTTATTCTCAGTTGGTCTCTGTCTCTCCCCCTTCCACATTCATAACTAATGAATTTTCTATTTTTTCCTTTTGTGATAAGGAAAACCTTGCAACTACTAATTGCTAGCTGTTAATTAATACAGACTTCCTATTTGGAGCTGTTATTTTGTGCTTGAGTCATATAAGCTGAGCAGTGTCTGAAGTCTGACTAAAATCTTCCCCTCCTTATGGAACAAGTCAGACAGCTTCTCTTTTATTTATAGCAAAGTCATTTATGTGAGTCATACACAGAGTTACCCTTCTGCTTCTTATCTTCCTCCTAATAGTGTAGATGCTAGAGTAGACTTTTGGAATGTACCCAAGAGTTCAGGAGTTTAAAGTTTAAACTGATAGCCTAAAGCTGTTTAATTTATTACTGAGAAATATTTTCCCAATGTAACTTAACTAAAATCTATTACAAATGATGCCACACAAAGATCTGGGATTTAACTAAGTCCATTTTACTCCGTAGAAAACACAAGTTATCAAATTAAATATTAGAATGTGTGTTTTCTAACAGAAAAACCTTGGCAGTATGTTTTAAAATGAGTGTATTTTTAAAAGAACATCTTTAAAATAAATCATTTAGCCCCTTATGTATGTGAAATCCATGACATATCTGCATTTTCAACCCTTTTGTATTTCTGCTTTGTTCTTAGGAATTCCTTCATAGATATTCTACGGGCTATTCTGTTATCCTTGGAAGTTCTCATTGAAGATCAAGAACTTCAGATAAATGGCTTCATTTTAATTATAGATTGGAGCAATTTCTCCTTCAAGCAAGCCTCCAAGCTAACACCTTCCATCCTCAAGCTGGCCATTGAAGGGTTACAGGTATGTAGAATGTGAGAGGTGCCTACATACCACCTGGGTTTTGTTACAGCAGTTACTGAGCCAGACACAGGTGTAAAAAAAACAATCAAAAAGTCATGGATGTACCATTTGGTGTAGCTCAGCCTGAATTTCAGGTGTTTATATTTGACTATCTATTGCTTTAGTTTACATTGTAAATGATGGTTAACATAAGCATGTATTACTTGGTGTAGCAATTAAGAATGATACTTAGAGAATTGAGTTTTAATCCATCCGAGAACTTGTGGGGATTAAAAATCCTGCAACATCTGTTTTATGAAGCATGCAGTACATGTGTGGGTGCAGGTGTATATGCAGGCTGTTGGAAGAAGGAGAGAACAGTTGTGCTTGTTAAGAGATAAAAACAGGGTGGAAACCATCTCTCAAAAATTTTTGAGATTGGGAGAATGGTAAGAGGGAGGGAAGACTCCTTTTGGGAATCAAAGTATTGTCATCCAGACGCCTTTAATTTCCTGTGGAATGCTTCTTCCACACCTGACAAAACATCATACATTGCATTATTAGTCCAGTTCAGGGGAGGTATATGCACTTGACACATGTAGAAATAAGGGGCCCCTTGGGACTCAGAGCAGGGGGGCAGCAAAGGCACCAGTCGCAGGGCTCAAGTGCCTATATACTAATGCTAGGAGCATGGGAAACAAGCAGGATGAACTAGCGCTCCTGCTTGCACAAAACACCTACGACTTAGTAGGGCTAATGGAAACCTGGTGGGATTCGTCCCACGACTGGGCAGTACATATTGAGGGTTATAGATTGTACAGAAAGGACAGGGTGGGGAAAAAAGGGGGAGGGGATGCGCTCTATGTCAACGAGCAATATACGTCAACCCTCATCAAGACGGAATCCAAGGATGAGGAAGTAGAAGGATTGTGGGTTAGACTACATGGGGGGCAAGGAGAAAGGGATTTGGTGGTAGGGGTCTGCTACAGACCCCCACATCAAGGGGAAGAAATAGATGCGGGGCTCCTGAGGCAGCTCTCAGAGACCATAAAAGCTAAAGAGGCGGTAGTCATGGGGGACCTAAACTACCCAGACATCTGCTGGGAGACACAGACGGCAAAGTCCTACCGCTCACGCAGGTTTCTAACCTGTGTACAGGACCTCCACCTGACACAGGAGTTACATGGTCTCACTAGGGGGAATGCCATACTGGATCTGGTATTGGCAATGGGGGATGACATGGTAGGGGACCTACAGATCGGTAGCCATCTGGGGGACAGTGATCACCTAATAATAGAATTCACCATAAGACGTCGAGTGGGTAAGGTAACTAGTAGGGTGAAAGTGCTAGACTTTAGGAAAGCTGATTTAAATGAACTCAGGCGATTAGTCAAGGACGCACTGCAGAGTAGGAGTTTTGAAATGATGGGAGCCCAAGAAGGGTGGCTGTGCCTTAAGGAAACGATCCTTCAGGCACAAAGCGAGATGATCCCTGTGCAGGGTAAAAGAGGGAAAGGGGCCAGGAGGCTTCCCTGGCTGACCGCAGAAATCCAGGGCAGCCTGAGGGCCAAAAGGGGAGCACATAAAAAGTGGAAACAGGAAGAGATCACCAAAGACGAATATACCTCCTCTGCTCGTGCTTGTAGGGAGACAGTTAGACGGGCCAAAGCTACCATGGAGCTGAGGATGGCATCCCAAGTAAAGGACAACAAGAAATTGTTTTTTAGCTATATAGGGAGTAAAAGGAAGGCCCAGGGAGGAATAGGACCCCTGCTAAATGGGCAGCAACAATTGGTGACGGACAGGGGGGACAAGGCTGAACTCCTCAACGAGTTCTTTGCCTCAGTGTTCCTAAGCGAGGGACACGACAAGTCTCTCACTGGGATTTTAGAGAGGCAGCAGCAAGGTGCCAGACTACCACGCGTAGACCCTGAGGTGGTGCAGAGTCACTTGGAAGAACTGGATGCCTTTAAGTCGGCAGGCCCAGATGAGCTCCATTCGAGCGTGCTGAAGGAACTGGCCGACATCATTGTAGAGCCACTGGCGGGAATATTCGAACACTCGTGGTGCATGGGTCAAGTCCCAGAGGACTGGAAAAGGGCCAATGTGGTCCCCATTTTCAAGAAGGGGAGGAAGGAGGACCCGGGCAACTATAGGCCAGTCAGTCTCACCTCCATTGTTGGCAAAATCTTTGAAAAAATTATCAAGGCTCACATATGTGAGAGCCCGGCAGGACAAATTATGCTGAGGGGAAACCAGCACGGGTTCGTGGCAGGCAGATCATGCCTGACCAATCTAGTCTCTTTTTATGACCAGGTTACGAAACACCTGGACACAGGAGGAGGGGTAGATGTTGTATACTTAGACTTCAGGAAGGCCTTCGATACGGTATCCCACCCCATACTGGTGAACAAGTTAAGAGGCTGTGACTTGGATGACTACACAGTCCGGTGGGTGGCGAATTGGTTGGAGGGTTGCACCCAGAGAGTCATGGTGGATGGGTCGGCTTCGACCTGGAAGGGTGTGGGCAGTGGGGTCCCGCAGGGCTTGGTCCTTGGACCAATATTCTTTAATGTCTTCATCAGCAACTTGGACGAGGGAGTGAAATGTACTCTGTCCAAGTTTGCAGATGACACAAAGCTATGGGGAGAAGTGGACACGCCGGAGGGCAGGGAACAGCTGCAAGCAGACCTGGACAGGTTAGACAAGTGGGCAGAAAACAACAGAATGCAGTTCAACAAGGAGAAATGCAAAGTGCTGCACCTAGGGAGGAAAAATGTCCAGCACACCTACAGCCTAGGAAATGACCTGCTGGGTGGCACGGAAGTGGGAAGGGATCTTGGAGTCCTAGTGGACTCTAAGATGAACATGAGTCGGCAGTGTGATGAAGCCATCAGAAAAGCCAATGGCACTTTATCGTGCATCAGCAGATGCATGATGAATAGGTCCAAGGAGGTGATACTTCCCCTCTATCGGGCGCTGGTCAGACCGCAGTTGGAGTACTGCGTGCAATTCTGGGCGCCACAATTCAAGAGGGATGCGGATAACCTGGAGAGGGTCCAGAGAAGGGCCACTCGTATGGTTAAGGGCCTGCAGACCAAGCCCTACGACGAGAGACTAGAGAAACTGGACCTTTTCAGCCTCTGCGAGAGAAGGTTGAGAGGCGACCTTGTGGCTGCCTATAAGTTCATCACGGGGGCACAGAAGGGAATTGGTGAGTATTTATTCACCAAGGCGCCCCCGGGGGTTACAAGAAATAATGGCCACAAGCTAGCAGAGAGCAGATTTAGACTGGACATTAGGAAGAACTTCTTCACAGTTCGAGTGGCCAAGGTCTGGAATGGGCTCCCAAGGGAGGTGGTGCTCTCCCCTACCCTGGAGGTCTTCAAGAGGAGGTTAGATAGGCATCTAGCTGGGGTCATCTAGACCCAGCACTCTTTCCTGCCTATGCAGGGGGTCGGACTCAATGATCTATTGAGGTCCCTTCCGACCCTAACATCTATGAATCTATGAATCTATGAATCTATGTAAATAAATAAGGAATAAGGTAAAATTAGCCAAGTAAAAGCCAGTGATAAGGCAACTAATAAATAATGGAGGCTTAGTGCACATCTGTGCTATGCTTTGAGGTAACTGAGATGAGCCCAAGTCTCACCATTTGAGGAGGGTTCAGATCACAATATTTCAGTTCAGGTTCATCTCTACTATTGAATAGCAATGAGTGAATCTCAAAAGGCTCTGAGGGTTGGTGTAGTTACATACGCACGATATCACTGTGAAAAAATTATTTGAATGCATTTTTACAATGGGAGATTTAATGAAAAGCGCCCTTTTTCATGTTTTTTTCAGTACAGAGGTTTCCTGCTAAGTCATAAGTATCATACAAACAGTCTCCCCTGCTATTTCCTTTTTTTTAGCTCTAATGAGTAATTGACAATGACTGAGTCCAGCTAATTTTTTGTCTTGCAGATTGTATGTAATTTTCTCTAACTTATTTATTATCCAGGGAGCCAAGTTATTTTTGTAAGGAAAAATCCTTAGTCTGTGTCCCATTTATGGGAAATTTGCAGGTGTTTTACCGAAACTTGAACATCAAAAATTATGAAATTACCTTTTCCAGGTATAAATGCAACTCTTGCTTTAGTGTCCCTCACTGGTAGACTAACTTAACTCTCCACCTCAACCAAACACTCTAGTCTTTCCAGTGTAAAGGAAGCAATTAATTTCCTAATAAATCTTCCAACATGGTGTCTTGCATCCAAAGCATGGTTTTTGGAGCTGTGGTTCTCCTTTAAGGTTTTCACCAACCTTAACTCCATCTGTCAAGTTTGGATCACAGGATCTTTATGGCTAACTACAGACAGTCAAGAAGCCTGAGGCTGAATCAATTCAGTCTTTGTAGGTTAGTCTAAGCTGCAAAGATTAAACTGAGAAACAACTGGACACACATTTACTTTTGATTCAGGAAATGCAGCCACATGCCTGCAGTGGCTCAAGCCAAAACCCGAGGGGGCGTGGGAGAGGGGGAAGCATGGCTCTCTGGCACACAGCCAGCATGGGCTGTGTGTTCACTTTCTCTTTCTGCTGCCCACAAGGTCTCTAGGATTTGCAGTCCAGAATCACAGTAACAGGACTCTGCAGGGTTGCTCATCACTTCCTCTTCCTGCTTCCAGGTGCCTCTGGGATTTGTAGTTCACAGCTGCAGCCAGCAGTAAATTTCAGTACATTTAGCAGGGCAGGGCAGTTCTGTACTTGGGGTAAGGGGGCTTAACTGGGGGAAGGAGGGGTTAACTTCCCTCCCTGGCCTCATACCCCAGCTGGGGTTTGCTTGGGGGTGCAGTCTCTGCCTCCCCCCTCGTCCCCTCCCCTGCTGGAGCAGACGGCACAGCCCAACCCAGCCCGGGGCTAGAAATCATGCTGGGATGCTGGGGGACTCTGTTTTAACTAAACCAGGAAGGTCTCAGACAGAAGTTTCATAAACTGCTTTGGGCCAGATCAGTTAAGTCTGATACTACATTCAACCAGGCTTATCTTAAATCAGTTTTGGCCATTTTGAAACTTGTTTATGTTCCCTGAACCTCTGTTCTGTTACATGTTTAAACCAGTATCTGATCACTTAAGCCAGCTTATGTGCAACTTCTGTCCCTCGCCTACCTCTTCTATGCCTATAACTTGATGACTGGGAATTGAAAAGTGTTAGCCCTTCTCTGAAGAGAAAGTCAAGCCATGAGCCCTTTATAGGGACTAGCACTTTACAACCCAGACTTCCTACTGTGCTTTGCTCAAGGGCTCTTTTGTCAGTAAGTCAAAGCCTTTAGGTTTCCTCACCTATGTTGAGTATTCATACTCCCCCTTAGGTCTTTAAGAAACCTTAAACCAAACTTTAGCTCTGCCTACCTGAGAGATCTGTAATAAATCCAGATAAATTTTTCCCATTCAAATATATTTATCATTTGGTCTGCACAATCCTTAAGTCTTCTCTCAGGAACTTTCACAGACTTTTTCCCAAAGCTGCTGCAAGTGCTTTACCAAGAACGTTTGAATGGAGACACCTAGAGTTCCAACTGCTTTACCAGCCTGTCCCTTAAAAGAGAGAATCACAGCCTATTCTCCCCATAAGGGGACTACACTACAGGTCCAGCTTCCACAGGTGCCCAGGAAACAGTCCAGGATTCCCAACCTCTAGGCTAAAGAGTCATACTCTTTCTTGTGCACTCTCCTTCTCTATTCCACATAAATCTGGCATTTCTATCTGCACACGGGCCTAGGTTCAACAAGAAGTGTAGGGGCTGCTATCCCAGTTCAGCCTAGCCTATAGCCTGGTAGTTTGGAGGTTTGCTGGTATGTAAGACATGCAAGTTTGAACCCCTTCATATTGAGGAGGGCACAAAACCAGATCTGCCACTTCTTCCTTTGGCAGTCATATTTTAAAAAGGAAACACCTACAAGTCTGTTTTGTAAAGGTCTCATTCCTGTTGGTATGCATAACATATGTTCTGAGATCCCCCTCTGATTGGGTCCCTCAGTTTCAGTTCAGGACATTTCTGGATATATATATGAGTCAAATGCCTAGACAACTTTCAGGCAACCTCTCAGTGGGCTCATTTACATATGTACATTTACTGCGCAGCAACTAAAATTACTGCACTGTACAGGTGCACATCTACACATACATGCCTGTACTGTGCTTTAAATATGGTGACTTATACTGAATTGAGCATAAATTTGATGCCAACCCACTGACTTAAGCATACATTTGATATTAAATTTATGCCTGATTAGTTACTGCACAGTAATGCATATGTAAATGCCTTACTATGCAGTAACACTGTGTGTGGACTGACTTGGGACTAATTTTACTCCCAAGTCAGTCCACACACAGTGTTAATTCATTTTAATGCCTGCACATATAGATGCCAGCCTATTCCCTCTTACTGCACAGTAACTTACTACACTGTAAATTCAAGCTGGAGTAAATGTACATGTAGGTATGCCCAGTGGGGTCTTTTTTAGATCAGTTTTGGACACAGCTGCCTAAAGTCAGATGAAGTCCTGTGTAAGGCACCTAGATTCCTTTTTTGTCTATAAGTGACTAATCCAGAGCACATAGTATTGAACAAGGATCACCTGAGCTGCAATTCAGTGCCTTATTAGAATATTTTTATTATAACTCCTAAGGCCACATTATTTTCCAATAAATCACAACCTTAAGTGCCTGTATTTCTTATGTTACCTGTAGGCTGCCTTTCTCAGTGGCAGGTGAAAATAAATACCCCCATAATTACAAAAATATATATGGAAACAAAACTGTCTTTCTAAAATTACAAAGAAAGGAAATATGTCAAAAAAGCTATGGAAACTGCTAAAGGGGAATTGCAGTGGGAATTGTAAACCCCATAGTTTGGTTTGCAAAGGTTGGAGACCAACCCTTTCATGGTTGGTTGAAGAACAGCAATCAAAATGCCCTGAATTTCCAAAGAACAACTCTCCATAGCCATCCTGTTTATCCCTGCTCCTCAGTCAAGAAGCAAAGCTGACCTTTCTTATTGGAAAGTTATCTACCAATCTGATATCAAGCAACCTTATGCCGTTCATCTAATATCAGAACAACTGAGTTGAGAACCCATATATAAAACAGAGCTAGCAGGGGACTGAAGTCTTTTTCATCTGATTCCTATGGTTGCTACTTCAATAATCCCAGTAAGGTTTTTTATTATTATTATTTTAACACAGCTGTCACTACCCAGATGTACTTTTTAATTGTTTCAAATATTGTGGAAGTACAAACAAAATCTTTGCAGGGGAGGGTAAAGACCCACTGTGTGAGATACTTTGGACATCTTAAATAAAGTGCTTAAGTTCTACTTTCATGGTTTATATACAATACAGAAGATCTAAGTGGTATTTGTTCCATGACGTAGAACATATCCAAATACAGTGGCTGATTATTTTAACTCCTTTTTTCAAAATGAGATTTTTTTTTTTCGACATGAGATTTGGCAGCCAAATTTTCTGAATAAGTCAAGTGAAATGGATGGAAACAGAGTAAGGAGAAAATTTGCTCAGTGTTTTTAATTATGGGTAGGTTCAAACCCAAATTCTGTGCAGATTTAGGCCTTCCTGCAATTTAGGGGAACTCTGATCCTGATTCACATTCACTGGCATAGGCCCTTTCTTTAAAAGATAGGCTATCAAAGGAGTTTAAGAGGCTGTGTTAACTACAAGAAAGTTCAGTTAGCGAACCCCACTGCTTGATTGATTTAATAATTAATCTGTGTAGTTAGTGATGTTTCTTGTCACTTTCAAGTTGGATCATATTCTTCATTCAAGTGGAAGAGAGTCACTTGTCTTGGCAGCTCAGTCCCTTAGGTTTTTATTAAACTGTTCCTGCAATATAATAATACTAAGTAAAGAGAACAAACATTACTCAGTGCATTTGTTAATTAATCCTATAATATAAGACTTCTGGTAGTTAGATCTCACCTGCTTGCTAGCAAAGGAATGAATGCTATATAGATACTATACAGGTCTCTTACACAGAGTATTGAGGTTTGCAGATACCAGAGGAGGTAGCATTCTAGTTAAACCTCCAGTTGGTCTGAAATTACGTTTTGCTCATTCCTATTGTTTATTAGGGCAGGATTTTTATCTGTCATGCAGCAGGACAACAAGCCTACTTCTCATAGGTCATTGAATAGAGTACTTAAGTATCCAAGTGTCACCAGCTAAAACAAAGGTTGCTGTAGTGCTAACTACCTATGTGTACAGCATGGCACTTTAATTAATGTTTCAAAAGTGTAAGGGCAAATTTGCTTCTACTGCCAGCACAGGTTCTGATTAATGAGTTCTGTTCTTTCGTCATGAGGAAATAGCAATTGTATACTTTAGCAGATACTGTATTTCTTTTTAGGTCTGACTGATCTTTAAAGGTTTTACATATTAAAGAAAAATTCTTATTCAGTAGCGAAGTGGGAGAAAGATGGTTAAAAAAAACAATTTTGCCAGGAACATGCTGAATTTTAAATTTGTATTTTTACCTTTTTATTATTATCAGCTTTTCTCCTTCACGGCCTATTTTCTCTCTGCTTGCTCCTGTTGTATAGTCATATTTCTGTGCATGTGGTATTGCTCTATTAATTATCCCTAAGGTTACGATCGACATTCAACTGCAACTCATCAGGATTTACTTTCAAGATTTATTTAAGAATTATGTTCTTGGGGCTGATAGGGGATTGCAAACAGTCAGCACTGTAATTTTGTTGCACGAAAAGCTAACAACATACTGGGATGTATTAATGGACATGACATGCAAGTGATGGGGCTCATTTTTCTACTTTGTTTAGCACTGGTGAGATTTCACACAGCACCACTTGTTAAGGATGTCAACAAATGGGGAAGATTTTTGGTGACATGTTTACCTAATGGCTTACAATCACACTTACACAAAACAGTGCAGTGGCTGAAATCAGACAAGTCAATCAAGCTAATTGGTTTGGTTGAAAGTTCTTTAGCTGCACCCTAGTTTCGAGTAAAGCTCCAAGCCAAGGAAAATATCAGCAGCAGGGTTAGAGTTATCAAAATTTTTGCAACCCTCTATGTGCTGTATAAGAAAAATAGCTATAAAAACTGACACACAAATTAAATTAAAGCTAGAAAATTAAATTCAGTGGAGTTACCCCATCAGAAAAATGGTTCCTTTAATTTCTAAATTATATACACATTTTATCTTAAAAAATAACCTACTCACTGCTTTTAAGATCATGTGCAAACATATATCAATATGATGAAAAATACAGATCAGAGAGTAGAGCTAATGGAAAAATGGAATTTCTGTCTCATGGTGAATTCAAGTCATGCAACATTTGTTTTTGTTTGGAGCTGGGATGAAAAAAAACCTAACAAAACTAGGGCTGGTCAAAATCTTATGATGGATGGCTTTCTGTCAGAAAAGACTGTTTCATCAAAAGTGACATGATTTGCTGGAACTGCAAGAAAGTTTCACCAACATTTTGTTTCAGAAAAAAAGGGAAAAGATTCAGAGACGACCCAAGCAGTGTGGGGGACCCAGGGCAAATCAGCCTGTGTGGGGCTCAGCACGCAGATACGAGGAAACTGGGGGTGGATTCAACCATGTGGGGGTGGAGGGGAGTGCTGAGCGGCCAGACGTGAAGCTGGCAGCAGCACGGAGTTGCCACGCTGCTCTGCCTGGCTCCGTGGGGTCCCCCAAAGTGCGGGGCCTGGGGCACTCGCCCCAATTCACACCCCCCACAGGGATGGCCTTAGCTCTCTGTTTCAACATCATATTTGTTTTGACATTTTTTTTTTTTTTTACCATTTTAAACGTATTTTATTTTTACAATCAAAATTTCGCATCAATGCAAAATTATTTTTTTCCCTAACAATTTTGCTTTGTGGGTAAGATAGAATCTGGTCAAGCACATCGCTCCTCGCCACACTCTCCTTAGATCACTGTCAGGGTATCCATTCATTGAATCCTGTGTGTACTGCAAGCTTCTGGAATCTAAGGAATCTGATGCGAATTCACTGACTGCCCCCATCTTGGAGCTGCTAGACACAGACAAGGGACAGGCATTCATTTCCTACAGCACGAATTTCTCTGAAGTTGTTACCAGAATTGGCAGCCTGCTTCTGGGCTGAACTGGAACAGTCTAGGGGGCATTGGGGCATTCTGTTATGGTGGAAACCCATTCTGGTAGGATTTCCACTATGGGGAATGCTCACCCCTTCCCTCCAATCAGCTGAATGGTGAAAAAGGGGGCCATTATCTCACAGTGGGAACCCATTCTGGACGGGTTCCCCACACAGAAAAATGCCCCTCCGCACACCAATCAGCTGATTCACAAGACAGGGGCAGAATTTGTCATGGCAGGGTCCCGACAGGGCTCCTTAACAGCTCATCTCTGGGCAAACTATCAGAGAGCCAGTGCTCCCTCTCCCTGCACATCTCCTAGAGGTGGGGAGGGAAAGCAGAGGACTGTCAAATATTGGGGAGGGAAAGTAGAGAATGAGAGAAGTGTATAGCCCTTCAAATTAGACTGGGAAGAAGGAGATCTTCCTGGTAAGTATTCAATCTAACTTCTTGCAGAGGAGCCAGTTCTCTTCCACAAGAAATCTCTTGTATGACTGTACAGTACACTCTCTTTTTGTGCCAGGAGAAAGGTTTTTCTCCCAGCACAAATGTAACACCTGTTCATGGCCACAGTTTCAAAGGTGCATATTTTCCATCCGGCGTCCCCTTCTAAAAGATGGAACCCAGGTTGAACTATCTGTACCCCCTGGGCTTAGTATTGACTCTTCAGACTCCCTCCTCCTTCCTTCTGTTCCAAACTTAAGCACACTTTTGCCCATAAGAAACATAAGCCTCCTGATTTACAGTTTAACTCTTTGGTAGCCACACTATAAGCGTAAACAACCAAATCTGGAAAGGCTTTGCATAGAGTTTCTGAACACGACATTGCTCTTTACTAAAATAACAAATACATAAAGCAAACATAAGATACCACAAATCATTAGGAAACAACAAGCATCCCAAATGCAATGCCCTTCATTGTAGCTTGCTCCTCCTTTGGTAGTCTTTGGGAAGCTGCATTCAAAAAGCTAGCAAGCACCTCATAGTTTTTCATCTCTCACCTTGGCTAGTCCTACAGCTAAGCCAGGTCCCTCTCTCACACATAAGCCTAAACTCAGATTAGAAGAAATATATATAAATCTATAAATTCTGGATTTGTCAGAGTTACCTTTTCAATGATCATTTCCAGAAAAGAGAATGACAGACAATGGAAGATAATAAGCTGGGCCCTGAGACAAAGGAATGGTTTCTTCATCAAGTAAAGGATGAAGAAAATCGAGGAAGAGATTGAAAATATGATAAAATTGAACTAATATACCCCTGCTTCATCCTACCACTTTGGAAGCACATGGGTCCAGTTTGGAAGACATAGCTTAGAACACCTCAACCTGCTTTATATATCCAGGTTGAAATATACAGGCTTAAAATATACAGGTTTGTACTCAGTCAGGCATAACACACATTTGTCTATACCTGAGGCAGCAGTCTGGTCTGAATCAGAATTGTCTTGTCTGAAAAGAAAATAGGTAACTGCCCACAACAAGAAACATTTAACTGTTTCAGAACAGAGCCAAGCCCAGGAATCCCAGGATGGTCATTGCTTTGGCCACTTTTACATATCAGAATTGACTGTGTCCTCTAGTGGAGCTCAAGATACCTCCCAGACATCTATGACAAAAATAAGTAAAAAATCATTTGAGTTCAAAAATATGGACATTTTTATTACAAGGTTTACACCAAAATCAATTGTGCACACCAAACATGTATTTGCACACGTGAGGGTACTTGGGTGAAACTCGTACATTTGTAATAAATGCACATGAAGTAGTTTCATAGTTGGTAGGGTCGGAAGGGACTTGAGCAGATCATCAAGTCCAACACCCTGCCATGGCAGGAAAGAGTACTGGGGTCAAACGACCCCGGCAAGGTGTTCACCCAGCCTCCTTTTAAAGACCTCCAGGGTAGGAGCCAGCACCACCTCACTTGGAAGTTGGTTCCAGATCCTAGCCACTCTGACAGTGAAGTAGCGCCTCCTGATATCTAGCCCAAATATACCCTCTGCCAGCTTGTGACTGTTATTTCTTGTCACTCCTGGTAGTGCTCGGGGGAACAGGGACTCCCCCAATGCCTGCTGGTCCCCCCTGATTAGGTTGTAACAGGCCACTAGATCCCCTCTCAGCCTTCTCTTGTGGAGGCTGAACAGGTTCAGGTCCCTTAGCCTCTCCTCATAGGGCCTTCCCTGCTGGCCCCTGATCATGTGGGTAGCCCTCCTCTGGACCCTCTCAATGCTGCCACATCTCTCCTGAAGTGGGGTGCCCAGAACTGAACACAGTACTCCAACTGCGGCCTGACCAGTGTTGCACAGAGGGGGAGGATCACCTCCTTGGACCTGCTCTAGATACATCTGTGGATGCATGACAAGGTGTGGTTGGCCTTCCTGGCCGCGTCCCCACACTGTCAGCCCATGTTCATTTTGCCATCAATAATGACTCCAAGATCCTTTTCTGCCTCTGCACTGACAAGAAGGGAGTTCCCCAGCCTGTAGGTATGCTGCTGGTTCTTCCTCCCCAGGTGAAGTACATCTTGTACACCTAATTTACCAAGCTGCTCCATGATTTAATTTTTTTTTGCCAGGAGTAGATTGTCTTTTATAATGTTATCCTTTTTTACTGAGGAGCTGAATGTGCACAACTAGTCACAACAAGTTAACCTGGATTACAGCAGATGAGCATTTAGTAATCAATGAAATAAGGTCAGCTTGAAATCTTCCAAAATTCTTGCACTTTCTCGAACAGCTGTTGTGATCTGGTGTGGAGTGAAGTGTTCTCTGAGCTGTCAATCAGAGATGCCTTTGAAATTTTAATAAAGGAGAATGTGGATTGACTCATTATATGTAAAATAAAGTTAGATAAACAGATTTGCTCTCACTGAGACCATGCTGATTTTTGCCTAATATCTCCAGGGAGTCTAAATAGAACAAAGAACCAAAAAAATCACAGCAGGCTACAGACTCACATTTGTACTTAGAAATTGGAATTAACTGCTTAGTAGAACTTATCAGAACAACAATATTTGTCAGGCAGAGGCTTTTCATAGTATTAGGCTCTAGATAAGAGCAGACTGCATTTATGTTCCCTAAGCAATACAAGTTGGAGATGTTAAGCTTAGTAGCATTTTTAATGGTTTTTTTTTACATTTCAATATAGGTCTCACGGACCTTGGTGTAAGAATTAGGCAGAAAAAAAGACTATTATAATAACATGAGTAAGAATCCCTAAAAGTTGCAGGCTGATAACTATACTTTAAATAGGAAACAATTATTTTTGACTGGTTTCTAAAAGAAAAATTGCTATGGCTTAGGTCTGTAGTACACAGATACATCCCAGGGCCAAATACATACATAAGGTCAAGAACAATCTTAAAAAATTCTATGTGTAACCAAGATCTTTGGCCCTTTGTTAATGTCAAAATATTTCAGCACCAAGGCTTTTGTGAAAACTGTTTTTTGTTTTACATTCCCAAAAGACTTTCTCTTATTAGAGGCAAGGATTTTTGTAGGTAATGTATTTTATAGGGCCAACTGCATGGTTGGGACAGACTAAAGGGTGAAGTGACATATTATACTTAGAACATACTAAATCTGTGGAAGATGAAGTGGTGTTAAAGCTGGAATGTGCAGTGAGCAGGCACACTTTAAGGGCTAATACAGTTTCTTGTGTGCACACCTTTGACTTTCCACCAGAGGGCTTGTGAGCAGAGGCATAGCTAGGAGCCAGAACATCTAGGCTGTCCCTGCTCTGAGTGGTAGTGGTGAGGTATGGTGGGGGGGTGTGTGGGGAGAAGGTGCAGTGCATCCTGGGATGCTTGAGGATTGCACATTGCTCATTTTATCTCATTAGAGCAGACTGAAGTTACTCTAACATGAATTAGGTAGCCCAGAGTTAACCTTAGCCTGAAGTGACATAATGTTGAAAGGCTCAGAGGGCACTTAACACAACTTAATAAGCTTTAACATGTGTGTCTCAGAGCACTAAGGTGCCTGCTCTTTTAAGGGCAGAGTCTGCCTAGAGAGGGCCCTAGCAGTCAGGCAGAAACCCCACAGGTACAGATTACTGTGGCAGCAGGCTAATGAGGGAATTAGCCTGCACCTGCACCGGGCCAGCTGACCAGAAGGAGGCAGGACCCTGGGCCCATATAAGCCCCAGGGCTGGGACTGAAGACAGTTAGGGCCCTGGCAGCTGCCAGGGGGAGTGGAGTTTGTGCAGAAAAACTCCATAGAGATACCCAAGTGCCTGCACTACTGCTGGTGAGACTAATGAAGTTTAGGAGCTCCTAAAGTATCCCAGGCTAGGAGGCACACATTGTTGAGGGAGAAACTGGCCCTCTTAAAGGGACAGTGTGACCTCCAATGTTATGGTTGCTGTTATGTTATAGCTCAGGGGCTCATATTTATGTTGTTGCTTTTAATTCGATGGACCGGATTGAGGCTACTGGGGAGGAGGAGGCCTCATTGGGGCACACTACTGTGCAGATTCCCAGTATCAGTAAGGGCATTCAGACAAGGCTGCAAAGAGCCCAGTGCCAGTGAGGGCATGCAGACAAGGCTGCAGAGAGCCCAGCACTAGTGAAGGCACACAGGCAGGGGCCAAGGGCCCAGTGACAACAGGAAGCAGAGTTAGATCAAGGTCTCAGAGGGACAACTTTTGAATACCATCTGCGAGGCATGGGGCATGATAAAGGGGTGGTTTTGGAGTCACATATCTAGCCCATAAGGCTTGGGGTGTCCTGTGAGGCACTTAATTAGAGAGAGACCTAGGAAGGGGTCTAAGAACCCACACAGTTTAGTGCGGTCCACCAGGACTGTGACTGCATAGCACCTTGAGGGCAGCCTCCCTATCTACCATGTGTTATCTTAACCATCAAGACATGGCAGATGAGAATAGAAAGCATCTGTGGGACAAAGCTAACAAGGTCACAGGACCCTAGAGGCATCACAACTGTCCCTAGGGACCTCACCCCATGACAATGTGGATGTCATGTTTTAAGTGCCCTTAGTATGATCCAAGTGTAACATTTAACTTCATCCTAAGTACCATGGCATATGTTACTTAAGATGCGATTAAAGTTTAATCGATTAACACTTAACACATCTTAAGTAGCAACCAGGCCACATAGTCACGGAATGAATGATGTGATAAAACGTAACAAGCCAGAAAATTCTTACACAAAGTATGTGTAAACACCTTGTGGCTGGTTCCCATCATGCCTTATGTGGAACATATGACCACTCCCAGCCTCACAGGCACACTAGAACCCTTCAAGACTCTGGTATTCTTCTGAGGCTGGGAGAGCCACTCAGCTGACTGATGCCCCCAGTCTCAGGAGCACATTGAAATGAAGGGTTCCAATGCACTCCCATGGCTAGAAGTGCTGATCAGCTGACTGGCACTCTAAGCCATGGGAGCACCAGGCCTCCAGTTTGCTACTTGCCAGTGCAGGAGGAGCACAGGATCATGATCCCAGGCTCCTCCTTTGCTGGCAATAGGTGTGATTGGGATATCATCCCTGATCCCATAATCACTGTTCCTGCCATGCACATTTGGTATGGTAGAAGGTGTGATTGGTGGGATCATTGATCAAATTCCATTGCACCTTTTACCAAAAGTCTGCCAAGGGCCTGAAGGGCTGCATGTTGTTTTGGTGCCCTAAGAGAAAATCAAGAGGGGTAGTTTTTGGGGGCAGAGGGTTTACAAATGAGTTTTAAAAGTGAAGAAATAAATGACCTCTTATGTTTAATGAAACAGGACTGCATGCACATTCAGGGTAAATAAAAAGAATGATCTACTACTGACTAGAGCAACCCACAAAAATCACAAGCGTTAGCTAACAGTTCAGCCCAGAACAGGTAACTATATTCTAAATGCACCTAAACCTATATTGCCCTCTATTAATTAAGCCACTGTTTTATTCCCTAGTCATGTTTGGCTTCACTTTCCATGAAAATATTTCTATTTCCATATTATTAAAGTTCAAAGTCACAATCTTTATTATTTTTTTAAATAACAAACAAACAAAATAATTTGGGTCAATTAAAATGTTTCATTTGACTTTAATAATTTTGAAAAATTTCAGTTTGGGTTCAATAATTTTCTTTTAAAAAGATTACACTATAGTATACTATATATATGATAGGAATAGTATACATTATGTATATATAGTATATTGTAATGACCATATATTTATTATTTTAAATTTAAAATTAGCTTACAATTCTATAGAAAAAGTCACTTTGAACCAAATCAGGGTGTGTTTTTATATTTAATATGTCAAAATATTTCATTTTGACAATTTTGAAATCTTTTATAAAATCCTTGTGTAGAAAAAATAATTGAAAATGACTTCTTTCCTCAAAAGGTTTTGATGTTGAGAAACTAGAATTTTTTTTGTGGGGAAAAAAAACATTTCAGTGAAAAATGTTCAACCTGCTCTAACTCCCCATCTATTAAATCCATTATAAATTGATTCTGAATGTATTTTAAAACCTTTTCTCCAGACAAGTTATATGCACATTAGCTCATTTGGATTTGCATGATGTTTTTCAATCAAAGCACGTGTTTTTAACTCAACTATTTTAAACTGGTGACAGAACTGGTGCAAAAAGGGGAAAAAGTTTTAAAAAATAATTTACATTTCAGATTTTCTGAACAGCTCTAATTTGCATTCAGTGAAAATGGAGCTCCAATAAAGAGTAGCTGTCTAGAACAATTACAATGTGGAGATTTTTCAACTAACACATAAATTAGGATGTCATAAAACTGACAGCTTCTCAGAACAAATATGGAAGCTTGAACAAATGAGTGATGAGCCAGAGTTTACCGCTGCTTTAACACTGGTATTGGATAACACCAGAACTTTTAATAAACTCAGAACACAAGTCAATGGATTTGAAAAAAATAAAATAAAAAGGAACTTTAAATGAGTAAGTGCACATCTAAGATTAGGTTATGATGGAAAGGAAGAGTGTTTGGCTTTGAGTTATAATTATGTGAGAAGACAAGTATGAATTGACATGTCAGTGGCTAAATAACTGTTGCAAATTTGGAGTAAATTCTCTGTAGCCGCCGGGCCTCATACATCTTGCCTCGGGCTTCCTTGCTCGGAGTGCTCACCGGTACTTGGCTTGTCATCACAGGTGGCCTTCTGGGAGGTCTTTCCATGCACTGCAGTCTGCCCTTTCTTGCCTGCCACGACTTGGATCTTTCAGTGGGTGGGGCTTCGTGTAGCGTGGTTACCCTTGTCAGGCACCTACGTCATAGATGTCTTCTGTGAGGCTCCTCCTCCCATGCACCTCGCCCTTACCCAGCCCGGCAGATCTTGGCTGTTTCTGTGGGTGCTCGAATAATTCCCCAGATACTCAAATAACAAGCTCACCCCTCGTTCCCACTCCCTGCTGTTGCGCACCTAGCCCCTTCTAACCCGGGGAAACACAAAAGGAACCTTTCAAACTCAACTAAAACTCTATGGGCCTAATGAGAGGCATAACCCTGCCCCTATTAGGCTTCCTAGTGGAGCCAGTAGCCTCTCTGCTCCTCTGTTTAACAACCGGGTCACACGCTCGTGGCTCGGTTCAGTAGCCCTCTCTTTCTATGTCTGACTCCCGCCACTCCTTGCCAGGTATCTCCCAGGGCGACCCTCTCTCTGGGTCTTCCCTGGCCCGCAGCCCTCTCTCCGGGTCTTCCCTGGACTGCAGCCTTCTCTCCGGGTCCTCCCTGGCCCGTAGCCCTCTCTCCATGTCTTCCCCAGAGCGCAGCCCTCTCCCCGGGTCTTCCTTGGTTCGCTGACTCCTCCGCGCCGCTGAGGCTCTTACCGCTCTCTCTCCTGGCTCACCCGCCGCTGTCGCGCTGTCCTCGGGCTTTGGCCCATCCCCGGGCTTCTTTAATTCTCTGCGGGGAACACTGGCAGTCAGCTCTGGCGTTCCGCACCTGCAACTGACTCCACCGGCCAGGCTCCCTCCTGGCAGCCACGTGCGCGCCTCGCTCCTCTCCGCTAGCGACTAGGAGTGACGTCACTCACCAACCGCAGGTGACTTAAGGCATCGTCCAGGCCATGCGCGAGCTTCTCTGGTCGTCCGTGCTCTTCCTCGCATCCTGCGGTGAGTAAGTTATTTTTATTTATTTATTTATTTATTTCCGTTCCGCCCCCTGCCTCTGGCTCTGGGGCTCCCTCCATGGGCTTGGGAGCCTCCCCGGTCTTTCTCCACCTGTGACACAACCCCCCACTTAAGCTGCCTCGGGGCGGTCCGTTCGAGGGTGTTGCGACTCTACCTGTACTCGCCGGACCAGGCTTATGCTCTAGGTCCGCTATGGTTTCACAAGAGGCCACGGAGTATCTAGAAAGAAAGTCTGCCATTATGTTGTTTACTCCGGCCTGGTGCATTATGCGGAACTTGTATGGTTGTAGCGCCAAAGCCCAGTGCATAATTCAGGCGTTGTCCATCCTTGCTGTGTTAAGCCATTTTAGCGGGGCATGATCTGTGATCAAGATAAATTCCTGCCCCAGCAAGTAATATTTGAAATGTTCCACAGCCCATTTTATGGCTAGACACTTGCGTTTGATTGTGGCGTACCTCGTCTCAGCTGGTAGCAACTTCCGACTGGCATATGTCACAGGTCGCCGAACCCCACCGTCGTCCTGTGTGAGAACCGCTCCTACAGCCGTGACTGATGCGTCCATCTGCAAAATAAATGGTTTCTCAAAATTAGGAGCGTATATCACTACATCCTTACATAAGGCGTCTTTCAGTCTCGTGAAGCTTCTTGCCATGTCTTGAGTCCAACTTATTTTTTTGCTTTGGGGTCCCCTCAAAGCATCTGACAGGGGTGCCGCTAGGTCTGAAAATCGAGGAACGAACCGCCGATAATAATTTACTAATCCTAAAAAGGAGCGAAGCTGTTTCGGTGTTTGCGGCGGTTGAAATTTCTTGATAGCTTCCACTTTATCCGCTAATGGTCGTATGGTCCCTTGTCCCACCAGGAAACCTAAATATTTGGTTTGTTGCTAGGCTAAAGCGCACTTTTTGGGGTTGGCTGTTAATCCTGTCGTCTTCAACTCCCTTAACACCGCTCTTAGTGCTCTGACATGCTGTGCCCATGTCTGGGTAAAAATCACAATATCATCAATATAAGCAGCTGCATAATCTGTATGTGGATCTAGAACTTTTTCTATTAATCGTTGGAATGTGGCCGCCGCCCCATGTAATCCAAAGGCATCTTTATAAATTTGTATAAGCCCCACGGTGTGCCAAAGGCTGTCTTGGGCGTATCCCGTGGGGCCACGGGTATTTGCCAATAGCCTTTCGCTAAGTCTAGGGTGGATATAAACTTGGCGGACCCAATTCTCTCCACCAATTCCATAACATGAGGCATTGGGAAGGCATCGAATATAGCAATTTCATTCAGTTGCCGGTAATCTACGCATAGCCTTAAAGTGCGGTCAGGCTTGGGTACCGGCACGATGGTGCTTCACCAAGGACTTCGTGAGGGCCTTATGACCCCTAATTCTAGCATCTTGTCTATTTCTTTTTTTATAGCACTTGTCAGATGGTAGGGTATGGGCCTCCATCGATCTCTTACTATAGCCCCAGGAGCCATTTGTATATAGTGGTAAGTGCCCTGTACCCACCCTGGCTCTTCCCGAAATGTCCCTTTGAATTCCTTTAAGATTTGCTGGACCTCTTCCTTCTGTTTGGGGGTCAAGGATTCTCCTACCCTTATCGGCGGGCCCTGTGATTCTGGTTTAACCTCCCTCCCTTGTGGCCCGAAATTTTCCTCCTCTGTAAAAGTCACCCAACCTTCGGGTTGTTTCCATTCCTGTAACAGGTTAATGTGATAAATTTGTTTAGGCTTAAGATGTCCTGGCCTAAACACCTCGTAGTTGATGGGGCCTACCCTCCTTACAATTTCAAATGGGCCTTGCCATTGGGTCAACACCTTACTGGCGGAGGTGGGCAGCAACACGAGTACTTTCTGTCCAGGTTGGAACTCTCGTGACCGGGCTTGCCTATCGTACCTCTCCTTCTGTTGCTGTTGGGCCTGCCGCAGATTTTCAGTGGCCACTTCCCGCAGTATCTGGAGTCGATGCTGGAATGCCTGTTGATATTCTGATACATTCTGTTCCTGAGTGACCGGTAACTCCCACCCTTCTCTTAACACTTTCAACAGACTTCTAGGGTGGTGCCCCAACACTAATTCAAATGGCGAGTACTTCAGGGAATCAGAAGGGGTATCTCGTAGCACAAATAATATCAGTGGGACTAGTAAATCCCATTTTCGGGGATCCCCTTGGAGACACCGGCGCAATACTCTCTTTAGGGTCCCATTTAATCTCTCCACTAGCCCATTCATTTGAGGATGATAAATGGAGGTGCACAATTGTTGGATTTTCAACGTCTGACATACTGTCTTTAATACACCAGACATTCTGTCAGAATCTCTTCTGGAATGCCCATTCAGGCAATCCATTTTATTAATTCCTCCGCTATCTTTGGCGCTGTCACCGTCCGTAGAGGTACTGCCTCAGGGTCATGTGTGGCGTAATCGATTATTACCAGCAAATACTGGTTACCTGCGCTACTACACGACAAAGGACCTACCACGTCCATGGCTATTCATGCAAACGGGGATCCTGTTACCGGCAAGGGTTGTAGCAGAGATTGTGGTGGCCGATCCTCCTTGGTTTTTTTGGCACTCGGGACACGCAGCGCACCATTTTGCTACATCCTCTCCCAAACCAGGCCAGAAAAACCACCGGGAGATCCTGGCCCTTGTTTTATCCCTTCCCATGTGGCCCCCAGCCGGGGTGGCTTGCATCAGTTGCCAAATGACACCCCGGAAACATGTCAGGACTACTAGTTGGGTCTGCTCCGTCTCTCCCCCCCGACCCAGTTGTATACGATAAAGGAAGTTGTTTCTCACCTCAAACCGCGGTTGTCTCAGTGTCATTCCAGCTTCTGATGTCGAGGCGTCATCCAGGGGGGCAGACCATAACTCTCGTAGTTCCTCATCTTCTGCTTGGGCTTCCTTAAACGGTCAGCTACTGGCCATTGCCTGAAGATCCACCATCCTGGGCTCATCATCACTTTCCGCCCTTTCCTCTGACTCCCCTACCCAGCCATTGTTTAGCCTTCTCTTAGCTACCTCTCTATTTCTAATCCTTTCTAAGGTGTTGCACAGTGGTGGCCAATCATGCCCCAACAACATTTCACAGGCCAATCGGGGCGCCAATCTGACCAACAATTCCCCTTGATGCTCCATTACTTGTAAGGAAACCCACTGACGTGGGAATTGTTGCATTTCTCCATGCAAGCATGAGATCCTTACCAGGGTAGCCCGATGCCCAGGGCAAGGCGCAACCAACTCAGCCTTCACTAAAGACTGCGCACACCCCGAGTCTAACACCGCCCACACCTTGCGGCTGCTCACTTGTGCCCACACTGTGGGTCGCTCCCATACAGCATCTTCCCTACCATACCCAAAGCTGCAATCCATTGGTTCCCCAGCCTGGGCATCCCTGTGGCTCTCATTTCCTCCCTGGTTCCACTGCTCCAGTCGCCACCTCTCTTGGGTACGGTTCGGGCACTCCCTGGCAAAATGACCCATCTTCCCGCAATGGAAGCAGACGATATCGCGTAACGGGCCTCGGATGGGTCCCTTCTTCCCCTCCACCTCTTTTACCACCCCTGCCGAGGGGTTTGGAGTGCGCCTTTCTTTTGGGAAGAACCCCTCTGAGGCCACAAAGGCCTCCGCTAATTTTAGAGCTTCCTCGCAAGATGAAGGTGAGTGCTGTCGTACCCACTGCTGTGTACGCCCCTCTAGATCAGCGAGGAATTGTTCCAGGATTATCTGGTCCACCACAGCCTCTCTGTCGCACATGGCCAGATTAATCCATTTTCCAAATAGGTCGCGCAACAATTGTAACAAGAGACGTGGGCGTCTTTCTTCCGCCCCCTTCTTGGCCTGAAACTTGTGCCGGTAATGCTCAGGATTAATTTCAAACCAGTATAGCATGGCCATCTTAACTGCATCATAATCCCGAGCCTCATCTCTCGGCATGGCTCGATATGCCACTTGGGCCTTTCCGACTATGAGAGCCCCTAACTGGCCTGCCCAAAAAACTTTATCCAAGCCCGTGAGAATTGCGTGGCGTTCAAAGGCCTCAATATAGGCCTCGGGGTCATCTTCACTGGTCATTCGCAATATCTTAAAGGCCGAGACGCCCGCTCTCATCCATTCTTGTTGTCGTTGTAACAACTGCAGTTGCGTGTCTACGATCTGTGTAAGCAACTGTAAATTCTGGCTTAAGGCATCAGGAGTGTTAGCGATAGGTGGTTGCATCATCAATTGTTCTTCTGGACTCGGCCCCTCCTGCAGGTTCCCGGCCAATGCACCACTTTGTAGCCGCGAGGCCTCATATATCTTGCCTTGGGCTTCCTTGCTCGAGTGCTCACCGGTACTTGGCTTGCCATCGCAGGTGGCCTTCTGGGAGGTCTTTCCATGCGCTGCAGTCTGCCCTTTCTCGCCTGCCATGACTTGGATCTTTCAGTGGGTGGGGCTTCGTGTAGCGCGGTTACCCTCGTCAGGCACCTACATCGTAGATGTCTTCTGCGAGGCTCCTCCTCCCCTGCACCTCGCCCTTACCCAGCCCGGCGGATCTTGGCTGTTTTTGTGGGTGCTCGAATAACTCCCCAGATACTCAAATAACAAGCTCACCCCTCGTTCCCACTCCCTGCTGTTGCGCACCTAGCCCCTTCTAACCCGGGGAAACACAAAAGGAACCTTTCAAACTCAACTAAAACTCTATGGGCCTAATGAGAGGCATAACCCTGCCCCTATTAGGCTTCCTAGTGGAGCCAGTAGCCTCTCTGCTCCTCTGCTTAACAACCGGGTCACACGCTCGTGGCTCGGTTCAGTAGCCCTCTCTTTCTATGTCTGACTCCCGCCACTCCTTGCCAGGTATCTCCCAGGGCGACCCTCTCATCAGGTCTTCCCTGGCCTGTAGCCCTCTCTCTCCGGGTCTTCCCTGGCCTGTAGCCCTCTCTCTGGGTCTTCCCCGGACCACAGCCTTCTCTCCGGGTCTTCCCTGGACCGCAGCCTTCTCTCCGGGTCCTCCCTGGCCCATAGCCCTCTCTCCGGGTCTTCCCTGGCCCGTAGCCCTCTCCCCGGGTCTTCCTCGGTCTGCTGACCCCTCCGCGCCACCGAGGCTCTTACCTCTTTCTCTCCTGGCTCACCCGCTGCTGTCGCGCTGTCCTCGGGCGTTGACCCGTCCCCGGGCTTCTTTAATTCTCTGCAGGGAACACCAGCAGTCAGCTCTAGCGTTCTGCGCCTACAACTGACTCCACTGGCCAGGCTCCTCTCTGCCGCCGGCCAACGATTAGGAGTGACATCACCCGCCAACCGCAGGTGACTTAAGGCATTGTCCAGGCCATGCACGAGCTTCGCTGGCTGTCCCTGCTCTTCCTCACATCCTGCAGTAAGCTATTTTTTTTTTCTTTTCCATTCCGCCCCCTGCCTCTGGCTCTGGGGCTCCCTCCATGGGCTCGGGAGTCTCCCCGGTCTTTCTCCGCCTGTGACACTCTCATTGACAACATTATAATCTATTCATCTTATCAAAGTTGGTTATCAAATAGATAAGAACTTGTATTAAAAAGCCATACTAATACCAACTTTTATTCCAAATAGCAGAGAAATTCATCTCCTTGCTCATTCATTTAGGACTAGAACCTTAAGTGATACCCAACTCTTGACCTCAAGAGTGAACCTCTTTGGCATTATGATATACTTGTTATACCCCATCATTTCTTATTTTATTGTAAATTCTAATGCAGTTTGTAAAGACCCAGTTTCAGGACCATTGTTGAATGGTTTGCACTGCAGGAAGTACCTTTGTAATTAATGCAGGCCCTCAAGGAATTGACAACTATATCATGTAAATAAAGATCTAAGACTCTTGTGTCTGTGCTTTACGTGAAACTAAACACATTGATAAAGAAAATTACTTAGAATTGCCTAACTAATGCCATGTATTTTATATGGAGCTAGTAAAAAAAAAACCTGCCCCATGTAAAATTTCTGTTTTTAGATGAAAAATCAAAATCATGATTTGTACAGCCAAAAATAAGCCAAAAATATTTTCCTGAAAATTTTTGGCTGAAAACCAACATTTTGATTTGGGATCTTCACTGAAATTTATCCTGGGATTCCCCATGCCTCATTTTGGCCTCTTGGTGAGGGCCCTTAGTTGAACTCTCTCTTCAATGGCTGTTCTCTTGCTGAGAAATGGGGATGAATAAAGGAGTTTATAATCATTTTGCATCATGAGACACGTAATTCAGTTGAGGAACCTGACAGATTACGAGGGTGGACATTACAGTTCCTATGGAGGAGCTGATAAACAATTTTAAATTGATATTGCTGTTGCACTTTTCACAAAATGAAAATTAATTCAGTCAAACTCTCAATTTTCAATTGAAAAACAATGTTACTGGAACATGTTTTACCTGCTTTAGTTATATGATACAACTACTACATCTATCCAAATGTTCCCACATATCTCTTTCCCTTCTCCTATCTCCCTCCCCCCTCCCCTTCACAGCAACTTCTTCCAGTGGTTCCTTTTTCTTTGTTTAAAAAACCTGTGGGGGAAAATCATACGTGCAAGATATGCAACTGGTAATGCCCAATCCACCTCAGCAACTGTAACCATTATGCAAAGACTCAGCTATAATTAGCCATTCAATAAAATGCACCCCTTCAATTTGTTATAAATGCCTGAGTGAATGTTAATGGGGTCACAGACCTCTTTGAACTGCCACTGACAGAACAATACAGAGTTCCTGGGGTTTGCAAGAAATGGCACAGTATAATTTTGCTTGCTTTGTAAGGGCATTTCTTAATGATATCATTAAATCCTCTAAACTCCTAGTCCATTTTCAGAAATGCAAAACACTTCAAATGACAAGTTACCTTCCTTTCTTCCTTGGAGAGCTGAATCTCAATTATAATTTATAATGTGTTACTTACTCAATGAGTATTCCTTTCCTGTGCCTCTGGGAGATATCAGCTCTGGTAGGTTTAATGGAGCACCCTATTTTACAGCTTTCCTCCTTGGAAAGTAGAATAGCAGCACTTAAAAGGAAAGGCCTATCATTAAGTTTGCTAAATAGACAGTGCAAATAAATCCCATTTGCACCATCTGAAAAGGGAAAATAAAATAATTTAAATTAATCTTTAGTTTAGAAACTACTGGTGCCTGCAAAATATAGCTGAAGATCAAATACAGAACCTCTCTAGCACAATTCTACCATCAGTGATAAAATACATTCAAATGCTTAAAGTATTTTGCTCTCTGTTTCCACCCTTCTTTTTCTACTTGTCACAGATATTCTAGCAAAATTGTGTACTCGTGGGAATGTTTGTTAAACTGGCACAACATATGAATAATGAAGAATGTTCATTGCAAGTGCTTTTTAAGTATGTCATCCTGGGCAATCATTCTGGAATACTAAATTTAAGAGTTGAGCCAATCAGCCAGGAAATCAAAACTTGCAAACAAACTAGAATTTCAAAATGGTGATTATTGAAATAGTACTTATACCACATAGTTGTTGTGCAGTACATATAGAAATATCTCTGCATAACATATATGGCAGATTACTGTAAACAGGAGTAATTTTGGAAAATATTTTGTGGACAATTTGCAAAACGAAATGAAGTGCAATGTTAAATGAATATAGTTTTGCTACATATAGGTTGTCCAGCTCTAGCTATGTGCATGGATGTGTATGAGAAAGATATCCATATTAGATAGAATTATTGTGGTGTGCTAATTGAGAAGGGGGGATATAAATTGGACTAGAAGGAATTTGACAAGCAGCTATCTTTGCCTACAAGAGACTTTGCATATCATTCCACTTTTAATAACATTTTTTGTGTGGGAATATTATACAGAATTAATAATTACTTAATGGGCTCAGAATATCAGATCTTGGAACGATGTTCCATGCATAGTAATAGAATTGTTTGTGAGGACACAGACATTACCGAAGACTGGAAAACCCAAATCTAACTCCACATTTAGATGGGTAAGCAGTATTCACAGGAGCGGCATAAGTTGCATTTCAAGTTACTTACACAAATTGTTAGAACCTAATTTCTCCTGCATGCCCCAGAAAGTAACACAATTTTGGAAAAGGTCCCTCCTGCCTTTTAAGCCAGTGGCTAGGGCTTTTGCCAGGTTGTAAGCTCAGAGATTTGGACCTACGTCTTCCACTTCCCAGGAAACTGCTGCCACCACCACACCAAGGTCTAGCTATTTCTGAGAGTACATGCTGCCCCTTCTGGCCCACTAGGCATGCATGAGGGGAAGATATATAAGGCCATTAGAAGAGTAAGCCAGAAGGAATGTGGCTCAATGAGATGGGAACTATTCAGAAGGGGCTGGGGTCCTTGGTATGGGCTTTTGCTCCAGCCTTCCATAATGTTTTGCATTGAATAATCACTGGATAAATGACAGACAACAGTTAGATAGCTTCTGCCCCTCTGGGACAAAAAGGGATCTGGATTTGTGTGTAAATGTCTACTTTTAGGTATAGTATTTTCTTTAGACTCCACTTTTTCACCACCTTGAACACTGACTCATACACAAAGCCTTCCCTTCTCTTCATACATGGTGTGTGGGGGAAGGGAATCACAAATCTCACCCCTGGATGGCCCCTGATTGTATCATGAGCTGCTATTACCGCAGGGGCAACCAAAGGAAAAGCATTCCTCCTTATGCGCCCATTCATGGATTTGGGGAGCTTCATCAAAGGCAGGGAACAGTCACACATCACCTTTGCATCAGGCCTGTGCAGAAGTGGATGCCAGATTTTACAAAGGGGACTACAGGAGCAGCAGGCAGCGCTGCAGGAGTAACTGCACCCCTGGTCTCAGCATCCTTTTCCCCACACTGGGGTGGGCAGACTGTGCCATGGGGAAGCATTTGGGGACTTTTTTAAGTCCCCAAAGCAAGTAAGAATTCCCCCCCCACTTCTTCCCACCTCAGAGGCACATCCCCTCCCCTTCTTCCTACCCTACCTACCTGCCACTGATGTTGTCCCTGCTGTCGCAGGGATGAAGGGAGCTCCAGAGCTGTTTCAGCCAAGCTGTACAAGGGCTGGGCTCATCCCAGGACAGTGGCAGCAGTGGTGGCAGCAGGCAGGTGGGTTGCTCATCCCTACGCCTGCATCTGGGCTGGAGGGAACACCCAGGGGACCAGGCAGGGAGCAGGAAACTGGCCACCTCCTGTTGCCACCGCTGCTACTGTTCCAGGTTGAGCTCAATACTGCACAGTCCAGCTGCAGGACAGCAACTCCCTCCCACTTAGGACAGTGTGACAGCAGTAGGGGCAGGTGAGGGAGAGGGGGGCATGACAGGGGAGGGAGAAGGGACAGGGGGAATTCTTACCTTCTCTGGTGACTTAAGCAAGTCCCCTGCTGCTGCTCCTGCCATGTGGTTAGAAAGGAGGCTGTGGCTACACCCCTCACCTGCCTCTGGATCTGCCCCTGGGCTGGTGTGCCACACTTTCCAGCCAGCGCTCTTTAAAATCATGTTGCCTGGCACACTCAAGCAATAGAATAATATTTTACAAGGACATTCAGTAGAGAATTCAGCAACATCTGGGGGTGGGGGTGTAGACAGCATTTATTTTAGAATCCTATCCACTATTGAAGAGACTATCTTGAAAAATGTGATGCAGTTGGAGACTTTGAACCCACTGATTTCATATGAATTTCCCTGAAGCTTAGCTGTCTTGGCATGTAAAGCACATGCTGCAGTACTTTAAAGATTTCATACTTAGGTATGCTAAATGCAGCAAAGCTGAAAGTTAAGAATGTTTTATCTGTTCCTTTTTATCTCAATTTCTGCACCTTCAGTCATGAGCTTGATTTTCATCCTGCATTTCTCTGCTTGCTAATGCAGGCTGATTATTTACGTGCTACAAGTACTGTTACATTTCCATGAAGGAAAGTTTTATGAAGCAGAACAGTCAGTGCCATTTCTTTTTTGTTCAGCATCAGAATTATGTAAATACATTTTGCAGCAATACATCAAATATTAATAAGTTTCCTGTCAGGAAACTGTAAAGGAAGGAAATTTACAGCAGTTTGCTCTGCTAAATACATAACAAAACATGTGGTTTCACATCTTTTATTGCTGCACCTGTCATATGTCCCTCCGCAGACAATCTTTACCTGATTTCTGAGATGTCTTCTTCAAAGAGATTCTTTGTATGGCTCAGGTAGGGGTGGGAGGATAGTGAAATATTCAAAAGTTCTCAAGGTTTGGGGGAAAATGTTAAAATGCTGTGACATACTGGGCGCGTCTGCACATGTGCCCCACTACACAGTTGGTATTGTGCAGTCCCAGTGGTGCATGAGTCTTTTTTGATCCTACTGTGCAGTAGCTTCATTGCTACTGTGCAGTAGTGGTGGCATCACGGTTAGTGCCTCCTGATGCTATGTTACTGTAGTGACAAACTACAGTTATGTAGCATCTCATGTTGACGAGCCTACTGAGAAAGAAACACATTTTCCAGCTTAAAACACCTATTTGGAACTGAACATTAAGAATCCCTATGAATACAATGGAAGTGATGCCCCAGGTAAATACATTTGCTTTCATGCTGTGGCAACAGAAATTAAAGAAAACTAGAGGCTACTTATAAAACGTACCAATTTAACTATGAAGAGGCAAGTACTTTTGTGGGTGATAAGTTACTGGGCTAAATGCATAGTTAGGATAGATTTGTCTCCTCTGGTTGCAACCACCAGAGGATGAAAGGATTGTTGGGCTGATGTTACCCATTAGAAGATAAGGGGTAGTACACCAAAAGATTGAGGAGAAAATCCAGCCCCCATCCTCATAAGTCCCACTTGCTTTAGGACTCCATGTGGCACAGCTGTGTTTTGGGACAAGGTAGCTTTCAGGATATTGTCTTCGGTATCTACATGGAGAACAGTAGACTGAGGGGGCATTTGATAACAGTCTTCAAATACTCGAGGGGTGATTATACAGAGGACAGAGATGGCCTTTTCACTGTGGCTGTGGGGGACACGCAGGACCATCTCTGGTCCGGGTGTGAATCAGGACGACTGCCCCGGGCCCTGTGCTTTGGGAGTCCCTGCAGTCCACTCCGTATAGGCCCCACCATGGCTGCCATGTGCCGCTGCTGCCGAGTGCCACTAGCTCTGCTGCCACTGAGCGCTGCTGGCTCTGGCCACTCACCAACCCCCTGCACCCTGGCTCCGCTGCCTCTGGCCACGCCTCCCCCCTGCCCCCATGCACCCCTAGGGATGGCTCTGGTGACAGAACTAGCAGCAATGACATCAAGCTATGGCAGGGAAAAGTTAGACTGCTAAAATTAGATTAGGAGGAACTTGTTGACAATGAGAGTAGTCAGGCATTGGAACACACCATCTAAAAAAGTTGTGAAATCTCCATGTTGGACATTTTCAAAAGCACGTTAAACAAACACTTGGTTAGGATGGTTTAGTCAGGGCTGATCCTGCCTTGAACAGGAGGCTGAACTAGATGATCTTGTGAGACCCCTTCTAGCCCTACTTTCATATGACCCTATGGTCTTACAATCTAGTCTGATGAACAAGGCAAGGGCAAGCTAGAGAAAGAGCAGAACCACTAATTTAACTATTGCTGGGATCCACCATTCATTCTCTATGGGCTGAGCTGGGCTTAGGCAGGCTGGGAACAATGGCAGCCTGCAGACAGCAATAGCAATTAATGAACAGCTATTTTATTCCTTCCCAGCCTTTTCCCCTTTATTGAGGCACGACCCATGCAGCTCACCCACTGAGGGTACACGCTTTCTTTCTGTGTCTATCTGAATGGAGAATATTGTTTCCCTCAGCAGAATCAATGCTGTAGACTTAATACCATGACAGCAGTAGACTTAATATGTTAGCAAGAATTTGAGTCTGGGCTTAAATTACAGACACTAGTTTAGATGCTAATTTCATGCCAACCAAAATATCTTTTGAAATCAGTGTAGCTCTGCCAGTTCACCTATGCTGAGGACACAGCCCATTATGTTGAAGGTGTACAAAGAAAAATAACATGAAACTAAATTTATTACATTGTTTAATCCCTCCTTATGTACAGTTTGTCTTCAACCTTGTGGATTAATCTTGTTTTGATAAAGCAAGAAATCACTAACGAACCTGAAAAGAGAATAAACCAGAAGGAAGAAAAAGAGTCAAGGAATGGGTGCACCTATAGCAGAACTTAGGAACTTGCCAGTCTCCTAAAACATCTCATTAACTTAAATAAGTGGAGGTGTGCTGGCCACTTCTGCACCAAGGAGAGGGTTAATTGCCACCACTCTCTCTCCAGTTTCCAAGCCCTGAAGACCAGATGGCATAGCCTTGCACATGGGACCAGGGCATCAGGTGTGGTCTGGCATAGTGTCAGTGGCTGTGGCGCAGGAGCTCAGTGGTTGCTATTTTTGCTTCCACCCCACCCCCTCTCATTCCAATTCAGGGCCTGGGCTGGTCTTCTCCCTCCCGCCCTCCCCCCCTTTTAGCTAAGCTACCATAAATGAAAATATCCTCAGATGCTGAAAAGAATTGCATAATGATCTTCATTTCTAAGAATCCCAAATGCCTAAAGAGATATGTCACATCAACTATTGCTAAACTGTTACCTTCCTGTAGTATAGTAGGGAACAATATAGACCTACAACAGGAGATGGCTGGGACAAGCCAACACATCAGCAGGGTCAGGAGGGATAAATTGTGTTGAGGACACAAAAGGCAAGAAAAAAATTAGCTTCCAGAAAAATGCCTTGTCTACATATTTAAAGGTATGTCTCGGGTACAAAATGAAACAGGATATAAGTTGCTGAGGGCTGAAGTGAAATAGTCAAATAATTAATACTTTTTAACTATATCAGTGATGCTCAACCTCCAGCCCATGGGCGAGATCTGGCCTGTAGAGCTAAGTCATCCAGCCCATGGGGGCTCCTCACAGGTCTGAAAATTTGGGGCTGTAGTGGTGGCAGTGTTATTGCCACCATTCTCCCTCCAGTTTCCAAGCCCTACAGGCCAGGTGGCATGGCCTTGCAAATGGACCAGGGCATCAGGTGTGGTCTGGCATAGGTTTATGGGATTGTGGCCAGAGTTGGGACCTGATCCAGAGTAGAGCCTGGTGCCATGCGACAGGTTAGTCTTGTGTGCTGGGATCAGGCTCCAGCCCCAGCCATGCATGCCAGATCAGGCCCTGGCTAGGCAAACTCCACACACTGGGTCAGATCTGTGGACTAACCCTGCACCACTCACCCAGCCCATGAAGCTGAACAGTTGGGCATCACTTAATTGCATCATACAGGACTTTCAGTTTGTTCCATTAATGGTTGGGTAGGTTACTAATGGTTGGATTTGCTGTTAAATGTTTGGATATATTATCAATATATCAGAAACATTTTTAAAGATGTTTTTCCTCCCAAAGTATGGGGAAGAAGCTCTTTTCAGCCAGAATGGCTGAGCTGCTTGACTGGGCTTTAAACTAGGCTTGCCAGGGGATGGGCAGGCAACAATCAGTGCAAGCTCACCAAGTATCAATCACAAAATCATCAGGTTAGGCTGCTTAAGGGAACCCACTCCTACCCTAGCCCAGGAATGGAGATTTTCCAGGAGTGCAAGAAAGCCTAGGGCCTTCAACGGCACACTTACTTACCTGTATGCAAATGCCAGGAGCTTGGGGAATAAACAGGAGGAAGTGGTCCTTTTTCTAAACAGAAATGACTACAGTCTCATAGGGATAACAGAGACCTGGTGGGACTCCTCCCAGGGAACATTATTGACAGGCTAACAGAAAGCAACTTTCTAAGGAACAGTGGGCATGGGTTTCTTGCGGGCAGGTCTTGCCTGACCAATCTCATTTTCTTCTATGACCAGGTGATGCATCATTTGGACAAAGGGGAAGAGGTTGATATTATATGTTTGGACTTTAAAAAAGCCTTTGAACTGGTTTCCCATGATGTCCTCATGGAAAAATCGGGGAACTGCAGCCTCCACTACCCTACAGTCCAATGGCTGGGGAACTGGCTCTGAGGTCAGACCCAGAGAGTGGTAGTTGACAGAACTGAATCCACAAGGCACACAATGACCAATGGTGTCCTCCAAGGCTCCGTTCTCGGACCCGTACTCTTCAATGTCTTTATAAATGATCTGGACTCTGGGGTCAGAAGTGGACTGGCTAAGTTTGCTGACGACATCAAACCATGAGGAAGAGTACCCAGACTGGAGGATAGGCTGGTGATCCAGGCTGACCTTGATAGGCTTGCAAGGTGGGTGGATAAAAACCAGATGGCATTCAACACAGAGAAATGCAAGGTGATCCACCTCGGGGGGGAGGGGCAGGTAGGGGCGGGGGAGAATCTGCATCACACTTATAGGCTCAGCAATGCTACACTTGCTAGCACCATGGCCAAAAGAGACTTGGGGATCATGATTGACCTCAAGATGAAAATGAGCCACCAATGCAATACCGCAGTTGGCAAAGCAAATAAAACTCTGGCTCACATCTGCTGATGCATCTCAAGCAAGACCCAGGAAGTCATCCTCCCACTGTACTCGGCCTTGGTGAGGCCACAGCTGGAGTACTGCATCCAATTCTGGGCTCCACAATTCAGAAAGGATGTGGAGAAGCTTGAGAGAGTCCAGAGGAGAGCCATATGCATGATCAGAGGGCAAGAGAACAGGCCTTATGAAGAGAGGCTGAGAGCCACAGGACTCTTTAGCCTGGAAAAGTGCAGGCTCAGCAGTGACTTAGTGGGAACCTACAAGTACATAAGGTGTCTGGGGAAATACTTGTTCACCAGAGCACCCCAAGGGAAGATGGGGACAAGCAGTCACAAATTCCTGCAAGACCATTTTAGACTGGACATAAGAAAAAACTTCTTCACTGTCTGAGCCACCAAGGCCTGGAATAGACTCCCCCAAGAGGTGGTACAAGTACCTACCCTGGACACTTTCAAGAAACATTTGCATGCCTATCTTGCTGGGATCCTTTGACCCTAGATGACTTCCTGCCCCTTGGGCAGGGGGCTGGACCCAATGATCTTATGAAGTCCCTTACAGTCCTAATGTCTATGAAATCTATGATATATTTTCCTATCCATGTCTGAAATACAGAGAGGGGGCAGGAAAAGTCTGGTGAAGGGTGACGATGGCAGTGGGATTAGGAATATGGTCCCATGCAGGACTTCATACCCATCAGTGCTCTAGATTGATTCTCCTTTGTCAGAGCAAAGTTTAGCAGAGACTTCCTTTGTTCTTAGTGAAAACAGATCAGTGGGGTGGATCGAGGGCATGTGTGGTGGTATGGTTACACTTCCCCTTTCCAGTGTGTAGCAGTGATTTTGGAGGTTCTAGAAGCTCCAGCTGAGCTTTGCCCCTGTCCCCCTTATGGTCTGAACTGTGGCACCCATTGCATCAGCGTCACCCCCTTTTTCAAATTCTAGATCTGCCTATGCAGATAAGTCCTAACATCAGATTAATATCAATTATGTATATATCATGTAAGATTTTTTTTTGTTCAGTCAGTGATGGTTGCCAATGTTTGTGCCACTGGCTTGCAAAAGAGTTTTTTCATAAAGTTTCTTCTTATGTCAGTAAGATTATTTCTCAGTTCCACCATAGCATGAGTATTTCCAAATTTCATCTGCTAGGTTTGGTAAATGAGCTGATTTCCAAATCTGTTTCTAAGGTACTTTATGTTAAAGAAAGTAGGGGGAGGGGAATAGGAGGTGGATAAAGCATCCCAAAATGAAATCAAACTCTCTGAACCAGTGCAGTGTAAACTAACAGGCAATCATTGATATATACAGGCCACCCTCTTTAAGCTACAGGCTTCATTTGGAAAAAACAGTCTGTACTTGGATGCATAGATAATCATTTCCATTTATTTTCCACTTCAGTGACATAAGGAGCTGCAGTTTTGATGCAATTTGCCAAATGCTTCAGCTAATTTGCATGAAAGGCTTACATGAGACAGAAATATTTGCCAGAAGGATAAAAATAAATGTGCAAGCAAACACAATGTTGATAATTGTACTAAATACTGAAATTCAGTGGCAAGCTGATTGTATTTTGCACTCTGTTCAATAATTCAGACATTTCAGTTACATTTCCATCTAGCCCTAACCTGTGATCTTTACAGCCTAACCTGCATCCTTTACACAAGGGACAGCCAATGTCTGCACAACTCCAGGGAGCATGCACAATCTCTCTTCTTCTCTACACACACTTTGCACCACCAATTAGACCAGCAGGGGAAAGGGGTTGGGGTACAACTAGGTCTTCTCTTTTTCTCTGTCTACCCCTTTTTGGCCTTGCTCCTCCTCAGGGGAAGGGTGGCTTCACTGCCTAATTTCTGGGTTTGGCACATGAGAAACAACAATTAGGTAAACAAGGGTGTTGGTTCTGGATTATGCTTTCAGAAGATCTACAGAGGTGGTATACAGATGTGTCATAAATGACCATAATGTTCTCTTCTGGCCTTCAGAACTATGTTTGAATTAGTATGGCTCTCCATACAAATTAATAGGGTTTTGCTGAGGAACAGTGGATATTAGCCAAGAAGAAGCCTTGTGTTAATATGTCTTGCATTCTTGTTCACAGTTGGCTCAGGTATTTTGGCACAGAATTATTGTAATAATGTTAGTTTGTTGTTTTTACACGGTCACTTTCCAAAACAGAACTATATTTTGACTGTCGTTTGTTTCCTGGTGTTCCATAAAGGTCATTCTCTTATCTTTGTTATCAGTGTGGTGCTATGAAGTAGTACAGCATTTAAAATCTAAAGGCAAATACACATTTTCATGCACTGAATTTGGATGCAGCCTCAGAATGAGATGATTAGCACCTGCAGAATTTTACCAGTCAGGTCAAACTTTGGCCTCCTCACTCAGCTATTTAAAGAACATAAAATTAAACCATGAGAGTTTGTTGACCCACATCTGTCATTTTACAGTTTCTTGTAGGAATTAATGTGCTATAACTATAGCAGAATCCAGTGTCTGTTTTGCATGTGAAAACATGGTTAATATAGCACCTAATGAAATAATCTTGTGCTTGGGGTGCACTTTGGTTGCAATTAGAGTTGAATGAGCAAAAGAATGAAGCATCTCACCCTCATCTTGCCCTTGAATTACAGAAGAGCTCATAAGCACCCTACAGTACTGCCATTAGCTGGCAGATACAGGAAAAATTGTACTACTTTGGGAGGAAATAGCTGCTCCCCCTTTAAGAACTAGTAGAGAGTTCTTTTTGTAGTTTAGTTTTATGCGGGCCATGATAATTTTAGAGGACCCCTTTACATGGGCAGATCTAGGATTTTGAAAAGGGGAGTGCAGATGGTGCCTGGTATAGTTTCATAGTTGGTAGGGTAGGGTCAGAAGGGACCTGAGCAGATCATCAAGTCTGACCCCCTGCCATGGCAGGAAGGAGTACTGGGGTCAAACGACCTCGGCGAGGTGTTCATCTAGCCTCCTCTTAAAGACCCCCAGGGTAGGAGCCAGCACCACTTCTCATCATGACGTATATTTTTCTCCAGTTAAAGAGAAATGAAAAGCTATACTAATATGTTAGGGGCCTAGCACTATATTATTCAGTTTAAGATCAAAGCAAAAACAAATAACACTTTTTTGGAATGTTCAATAATTCCAAATCATTCCATAATTTTGGAATGTTCAATAATCTAGATGATATATTAAGTTTAAAGAACACAAGAAACTAAGCAAAAATAGTCAAAATAGTCAAAAGATATTGTTTCATTAACCTTTAGTCATTATATTTAAATGTACGTCTCTTACTCAAATTCATAAATCAAAATCTAGTCTTCTTGAGCACCTTGACAGTGCCTCAAATGCTTCAGTGTCAGTCATTTCTACACCTGAGTTAATATTATTACATCTGAGTTAAAGTTTTTAGCTAGAGGTAAAAACAGTCTGCAGGGCTGTGAAGTAAAAGAGAGATATTACTAACAGACAGCAAAATTGCAAAAGAAAGGATAGTTTGAATGGTGGAACATCAAGACCATTAAAAAGGAAAGAGGATGGTTAACATCTATGGAATGAAGGGATGTAATCAGGAATTGGGTAGATTGTAATAAAACAGATGACTCCTTCAGTGCTTCTGGAATAGAAATAACAGTTTCCCCCATCCCCCCATGAGATCTGCCTCTTCAACAAATTTAAGAGGATCCCTTCAGTCTGATTTGCACAGAATCAGTGGTCTCAAATCAGGGTTTCAGTGTACTCACTCAACAGTACTGTGATTATCTACAATTAGAGATTAAGCAATCTATAGTTCATGGATTTGGTTCTGGATTCCATTTTATTACTCCCAATCTCCTTTAAGGGATAGGGGGAATAGTGGAAAAGTGCTTGACCCCTGTGCTAGGGGTCAATCTTTTTTACAAAGAGAAATGGGCAAAAAGAAAGAATATTAGTTTGCAAATCCTCTATTAGTTTCCAAAATAGTGAGGGAATGCTCAGATCTGCTTCATGACTAACACAGCACTGTAAAAGGAAATGTGGAATTTAAATATTCCTGTAATTGTAATTAAACAACTATTTCAGTTTTAAAAGGTGTGTGTACAAGATGAATTAATGTTTAAGATAGGGTTTTATTTCCAATAGAATGTTTTAATCTAATGTTGTCTCTTTTATAATTAGAAAGCTCTCAAGTACACTATAAAGTACTTAACATTATATCCAATGAAAAATTGTTACTGGTCCACAGGATCCACATCAGATATCATGCCCTTCAATATCATTCCCTGAACCCGTCTGAAAAGTCTTTAATAACAGGAATGGCTTGCCCTAGTGGTATGATGCCTGTTATAGTCTTCAAACTTATTTGCACCATTTTTAATAAACATAACTTCAGTTTTTAAAGTATAAATTGCCTTGCAGTAACACACACAGGTTTTGTCTTAAATTTATCTGACATCTTATCCTGCTTCATTTAAGGGATTTGGAAGCATATTTCTTTCTTCCAGAAGGAGTTATACTGGTATAATGACCATTTGGATAAATCTCTATGGTGAAAACAGAAGTCATCTGATATTTCATTTATGTTGGCATAAAAAAATATGGCAGCACAAATGCTGAGCAAATTGATGTTGATACCTTTTGTTGCACCACATGAAAAGAAAATCAGTGGCACAACAAGAGGCAGTAATAAACTCTGCTGCTTTATTGCGGTAGGTATCTACTACTTCTGTGGTGCTTTCCCCACTCATCCAGACCCATGCCCCAGGTTTGGCTGGACAGGGAGAACTCCTTCCTTCACTGGGTGAAACACTCTTGATGGTGCAGGACAAGAGGCGATGTAATCTCCTTACTTTCTACAGTCAACTGAACCAGGGGTGCAAGTCAGGCTTATCAGGGAAGGGGTTTTCCACACCCAGCCAAAACTGGGGCATGGATCTGGCTGAGTGGAGGAAGCAGGGCTTTTACCCACTCAGCTAGACTCACTCCTCCATGATCACAGGGCATGTGTCTGGCTGAGTAGGGAAAGTGGGGAGATCCCATTGCCTCTTGTCCTGCATGATCACCAGGGGTAAAACATCACAGCACAGATGATCTGCTCCATTTGGCAACATCTATTTCTAGCCTATTAAACCGTACTGCTTCTGGCAATGTTGCCACAGCTTTGCTTTGCATCTCACTGCTTTGTTTCACATCTCAAACAGACTGTCTGTTTACCTGTGTGCCCTCCGCCTTTGGAGTCACAATCAACTGTCACCTCCCTTAATAAATGTTGTACATAGTTAGGTATTCACACACAGGGTCCTTCCATGTGCTTCTGGTTGATCGTAACCATAGGTCCTGACTTTTTACATTCTTGGGAGAGAAATGTGTACATTTCTGAACAGCAATCCAAGATCTTTAAGTAGCAGGCAGAGCAAATGCAGAAGAGGTAACTCCAGGACACAGCCCTGTGCTGCAAGATACTCCAGAATAATAAAATGCCAGAGACAAAAACAAAACAACCAGCTTTCATTTGCCTGCTGTGAGGAACTTGACCAGATTGTTATTGCTGCATGCTCCCGTCCAGTGAAATACCAAATCCTCGTCACCTGCACTCCAGTAAAAATAGTGGTGCCACTTTAAATGTATTGTGTGTCAGGCATGTTACTGTAGCAACAGCTACAAGAATGAAAATGCAATAGAGAAAGGACTTCGAGCATAGTTTAATCAGCTTTCAAATACCTTTTAGACTGTATGGAGTAACGTAAAAATTAAGCTACGGAAAAATCTCAGTATTCTGGACCCTGGGAACCCTTTGATGTAGGCCTTTGGTGGAGGAGATCCACCCTCCCAAATGGCTGATATTTTTTTTTATATCTTTTCTCTTCCCAGGTCAAAGCAAAGAGTTTCAAATTTTGGTGAACCTTTCTACATCAGTGTACGTGCTCTCAACGCACACCCGCCCCATACTCCTCCCATGGTGCAGCAGCTGCAGCAAGAGGGGGTGCTCAGGGCGCTTATGTCTAACACAGGCATTGGTGCCTGGCAGCACATGGCCCCGGCCAGACTTGCACATCACAGCAAGGAGCACAGCCCCGCGAGGCCAACTCTATCGCTGGCACTCCCTACTATGCACACGCACCCCCGCACTCATGCCCCACAGAAAGGAAGCCCCACATACTGGAGCCAGCTGGTTTCCCTGCCCCCTGCCATGCAGGTCCTGGGACTGCAGTGAAGCAGAGGCCAGGGCTCCACTCCACTTCCAGCAGAGTCCCGGGATCTGCACGGCAGGGGGTAGGGAAGGCAGCCAGCTCCAGTGCATAAAGCTTCCCTCCAGTGGTGTGCGAGTGTGGGGGCTGCACGTACATGGTGGAGAGTGACGATGATAGAGGTGGCCCTGCCCCTCACCCCCATCCACAGTGCTGGCCAGAACTTCACACCGGTTGCCAGTGCCTGCACTGTGCATGAATGCCCCAAGCACCTCCGCCTGCTGCTGCTGGTGCCTGCTGGGGATGCACACAATGGGTGGACTGTGAAGGGGGTCCCCACAATCCCCTCACCCTTACTCACACCCACACCCTGCCCACCCGAGCTCTGTATTGCAGCTTTCCCCAGGTGCAGATTCCACGCTGCTGCCAGCCCCAGCCCCATGGTCCATGCTCCTGCCCAGCTACAGCTCCGCCGCCACCCCAGTGCCCAGAGCAAGCAGGATGCCAGGGAAACCGAGCAGGTCCCCCAGCAGCTGCAACAGTGGCAACAGCAGCCCCACCCAGCCCCGGGCCAGGCCCTTCCACCCATGAGGGTGGGAGGGAAGCACAATAGGGTAATAGTGCAGGTGCTCTATTGAGTATCTTGCTCCCAACCTCATGGGCGGAAGGGCTGGGCGGGATACAATTTGTTGATGGGCACCGCAGACCAGATGAAAGTGCCTGGTGGATGGATTCAGCCTGTGGACTATATTTTGCCCGCTCCTGAAGTAGAGGGTAAGCTGAGTCAGCCAGAAAGACAGTAAGAATCATACCATGCTTAATGACCACAGCAGGCCAGACAGGAAAAGTTTCCTATTAAAAGTCCCAAGTCCCATAATTCCAGCAAGCATTCCACAGCATGCCACAACCAAAATCCCAGAATTCAATGCTATCTGGATACAATGCTTTTCAAAGAAAGTAGTTCAGATAAGCATCAATTAAGTGGTAGAAATGCATTTTCAGTGGAGTTATACATACAGAAATATAGTAGAAAAATATATACAGAAAAAACTTTGCTGCAGGGACAAGATTTTACCTGTGGACCTGTAGGGAGCTTCTATTGATCAGTTCTATTCACATAAGCTTCTTTTCAACTGGAAATTCTAATATTGAAATCCTGCAGACCTTATACAATGAAAACTCTTATTGTGGTTAATGAAGGTTTTGACTTACTAAAAGACAAAGGCAGAATTTAGTCCACTGAAGAAAATTCATGGTGGAATTTTGTAGCAGTTTGTAAAATAAACTTCCCAAACTTTCCTCTAATAAATTCCCAGCTTAGATACCATTCATTTCATTGAATGAGCACAGCTTAACAGTTTTATGTTATTAAAACTGTGGATTACATGTGCAAGTCTTTCTTCAGGCCACAGGCAGTTCATTCTGTTCATTCATAATTCTTCCAGCTGTTTTGATTTCACATCATGTATACTTTATAACACTCTCTATGTTCAGGTATTTGCCTTTTTCTTTCAAATAAAAGTAACTTATTGTGGAGGAAAGAAGTAAAACACATTAATATGGGACACACATCTTGCAAAAGATGAAAGTGAAGTTTTAAAAAGTGAGTTAGTGGCCTTTCCATATTAGTACAGAAAATCTGGGGTAATATTTTCTTGGTTTCCCCTCTATTATATTTAATAGTCTGTGTCCAACTTCGCTTTGCCATCTCCAAAATATGAAGAGTCAACATACTAACAGAAAACTCTATGTCCATTGGAATCAATGGCAAAACACCCAGAGCCCTCCACCTGCCAATAAGATGGCTGAAAACCTTCAAAAATTATTTTAAAATGTCTTTAAAATTCCTGTGTTCCAAAATATTTCAACCAAATCTGCTATGAATAACACAAAATAAAATATCTGCCTCCATGTTATGATTATAAAGATTACTAAAACTACCATATTTACCTGAATAAGATGACCCCCCAATAATTAGATTCTATACATAGGAGATTTATAAATTTGTTATAATTTCTGATGTATAGAATCCAGTTATTGGAGAATCATCTTAAAGTCATCTCTGCCCACCACCCACCCACTTCCACTTTTACTGTGGAAAAAACAGCAGCAGTGTGGCAGGCAGTAGGGAGGTGATGGGGGCAAGCAGCAGTGGAGTCAAGCAGCTTGACTCCTGCCCCTTGCACTCCTGTACCTTGTCCCCTGCTGCCTGGCCTCACCTAGTAGTGTGCACACCCCCTGGCATCTGTCTGTCTGCACCTTTTCCATCCTCCCCATCCCCCAGCTACTTGTGTTGCAGGAGCTGTGGCTGTGGCTATGGCTATGGCTGTGGCAGCTCCAGCCCCTGCCCCAACTCCAGGGTTGGAGCCAGAGCCAAGGTAGGAGCTGCTAGTACCACAACTGCTACAGCCTGGCCACGTGGGGGCCAGATCAGGAGCCATGACTGAGGCTAAATGGTGACAGGGGAGGCAGAGGTGGTGAGCCAGAGGTGACACAGGGCATAGGCTGCAGGGGGCAGGTAAGGGTTTGGTTGCAGTTCCAACCCTGAGCCTGAGCCCAGGTAGGGGCCACAGTCAATTGCACAGCCACAGCAGTAACCTGCCACCCCACCTTGTACTTGAATCCAAGACAGTGGGCTTCCCTCTCTCCCCCCATGTTAAATCGGGGGGGGGGGGGGGAAGTCTTGTCTTGGATTCAAGTAAATACAGTAAGCTTTATATAATAAACAGTATGCTGTGCTGCATTGCCACATCTGTTGACGTCTTCCCAGTTTTGGAACGGACAGGAGGTAAAGAGTGGAAGAGAAAGATAAAATATTATGCTATCTATATATGGTACCTTCAGATATGCATAAACCAACCCACTGCCCCATTCAGACTACACAAGAAGAGGGGATGGGATGACTGTCTTCTCATTCTTCTTGCTGTGGAAGGGAGAGTCTGGGGACTATTAAATCCATTTGTTACTGGATGAAGGCAACAATCTGAACAACAGAACTCTGTTATTTTCAACCTCCAAATACAAGTTATTATTTCTAGGTAATATTTGATTTACTGCCCAATGAATGTCATCAAGGAACTACATTCTGTTCACATTAATATTCTCCTGTTTAGTATCTCACTTCAGCTAGACAAAATCAGGAATCCCTCAATACTCCATCAGATTGTTAACCAGGATTTCCTTAATTGATTGTTAAATAAATAATCAGCCCTTTTGCACAGCCCACTGTTACACAGATAGAGAGGTATAATTTAACACATTTAAAAATCTCACTATTCCACCAAAAGTGACTACATTAGAATGAAAACAGTTATGCCTATCAATTCAGAAAATAAAATGCAGAAACATTAAAAGTGTAATTTAAGCATTTTTAATACAATCAACCTGAAACAAAAACAAAACTGGACACGTATATTAGCATTTTTCATCTAGAGGTCTCAAAGTGCTTTACGAAGATATAGAGGGGGGAATTTGAGACATGAGGAGATGAAAGAAACTTGTCTAAAGTCACACCTCAGACAGGAATAGCACCTCAGTCTCCTGAGAATCAGCCTGCTGGATCTCACTGCCTTTCCTTTCATCACAAAGGATATTTTTTTAAAGGTCTAAAGCATATGCTAGTGCTCAGAGCATGTCCCACTATCTTCATGGCTGAGTTTAGGAAGAAACTTCCTTATTGGGTTAGTTGCAAGAAAGCTAGGGTTTAAAACCAAAGTTAGTTAAATAGTTTAATATATAATTTCCTTTATTAGATCTTTAAATGTTCTTTAGCTTTATTGTTCCATACTGGGCATGTCTACACATGCACTTTATTGCGCAGTAGCTTATTTTACTGCATATTCAAGTGTCACATCAAAAACCATGCTAATAAATGTGCAGTAAAAATAGGCTACTGTATGTTGTGTCACTAAAAAAGTGCACTTCTGCTACTGAGCAGTAGGACAGCCTAATGTGCATTTATTTAGTACCTCACATTAGAGAGACTAAATTTAATGTGCATTAGGAAAAGCACATTAATAAATATGTAGACACACCCACTGAAAATACAAACTTGGGAATTGTAATAAAATTATGAACATTATTAGGCACACTAGTTTTGAAGCAAATAAGATACTGCAGAAAGCAAAGTAAAGGTGCTCAGATTGTAGATACCTCGTATATCAAAAGAAAAATCAACATGGTATGCTACCATTTTCAACTCAATTAATTCAAGCCCTTATCATAATCTTGTTATAAGACAAACTGTTAACTCCTGTTCTCTACACTTAACTGGGTGGGTGTTTTCGGTATTAGCATGGAACTATGCTGATCCCTATCTCCAATAAAATACCTATCTCCAATAAAACTTACCTAGCACTGCAATTATGAGACTGTTAATGTCAGTACAGTCAAGCAATTCTGAAGTAGAATTTAGAAATTTAAATAAGTTTCAAAGAATTTTGAAACAATGTCACTTTGGCTTAACCTTACACTGGCAGTATTCATAGTAAGTTTTGCTAGTCATGCACATGTGGCTTTGATGCATTAAAACAAAAAATATAATAAGGAATAATTTTGAAGCTATTTTAATTTTTCTTAAGTTACATCAGTACCATAAGCTCTGAGGGCAATTTATAGAAAGATTAATTACAGTCTGGGGGGGGTGGGGGGGGCACCAGATCACCGACGGGGGAGAGTAGGGGTCCCTCAGTGGCCGATCGCCAACCAGGGGAGGATCCCCCAGCAGCTGATTGCCAGCCTGGGGGCCCACAGGGGCTGACCACTGGCCAGGGGTGTCCCCCAGCAATGATTGCTGAGCCAGTGGCAAAACTGAAAGTGTGCTTCTTGTTTCATGGCTGGCGCTTCCAGGGGGTGCACTGCCAATCTCAGGGGATGCACATGCACCCACCTGCACCCCCTATGCGGCGCCAATGAAAGCAATTGTTCTATTGCAAAGACCACAACAGGTCTGAATGAATGAATTCCTATTTGAAATCTCTCAGTTAATCATGTTTGTACAGTTAACTCTGCTAACATTGTGTGGCACTCCACAGCACCCTTGAAAGGATCTCAGGCTCTTCAGGTGCACTACACGAAAAAAGGTGCCCTAGACCTAAAAAGTGGTGAGGTGTTCCTTATGTTTTCATGTTTTATATACAATTATATGCCCCTCATGGGGAGTAGGATCTAAAGTCCATGCAAGTGCCCTGTTAATGCTACTTAAGTAGTGAAAGTGAGCTGCATAAGTACTACTTACCCATCTAAAGAAGGACTTGAATCTTGGCCCATGTACGATGCAGTCAGTTTCCTTTTACCAATAGTACTAGGCTTTATTAATGTATTGAGTTTCTCCAACTTCAAGTTTTCTTGATTAGACTAACTTCTGAACAAGTGTAGTCTTAATTGTTTATAACACACAAGCCTGTGCTATACATTCAGAAGCATGTATTCTGTGAGAAGCATTTGTCTTAACAGAAACTTGTCCCTTGAAAAACAATACATGCATAAAAGTAATTTTCTACTTAGCAGTTAAAACTGGATTGGAAGTAGGTTCTTCATATCAATTTCATGCAGCGATGGGTTTCTCAAGAGTGATAATTCATTTAGGTGACACTGTGTTATGACAACTGTATTCCTATTCTCTTTCTGGATTTCATTTTGATCTCCCCAGGTGGGACTTTAAAAAACAGAGTTATTAAGATGCTCATCACTAACAAGATTTTAGTTGCTACTAAGCAGAGGAAAATCTCACTGGCCAAAAGATCACAGTCTCTTTTATCCAGGAATTTTAGCTTCTGAAGAAATATATTGAATAATAGAAAAAATACATGTTTCCTTCTGGGAATCAAAGCCTGATTCCTCTTCTTAGCAAAGCTGATATGAATTAATCAGAAACTGACCCAAGTTTCTGGGAAAGATTTAAAATGCGTACCCAGCATATCAATGAGAAAACAAACCATCTCTTTTACGACTTCTTGCACATTTATCTAGACAGTAGGCCTGTGCAAGTAGGCAGCTATTCGATCTGTCCATGATTCGATCTGGAGCTCCGGATTGGTTTCCTGCTTTGATACGGCTGAAGCGGCTCTGAAGCTTCAGAGCTGCCTAGGAGATCCGGCCATAGGGTACAATGGGGAATCAATGAAATATCTATAACTTTATTGTTTTTTGTCTTATTTTCGGTGAAACTTGCAGAGATGGTAGCCTCTTCTGAGAGTATAAATTCTGCCAAGTTTAAAGAAGATCGGTGTAGGGATTTGGGGGGAACTGCACCCCAAATTCTTGAAAGCAAAACTCATGTCTATGTGTTATACCACAGGGGGTGAAAACTGCAGGGATGGTGGCCCCTGCTGAGGCCACAAAGCCTGCCAAGTTTCAAGAAGATCGGTGCAGGGGTTTGGGGGGAACTGCACCTCAAGCTGCTGACAGGCAAAACTCGTGACATAGATGACCCTGTGCCTGTTAAGGTGCAGTGGGCTGAAAACTGCAGGGGTGCTGGGCCCTGCCAGGCCACAAAGCCTGCCAGCTGTGTGTGTGTCTCGCTGGGGGAGTCTGGCTGCTGGGTCCCTGCACCTCTGGCTGCTAACAGGCAAAACTCGTGATGTGGGTGGGTGACACTGTGTGTGTGTTAAGGTGCGCCCTTCCTGGTGCTGGGGCCTCTGCACAACATGGCAGCATGCCCCAGTGAGGTCTCCTTCTCCGGTCCACCACTATACATGACAACAGGTAAAATAACTTAGCCGGCACAACACCAGTACCAGCAGCAGCAGCATCAAAGGTACCCAAACAGAACTGTCACAGAGCCTGTCTTTTTATAAAGGAATCGACAGCAAGAAGTAAAGATGTTGTGTTTTGTTGTGTTGGACATATGTTACTAATGGTATGTGATGACGTATCTTCTGTTTTTATGTTTATTATGAAAAAGAAAGGAGTACATAAAAATATATCTTTGGAAGCTTTAGGGTTGAAAACCCCTTTGTCACGCTGAGGAAGTACTTGCAGTTGGTCCTGGATGGAAGGAAGAAGCCAGCGGCTGGCCTGGCTTGGCCTGCAATGCAGGCAAGAAAGCCAGTCAGTGAAAATGGAAATGGAGGTGTCAGGGGGTGACGGACAGGCTGGGATGAGGGGTAGGGAGAAAAGGGGATGTAGCAGCACAGGTAAAAGTACAGAGGTGCCTGGGGTGTCAGATGTCCGGCCGGCCGCAATGTGCCAGAACTCCACTGTGTACATTGAGTCCATGAGTTTCTGTACCTACTACCTAGGAGGCTGATGAAGTGCAGTTCACCGCTCTGAAAAGTGGTTAGTACACTCAAACAAGCACCTAACCTCATCACCAGAACTGAAGCCAACTTCCTACAGCTCAAAACACAAAACCTGCTATCTCCAGTACCCCCCAAACTGCACACCAGAATCTATCAAAGACAACAAAACCCAACTAGCTGTGGGGGCACATTCCTCACCAAAAAACCACTCTGCCTCCAGTCTCTCAGGCCTGATCCTGTGAGGGAACAAATTACAATGCAAACCACTTTTCAGAGCTGGGCCTATGAACTGCACTTCATCAGCCTCCTAGGTAGTAGGTACAGAAACTCATGGACTCAATCTATACCGTGCAATTCTGGCACACTGTGACCTGCTGGACATCTGCTATTTTCTCAGTGCTGACACGCATTTTGTCACTTATACAACTGCAAGCATCGCAGTGCTGGGTGCTTTTCCAAGTGCCCAGCAGTGCAGTGTTTGCACAGTAAAAATGCCCCAAATGTCATGCCATATTTTGCTGTAAGGGCCACACATTACTTTTAGATGGCTCCTGGAGCTCCTAACCCCTGGATTGTCCACACATTAACACCTGAAACTAGTTTTAAGCACACTTCAGTCAGCTTAAGGTTATGCCACTCCAGGACAGGTTTATTGTCCATGATTCCCAGTCTGCATTCCATTAATGTGCTGCCACTCCCCACAGATAAAGCTGCCTAAGTTGCAGTTCCCCAGCATCCCAGGATGCAGTGTCCCCTCCCCTCCCCTCCTGTTCTGTGTGGATAAACTTTCCATCCCCTGAACTCTACTGCCCAGAGGTTAGTTCTGGCACTAAGTCAACCCCCTCCCCCTCTGCAGAGGTGTGACCTTCCCTCCCCCAGTGGTGCAACCTGATGCAAACAGCCTGCAGAGCACATGCCATTTAGCTAAGCTACAGGGCATAGATGGGTCCAGGAGTGGGGCCTAGTAGGGTGGGGGGTAACAAAGTAGGGGGCTGGATTTGGTCCCAATTACCTGGAGCTACCTTCCTGGGGCAGATGCAGTAGTTCCCCCAAAAGTGCTTTCCCTTACAACTCCCACCTCCCATGCAACCCTGGAAAGCATGACAGCACCTCCGACAACCCCAAAACCAATTTACTAAAACATGAGCCCTTCTTTAATTTACTTTCTTTTTATTTCTTTTTAAATTCTTCATTTTTAAAATTATTTTTATTTTATCCTTCAGTGGCTGACTATTTTGATTTCACAACCTTTCCCTCACTGTCATTTCCTTTCTATCTCTTATTTCATTACCCATCCATGTCCTATTAACTTTCCACCTCCAAGCTTCATATTCCCACCCCCTGACCCATCTCTTTCACATTCTCATAAAAGCATGGGTAGAAGCTTATCCTAACTCACCAGCTCTGTAGTGGCAACTCACAGGTGTAGTTCACAGTCAGGCCTCTGCTTGCCAGCCCTGTAGTGCGAAATTAGAGCTGTGCAGGTGGGGAACAGTCAGAGAAGTTTTTTAGCCTTATGGTGTGACTGCTTCAGACTCAAGCTAGCACTAACAGGGAGCATCTACATGTGCCCCGGTATTTGGGACTGTGCAGTAATTTAGTACTTGCTCTAGCAAATACTAAATGACTGCGCAGTACCCATTGGTACTGCACAGTCTCAGTGACAAGTGGTTATTTTTAGATGCTTTATCACTGTAGTGATGAGTTACAACAATGTAGCTCATTGCTCCAGCAACATAGTGTCAGCATCACTGTTTGTGCTCACTGATGCTATGTTGCTGGAGCACTGAGCTACAACTCCATAGCTCATCACTATGGTGATGTAGTATCTCGTATAGACACGCACACACTGATCAACAGGGATTCTGGTTTTCTCTGATTAAAAAAAGTCCAAAATTCTCTGATTATAACAAAATGCCATATCAATCCAAATAATATATAGTGGTGTTTTGTTTTAATCATGGGAAAATGTGGATTTGGGGGAGAGGGAAACAGAATTTTGGATTTTTTTTTTTTTTTAGAAGAGAAAACCAGGATCCCACTGATAAACCTTTGAGCAGCTCAAAAGTATAATGTGTAACAAAGCCCTAAGACATGTTGAGCCATACATGAAACCTATGGGGTCAGAACTAGTCAGCAATATAGTTCTGCTAACCTTCTATAGACCCTTCCGGGATGCGCTTCTATGCATGAAACTATGCCTTTTCCACCAGCATTTTTAGACACTTATCTAATTTGAAAATCAGTCTCTTCACATGTAAATTCTGGGTGTTACTTCTTATTGAATAGGTTTTTGTGCAGTAACGCAAAATCATTTAATTCATTTGCTGGGTAACTCATCAATAGAAAATAACAATGAATTAAATCATACCAACAGATATACGTACAACTGTACAAGTACTTGATTACTCCCTTCACTTTAGTCATCAGGTGACTAGGATTACCAGGACTTTATATTCAGAGCTCTCCTTGTTTTATTGTCAGCCATGCCCTTGATCAGGGTTTAAAGTCATAGCATAGTTGTCTTGGTTGGATTGACTTGAAGAATTACACTTTACATTAGCTTAGCAACATAACATCTTTAATACACAAAGATAAATCTTTCTTAAAAATCATCTAAATGTATGTTATTGATTACATTTCAAACAGACAGCAACTATTTGCTATGCTTTGTGGTCAGGGTGCCCAAACAATAACACTTCCTTATCTGAAACAGTTAATTTTTTACAAACAGCTTTAGAAATATTACATTTCTTTTATAATGTTATGTACTAATATCATTATACGTTATGATATCATATCCAATTGTATAGCTTGAACTACTATAGGTAATGTATAGACATAAAACAAAAAAAACATAGGAGAGAGAGGAAAGAGTGGTAGCTACTTAACCAAACAATAGCTAAGTTTTCAACCCTTTAATAGTTAACCATTGAAATTACTCAAACTGTCAGACATAGAATCATAGCGAAGTAGGGCTGGAAGGGACCTCAGGAGGACATACAGTCCAACCCCCAGCTCAAGGCAGGGTCATCCTTATCTCACCTATCCTAGACAAGTGGCTGTCTAGCCCAGGGGTGTCAAATTCACCTTATGCCTTTGGTTGGATTTGGACCGGGGGGGCTCCTTCACGGGACAGATCAGCACAGGGTTTGGGGTGGTGTCAGAGACTGGGTTGTGGATGGCAGCAGCTGTGGCAGGGGCAGCAGTGGGGATGCCAATGGTCATGTCTACTGGGGATCAGAGACCCTGGATTTTGAAGCTGGCCTCCCTCTCCCAACTTCTGGTAGCTTGGTAAACTGGATGTAGGGGCTCCATGGGCTATATCCAGCCTGCAGGATATATGGTTGCTATCCCATTCTAGTCCACACCAAGGAAAATTTGCACAGATAACCCTTCCACACAATTAACAGGCACAATGCCTGAAAAAACAGCTAAAACACAACTTCTTTTGGCAATCTGTTCCACTGCCTCACTGTTTTTCCTAAAAGTTTTTCCTAAAATCCAATCTAACCCTATTTTGATCCAAGTTTCATCCATTGCTGTGTCCTATTCTGCAGCGAGGGAGAAAAGGTGTTCTCCTTCATCTTTATGGCAGCCCTTGAGATATTTGCTATCATGTCCTCTCTTAAGTGCCTTTCCTGCAAACTGAACATGTCTATTTATTTCAACATCTCCTTAGATGGTTTTCTTCTGAGCTCTTTATCATTTTGTCACCTGCCTTTGGACCCTTTCTAAATTCTCAATGTCTTTTAAAAAATGTGGCACCCAGAACTGCACACAGTACTCTAAATGGGGCCTAACCAGCTCTGAGTAGCGTGGCACTAGCACCTCCTGTGTCTTGCATCCAATACTCCTGTTGCATTTTGCATATACCTTTTTTGCAGCTGTATCACATTGCAGACTCATGCTGAATCTGTGATTTGCTGAATCCCCAAGATCCTTCTCCATAGTGATGTCATCCACAGCCAGTTGTCACATTTTATATTGGTGTTTTTGATTATTCCTCCCTAGATACAGCACCTTGTCTTTGTCACCATTGAACTGAATCCTGTTGCCTCTAGCCCAGATTTCCAATTTACCAAGATCCTTCTGAATTCTACTTAATTTTGCAATCCTTCCCAGTTTCTTGTCATCTGCAGATTTGCCAGCAACAGCATACACCAAAGTGGTGGCACCTGCAGTTGAGTATTTAAAAATGTTTAGCTCTAAATTATGCTAAATATTCTGGCCTCTCTGAAGATATATATAACATTATTTATTATTAATAAGCTCTATATTTTCTGTGGCCATGTACAGACATTACAGTTTTACCAGTATAAGTGATTGGAAAGCAATCTATACCCATAATGGAAGTTTGGAACACACAGACTGGTTTAAAATGGGTAGAACCCAGTCTAAGATTTGCCTCCCTCTCCCCCATCCCACCCCCTCCTTCCCAAGGGCAGCATGCGTTTGTTTGCTACCAAGCTAAACTATACCACTTACAGAAAACTGCATAACTCAGGTCAAGTCTGCCTTGGGCTTTTTTAATGTATCATTGCTATGTGAATAATCTGTAACAGTTTAACCATGGTGTTCTTGGCATCTTTATCTGGAGCCACTAGTATAAAATGGATGATATCATGGTAGCTTGTGATATTAGGCCACAGGTTTAATCTGGCAAAATTATGTTCCCTTGTGCTATCATACAAAAGGAGGCTCATGGAGGAGAATGATAATTATAAACTACATGGTATTTTTTTTTCTTTAAAGACTATGCTCACCAGTTCAATTATTAATATACTAATTAAAATTCACCCTAGAGATGCCAGTGAGATGGCTGCATTACCAGGGGTGTTTATAAAAAGTATTTGTTTGACATTTTAATATAGAAGACATCTACATAATGCAGTAAAATCTTGTGTTTGGAATGCCACCCACGCACTCACTCCTAGAATGCCTGCCTTCTTACCTTAATCAAGTGCAGTCTGCGCAATTTTATAAATGTTCAGTTATCCAAGGAGCCAAGCAGACCAGCTTACTATGTTTTCAAGATGATTTTGGTGTTATTTTTCTATAAAGAAAGAGGCAAGGATGAGTAATGTCTTACATTGAAAAGCTTGTTTAACTCTATCCTAATTATGCACTTGGCCCATTTAAAGATATCACCCAAAGAAATCCTTGCCTCTCACATCATTCCTGGAGCATTACAGCTACAAGATCATTCTAACACTGCTATAAAATATACTCACGATTTTAGGCTGAAATAAATTATTTTATTGAACGATTATATTTTTTTAGGATTAGCATGTATGATCTGTGATTACATTTTACCTCCTGAATGGGTCAGTGGAGGTGGTGATGTATTTGGAGGAGCAGAGCATCAGTAATAGTAAACAGTCTGTGTTTGGTGTGACCTTGTACTATGCTGAACACCTGACTGTCCATGAAGATTACAAATAACTGTAAAGCACAAAAGTTGAAAAACAATGCTTTGGGTCTCTCCTAAAACAAAAAATTTCCTACTGTTTCACTAAAGCATTAACAAAGCATAATTTACCTTGGCTTCACAGAAACACAAAATGTGTTTCATTTCATTTGTGAAAATTTTTAATTCTTTTTTCAACGAAATTTCAAAATGAAACAGGTTGAAACAAAACACGGAAACACTTTTGTTTACATTTTTTTCTTTTTCATTCTTTTGAACAAAACTATTTATAGAATTTGACTTAAATTTTCAAATTGCACACTTTTGAGAAACTTTTTCAATACTCACATAAACATTTCACCTATCATTACATAGAAGACAAATGAAAATACTGATAACAACCTGATGTAGAATTTTTGATCTTGTCAGAGATTGTTTTAGAGAGTAAATGTATTTCTGTGGCCTATATCTAAGTTTTTGTGAACCATCTTGCAGTCTCATTACCCAAGTAATTCTGGATGGACAAATGGATTGTGATAAGTACCACTGGGTGCAGCTATACATGCAATTAGCACACAGCAATAAACTCTGGTACAGTTTACACCAGAGTTTATTGCTCCCAGGTGCAGGTTTACACATGCACCCAGGACCACAGCACATTGAGTCAAGGTAGAGTAGCCTTGGCTAGCTGGGGGTCTGAGGGGGCATCCTGCCAGCCTGGGGCTGCTATGTATGCCTTGACTCAATATGCTGCAGATGGGCTGGCTAGGGCACAAGGGTGCTACAATGTGAGACAAGCTGACAGAAAGCCCCCACACTGTAGCACCCTCATGCCCCAGCCAGCCCTGGTCACTGTCTACACATGCATTTAGGCACACATAACTATTCCACTGTTGGATAGTACTGGTCTCTGACAGAACTATCCTACAGCCAAGTTAATTAATTTACTGAGTCCTAATAGGGGCTCCTGTGTAGATGATGATGCTTTACTGTGGAGCTCATTAGTTACCTCCACAGGAAAGCACACATGTAGATGCACACACTGGGTAGGAAAAGAATGGTTTAGCATGATTTAGTTTTAGTAAGAGTCTTTATCAAAAAAAATTCTTTCTTTCTTTCTTTCAAGATGGTGGCCGACAGGTGAAGCCCTTCTGAGCTCCTGCAGCTCGGGTGCCTTTTTGCGCGTTCCCTGCGCTCCGTGCCGCCCTTTTCGTGTCCCCCCCCCCAAAAAAAACCTTGCCTCCACCCACCCTGTCCCTGGGGCCCCCCTTCCCCCGCTTTCTGAGCGTTTTTCCCCTGGGCTCTGGCAGCCTCGTTTGCCTCTGCCCCTCCCCCACCCCCGCCTGAGTTCTCCCTGTGATTCCTGCTGCCTCCCTCCCCCAGGGCCCCTTCCCTTGGTCCCTGCCATCTCCCCCTGCCTTGGGGCTTGCCCTGAGCCCCTGCAGGGTTGCTCTGCCCTCCTCAGGCCGATTTTGGGGCGTTTTGAGCCCCCTCCCAGTCCCAGCCCCCGGCGTCAGCCTGAGGCTTTTTTTTTATTTTTTTTTTTATTTTTTTTTTTCCCCTCGCTCCCGGGAGAGAGTTAACCCTCTCCTGCTGGGATGCCTGCCAGCAGCCAAGGCACTTGGCATGGGGATGTCTCTGCAGACCTTGCCCTCAGCCATGGCATGCGGGTGCATGCCCCTCTCCACGTTACGGTGGAGGACTGCGCCGGAGCTCTGGTGGACCTGCTGGGACGCTGGAGCGTCCGGTATGCCTCCCGGGTCAATTCGGTGCCCATCATCTATCTGAGCTCTCCCAACCTGGTGAGGGAGGTGTGTGCAGCGGGGCTGGAAGTCTCGGGGGTCCACCACTTGGTCACGCCCCTGGAGACCCTGGCAGTGCGGGTGGTGGCCTCCAACGTGCCCCCGCACCTGTCAGACTGGGACCTCACCAACGCGGTCGAGCACTATGGTGTCCTCACCAGCCCCTGGCGCAGGCTGACCATAGGGAGTAGGAACCCCAAGCTGAGGCAGATCCTGTCCTTCCAGAGGCAGACGTTCATGCTCCTCACGGGGGACACTCAGAAGCTGCCTCCCTCCTTGACTTTTGCCTCCCACGGAAGATCCTATGTGGTGTATTTCTCCCTGGGGGGGAATTCCTGCCACCGCTGCGGCGGCAGCTCCCACCTAACTGCCCAGTGCCCGTTTGGGCAGTCAGCCAAGGCACCGGCTGCTGTGCCCGCCCGGGAGGATGGTGCACCCACCTCGGGTGTAGGGCCCTCATCAAAGGGTGGGGTTGGGAGACCTGCCAAGCCCCCCTCTGCCCCTGCTCCATCCGGGGGGCTCGACCCCTCTGGCAGTGGCATGCCACCCGGGGGGGGCCTGGGACATCCTCCCAGGGTTCTCCCGCCCCTGTCGTAGCGGATGCCCCTTCCAGTGGAGGGGCTGGGGAGTCCTCCCAGTCCCTTCCTGTCCCAGTCCTCCCCGGGGTGGTCGGAGTCTCGGGCGCTGGGGCCCCGTCGGGTGGAGCGCCCGAGACCCCCCCTCCACCTCCCTCCACCCCTGCCCCAACCGGGGTGGTGGACCTGGAGGTGGCGACACCCCAGCAGCCTGGCCCACCCCCTACAGGGGGGGTGCCAGCTACTCCCCAAAAAGCAAAGAATAAGAAAAAGAATAAAGGAGTGTCTAAAGGAACTCCTGCCCCTTCGGGGCCTGTCTCAGACAGCACCGGGGAAAAGGCAGCCAGGGAACCTGAGCCCGCTCTGCCTGCCCCCCTGGAAACCCTGCCACCTCCGGCCACGACTGAGGGTGTCCTGGAGACGCCTGGCAACCCCTCGCCCCCATCCCAGCCAGTGGGGCCTGTGAGCGGCAAGGCAGGGGGAGAGTGCCGGCCTCCCGAGCGGCGGCGGGCAGGAGAGATGGCGGAGGGTCTTGCCACCCCACCGCCCGCTCCCCTGCCTGCCGGGGCCGATGGGGAGGAGGAGATGGAGTGCCTGCCTTCTGAGCGCCGCAAGCAGCCCCGGGAGTGGGACAACATCTGCCCCCCAAAGCGGATGGGGATCGATCTCCCCGAGATGGTCCTCGACCCAGATAGAAAGGGGGGCCTGCTAGGGAGCCTGGCCATTGAGGGCACATTCACCGGTCTCACCGGGAAGTCCCCTCCCAGGGTACAGCCCCGCCGGTTCTCGGTCGGCAGTATCCACCTCCTGCTGGAGAAACCCCCTTGGGTGGCCCCCAGCTATGGAGGTCTCAACCTCTTGGACCAGACCAAGGGCCAGAGAAACGTGGCCGAGAGTATCCGGCAATGGTGCCCGGACCCCGCGCAGTTTGTCCACGCCGCTAGCGACGCGGCGAAGCTTATGCACCGGGACCCGGGCACGCGTCAGCATGCCTTCCGGCTCGAGAAGCTGGTGACCCGGGTGAGGGAGGTGTGGGGCCGAGGCGGGCCCGCGGAATAGGGCAGGGCAACGCTAGGCCTTTCCCCTGTCTCCGCGGTTTTTCTGCCCGGCGTCCATCACCTTCTCTCCCACCGGTACCCTGCCTACCCTTCCTCCTTCTTCTCCTGTTCATGGCGGTTACCACAATTGCCTCGCTCAACACCAATGGCTGCAGAGACCCGGTGAAGCGGATGGCCATCCTGGAGGGCCTGCAGCAGAAGCGCCTGGCGATCGCCTTCCTCCAGGAGACGCAAAGCGACGCGTACGTTCAAGCCGACTGGCATGCTGCCTGGAAAGGCCGCTTGTTCCTGAGCCACGGCACCAACCTCAGCGCAGGAGTGGTGACCCTCCTCTCGCCGCAGCTGTGGTACGACTCGGCGGTGGCGCGAGAGGTCGTCCCCGGCCGGCTGCTGACCGTCCATGTCACCCTGGCACACCAGGGCCTGCTCCTCGTCAACGTCTACGCGCCCGCAGACGGGAGAGAGAGGGTCGCCTTCCTAGAGACCCTGGGCGACCTCCTGCATGACGCCAGCGAGAAGGACGACCTGCTCCTCATGGGCGGGGATTTCAACTGTACCGTCGACGCGCTGCTAGACCGGACGGGGCCGGAACCGCACCTGCCTTCGGCCCGCAAGCTGCAGACTGTGCTGGAGGCGGCGGACCTCGTCGATGCCTGGCGGGTCCTCCACGCCGACGCGCGAGAGTACACCTGGGCAAAGATGAGCGCCAGCGGGCTCGCCATGGCCCGCCTCGACCACCTCTACATTGGCCAGCACCACCTGCCGTTGCTGCGCGGCAGCCGCATTGTTCCATTGGGCCTCTCGGACCACGCCTTGGTCTGCTGCGAGCTGAGCCTGCCTGGCAGAGCACGCACGCAGGCCCCTTACTGGTGCCTCAACGTCAGCCTGCTGCAGGACACCCACTTCAGGGACTGCTTCGCCCACCTCTGGAGGAGCTGGGAGGCGGCGCGAGCAGACTACCCCTCCTGGCGCCTGTGGTGGGACATGGCGAAGGTCCAGATCCGGGAGTTCTGCTAGCAGTACAGCCAGCTGGCGGCGAGCGAGCTCCGCTGCCGCATCCAGGAGCTGGAGGAGGACATGGCGGAGCTCGAGGCGGCCCTGCTCCACGCGGGCAACGACACGGCGCTCCTCGAGAGCCTCCGCTCCCTCAAGAAATGCCTGCGAGAGCTGGCGGAGGGCGCAGCTCACGGCGCGCGGGTCCGGGCCCACTGCCAGGAGCTGGCAGAGGCCGACACCCTGACCGGCTTCTTCTTCGGCCTGGAGAGGCGGCGGGCCGCGGCGAAGATGCTGGACCACCTCAAGACCCCGGAGGGCTGGCTGCTCACGGACCCGGGCGAAGTGCGGGAGCATGCCGTCGCCTTCTACCGGGACTTGTTTGCGACTGAGCCCGTCTGCCCGCGGGCCGCCCAGGAGCTGCATCGGGACCTGCCATGCCTGGGCGCTTCGCAGGCCAAGGCCCTGGAGCACAAACTCTCCCTGGCAGAGCTGGAGGCCACGGTGCGGGGGCTCGCCTCGGGCAGGGCCCCGGGCCTGGACGGCCTGCCCGTGGAATTTTACAGAGCCTTCTGGCCCCTCCTCGGACCCAGCCTCCTCTGCGTCTTCCGCCGGGACCCTGCCGACCAGCTGCCGCCGGGCCGTGCTCACCCTGCTGCCCAAGAAGGGGGACCTTGGCTGCCTGAAGAACTGGCGGCCCGTCTCCCTCCTGTGCGCCGACTACAAGATCCTGGCCAAGGCGCTGGCGAACCGTCTCCGCACCGTCATGGCCTCCATCATTGGGCCCAAGCAGAGTTACTGCGTGCCGGGCAGGACCATCCAGGACAACTTGTTCCTGCTGTGTGACCTGCTCACGGCCATGGAGCTTTTTGGCCTGGACGTCGGCGTGCTCTCCCTGGACCAAGAGAAGGCCTTTGACCACGTCGACCACCGGTACCTGCTCGGCACCCTCGAGGCCTTTGGCTTTGGGCCGCTCTTCACCGCGGCCCTCCAGGTCCTGTACTACGACGCCTCCGGCCTGCTCAAGGTGAACGGCGCGCTGTGCTCCCCGTTCCCCATGCGTCGCGGCATATGCCAGGGCTGCCCCCTGTTGGGCATGCTGTACACCCTGGCCGTCGAACCACTGCTGCACGCTCTGCGACGTCGCCTGACCGGCCTCGCACTGCCACCGGCACCGGGCCCCGCCACCGGCCCCCCACTCCAGCTGACGGCGTATGCGGACGACGTGACCGTCTTCCTGGGCAGCCAGGAGGACGTGCGGGCCCTGGTGGACTGCCAGCGTGCCTACGAGCTTGCCGCCTCGGCCCGCGTCAACTGGGGCAAGAGCAACGCCTTCCTGCTGGGGACGTGGGCCGGCACGCTGCCTCTGGACCTGCTGGGAGGCCTCGCCTGGCACCGGGAAGGCCTCAAAGCCCTGGGCGTGTTCCTCGGGCTGCCGGCCTTTGCAGCCCGCAACTGGGAAGACCTGGTGGAGGGAGTGGAGGCCCGCCTGCAGCGCTGGCGCTGGCGCCTGCCCACCCTCTCTTACCATGGCCGGGTCCTTGTCGCCAACAACCTGGCAGCAGCCACCCTGTGGCACCACTGTGCGGTGCTGGACCCTCCGCCGGAGCTCCTGGAGAGAGTGCAGCAGCTCCTGGTCGATTTCCTGTGGGATGGACACCACTGGCTGCCCCGAGCTGCCCTCTACCTGCCCACCGGGGAAGGGGGCCAAGGCCTGATCGACCTGGCCAGCCGGGTGGCCGCCTACTGGCTGCAGGCCCTCCAGCGGCTCCTGTACGCCAACGGCCACCTCCTGTGGCGGCAGCTGGCGTGCCAGTTCCTGCAGCGAGTGGGGGGCCTCGGCTTTGACCGGGAGCTGTTTCTGCTGGACCTCACTTTCCTGAACGGGGCGGTCCTTCCCCTGTTCTACCACAGCATGGTGCAGGCCTGGCGGGCGGCCTTCCATCTCTGCCCCCAGGCCAGGCGCCTGCGGTTCCCACACCTGCTTCGGGAGCCCCTGGTCTACAACCCGGCCCTGCAGCTTGTCGCGCTGAGCCTGGCCTCCACCAGCCTCGCGGCAGCCCTCATCGAGGCGCGCACCACCCGCCTGGAGCACCTCCTGGACCCTGCTCGGTCGGCGTGGCTGTCCCCCGAAGCCCTGGCTGCCCGGCTGGCGCTGCACTCCGTCCGCACCGCGGGCCAGCTTCTGCGGACCATCGGGGCGCCCTCCCAGCGGAAGCAGCGACCGCCCTGGAAGTCCATCTCCAGGCTCGCCGGACCCTCCCCGCCGCGGCCGCCGTGCACAACGCCTTCCCACCGCTGCCCGTCATCCCAGCGGTACCCGGCGAGCTGGCCGAGTGGCCCAACACGCTGCTCAGGCTCCCGGTGTCCCCCAGCAGCAATACGGGCTGCCCTTTTGGCACCCTGCCCCGCAAGGGCCTCTACATGTGGGTGGTGCGCACCCGGCACGCCCAGGTGCTGGCCGGCTGCCCTGACACCACGTGGCGGCGGCGCCTGGCGCGGCCTGGGACCCCGGCGTGGCGCACGCTGTATAAGGCGCCCACCGCCAAGAAGACCGGCGACCTGCAGTGGCGGCTCGTGCACGGCCTCCTGGCCACCGGCACCTTTGTTCGCCACCTGGACCCGGCGGCCTCGGCGGCCTGCCCCTTGTGCCCGGGGGTGCTGGACGAGGACATTTTCCACGCGTTCCTCGAGTGCCCCCGGCTGCAGCTGCTCTTTGCCACCCTGGGCGCGCTGCTTCAGGCGCTGGGCCGGAACTTCTCCGAGGACGTCTACGTCCATAGATTCATAGATGTTAGGGTCGGAAGGGACCTCAATAGATCATCGAGTCCGACCCCCTGCATAAGCAGGAAAGAGTGCTGGGTCTAGATGACCCCAGCTAGATGCCTATCTAACCTCCTCTTGAAGACCCCCAGGGTAGGGGAGAGCACCACCTCCCTTGGGAGCCCGTTCCAGACCTTGGCCACTCGAACTGTGAAGAAGTTCTTCTTAATGTCCAGTCTAAATCTGCTCTCTGCTAGCTTGTGGCCATTATTTCTTGTAACCCCCAGGGGCGCCTTGGTGAATAAATACTCACCAATTCCCTTCTGTGCCCCCGTGATGAACTTATAGGCAGCCACAAGGTCGCCTCTCAACCTTCTCTTGCGGAGGCTGAAAAGGTCCAGTTTCTCTAGTCTCTCCTCATAGGGCTTGGTCTGCAAGCCCTTAACCATACGAGTGGCCCTTCTCTGGACCCTCTCCAGGTTATCCGCATCCCTCTTGAATTGTGGCGCCCAGAATTGCACGCAGTACTCCAACTGCGGTCTGACCAGTGCCCGATAGAGGGGAAGTATCACCTCCTTGGACCTATTCGTCATGCATCTGCTGATGCACGATAAAGTGCCATTGGCTTTTCTGATGGCTTCGTCACACTGCCGGCTCATGTTCATCTTGGAGTCCATTAGGACTCCAAGATCCCTTTCCACCTCTGTGCCACCCAGCAGGTCATTCCCTAGGCTGTAGGTGTGCGGGACATTTTTCCTCCCTAGGTGCACCACTTTGCATTTCTCCTTGTTGAACTGCATCCTGTTGTTTTCTGCCCACTTGTCCAACCTATCCAGGTCTGCCTGCAGCTGTTCCCTGCCCTCCGGCGTGTCCACTTCTCCCCATAGCTTTGTGTCATCTGCAAACTTGGACAGAGTACATTTCACTCCCTCATCCAAGTCGCTGATGAAGACATTAAAGAGTATCGGTCCAAGGACCGAGCCCTGCGGGACCCCACTGCCCACACCCTTCCAGGTCGAGACCGACCCATCTACCACGACTCTTTGGGTGCGACCCTCTAGCCAATTCGCCACCCACCAGACTGTGTAGTCATCCACGTCACAGCCTCTTAACTTGTTCACCAGTATGGGGTGGGATACCGTATCAAAGGCCTTCCTGAAGTCTAAGTATACGACATCCACCCCTCCTCCTGTGTCCAGGCGTTTCGTAACCTGGTCATAGAAAGAGACTAGGATGGTCAGGCACGATCTGCCCGCCACAAGCCCGTGCTGGTTTCCCCTCAGCATAATTTGCCCTGCCGGGCTCTCACAAATGTGAGCCTTGATAATTTTTTCAAAGACTTTACCAAGGATGGAGGTGAGACTGACTGGCCTATAGTTGCCCGGGTCCTCCTTCCTCCCCTTTTTGAAAATGGGGACCACGTTAGCCCTTTTCCAGTCCTCTGGGACTTGGCCCATGCGCCACGAGCATTCAAATATTCCTGCCAGTGGCTCTGCAATGATGTCGGGCAGTGCCTTCAGTACCCTCAGATGGAGCCCATCCGGGCCTGCCGATTTAAAGGCATCCAGTTCTTCCAAATGACTCTGCACCACCTCAGGATCTACGTATGGAAGTCTGGCGCCTTGCTGCTGCCTCTCTACAACCCCAGTGAGAGACTTGTCGTGCCCCTCACTTAGGAACACTGAGGCAAAGAACTCGTTGAGGAGTTCAGCCTTGTCCCCCCTATCTGTCACCAATTGTTTCTGCCCATTTAGCAGTGGTCCTATTCCTCCCTGGGCCTTCCTTTTACTCCCAATATATCTAAAAAACAATTTCTTGTTGTCTTTTACTTGGGTTGCCATCCTCAGCTCCATGGTAGTTTTGGCCCGCCTAACTGCCTCCCTACAAGCACGAGCAGAGGAGGTATATTCATTTTTGGTGATGTCACCCTGTTTCCACTTTTTATGTGCTCCCCTTTTGGCCCTTAGGCTGCCCTGGATTTCTCTGGTCAGCCATGGAAGCCTCCTGGCCCCTTTCCCTCTTTTGCCTCGCTCGGGGATCGTCTTGCTTTGTGCCCGAAGGATCGTTTCCTTAAGGCACAGCCACCCTTCTTGGGCTCCCATCCCTTCAAAACTCCTGCTCTGCAGTGCTTCCTTGACTAATTGCCTGAGTGCATTGAGATCAGCTTTCCTAAAGTCTAGCACTTTCACCCTACTAGTTACCTTACCCACTCGCCGTCTTATGTTGAATTCTATTATAAGGTGATCACTGTCTCCCAAATGGCTACCGATCTGGAGGTCCCCTATCATGTCATCTCCTGTTGCCAATACCAGATCCAGTATGGCATTCCCCCTAGTGGGACCGTGTACCTCCTGTCCACTCCTTCCCCTACCGGGCAGCGGAGAGGGCCGTGGTCAGCCTGGCCAACTTCCTGCTGGGCCAGGCCAAGATGGCCACCCTGAAGAGCCGGTGAAACTGGCTCGCTGGGACCGGGATGGTCGACGCCCTGCAGCTCTTCCGCCTGCTGGTGCGGGCCTGCCTCTCGCTCGAGTTTGAGCACGCGGTCCTGCGGCGGACGGTGCCCACCTTCGAGGAACGCTGGGCCCTCGAGGGGGCGCTCTGCTGAGTCGAGGTGGGTCGCCTGCTCCTCGCCCTGTAACACCCCCGGCTGCTCAAGCTGCGGACACACGTCCAGCGGGCCAAGGCCTTGGACTTTGCCTCACGCGAGTCGAGCCCTGAGGCTCCCCATGGGTGTCCCCTCTTGCGGAAATGTAAATATGTCAATAGACCTTTGGCTCGCTATGGTTTTTAGTCTAGAGTGTACGGGCAGGCCTTGCAGGCCGTGAGCCCAGGACCATGTCCGTGAGGCCCAGGTGTTCGGGCCAACCTGTACATACTCTTTACTGGCCCCGATTTGTCACCTTCCCTGGAATAAACGCCTCTTAAAAGTCAAAAAAAAAAAAAAAAGGCTGTCTGTCTGTCTGTCTTATTCTGTGTGTTGCTTACTTCATTATTTGATTTAAATCAGAGACAAGTAGAGCTGAAAGGACTCCCAAGGTCATCTAATCCAACGCCCCATCTGAAGCAGGATCAACCCTATCTATACCATCCTATACAATCCCTAATTTAAACTCTACATACATTTACTGTTAACCTTGACACAATGCAGACCTAACATCCTAACCTGCCACAGGTAATGCAGGAGAACCACAGCAGCCAACAACCTGTTCTTGTGCTGTGGGTGCAATTAAACATTGGACAATAATCAGGGTGATTTAAGGCATCATGGTAGAATGGCATAATATAGTAATTTTTAGGTTCTTAATGGCAGGTACTCTAAATTAAAAGAAGTTACAGAGTCTAGTTGTTCTTGCACTTCCTGTTTGTGATCTGTTTTCTTAAAAGTAAATTACCTTATTCCTTCCAATATGGGAAACACTTTTTAAATGATTTTTTTCCCCTAAAAATGGGATATGACTTAAATTTGAGGAAAAACAAATGAAAAGCTCTTATAATCAGGCCAGAAATATCTTTATTTGATGCATATTTTTTTTCTTTTAATTGAGTCAGAGTCAGGGACAACTTAAATTCCAGGACAACTTATATTCAAAGGAATATGCTACAAACATTTTCTTTATTGAACAAAATTATTGACCCCAGGCATAGAATGGGAAAATGAATCCACTCATTATTAACCAGATTTTCAAAAGATTCAAGGGTCACTGTCCAACATCCATTTTTGGGACCAGATTTGTAAAAGACCTCAGCCCTAAACAGTTTCCATTATGCTCAGATTTTCCAGATTTGCTAGAAAACTGGTAATCAACAAGCTGGCACTTTTGAAAATCAGTCTCCGTGACACATCTGTGGGCATATGGACACAAAGGAATATCAAAGTGAGGAGCTGCTTGTCTATTCTGCATATGCTATACCCGAACTAAATGTTATAAGATCTTCTTACTACTAAGCACACCCCGATAAAATGTTCTTTTTTCCTTTCAAATGTGTGTATTGGCATATGCCCACCACTACACTATGGTGGCCACGTGACATTCATTTCAGGGTTTAGGACATGGAAATTAGGGCTGTGTGAAGCTTTGGTTTGCGATTCAATTTGGAGAAGATTCAGCCCTATTCGGAGGCCAAATCTTCAAATCCAAATCGAATCACTAGAAGCTTAAAACTTTCCAAATTGATTCAGAGCCTCTGAATTGATTCATAAAAGATTCAGAAGAGATTCAGGAATTCAGAAGGCAGTCTTTGAGGGGAAACAGAAACTTAGAAGGGGGGGGAAGGACTGACATCTCTAGCTGGCTAGTGTGTGTGATTTCTCCCTGAGTCCCCTTCCAATCACAGTATCTGTGGGGAGGGGCATACATACAGCATAAAAGCCTCTGTCTGCAGGCTTTCTGTGCCTTTACTGAGCTGGTTCTGAGCAACAGCAGCAGAAAGGTACTGGACTGGCTTGCTGCTTAGTCAATCACCTGCTCCTTTTTGTTCTTAGAAAAGATTGGATAGGATATAGTGAGTTTTGCTTGTTAGCAGCCTGAGGTGCAGGGCTCCAGAACCCAGACTCCCCCTGCACCTATCTCCTTGACAACTGGTAGACTTTGTGGCTGCAGCAGGGCCTAGCAGGCCTGCAGTTTTCACCCCTCTATGCCCTAAGAAAGACACAATCCCACAAGCACCCATGTCATGAGTTTTGCCTGTCAGCCACCAGAGCTACAGGGCCCCAGAACCCAGACTCCCCCTGTACCTATCAACTTTACAGCTGGCAGGCTTTGTGGCCTCAGCAGGGACTACCATCCCTGCTCTTTTCACCCCCCTGTGCCTTAACACACACAATGTCACCCATGTCACAAGTTTTGCTTGTCAGCAGCTTGAGGTGCAATTTCCCAGAAACCCCTGCACCTATCTCCTTGAAACTTGGCAAGCCTTGTGGCCTCAACAGGAGTTACCATCCCTGTAGTTTTCACCCCACTGTGGCTTAACACACACACACGTGACAAGTTTTTCTTGTCAGCAGTTTGAGGTGCAGTCTCTCTCTGAACCAGCGCCAAATCTTCCGAAGCCAATTCAGCCAAATTGATTCAGAAAAGCGATCCGAATCTCTGAATTGAATTGCTGGCCTCCAAATTGACCGAATCTGAATCTGAATCCAAATTGAATAGTTCTCTATTCGCACAGGCCTGATGGAGATCCCATGACATGCTTCAAGACATTACCCTCTTTGATAGGGTAAACATGACTTCTGAGTGCTGATGCTTACTTAAAAGGAACAAAACCTTCAGAAAGGGTAGGTCAGATCTCAGGGGAGATAATTTTTCTTGCCAAATGAGGAATACATGTAAAATTACTCTTCCTAGTACTGAAAAGCCACTCAGACAAATCTTTCAGAGGTGCCAAAAATGAATTATTGAGCGGAGATAAAATTAAGATTTGTCAGAACATGGAGGGCTGTGTAAAGCTAATTCACCCTTGTAAAAATGTCCAAAGCAGAATATAAGCTGGCATGCCATCTTTCTCCTATGCCCTACTGCAGATAGAAGGAGGAAAAACCAATCTACTCTGTTAAACTGACCTAAATCTCAGAAGGGCCACATTTTTCAAAATTCATATAATTTTAATATAGCTTTTTGTATGTTTTGCTGGGACAAAGGATTGTTCCTGGTGTTTCAGCTATGGAGGGGATTTTGGAAACAGAGAAATGTCTAATGAAAAAAGGAAATAAGGGAATAGATTTCACTAAGAGGGAACTTAAGGAAGAAAGGGGCCATCTAGCTATACAACTTCCTTTCTGCTGTTAAATAACCCTGTGATAAACAAGAGAGTCAGACTGAGTGAAAAGCTAGTGCTCCATATGTTACAAAGACAAGAATTTCCAACTATTCATGCAAATAGGGTCAAAGACCAGAGTATAGTATAGAGGGAATGAGTTCAGGTCTGGTCACTAGGACTCGGGTGATATTTATAGGAAATATTACCCAATATCTCTCTTGAGAGAGATTTCCCTAGTCTCTCTCTCATCCTTGTCCTTCTCTATTAATATACATACCTGAGTGCATTACAAACCATGTTTGAAGGTACAAGGGTCTAAGAACACGCAGAGTCATACCTAATAGACATGGAACAGATAAGATATCTCCAACACATAATAAACTGACTTTAAAAGAAAAAAAAATATTGGATGGGAAGGAGGGAATCAGAAGTCATTAGGGGAACAAGAAAGGAAACTGAGGAGCACCTGCAGAGGGTGATACAGAGGAAGAAGTGGGGAGTCAGAGAGAGAAATGATGTGCCCAAATATAATCCTAAATGAGAAGAGAAACTATGAAGAGAACATAAGATGAGTTGTAAAGGAAAAGGATGGGATGTGTACAGTGTTCTTTGGAAAAAAGATGAAGAATCTTTTATAAGAGATCAAAGGGATGAGCATATTTCTCTTGCAAGTGTCCAAGCTGTCAAGTCACCATGAGAGTCAACTGGTAAGGCATGTTAATACCATCTGCTGACTATTCCCATAGTGATCACACATCATTGCACACTGCTAACCTTCTTTTATGGACTTCCACTGATAATATCAGTCATTCAAGATGACACAGTATCAGTGTTCAATATTATTTCCATTTAAATTCAAGCTTATTTTATCTTCCCAAGCCTGTGACACAGTGTAGGCGGCATTTAAAAAATACTGGCTTCATCCTGCAATTGTTTCCCCAGAGCCTAATATTAAAAAAAAGGAATAAAGTTCTTCATCACAGTGTTCAGGGCTTTATTCCTTAAATTATTACACAGATACCATGGAGATGTGTACTTCAGAAAGGCAGTCGTTTACCTACAAAATTACAGGTCTCCATCTTTATAAGAATATATTTGAGAATTGTTTGCCAGATGTGGCAATTTGCAATTAATCCAAATTGCAAATATATGTTGCAAAATGACTGTAGAAATGGCATCTCAGCTATCTCAGTCTGCATTCATCATCGACTCTCTAAGAGTCTTAGGCAAAACCAGCATATTGCTTCTGAACCTCTTATGCTGTTGGATTTAGAGAAGGTGGCACCTGTTCTTCTGTGGTTTGTGCCTGTCTAGAGTCTTCTCATATGAGCTTGATGTCACAAGAGCTAGCCCTGCAGTTATATGAGACCATAGCTTTGGAGTATAGATTTATACAGCATCATTTTCAGGAAATGGACACTGTGTCCAGAACTCCAAAGCATACTGAATTTTTTGCTTCTCCCTTTATGCTTCTTCTTTAAGTACCTGTAAATCCCCACTGAGTCTAAAATTATTTTCTATCAGTACAGGCATTCTAGCTTTCAATTTTCTAATGAACAAAATTCAGCAAGTGATAATCCATGCTACATTGATGCTGTTATAATTGCACAGTCCTAAATACAACTCTGACAGGTCTGTTGGGCATCTTTGCACAGAGGCACTCTCAGGTGGCTGATTTGGGCAGCTAACCTAGGCACAGATTTCCTATAAAGTTCACCATTCCATGCCATCTTTGTACTCACTCCTGACCTCCTAGGGCAGGCATGTTTATTTTCAGCAATTACTCCTCAGCTCCTCCATCCCTCTTGAGGTCTGCGAGAACCTGAGCTTGGACACTGTTTTTGGCATGCATTTAGCGAACAAACTAGGCTGGAATACTGGTTTTGGGGTTTCTGTTTTATGTTGTTGCTCTAGTTTCTCTTTAGGTTGTTTTGTTCTCATATTCAATAAGTTACTCCATCCTCTTATTACCAACTGCCCTGAACCTTTGTTGGGAAGGGCAGCAGATAAGTCAAATAAATAATAATAAAAATAATGATGATGACGATGGCCTCCCCCTTACTATGATCTAGCTCTACATCTACTTCTTCTAACTTTTTTCCTAGATATGTTATTTCCACTAAACAGAATATATATTTTTGCTCATTTAACTTAAACCTAGCAGCTCCAACTCTTTCAAAGCTATTTGGAACCTTTGGACAAGTTCTTACATTGGTTCCCCTCAGATCACACTATTTACCTTCACTAGATCATTTAAACTTTTTAAGTGCCTGTTATACAAACACTTGGCTATGATGATTTAAAAAGGAACTTTCCTTCTTGGAACAAGGGGTTGGACTAGATGACATTCTGAGACTCTTTTCCAGCCCTACTTTTCAATAACTTTACATGTTCAGTCTGGACTGAGTGACTTATTTAATTCTAAAACTGTGAAAAATCTAAATTCTGGCTTGGTCAGGAAATTCTCTTTAAGTATCTTATCCCTGATGTTAATCAGAGTCTGGTCTCTTACCAAGGTCTAGTAGTCCTCAGAATTGCAAGACTGGTTCTTTAGCCTTAGGCCACTCACAAACTCCTCTGTGTTTCTTCTGTTTTTGTCTTTTCATGTCTTCATTTGTTTAAACATGTATCATAGAATCATAGAAAATTAAGGTTGGAAGGAACCTCAGGAGGTTATTTAGTTCAACCCCCTGCTCAGAGCAGGACCATCTCCAACTAGATCATCCCAGCCAAAACTTTGTCTACCCAAGGCTGGTGAGTCCATGACCTATCTGGGTAACCTGTTCCAGTGTTTTACTGCTCTCTTAGTAAGAAAGTTTTTTCCTAATGTCTACCTAAACTTCCTTTGCTGCAACTTGAGACCATTGCTCCTTGTTCTGTCATCTGCCACCACTGAGAACAGTCTAGCTCCATCCTCTTTCAAGCTCCACACTTCAGATAGATGAAGGCTGTTATTAAATCCCCTCTCAGTTTTCTCTTCTCTAGACTAAATAAGCCCAGTTCCCTCAGCCTCTCCTCATAAGACATGTGCCCCAGCCCCCCCACCATTTTCATTGTCCCCTGCTGGACTCTCTCCAATTTGTCCACATCTTTTCTGTAGTGGGGGACCCAAAACTGGACACAGTACTCCAGAATTGGCCTCACCAGTGAAGCACAGAGGGGAATAATAACTTCCCTTGATCTACTGGCAACACTCCTACAAATGCAGCCCGGTGTGCCGTTAGCCTGCTTGGCAACAAGCAAATACTATCGGCTCATATTCAGCTTATTGTCCACTGTAACCCCCAGGTCCTTTTTTGCAGAGATGCTTCTTAGCCAGTCAGCCGCCAGCCTGTACTGGTGCATGGGATTGTTCTATCCTAAGTGCAGGACTTTGCATTTGTCCTTACTGAAGTTCATGAGATTTCTTTTGTTCCAATCCTCCAATTTTCTAGGTCTCTCTGAATCCTAACCCTACCATCTACTACTCTACCCAGCTTGATGTCATCTGCAAACATTCTGAGGGTGCACTCTGTGCCATCTCCCAGGTCATTAGTGAAGATATTGAACAAAACAAGCCCCAGAACTGATCCTTGGGTCAAACCACTTGATACCAGCTGCCAACTAGACATCGAGCCATTGATTACTAACCTCTGAGCTCGATGATCCACCTTACAGACTATTCATCCAGCCCATACTTCCTTTGCTTGCCTGCAAAAATGTTGTGAAAGACCATATCAAAAGCCTTGTTAAAATCAAGGTATATCACATTCACTGGTCTCCCAACATCCACAGAGCCAGTCATCTCATCATAGAAGGCAGTCAGGTTGGTCAAGCATGACTTGTCCTTGGTGAATCCATGCTGACTGTTCCTAATCACCGTCTTCTCTTCCAAGTGCTTAGAAATGGATTCTTTGAAGATCTCCTCCATGATTTTTCCAGGGGCTGAAGTGAAGCTGACCGATCTGTAGTTCTCTGGACTCTCCTTTTTCCCTTTCTTAAATATGGGCACTATATTTGCTCTTTTCCAATCATCTGGGACCTCCCCCAATCATATCACTCATATGCTTCCTTTTTTGTGGTATACAGCATTTCTTAAACATCTCTAACATAGTCAGTCTTCTTTAATAATGAGGAAAAAAATTAAAACACCCAATACTTCACAACCACCTATTGTCATAAATAAAGATACCTTCTGACTGTCTTCCCTATGCAAGCACTCATAGCTAGCAGAGACACAGCAAAGTGTTCAAATCTTCTCATCTTCTCCACATTTCTATATTGTTCCATTCCTCTGCTCAGGACATTTTCTTTGTTTTAGTGCTGGTATCATGATGAATTCGCTTCGGCAGCACATGTACTAAAAATGAACTATAGCCAAAGAATTTACCTTATTCAGGAGGCAAGTTCTAACTTGGGGTGGCCAAACTGTGACATGGGTGCTACAAGTAGCACAAGAAGCCCCTCTCTGTCACATAGCATACTGGGGAGGGGATAGACAACGGTTCTAAGGAAGATGACAACAGCAATGCAGTGACCTGAATTTTCCAGCCAAAAGGTGGCAGAGATAGAGAATGTTGATGTAATAGAACAAAAAAAACTCATTCTTTCCTCTGGTTATAGGTGTGTCAGTAGTGATCCATCTTAAACTTCAGTTCAAAGACCTGCACTGTAAAAGTGTTGTGTGCATATGATAAATGTGCAACATAATTTAAAAGAAAATTCCTGGTAAATATCTGCAATGTTAAACCTTACTTTTTAAAATATGCTGATGATTTGTGAACAAGAACCAGCTTTGGTTCTGAAGTAACACTCACCAAATTGCAGAAAATTCTCCTACAAAAAACAACCTTGATCCACTGAAACACTGCTCAGTGATCAACATAAATGAGTTATTTTAGTTGATTAGATCAATTACTGTGCCAATTATCAGTTGCAATAATAGATAATTTACAGTTAAACTGATGGACATAAGTGAGATAACTATGAACAAAGTATATGTCACATACAGTAATAATTATTCAGAAATGGAGCTTTTTGATGACTCATGTTAGATAGACTGCAGCACACCGCTGATAAAAGAGCAATCTATCATTCCTGGACTGTGGGGGAAGTGCAGTAATTTAGTGATAAAATCTGGCTGTGTCCAGACTGGATAGTTCCTTTTGTTTACTGCTCTCATTTATGATCATAAGCTGGAACTTTATTTTGTTGATATCTATGCCTTGAAAATAAATGTAATATCCCCTGTCCATTAATTACCATAAATTTTATGGTAAATTTTAAAGAGGATCTAGCTTAGCAAAAACTTAGCTGTAAACTTAACCATTGAATGACAAGCACTCACTCCATGGTAATTAGGAAGCACAACTAGATAAATTCCAAGCAGGAACAGCACAGGGTTGCTAACCCAAGAACATTTTTTTTACTGACAATCTGTAAACTTTTTAGCAACAGCAAATCTTTTTTGCTGACATGCTTTTACTGAGATATGTTTTACATAATGTAAATATAACTCTTCTTCTGTGCCCTGAACAAGGGCTGGGTTGACATTTAGGAGTTTAACACCAACCATTGTAACAAAGTTTGGCTGTCAGTAAAAAGTTTGCAGATTATCTGTAAAATAATGTTTTTGGGTTGGCAGCCCTACTAGACTTCAGCAATGGTTATATACCAAGCTGCTCCTCTAGGATCTCCTAATCATCCCCACATTCTGATAACCCACAACCCACCCCCAGCTTTACCCCTGCCAGCCTGGCACAGACCCTTAAAGAAGGACTGTCTGCCTCCTGTCACCCAGTAATGTTAGAGGCAGGTAACAGGTCCCACAAGCAACAGCAACATATGATTGTAGTGAGGAAGCTATGGAAGCTCCTGTGGCCCACAAAGCTCTGACAGAGCTCTATGTAGGATGGCTGTGCTCCTGCTTAGACACCAGATGGTGCTGCTGTGCTCTATTTGTCCTTCAACACTTAACTACAGCTTCATTTCTGAAGAGGGATTTTCAAGCAGCTCCAGGTTGCTTAGGGTTTTTACAGACAGCTGAATTTTTTACAGACTTTACAGACAGACATTTTTAGCCTGGATTTTTATGGAAAGCCCATAAATTTATGGATAGTTGGCAACCCCAGAACAGCATAACAGACCTCAACAAACTATAAATGCACAAACATACATGCAAACCCAGAATACACCCAAATACTATAAATCATTCAGGAAACAATAACAAAGATCTGGGCTCAGGAAAGAGGCTGGCACAAATTTGCAGTTACTGCTAGGGATACAATTATTTAAGTGTAGGAGCTGTCTGAGTAAACGTCCAACCTGTCAGTCTCTTAGACTTTGCAGCAATTAAAACACTGGCAATCTCAATTGTTAAACCAAGATATAAGTATGGCTCCCAGGTAGAGAGGACCATTTTATTTAAGACTTTAAATACTAATAAACTCTTGGGGCACGTCCACACATGCAAGCATGTGTGCTTGCAGCAGCTCAAATAGAAGCGGTGCACATTTGAGCCGGAGCTGTTTGCCTCAGCACACATGCCCAGACATACACTTTGTTGTGGAGGAAATTGTGCCACTTGGGGCAAAATAGCCCTGCCTGGCTTCTCCCAGATCTGCAGCCAGGGGCAGCTAGAGCCTGTGGCTAGCATTTGTGCTGTCCCCAGCAATATAAAAAACTGTTACCAGCTGTGGGTGAGTGCGTGGGTGGGTGTGGAGGGATGTGGAGGGATGCACATCAGTGTGTGGGTAGGTGTGGGGGCTGCTTAGGAGGAGAGCACCCTGACAAAGCACATAGACTACCCTGCCTGCAGGGTACAGGCTCCCCCCCCCCCAGCATTTCCTCCCACTGGTCTCCAGCCCCCTGCTCATTACCCTGCTCATCTCCAGCCTCTAGAGGTTGGAAACAAGCAGGATGATTGAGCAGGAGGCTGGAGACAGAGGGGGAAGTCTCCAGCTCATCTCCAGGGTCTTGTCTTCAGCCTCCTGCTCCTTCCCCTGCTCATCTCCAGTCTCCTGATTGTTCTCCTGCTTGTTTTCAGCCTAGGGAGGCTGGAGGTAAGCAGGAATACAAGCAGGAGGCTTGACAGGAGCAGGAGAACAAGCAGGAGGCTGGAGATAAGCAGGGGAAGGGACCAGGAGACTAGAGACAAGCCCCTGGAGATGAGCTGGAAACTTCCCCTGCCATCTCCAGCCTCAGATGTTGCTGCTACTGCTGGTGACTGTGTGTGTGTGTGGGGGGGGGGGGGCTGGGAGAGTAAGCGGGGAGCTAGGGGAATGAACAGGGAATGCCGGGGCGAGACGAACATATGGAGGGCTGGGGAAACGAACGGGTGGTTGGGGCCAAGCAAGGCCTCTCCCATGGTCCCCCTCCCCACCTCCTCCAGCCCCCCAACCTCCTATTTACCTGGCATGAAAGCAGATCCAGGTCCCTGCAGCTTGCACTGCTGCCTGCACTCCATGGGCAGGCAGCATGCTTCAGCACTGGGGAAAGGGCCAACTACAGAGATAGTCTAGCAGGCTACCAGAGCATCTCTGTGGAGGACTGACCCTCCAGTTGCCTCAGGGCATAATCGGGGACTGTGCCCTGCCCCACTTCCCCGCCCCCCCCAGGTATTGTTTGAACCCTGGATATCCAGGGGTCTAATTTTTCCCCCATGCTGCAAATTTGCAACACAGGAAATGCCCGCATATGCCTCTTGCAGCATCTCAAAGGGGTTTGAGATGCTGCAAGAGGCACATGCATGCTCGTCTGGACACACGCTTAACATCTAACTTTATTCAAGTAGTTTGAAGAGGCAACAGTGCGTATGCTCTTGAACCCAATGCAAGTAAATTCTGGAGGCAGAGTTGACTGGTAGCCATAAAGTTTAGCAAATTCAAAGACTATATTTTCCTACTCAGGCTTTTAAAAAAAGTTCCTAAATATAATAACTAACTAAAAAAGATCACAGAACCATTGAGAAGCCCTCATCTTAGACCCTAACATTCTGAGTATCTGGACCTAACAATAAAAAAAAAATCTCACTGAACATGTAGTGAGATGATGACTGAGTTTTGGAAGGGAAAGACAATAGAGTTATTTTTATATTGATGGCCTCTTCTGTATAGGGACCATTTTAAGTGAACTAGGAAGTATAAAAAAGCTATGCTCAGGGTATTAAATTATGCTACAGTTATATCTGTCTTCCCCCACTTGTGAAATCATAGATAGGGAGCTACATCTCCTCACACTTTTGAATTCTTTGGATCATGGAAATGGAAAATGTTCCTCCTACTAAGCTATAATGCTCTTCTTGAAATCAGATGTATGCATTCTTACTGAGGAACTGGGTGTATTGCATTGTATGTTGTTGTATATTAGGAATGAAGGAGCTTATTATATAGATAAGAAGTCTCTGAGTATATTTTGTATGTGGAAAAGCATGAGATTTTAGGCTACTGTGGATATTAGTGTTGCATTAGCTGATTTTTAATGATTGTATTGATAGGCACCAACAATAGCTATAGATTAACAAGCATTCAAGTGTCATCTTCATCAGGATGGTTGAGACATGATGGATATATACTCTCCACTTGGCTTTCTGCTGTCTCCCTTCCCATTATATTTTTATGTATTGTATGTAATCCTGGTCTTCTATGTTGTTTCTCTTCCCTGTCACACAACTTTCTATTATATCCTTTTCTCCACTGTCTCCTCCTGGTATTCAAACGTGACCATAGTACTTGAATTTCTTCTTTTTCACCATTTGCGTCAATTCAGGCTTGCTTCCAATCTCGCTGAGCACCCATTTTTTGGATCTATTTTGAATTCAGGAAATATTCAAGATCCTTTTGTAACATACCATCTTAAAATCTTGTAAATTTCTAATTTCTTCATAAACAGCTAAATTTCACAAGTTTCACATATGTTACTATCAGCCATACCAAAGCTTGTAATAACCTTGTATTCCTTTTATTAGTAATCTACCTATTCATGTATATCACATTCACATTTTTTACCCTTTTCTGAGCTTTGCCTAGCTGATATCTTACTTCATTTATGACATTATTGTCTTCCATTAAAATGTAAAACTTCAAATTGCTCCAATAGCTCATTATCTGTGTCACATCTGATCCTCTCTCCAGTTGTGTTTGTCACCTTGGTCTTTGGCATATTAACCATGATGTACTATCTCTCTCCTGACATGGGTAATATTTGCATGAGGCCTTTCAGGTCTTTGGCAGTAGTAATCAAAACAATGTTACTTGTATACCTCAAATAACTAAGCGTTCTACATTTTATTCTCAGATCATCTCTGAATCCTGCCAGTGCTTCCTAAATGATTGCTTATGCTATTAAAGAGTGAGGGAGACAGAATGCAGCCTTGTCAAACTCTTTTTTGTACTGGAACCAGTCCAGCAACTTTACCTTGGCTTTCTGTCCTCCATATAGTTTATGCAGCAGTTCAATCAAATATGGTAGGAAACCCCTCTCAAGTATGTAGATCCATAGTTTTGTGTGTCCTGTTGAACTAAAAGTTTATTTGATACAAACCTCTCTGTGGACCAAGACGTTGTGATGGAGAGGCTTGTGTGTCCCCAATGATACTCAGAGCTTTGTCACCCGGAGTCTCACAGTCCCAGCAGGGTCACCCATGGCAAACAGGTCTGAGGGGAAGTTCTAGACAAACTGCAATCCAACCCCAAGTTCTCAAAAGTGGATCTAATGGAAGAACATGTTAGCATCTCAATGGCTGTAAAGACAGAAGAAGGATGCAGCAAGATGAAGGTCTCCTGTCATCTTGGTTTCTCCCTTGCCACTGGGCCCAGATCTCCACTTTTTGAGACTGTGTGGTTGCTGTTTTTATGTACCAGCTTCTTCATGTTAAACAAAGTCATGTGCAGGCTTCTATCACAGGAAACAACATGCTGCAATCAACAAAAGCCCTGCAGCAATGGACCAGTGGTAACAGAGAGAGGATTAATGAATCCAAAAGCCTCCAGTCATGAATCTGCATGCAGGCAGCAGTAGCCTGATAGTTGTCTTGTACCTGAGTTAAGACAGCGGTACAATTCAGCAGCTGCTACCATGACTGAGCAGTCCTATTCAGGATCCCCTCTACCCATCCCATGTGAAGAAGGGGCTAGAAGGCTGTTTTATCTGCTCCTGGTTGGATAACTTCTAGTGGGGTCACTCTGCAGTCAAAAACATAAGACAACAATGATTTTTGCAACATGAAACATTCACACCTTGATGGGTAGCTAAGAAAACAAACAACCAGAAAGAAGAACCCCCATAATCTCCAGGGCACTAGTGAGATACAACATTGACACTGCAGCTCTGAGCGAGACAAGAAGACTGGATGAGGGCCAGTTGAGGAAAGAGGCCCTCCTATGAACAAGGCTCTCCTGTGAAGAAGGCTACACCTTCTTCTGGGAGGGGAAACCAGCCCAGGACAGATATATTCAGGGTGTTGGCTTTGCCATAAAAAATCAGCTCCTCAGTCAACTTACAGAGCTTCCTGTGGGTATTAATGAATGTGTTATGACCACCTATATTAAGCTCAGTACCAACCAGTATGCCACCATCATCAGTGCATTCACCACAACACTTGATGATGAAGACAATGTCAAGACCAGTTCTACTCCAACCGTGACCACATTCTCACTAATCCTCACGAGGACAGAATCATTCTCCTCAGTGATTTCAGCATGTAACAGGGGGCTTTCTTGGGTCTGGTCTGTCACTGGCCCGCTCACCTGTTTCTGAGACAACTGCCTGCCTCCTTTCCTGCCATGCCTTGGTGATACATAATTATGGTGTTAATTAAGCAGGAGGCTGCCCATTCTTGCCCCGATGCCAGGGGGCGCTACCTGTGGCTCCATTCCTCCCCTAAACTGTAGCCCAAGCCTTGCAGATGGCATCCACATGTTGTAACCATATCCCAGCCCCTAACTCCAGGCTCTCTCATTGGGCTCCATGCCCCTTACTCATATTGGGCTCTGTGCCCTGCAAACACACAGCTGGGGCTCCTAGCCTCTGGGCTCCTTGCCTCTCACTAGGCTCCACACCCCTTCCCAAACTCTGGCCTCCTTGTCCCTCATTCGTTCTGGGCATCTTACCCCCCTCTGTACCCCCTTTGGTTCTGCCGACCTCCTTGCCAGGTTACCCACTAAAATGCATCCAGTTTTTGGCTCCACAATTCAAAAAGGATGTGGAGAAGCTTGAGAGGGTGCAGAGAAGAGCCACGCGCATGATCAGAGGTCAGGAAAACAGACGTTATGATGAGAGGCTAAGAACCCCGGGACTCTTCAGCCTGTAAAAGCACAGGCTCAGGGGGAACCTGGTGGCCACCTATAAATTTATCAGGGGTGCTCACCAGGATCTGGGGGAACATCTGTTCACCAGAGCACCCCAAGGGATGACAAGGTCGCATGGTCACAAACTCCTCCATGACGGTTTCAGGCTGCACATAAGGAAGAACTTCTTTACTGTCCAAGCCCCTAAGGTTTGGAATAGACTGCTGCCAGAGGTGGTTCAAGCACCCACTTTGAACACCTTCAAGAGACAATTGGATGTTTGTCTTGCTGGGATCCTATGATCCCTGCTGACTTTCTGCCACTGGGGCAGGGGGCTGGACTCGATGATCTTCCAAGGTCCCTTCCAGCCCTAATATCTATGAATCTATTAATGTGGGGGTGGAGTTAAGGCACCTCTACCTGCCTTTCACCGGGGTGGTTACTGGCCTCACATTTCCTGGGGGCTCCCACACCACTAGGAGTCCCACACCAGGCTATCCATCCCTGGCAGGATGCAGTTTTAGGTTATACCCAGGACCAAGAGCCTCCAAACTGTCCCCTTAAGCTCCTGTCCTTACCTCCAAGATGTCTCATATAGCCTTTCAGCCAGGCAATGTTTCTGCCTGGCCTACCAGCAGAGAACTGCTCTGTTTATATAGGTGCCCAGGGTTCTAAAATGGTCACTGCAATCAAGCACCTGCTGGCTGCTTGTCTCAGCCCTTAAAATGGCAGGCACCAACAGTGCCCTGCCACACAGCACCACAATTGGACATGACCTGGAACACTGGAGTGGTACTACTCAGAAGGAAGGAGTAGGGAAAGCCTACTCAAATGGCATCCTTCTCCTGAACAAGGGTACAGAGCACGGTCTTGTCATCATGAACACCAATTTTAGATAGAGTGACAAATACAGGACCATCTGGAGAAACCTGTGATCAAATGGATGTCCATATCACATAAGCCATGTAAGGAACCGATGACTGCTGGACAGATCACTGTCTTGCCAGATCCATTATAAACATCTGACTTGCTCTGAAACACTGAAAATAGCTAAAAGCAATGTGAAGGACACCAAAGTTCTTCAAGACTGAACAGTCTGTAAGGATCTCCAACAGCATCCCCATGGAAAGCTCTCTGCCCTGTTCATAAATTAAGGTAACATTGAGGATCTCTGGGAGGGGTTTACAACTGCTGTCCATATAGCCTGTGCTGAATCCATTGGCTATAGCACCTGTCAACACCAAGACTGGTTTGGTAAAAGTGATGCAGAGTTCCAAGCCCTTCCAGAAGAGAAGGACTGATTCCACTTGCCAGAATGATACCTCATTTCAACAGAAGTAAATGTATCACTTCCTCAAAGCTGAAGCTCAAAGGAGGATCCAGAAATTCAAAACTCAGGGGTGTCAAGATAAAGCCAAGGAGATCCGGCTGTATGCTGACAAACATGACATGCGCAGCTTTTTACTGGCAATGAAAGCCCATCTTCCCACTTTTCTGCTATAGCAGGATGACTCAATGTTCCTCAAAGACAATGAATCCATCTAAGTTAGATAAAAAGGACACTTAGAGGCACTCATGAGCCATGAATTGACTGTGATGGATACAACTTGGTCTATCCCCCAATACTCTGAAAGGAAATCCCTAGCTAACCTTCCTATCCTAGAAGTCTGGCATGCCATCAAGAAAATTAAAAACAACAAGGCTACTGGACCAGATGGTATACTTACTGAAATCTACAAGGCTAGTTGTGAGTAACTGGTTCTGAGTCTCCCAATTTTTTTCTCCAAATTTGGAATAATAAAGAAATCCCTGGGGACCTGAGGAATGCCAAGACAGTGACTATCTTCAAGAAAGTTACAATTTATCTTCAGGAAAGGAGATATGTCTGTCAGTGGGAACTATTAAGGTATTGCCCTCCTTTCCACAGCAAGGAAAATTCTCTCCTGAATCCTCCTGAACCATCTTCTACTGCTCGCTGAGGAATTCCTGCCAGAATCTCATTGTGGTTTCAGATTATCCCACTGAGAAATTAACAAACTCTTTGTTGCTACCAGATACAAAAAAAAAAGTATTGGAAACAACCTCAGGACTTGTATATGGTCTTCATTGACCTTACCAAGGCCTTTGATTCCATCAGTCATGAAGCTGTATGGAAATTACTTCAATATACTGATGACTGCACCATCCTTGTGCACACTGAGGAAAACCACGCTGGATCTCTTTGGAGAAGCCTACTGAACTTTGGGCCTCTCTCAACATTAAGAAGGCTAAAGTGCTCTATCAGCCTGCTCTGAGCCATGAATGTGACCCCCCCCCCCCCCAAATTACTGCATGGAAAGACTATGGAGGTAGTGAAGCACTTCCCCTACCTTAGTAGCTACCTCTCTCAGAGTGAGAATTGATGAGGAGATCAAGCACAGGATCTGGTGTGCAAGTGCCTCCTTTGGGAAATTTCTTCAGCAGTTTATTCACTGTGATCTCCAAAAAAGACACCAAGATCCAGTGAAGTTGGTGCTTGAGGATCAGTGATTCAATATTAGTAATGCTGACTTCAGCAAGAATGCTGGCATTTGTGCAGTGATCTCCACATTTGATGTGGAGGATATTTTGGAGACATCATTGATGACACTTCTCTAGGCTCTTGAGATGACACAGGTAGGCCACCTGTGTTTCACACATCTATAGAGGAGAGTGGGGATGATGACTGTATTGTAGACCTAATTCTGGTGTCTTTTTGGAGATCATGACAGATCTGTGGCTCAAGGATTGGACTCTTAAGTCACCTCAAGACTCATCAGTGAGCCATGGTAGAGATTGTTCTTGAATTGAGGGACAGCCAATAATAATGATAGTACACATAAAGTACAAAAAAAGTACCAAGGCCACTAAGTCAATCACTCAAAAATGATGAAATGCCCAAATTAGGGTTGCCTTTCACCCTTAATTTGGCTCCATTTTACGCATGCATTATGATAAAATTGGGAGCAGGGATCATTGAGAAAGTCTTGCTCAGCCCCTGTAGGTCGGGACTGGAGCATGTTCAATTCAGACAGAACGCTGAGAAAAAGTAGCTACCAAACCTTGACTCTCTACTGAAGAAAATTAATACATCTTAATTTAAGGAAAGACTATTATGATCATCTAATCTGACCTGTATAATATAACCCAGGGCAGCAACCTTTGGCACACAGGCCAGAATCAGGCCACAAAGAGCACATCTAGATGAATGTGCACATGTGGTATGCAGCGCTGCAGACCTGTCTGCTGCCCTGCGAACCACACATGCTACACATGCAGGTGTCTGCCATGCTGCTAATTTGCAGTGCAGGGAGGGAGGTTTGACAGCAGGAGATCTGGCAGAGTTATAAAGAACTGAAAATAGTTTCATAATGCAAAGCATTGGGTAACTTTGCCTGTAGGTGGTGCTAGCAGAAATGCCCATATATAAAATGTATATGGAAAATATATGCCTATATATGTAGAATTCAGCATGAGAAAAAAATATCAGTATGTTCGCTAACTAAATCATGTAGAAATTATCACGAATAAAACTAAAAATATTATCTGGAGTTGCATGACCAACTTTCCTAAATAATATGTTTTCCTCAGCATGAAGCCATTTATCTTTGTTATTAATCAGATTGTGTTTTGTCTTAAAACATATTTCAAGGACCTTCAATTCCAATTATGTTTCTTATTGTCAAGACACTGCTGCATTATTAAAGAAAAGAATCATATAAGGCCAGAGAATTACACAAAGAAATTACTTTTTATTGCAGAACAGACACTTTAGTCTACTTCTGTCAGCTCAACCATATGGCTATTTTAGTCTTTATGAAACACAAATACACAAAAATAAGTTTCACTTCACCATGGAAAGGAAAGAAAGCACTCAGTGGCATACCAGAAATGAGGTAGATTGAATAACACAATGTAAAATTATCCCTAATTTCTCTATAAATGTATTTTATTCTGAAGAATACGAATGTGTGGGATGCTCAAAGACGCTGAGGCTCTAATGTATTTTGTCTAGTAAGTTAAGAGCTGCACTTATTAAACCTCCTATGCACAAAAATTTAGACTTGTGACTCCTATTAAAGTCAATATAGGTTATAGAGTTTAACTCCACAAACTGTTAAAGAATCAGAGAAAACAAATCTTAGGGCTATAAACAAGGAGCTCACAATGCCATCTCTCCCTATTCATCTAGGACCAAACAGATTACAAAAATGCCTTAGGAAGTGTAGAAAGGGGTAGAGAAAGCTATTCCATTTCACAGAGGATTTCACTATCTTAGAATCTGAGTTGTTTTCCGGTTCAAAAAAGCTAAACATTTTGAAGCTCTCCACAAATGGAGATGGAGCCTTATCTCTGTGATTATCTACCTTGCAGGCTGTCCTGGGACCACCAAACCTGGAAATCCACATGTCCCTAGCAACCAGTGTGATGAGATACCAAAGGAACTAGATGAGGTGGACTGGCAGGCAATCAAGTTAAACCTACCTGACCAGTTAGGTTCCACTAGAATCTTACCTGACAAATTTGCAGAGAAGAGTTGTCAAAACTGAATAATCTCCACAAAATGTTTCCATTTCTACAAATAAACGAAGTCTGATAAAAGCTTTTTTTGCCTCTTCCCTCACTCCTCCCCCCACCACCCCAAGAGATCAAGGTCTTCTCAATAGCCAAATAATGGTCATGACTCCCAGGTGTAGGACATCTGGGTTGTAGGATTTTATAGGCAAAGAAAGTAGAGGGGTGATATAATTTTACAAAAGTTAAAATTATTCGTAAGGAAATGCTTTTTCATTTGAAAAATGTTCTTGTGTTGAAATCTAAACATTCCTCAGGAATGTGTTGTTTTAAAAAAATAATATGGAGATATATTTGACTTTCTCTTTTAGTTTCTTTCCAACTTTTAACCTTTTTAACTTTTAATATTAATATTCATGTAGTCAGACAATATAGTTAAGTTGTTATATAGCTGATATTTCATATCTTGCATTATTATATATGGGTGTTATTGAATATACCCTTTCAACATTATCAAAACAAAGCATTTCAACAAGATTGTTTCAGTGTTTCCAAAAAATAATCTTTTGGATTTCTCATTCTTCAGTAAATTTCTAAATATTGATGTTTTTCACCTGTTCTCAGATAAAAGGAAACAGTGAATGTCAGAATTTCTTATGAAACAGAAATTATGTTTTTTCACCATCTTTAATTAACCACTGGCGAGAATTTTAAAAGCACCAGGATATGTTTCATAGTGTAAAGATGTGTGTCAAATGTCCTTGCTGGTCACATCACTTTTGTGTTTGGATGTTCAGAGCTGTTCATTATTCTGCAATGCATTAAAAAAAACCCCAAAACCAATTTGGGCAGTTTGCAAAAATTGACATAGGTAGGTGGTGAGATCATAATTCTTTTCCAAAAGATATGCAAATAGCAAGAAGCAAGATTTGTTCAGTAAAAGCTTTTATAGGGCCAACATATAGTTGGGAGATATGTTATGCAAGCTTTTGGGTTCAACTGCTCTATCCCCAGGTCTTCAAAAGAAGCAGATAAAAAATTACTAACTTACCTCCCAAGTGCAAGCCATCCAAATGTGTGACAAAGATACTAACATGCAATACTCATGTTCTGTTACACATCATACCCTAACTGATAGATTATAATATTCCTTAGGAGTAAAATCTGTCGTAAGGGGTGGTGGTTTCTCATTGTCTGAATTAAATCAATTAGGATTCCAATTCACTAATCAAGTGTGCTGGGGAGTGGATACTTGTTGAGGTTGCCTAAGGGTTGAACAGTTCAAAAAAGGTATCTTTTTCCATGCTGGTTTCCTAAGGAGGTAAGAGTTTGGAGAAGGATCTATGACCAGACTACCTGTAGGCTACACCACAGAGGCAGGGAACTTGAAGAAAGTATGATCCCTTTCCCTTGTGCCCTGGAAATCAGTTAAGTATGACTCAGTGATGTCACTTGTAGAGCAGTGCTGCTGGCATCATTATTTTCTCATCATTGTCCTGGATCGAAAAAAGCTGCTGCTCCATTACTTCTGGAGTCATGGCTCCTTGTTGCCTTGCAGGTTGGGCTATTGCTCCCATATCCTTTTCTCCCATTCCGTTCCACTGCAGCAAGTGGAGTGGAGCTGGAAAGGAAGATATGCTGGGCCGCCTTTTTCACGGAAAGGAAAGGACCATTGTGAGCAGAGCCAGCCAAAGCTGCTGGGCTATTTTTTTTGCTTTTCAAATGAGAGTTTTGAGTGAGATTCCATGGCTTTGGTCCCTTCCAGCCTTAACATCAATGAATCTAACTATTTGCTCAATTCACTGTATTTTATCCAAACTCCTGGGATTCACAAGACAGCAGTCAGCAACATTTTCAGCTGGCAGACCAGAATTACCCATCTTGGATCTGAGGTAGCCTGGCACTAAAACCCATCTGTCACTGCCACCACTTCTCCCTGCCACCCAGACGTGGTACTCACAATATGCCCAGCTGTGGCATGGTCTAAGCACCCCACTGCCTGGTTACAGCATGGACTAAGTCCCCATTACTGAATGCCACTGAGGCCCCATGACTCTAAGCTGGATCCAGCCTGTGAACCATAGGTTGTCAACCCCGGTCTAAGAAATCATGCCAAAAGACAGTTTCTGCTGAGAGTTCTGGAAATTTACACTTCTGGAAAGACATCTCTCTTCCATAAAAGCAGCCTATCAGCACTGCTTTCTGCAGAACGTAAAATATAAAAAGCGATGTTTTATGTTTTAACCTAAGACACTCTAGGCTCAACTGAAGTCTTAAACAAAGTTTCAATGGGATTCCCATTTGCTCTGAGCTAGTAAAACCAATGCTATAAATAATGGCATCCTCTTTTTCTCTGATTTGTTATATAAAAGTTATGGATCACAGATCAGGATGCCATTCTGAGATTCCTATTTAATATGTGGATGCTACTACAAGCAAGGTAAGGAGCTTTTGTTTAAAGTCAATAGGATCCTTGAGATGAAAGGCAAGTGCCATGAGACCTTCACTAATTGTCTTTCTTTGGTTGAATTTAACTAGACATTTGTCTTTTCTATGACATTTTAATAAAAGTCCTTTGGTGCCCATTTTCCTCACATCTGAATTTTTTTTGGCAGTGTATAGATGCAGAGATATACCACAGGTCACTGTGAAGGTGCTACACTAGCAGTGGAGATTCTTTGGTAATATGCTTCAGGAGAACAATGCATGCTTAAGAAGACAGATTCCATATAGTGTTTCTTTTTTAAGACAAGGTTTGCTTTCACAGTTCCTGATATAGGAGAAATCTACTGGTGTTACTTACCCACTTCACTTCTAGCTTTGTAGACACTCATTTTTCTCTCTTCATTTACCTTTTAACTATTACTGGATTTGACTCCTCAGTACCTCTTTCTCAGTCCTTATCTTTCCCATCATTTCCACTAAACAAAAACACAGTTTCTTGGTTTCTGATTCACCTCACAGCTGATCTACTAGCTACCAAGTCTGACTGCAAAAGGGACTGAAAGTAGCCAGGTGGGAGAAACTTTATTTTGGGCAGGCTGCCAAAAGTGGTAAACTGTGAGGATTAGTCCAGCTTATGTTGTACATGTTTTGAATTACATTTTGTACAGGTTCCAACAGAGCAGAGAGAGCCACCTTTCATGTGCATTTAGGGCCATGGAATGATGAAAAATTTACAGCAGTGAAATAGGCATTGCAGACAATCGACACAAGCTCATAAACTGAAATAGCTTCACTCAGTCTGGTGGAGAATTACCCTTGAAAAAAAAAATCAAGAGTAAAACTACCAGTTCTACCAGGGTAGGCGTCTTTCTGCATCTGTCTTCAGGGTTGCTGTTTGATAAGTTACCTACTCCCTTGCAGCAAGTTATGGCAATATCTGTCTATTAAGAACGTAAGGAATGCCCCACTAGGTCAGAACAATGGTCCATCGAGCCCAGTATCCTGTCTCTGAGAGGAGAAACAGATGTTGCCAAGCCAAAGTGGATCAGCTGTAGTGGGATATTCTCAACATAGCTGATCCACTCAATTAGGCAATATACACAGAGCCCATTGTCCCACTTCGAACCACATGCTTAATGAGGGACAAAGGTGATGTGTACCCCTTGTGAGGAATTTCCTGCATCCCTTTCTGCCCTTTCCTTTCTGGTCCTTTGTGAACCTGTGCCTCACCTGAAGGCATGGGTCAGCACAGAGATGCAGCATGGTGCAGGAGCTGGGAAATCCCTAGTGACCCATGCCTCCACATAGGCATGGGTCAGTATGGATCCCAGAGGGGAGATGGTCAAGGGAGCTTGGCTAGCCTTCGGGCACATGTCTCCATGTTTGGACCCATACTGACCCATGTCTCCACATGAAGCATGGGTCAGCATTGGTTTTGATGTGGAGGCACAGGGCACTGAGGATTCCCCAGCTCCTATGTCACTCCATGCTACCCTATGCTGGGATCCTCACTCATCCTTGTGACCCATGGGTCAGCACAGGTCCCAGGGTGAATGCATGGGGTGCTAGGGATCAGAGCCAACCCTAGGGGTGTGCAGGACCTGGGGCATATCAGCCTGTGTGGGGCCTGTGCTGGGGGGGGGGGGGAGGGTTGCAAGCATCCAGAGCGCAGAACTGGCCATGTGCAGTGGCCGCCCAGAGTGGTGGCACCCTTGGCACGTGTGGGATCTGGGGCGGTTACCCCGATTTGCCCCTCCCAGGACAACTCTGCTAGGGATTCCCCAACTTCTGGGCACCCCACACTTCCTTGCCAGGATCTGCACTGACCTGTGTTTCAAATGGAGACAGCTTGGGCTGATTATTTTTATGCCAGGATAATACAAGAGATAAAGGTCTAACATATCTTTCTCTGGAAAGGATTAAAGCTTACTCCTTCTTCCTAATTAAAACAGTTACTCTGCTAGAACAGGTAGGAGGGGCATATCTTGGGTCAGTCCTCTCTGACAATTCCAATATCATTGCACTGTACTTTCCCCCCCCCTAAATATAGACTTTTTTCCAACTAATTTCTCTATTAAAACAACTTTCCTGTCTCCTGGGAAAACACAAAAATAGGTTTTTCCATCAGCTGTAGTGGTTACTAGGGCTGTGTGAAGCTTCAGATCCTGATTCGATTCAGAGGAGATTCGGCCCGATTCAGTGGCCGAATCTCAAAATCCAAATTAAATCAGGAGACCAAGTAAAAAGTCTGAATCAATTAGAAGTTCTCCGAATCAATTTAGAAAAGATTCAGAGAGCTTTGGCAATTCATGCAGTCCCCACTTGCTGCAGCATGGGAGCCCAGAGTCCCTGCTGGTAAGTAGGGGGCAGGGGAGGGGAGGGAGGCTGAGGAGGGAAGGGGACCATGGGAGGACCCCTGCCAGGCCCCATCCCCTGCCTGCTCCCCCAGCCCCCCTGAGTGCCCCCAACCCCACCCACTTTCCCAGCCCGCCTGGCCCCAGTTCCTGGCTCTTTAAAAAAAAAGCCCCCACTCACTGGCTGCTGCCAGGTGGGGGGGCAATCACCACTGCCCCCCACTGCATGGGGGCTCTGCAATGAGCCCCCCAACCCCTGCCCGCTCTCCCAGCCTCCCCCCATGGCTGCCTCACCTGCCCTAGCTCCTGGCCCTTAAAAAAAAAAAAAAAATCCCCACACTCATCAGCTGCTGCAGTGGCCTCAGGGCTTCTGGGGGCTCATGGCAGAGCCCCCCCATGCAGTGAAGGGAAGTGGAGGGTCAGTGGGGATTGCCTCCCCCACCTGGCAGGAGCCAGTGAGTGGGAGTTTTGTTTTTTTTTTTTTTAAGGGCAGGGAGCTCGGGCCAAGTGAGGCAGCCATGGGGTGGGGGGAGGACTGGGAGATTGGGCAAAGGTCAGGGGACTCTTGGCAGAGCCCCCCATGTGGCACAGGCCAGCAGGGATCACGCCCTCCCCCTCCAGCCTGGCAGTAGCCGGTGAGTGCAGACTTTTTGTTTTTTTTTAAATGAGCCGGGAGTTGGGAGAACAGGTGGAGCAGCCATTGAGAGTGGGCAGGGGTGGGGCCGATTCAGAGATTTGGCCAAATCATCAGTGGCCAAATCTCTGAATCAGATTCAGCTGAATCGATTCGGGACAGTGATTCAAATCACCGAATCAAATCACTGTCCCCCAAATCAGCCAAATCCAAAGCAAATACTAGCTGCTTCACACAGGCCTAGTGGTTACCATTAAAAGAAACATTTAGCCACAGTTTTATACAATACCCCACAGTAACTTTTTCAAGTATAAGGAAACAATGTGGTCTTTTCATTGTGGCTAAAATTCATTTTTACTAACAGATACCACCTTTCCATTTGTAGCCATTTTACTTTAGCACATCCTGTAACAGGACTTAGACCTATCCTGTGCATACAACTCTTTCCAGTATTAGAAGGCTGCTGCATGAAGAAATACCAGCCTTACCTCTTGCCACCCCAGTAGAAACTTACAGCAGGCCATAGTGTAAGGAAATTTCAAACCACTCAGCAAGGAACATGGGGTTTCTGAAAGAAAGGAAGGGAAATCAGGAGTTTTAGGATCTAGCATAGTGACAGCACAAAAAAGAAATGTTATTAATTTGAAACCCTGGCTCTAGGCCTGCCTAAAACTGAATAATGACATGAAACCATGTGAACATCTTCCACTAAAAAATCATTTAACTCCAAGTTAAAACATTTACAGCTTGTAATAAACAATGTCAATATAAAGCCAATATTCTTCCTTTTAACACTACATTTCCCAGTCCATCAAAAGGCAAATTATCATCTACAAGACCCCAAAAAGTATAAAGCAGAGACAAAAATAATTACTGTATTTACCTGAATCCAAGATGACCCTGAATTTATGATGATGACCCAAAATATATGGAAAATTTATAAATGTGTTACATTAGCCCACGTGTAGAATCTAATTATTTGGAGGATTGTAACAGGGAACCCTTGCCTCTGTAACTAGGAGGGCTTGCAAAGGCAAAAGGCCAGGGATCAAGCAGCTAATGGGGTAATCAACTGAAAGAGGAACAAAAAAGGCCAATCAGGTGACTGGAAAGAGGTTGGGCTAAGGAATATAAGCCCAGTCCCTGACCTAGAAAGGATCAGTCAGGCCTTGCTGGCAGCAAGGTGAGGAGCTCCTGCACAAGGCAGCTGCAGGAGGAGGGCTCATTGGCACCTAAACAATCCCAGAGAGTTGCAAAGAAAGAGCCAAAGGTACTTGTTGCTTTCAGAGAGATATTAACCCAGGTTTGGGAGGATTTTTTGTTTCTCGGCTATTAGGCCGACGTTTATGATTTAGTTAGATCTTGTGGGGGACCGGTTGTGGCTGTAAGGAGAGGAGGTGACCATGGACAGGGGTGCTTTAGAATACGTCTCTTGCAATTACCACCAGAGTTTAAGTAGTTCAGGCGCCAACAGAGGGTGGAGATGATTGAGATGCCGATGGACCCCAGAAAAGGGGTTTGTTATTGAGGTAGGACTGAACCCCAGAGGCTGAGGCCTTGAACAGTAGGACCCAGTCTGTGACAGTCAAGACTCTGACAAGTGCCGGAGCCTACATAGGTGTCCATTGGCAATGCGTAGGGGGTGCACACAGGTGCACGCTCACCCCCCAAGATCAGCCATGCACCTCCTGGAAGTGCCAGCTGTGAAACCGGACATGCCACTGGAAGTGCACTTCTGGTTTCCCTGATTTCACCTCTGGGTCGGCGATCGGCCAGTGGAGGACTTCCCTCCCCCCGCCCCATTGACAATTGGCTGCTGGGGGACCCCCCCCAGTCAGCAATCTGGTGCACCCCCAGACATGAGAGACACCAGTCGCTCATGTAGGTATTCCCTTTAAAGAGGAAGTACCAGGAGAAGGGCAGAAGGTCCCAAGTGTAGCTGATTGGGATGGACAGATCAGCTTACCCCGTGAGGTGACTACTGACCCATAGGGATCCCTTCCCAGCAACAACAAACAACACTGAAGTCATGGCAGGTGAGTGGCATAGGCAAAGCAGGATCATATAGGTGGCACAAGGAGAGGCATGGTAGTTCCAGGGCATGTACCACTCTTCTATCATTAATCATGAGTCTGATGTCACAGAGAGCTTTGGAAACAAATTTCTTTGAGAAATATCACCTTTTTACAGTTCTTATGCTGATGTGATGACTTCAAATATGCAACTATATCCTACAGGTCACTATGACCCACAGGCTTAATAACTCAAGTAAGCAATGAAAATCTCTAGCCTACTTTTATAATATATTGCAGCAAGTAGCACATGCATTTTTTCAGCAAGCCTCCAGGACAGGATTCTATAACACCCTAGAGGCTTTTATGGTTTCAGTTTAAACCCTAAACTACTTCCAGCTTTGATAGGCACTCTCCCTGGCTTCCCCCACCCTGCAACTAATCACAGATTCTCCATACCATAGAGAATAAAAAGGTAAATAATCCAGTCATCTTCACTTCCCCACCCCTTTTAGAAGGCCAGAAAGATAGATTTAAAAAGCTTAAGTAGCAGCAAGGTTTTAGGTCAGGTTTACACGAAGAAATGGCACTAAATTCAAAATTCAGTTTGTCATATCTACCACTCCAGTCACCATGAATGTACATGTATGCAAACACACAGAGAGATGTTATTTATGATAATGGATGGTACAGCACAGCAGACTCATGAATGTGTAACATGCAGATGTGCAATACGGTCAGTAATGTTTGCTGTAAGAATTATCCTCACTTCTGGGTATACAAATCCTAAACCAAACTGTTGCATTAGTCTGTTTATTTATTTATTTTTGAAGGGAACCAAGGTGTGTGTGTATACCTCTACCAAACGTCATGTTGTGAAAGAACTGCCATGCCAAACTACGGGGATTCAGGCAGATTTGGGCAGAATGTCAGTGTATGTAAAAGAACAGCCGAGTAACAACTTTTTCAAAGTTTCCTGGTGTTTCATATGGGTTTTTTTCAATTCTTTCTGGGCTGATTTAGTAAATTACTGGGGAAAAGTAAAGAAATTTCCTTTCAGCCCCAAAGTTGCAAGCTGTTTAGTTAGACCAGATGATATGTCAGCATGATTCTATCAGGACAAATCAAAGTTTACTGAGCAAATGTGTTCTGTAACCTGATTTATTGGTACCATCTGCCAGCACCCATGAACAGATGCTCTGTGGGACCTCATTAATGTGCATTAATGATTGGGAGACCCACTGCAGATCATTGGATTTTGTGAATTAGTGGGTATGGAAGGAGAACTAGCACCATGAAAAATATCTAGGTTAATGCATCCAAATATTCACTTTATAGTTTAATTAGCTTTATACTAAATTCTTCAGTATGTACTAATACAGGTACTTGGGTATGCTTTGGAAAAAAAGGCAAAATCCTATATCACTAGGATTTTGCTAATGTTTGTCTTAGGCCTGAGGGGGTTTGGTCAAGTTTATAATTTTGCAAAATTAATGACATTTTATTCTATGTAAGGTTCTCTTTTTATAAGTGAACTTAGTGAAGGTAGAAGCTGCCTGACAGATGGCACTGAAGGCCTTTATCTCACCTACCCTGATCACACAAATACTTTCAGATTATAAACAGTCTGTAGGAAACAGGAAGACTTGTTGACAGTGTGGTTAAGGCTTTTCACTATGGAACAAGAGGCATGACTTTAAGCCTCAGCTCAGACTTGTGACAAAGTCTATCCCAATCACCCTCTCCCACACCCCCTATATCTCAGTCACCTGTATCCCAATCACCCTCTCCTGTTGACCCAGTTATATACGGGTGCTGGGACTTTTAGGTGGGGAGTCAAAGGTGGGCAGGCACATTGCTTTTTTAGCTATAGAAGCTAGTGTGCTTCAGCCATGCTTGGCCCAAACAGACCTTAGACCTGTAGAGTACAGAGATACAAGTAAATAATCTGGCAGGCAAGTTTATATTTGCTCCCTCCCTCTCCTTTAGAAACACAAGGAAGCTTCAGAGTAAAAGATTGTCAACACTAGACACGAGATTTTTAAATATAACTGGAAAAGCATGAGTAGTGGCAATACCAGCTTCCTTGGAGGTCCAAGCCTGAGGTACTGTGCTTTTTAAAGAGTAGGGACACGTACAATTTTTCAGTTTCTACTGGAAGAGTCGCTGCTCTTGCAAGAGAAACCACGAGTGTACAGATGTTCAGGATGGAGCAAAAATGGCCATCCCAGGATAAAAATAAGCCTGGAACAACCAAAATTAAATCACTTCTGGGAGAGTTAACATCTGTACATATTCCCTTCTAAGAAAAGTCATAGTACAGCCATCCAGCATCCCAGGGTGCTTTACTCCTGCTCCTCCCAGAAGCCAGTGTGCTGCTCAGGCTGGACTCTACAACTCAGGCTGAGTGGAGAACAGTCTATGTCCCCTTCAGAATCTCCATATTGCAGAGAGATACAGAATGACTGATCCAGAACTATCAAGGACCACCCAGTAAACTGCTGTCATCTGCCTCCAGGCACATTGAGGGAGTCCACAGAGTATTTTTAGATGTGTGCACAGCGGCCCTCTGCCTGAGCAGCATCAGCACTGCAACCTTTTTGCTCCTCAGAAGCTCAGCATTCAAATGTCTGTTCAAAGGTCTTCAAGTAAGTTTTTCTACCAGGAAAACAAATTTGGGAGAATTCCGTCAGATCATTTGAATATGTGTATAAACTCTAAGATGGCCTCCATGCCCATTTAATCCCTGGCCTTTCTCTTGAGACTGTCAATAAATGTCTCTTGTGATGATGATTTTGTGAAGTAAACACATGCTCAGGAGCTAGACTAACATTTGCAAAATCATTTTACACAGGCCACATCTAGACTAAGATAAAATGTCACTTTGCCAGCTAATGCTGTTTAAAATACAACCTGCCTTACCTACACAAGAATTCTAAAATATTAAAGTGTGCATATGCTTTAACATCTCTTATCCTAATCTAAACAAAGACATAGGCTCCTGAAGAGACATTAGACAGCAATAACTTTCAGTCACTCTCACCAGCACCTGGACCAGGAAAGTAGGAGTAAAAGCTATTTAATCCACTATGGCACCAATCCAGTTGTCACCCAGTCAAATAAATCCTCTATAGAGAAATTTCTATGAAAGTATTAATACTGTCTGTGGACACTTATAATCATTTCTTTTAAAGATTTAATGTATTCGGTGGTATAAACTTTATTTGTTTGGTGGGGGGAGGGGGAGTTTTATACTCAGTGGACACATCTACATGTGACACTAACTGTTCAGTAAGCTAATACCATTGTGCAGTTGTGTGCTGGGGAAAAACCATGCTAATACTCTACTGTACAGTAGTATTAGGCTAAAAAACCTCTGCACCAGCGCTCCTGTGCAGTTACGCAAGTTACTGTGCAGTAGTACAAGTTACTGTGCATTGATTTAGTACTCGGTTAACTAAATAACACATTAATGTGTATAACACATTAATGAACATGAGGACAGTGACATACCATGGCTTTCTGGTGCCTGGGGGCCAAAGCTTGCATTTCCACCCTCCCACCCAGTCCTTTGTATGGGAACTCCTCTGCTCCTCTGCACCTGGCCCTGTTTGGTTACCTGTTTCGGCTGGGAAGGAAATGAAAGTCCCAGCACACCGGATGCAGGGGGAGGGGTGGCAGCTGGAATTTCTGGCAGGAACAGGTAAGTAAACACCCAGCCCATGGGGTGGGTGGGCAGGTTGAACAACGAACGCAACTGCCACCCACGCGATAAGAACTCTGAAGGGCCTGACCAGTGCCCCACCCAGGCCAGCACTTGGGGGACATGGTCCCCCTTCTGTGTTGGTCCGCTATTGTGTGTGGACATGCCCAGTTTAAAGAAAAAAACAACCTTTTTGTTTAAACCTTTTTTTATGATTAAAACCCTACAAAAATCTAGGGAAAACTGTTTTTCCATGGAACTGGATATGCATTGATTGATCAATTAACATGGTGAAAAGATATGACCTTGGATTTTTGGTTTTTAATTACAAACCATAATACCTCGTTAAGGACAAATTCAGACCTGGGATCAAATCTTTTTTAATTTTGAAAGCAGCTATGGTGCTCATTAGGGAGAGATGTCCAAGTCATACAACATGGAGCAACTTAGACAGACACGTGTGCAGGGTAGTTTAGTCCTGCCTTGAACAGGGAGTTATACTAGACGATAACATGAGCTCCCATCCAGTCCTACTTTCCGATGATCCTGTGAACTTGGAAAGCTTGGATCCAGTGCTTTAATTCTGACCCATTTCTAATTTTCATATTAAAAAAATATTGTCTGCCTCATTCATGCTTCACTGTTAGGAGCTTTATATTTTTCATATTAGAAGATCACACTGATCTTTAGTTTTCTGTACCAAGGAGTAAAGGGGAAAATAAAATAAATAAATAAATAAATAAATAAAAACCAAGTACCGGGCTTCTGTTCCTTATTTAAGCCAAATGATAGAGATGTGGTGATAGAGTGGGTAGAAGTGGTAAAAAAAAAAAAAAAAGTCTCTCACTCACCTCATAGATATTCCTCCCAAGTTGTGTAACAGAACATTTTGTGCTGACAGTTTTTCAGTCCCAACTGCTGCTCTTTTCAGTTCAGAAGTTTCCTAACAGAGAAAACCAGGGAAGAAATCAATGGCCTCAATACTACTTTCTTCTGATCCCTGATCTCTGACCTTGAAGAGGCTTCTGTGGTCTAAAACAAAAAGTTATATTGAGATATATGTGGATTTTAGTTGCAGTTTTTATAGCAGTTCCATTCAAGCATTGTTGTGTTCATTTCTGTTACTAACTTCTTAGCACTGAAAAGAGAGAAACACACACAGTCAAAGAAGAGAAAACTTTCAGTGGTAACGGCACCAGTTCCTTCCATAACTGGGATCAAAACATGTTCTACCTCTGAAGGGGTTTAACATACTATCTGACTATGGTATTACTACTTACACTGTAGTTGATAGATACAATGACAGCATAAGCAGACACACTCAAATTAGCTTTACTGTACTGATCTTTGATAGCAATTGTAGATAAAACTCAGGGCCAATATATACTAGTAAGTGCCCAGGTTCTATTGTGGGGCCAACTACCCTACCTTTCAGTTTTGAACAGAGCAGGCATGCTGTGATTCAGTGGGTATGTCTCCATAAGACATTTACTGCGGAGCTGCCTAATTAGCTTCACAGTAAAGTCTACATTTACACATGCAGCCTTATTAGGCTACAATAAACTAATTAACTCTGCTGTACTTGTAAATACAAGTACTATCCTATGACAGAGTTATTTACTCCAAAGCAATGCATGTGCAGTGGTGACACAAGGGGCCACGTTAGACCCTCGGCACTTGCTAGTATTGGCCCCAAGGGCCCCAAGGGGGTTGCCCTTGAGAGTGCTGGTGCACCCCCTGACTGCCCTCCCACCCTGGTCTGCAGGATTGCCCATGGGGGGACCCCCCTCTCGGCTGACGGCACGAGGGTGCATCAGTGTGGAAGCTGCCGGCTGGCTAGCCCCACCCTGAAGCATCCTCGTGCCCCAGCCAATCCCTCTCTAGTATGTTCAGCTACGTCAGAGCAGCCACAGCCTGGCCAACAGACCCCCCAGGTCTCTTACCAGCCGACCTGCTCTGACCTGCCTCAATGAGCTGCAGTCCCAGGTGCACATTCGAATGGCACACCCGAGAGAATAAATTTTTGCACAATATGTGAGTGGTATAAACACATGTTTATAGTGTGATAATTGAGTGGTATAAACACGTTAAAGCTCTTGTGCATAGATCTGCGTAGGCTGCAATGGTGCCTCTGATTTCTCTATAGAGGTGCCTTCTGATGCTGTCAGATAATATGCTAACTGGGGCCATATAAGTGCAGAGATGGCTTGTGTGAAAAAAACCTTAGGTGACAAGGCTTTACCACCACTGCTTTTAATACCTGATCCAAGGCCTATTTGAATGGAATGGAAAGAGTTCTATTGATTTCAAATGATCAAACTTATTCAGATGAAATGAAAATAATGTTTTACTAACTGACACAGCCTGATTAAACTGAGGTTCTTACAGCATTATTAGGCCCAGTCATAAAGACTACTCAGTATGTTGCAAGAGACATGAACAAGTCAAGGCCAATGCATAGCCCATGGATGAAGGGGATAGTCAATGCTCCTATGCAGTGCTCTCATTTGGACCACTAAGGCATCTGCAAACTTATCTTGCAAGGCACAGCCCCTACTGCCAAAGAAATCTGTGACAAAACTATTGTTGACATTGGTGGGGGAGGCTTAGGGCCAAATTTTAATAGGGATTCACAGTCAGTAAAGGATCCACAATACAAGGAACCCTTTCACACTGTGAAACATACTCTGAACATCCAAGCAAGCTTTCCTTGACATGCACCTTCCCAGGGAATCACAAAGCACAAGGGAGAAAGAGAATTCCTAAAAACTCAATGCCTCCAATAGAAAATCAACTGCAGATACTTTCATCTTGCCCAAGAGTGAGAGGGGAAAAACAGGAGGGATAAAGTGGGATATGGGAAATCTCTTGTACATCTTTAGGAAGCAGACAGGAAAAATGCATGGCACTCCTCTAGACACAAGACTTTCTTTTGTGCATAACTTTTCTCTGACAAGTAACTTTTCTAAACGCAGCATCTTGGGGCTCCTGAGTTGTCATGAAATAATTCCATATGAAACTTTAAAACTTTCTGTTGTACAAACTGAAGCTGGGATGGCTGGGCTGTTAGGTAGTCATTAGGCCCAGTCATAAAGACTGTTTGGGTTGCTGCAGCAAACTACAAGGGATAGGAGCATATCAAGGGCAACGCATGGCTCACAAAGGTAATGGGTATGCAGTGCTCCTGTGCGGTGCTCTTAGAACAATGGCAACCTGTCTCTTGCTGTGCAAATAATTGGTACTCACAGAACTGCAGTTCCACAGATGAGAAAGGACATTAGTCTGCTGCCTGACAATTCCCAGACATTTGTAAGATGTGAACATAGGTACAAAATACCGTTCACAACATACAGTAACCTTTAAAGACATCCCAGCAGCCTCCTATTTTATTCAGTATGCCACAGGGCCACAGTGGAATAGGATGCAACTGCCCGCACCTCCAGGAGACTACTCTACCTGAATGTTAATTCATGGGGATTTGTATGAAACCTCAGCAGCAAGCACTTGGCTGTGTCAGTTTCCATGGTGCTGTCATGGTGCTCTCTCTCAACACCTTCACTTATCAGCATTTCCCACCATCCTCATGCCCATAATGTGCTGTTCATTCACCCAGAAAGGTCAGCTTTTGTAATGATGATTTGGGGGAGGGAGAAAGGAGGCAGAAAGGGTGAAAAGGTGAGCTGTGTATGAGAATGTGCCTGGGAACTTGGAATTTAGTTATGCACACAGTAAGGAATTAGAATTATGCCTCTCAAGGGATCTTCAGGAAACAAGCTGTGTTCATCTTTCCTGTCGCATTTCCCCTCTTGGAAAAGTACATTACCCTTGTGTAATTAGAAGGCATCTGGGCAAACTTATTTTGCTATCCAGTCCTTTTTACGTTGCCAGAAATCAATGCTTTAATGTATAGATGGAGAAGAATATACATTGCTTAAACAGAATGAATCAATACAAATGTTTCTAAGTCCTCCTCAACCTCTCCCTACCACAACCCCACTACTCATTAACTAGGATATCAAGTGATTAGAGGTAAATTTGTTTCACTGACTTTAAGTCCTGCTGGCTGCCTGATTAAATCCATGCATCTGTTAATTGGCTTCATTTCTTTCTTTCTCTATAGGACAGCTTTCCTGCTCGCTTTGGAGGAGTCCACTTTGTCAACCAGCCCTGGTATATCCATGCCCTGTACACGCTAATCAAACCCTTCCTCAAAGACAAGACCAGGAAAAGGGTAATTAAGAGAAAACAATACAAGATAGGAAGCTGTTGAACTGAAGTGACTAGAATAGCTTCCTGCTTTCTTTGTTTCATACTTTTTTCTCTCTGAATTTTCTGTATGGCCTCTAAGAACTATAACTATTAACTGAAGTCTCAGCTGGAGCTTGCAAATGACCTGGATTGAATCAATAATTCAGGAGAAGCAGTTTATTGTCAGAATTCAAGTCAGGGAAAAGAATACCTTTGATGAATTACAAAGGACAGGGATATTCTATCGTACACATTTATGGAGGGAGAGAGGGGAAGTGGTATTTTCTGAATTGGGGTAGTGGAGAGTCATCATAGTCCTACACTGAAATCCCATTTAGAAAGGTAAACTTCAGCCCAGTGCAAGAACTATTAGTGTGAGTGAAATTTCCATTCTGCTCCTTCAGCAGGTTGACTTTCTTTGCATAGCACGAGTTCTCACTGGTGTCTACAAAAATTTCCATGCCTGTAGCTTATTTGCCCACGCAGCAGGAGAAGCAGCAGGCCTTCATTGCAGAAAGCAACTGAATTATTGGACTGCACTGCCCCTTAGCCATTTACCCTTTTTATCTGAAGTCCCCAAAGCAAACTCTGGCATCAAATCTGCTATGGGATCCATCTGATGAGTATCAGACAGGCTGAGGATTCCTTTCAGTCTGAAACTCCATTTGAAAGTGGCAAGATAACTCAAGCTTTGCAAAGTAAAAACTTGTAAGGTTCATAAGAAGATTGATGAAGTTCCTGGGCTGAAATTGGTGTATAATTTAAAACTGAAACAACACAAAATTAGCAATTTTGCAGGATTTTGGTCCAAAGCTAATTAAAATACCATATTCTCAAAACTCACTTGACAGAGGAGATAAACAAAGGTGGATTAAAACATTCACACACAACCCCCTGCCAAGAAAAATGACTGATAGGTAAATACCCATCAGTATTTACACAGCTTGGGTAAATACCTAGATCTGTGTTTGGGGGTGTGATAGACTCTTGCTGTTCCACTTGCCTGGACCCCAGGTTTAACTGAGGCTGTGCCAAATTCCAGATACCTGCCCTTGTCTTAAACGGACCGACATGGTGTTTTTCTATTTAAATTTAACATCTTGTTCTCTGTGCTCCTTCTAACCTTCTCACCTTTCCAATCACTTTGTCTCTATCTCCCTGCTCTCTTCTTCACTTCTTCCATTTGGCTCTGTTAGTAGAACTTTCTTCCTCTTCTCCAGATTCCTCCTTGTAATATACTTCATGTAAGAATCTTTCCCACCTTCACAGCACTAACACTCCCACAAGCCATTTTCCCTTGGTTTTGTCTGGCAAATCTTACCATTAGGTCTTTAGAGGAAAGATTGTTTCGTGCACCACATGTGAGTAAAGTGTTGACCCTAATAGTGCTTCTATTCATTGCGTGCTTAACCCCCACTAACTTTAGTAGGAATAGAGTTAGAATACTGCTGAGTGATTTTTAAACACCCTCTAGTAAACTGCAGTGTAAATTTAGGGTGCTAGAGACATTATTATTCTGCTTTAAGGAATTAACTATGCCTTGGGGCTTTTTTTTTTTTTTTTTTTAAGATCTTTCTCCACGGTAACAATTTGAACAGCCTTCACCAGCTTATACACCCTGAATGCCTGCCTTCTGAATTTGGAGGTACGCTTCCTCCCTATGATATGGGAACATGGGCTCGGACATTACTTGGTCCTGACTACAGTGATGAAAATGAATACACTCACACTTCCTACAACGCGATGCATGTGAAGCATGCATCCTCCAACCTGGAGAGGGAGTGCTCCCCGAAACACATGAAAAGGTGAGAATTGGCCATTAGGGCTAAACAGGCTTCCAAACCACATCTTATTGTTTGATACAATGTGTTATGTATTTATTCCTTGCCAATCTAAATGGTTGGCAAACTTAACTCAAAAGGAGGCAGCTGCTAATTTGTCTGAAGCTAAAAGTAAGAGCACTTCACCTGTGCTGCAATTACTACATGGCAGGGAAAGGCGAGCTTCTCCACAGACCCATAATTACTTGTCTGATTATAGGCAATTGTAAAAACAACAGGTTGAAATTAATGAGCCCTCTATGATGCGTTGCATAAAAAATCACAGTGAAATGCCATTTCCTATGGTATTCTCCATCATATAGGCTTGTTTCTGTTCTGTTGCACATTAAATGCTCTAGCTTCAGTCCATGCTGCCCACATTTAATGACAGATTGTATCTCCTTGTAATGCACTACCAGTGGCTTGTGTACAGCAAGCTCTGCTGCCCTGCAAAGGATGAATAGGCCAGTCTTGTCCCAGATGTCTCTATAGTCATTTCCTACTACTGTTAGGTTTGCTAGTGAAGCTCTTCTTTTAAGCCCTCTCTGGTTTTAGATCTGATGATTAAATACAGCTTCTAAACATTCACAAACCTCACTAACTTGCCCTGCTTGATGAAAAGGGGCACTAGGATGACGATTATGGGTGTCTGTGGATTTTTGAGTATCAGAGTTCGTCCTAAATTATGCCAATGAGGGCAGGGCTTATTGGCTCTTGAGGAATATGACAATAATTACAGTGGCCTCACCTGCTGCACAGCAGCATAATCTCTTTGCCTTGTGCTCCACTAAACTGTTTTAATGCAGATTGCATCTATCCTTTAATTGGTTGCTGCCATTTGATGAGGTTACTGCTCACAGCCTTGCATCACACTATGTTATGGGGATAGGACATCATTCCCTTACAATGAAATCAAACCTGACACAATTGACAAGACATAATGTCAAGTAATTCATCTAAAGAACACTTTTCATTTCAGAGGGAAAATAATTTATTTTTTTCAAAGCTATCCCCAAGGAAGAGACACTCCATGTTCTTCAGATTTAGGTTCTGACCTGTCTTGTGAAAAAACTTACACACTTCATAACATTTATACACTATGAGGAGCCTCCTTGACTTACTTGGATCTACTCACAGTGCATTAAGTTAACTTAACTACCTGCTTACAGAATAGAGGCATGAGCATGCAGATAACCGGTTACCTATTAGGGCTGCGTGAAGCTTCGGTCCCTGATTTAATTCGGCGGAGATTCGACCCAATTCGGTGACTGAATCTCCAAATTGGAATCGAATCAGGAGACCCTTTAATCTCTCCAAATTGATTCGGAGAGATTCAGAGAGATTTGACAATTCAGACATAGACATAGCTTTAAATGTTTTTTCTACATACCTCAAGGTACCAGGTGGTTCGTGAATGCTGCGATGCTGGGCAGATGGAGTGTCCCACAGGAGAGCAGAGGGCTCCCCAGCGTGCTTGGCAGCACTTCCAGTCCAATTCTGCATCTGCCAGGGAGTGCACCGCCCCCCCCCCGCGTGCTCCTGGCTCAGCAACTGGTGCCTCCTGGGTCTGGGGGGGGGGGCACCTGGGTTCCCCCCATGGCCCATCGCCGAGCTGGAGGGGCAGGGGGGCCCCTAGTGTGCTCTCCGGCTGACCCAGAAGTGGACCAGAAGTACTTTTGGTCCTCTTCCGGGTTCACTGCCAAGCATGCAGGGGGCCCCCTGCACTCCCGTGGGATGTTCCATCTGCAGCAGCATCGCAACATTCATGAGCTGTGCCTGGTACCTTGAGGTATGTAGAAAAAACATTTCAAGCTGTGTCTATGGCCGAATCACTGATTCTCCATATCAGCACTGACTCTTCGGATTCAGATTTGGCCTAGTTGAATTGGAGACAGCGATTCAAATCACTGTCCCCAATTCAGGCTGAATCTGAATCCAAATCGAATACAGCCCATTTCACACACCCCTATTACCTATACAACCAGCACCCCTCACAGGTCTTCTGCATAGTAGTATGTGATTTCTAGATCTTAGATCTTCCTCCTTTCTGTGATACCCAGGAATTTTGCTTCATGTGAATTTTTTTTTTCCGTCTCTTAGAGATGTTCTACTTCTCCTTAATACCTGTTAGTCTTTTATTTGTGATAGTTTTGGTTAGCATTTTTCAGTTAACTAATACTTGTTGATGGCTTGGAGATGTGATTTAAAAAAACCCCCAACAATAACTAGAGCGGACTATTTCTTTTTCTAAGCCACTTTCCTCAAAGGAATAAAAGTGATATTTAAAAGGTTCAGAAAGCTTAAGACTGATTATGGCTCTCCAGCCTGATCACCATATATAACAGCACAGACTATATTATTTCACTGAGTAATTTTTCTACATTGAGTCCTATCTCAAGGGAGGCCTGAGGAAGGGAATTGTGATATCTGAAAGCTTGCCTATGTCTATACAAACCACTCAGCTGGTCCAATAAAAGATATTGCCCACAAGAATGCTTGCCTCTCAGACATGAAGCCCAGTAATTGTCCAAAACAACAAATATTGTGGATAAAGACCTTCATTATTTATATGGCTAATTAAAATGCAAAGTAGGATAAATTCTGGTTCAAAGTAGGTTGAATTCAGTGCTTCCTGGCTATTGTCACTACAGTGCCACTGAGTTAGTTAAAACTGTCTTTTAGACACTGTTTGTGTCACCAAGTGTCTGTGCATTTAGGGATACTGTAAGGGCAATTTGAGCATCAGAGGCCTGGTACCTTTAAATGGCATGTAGTGACAGGGAACTGTAGGCCAAACTAAAGCTATTTTGAAACAGAGAACTGATTACCAACAGCACTTGAGCAATATGTAAAGACTACACAGAGTAAGTGAAATCTTTATATAAATATAGAATATATGCTACAACTAGGGAGGGGATTTACACAATATTTAAAGTCATCCTTGATAACAAACCACTCACTACAATTATTGTATATGAAATATTATAGCTATTCCTTTTCCTCTGGGAGCTTTAATAGCCGATAATGAGAAAAAATAAGACAAAAGCCACAAACTAGAAAGAAACTTCCCACATAATGGAATTAGAGACCAAATAACCAAAATAGTTCTTTCTTCATTTAATGGAGCTAATATATTGGTATTTAGGAAAATAGAGATTTTGTGAGTCTAATGAAACAACCTTTGCATTTTCACATGAAAACACATATTAAGCATATCAGACTAAATACTGTTGGAAATAAAAATCTACTCCATGAAGTCTACATTGATGGAGAATGATTCTGGAACAATGAAAAAGAAATAGATACCAAATCTACTTCAGATACAAAAAACTGAGAGCAGAATTTTGGAACCTATATTTAAGAAAGAAGAATTAAATCTGAAAGAAGTGAAGAGAATGTATTAGGATAACCAGACAAGACCAGTACAGTTTGACTTGTTCATTCTAGCAAAACAAAAGCTAAATAGAGATTATATAAGCGCATCAGGTCAGTAAAATCTAGGGAAGAAGAGGAACTATTTAAGCTATTGGATGGTTTAATGTTGGCCTCAAATAAAGGAAGACTGGAAATTAGAAGAAAGGTTCTAAGCATCAGAGTAAGGTTCTGGAGCAGTCCTACAACAGGTGCAGTGGGAACAAAAAGCCTAACTGGTTTCAAAGTAAAGCTTGATGCATTTATGGAAAGTGTTTAGACTCTGTGAACCCAGGAGGATGTCTCTTGCAGTCCTATTTCAAATGTTCATTTGAAGAGTAATTAGCAATGAATTTCATAACACTACCTATTCTCCAGCCACATGATGGGGGTTTTTTTTAGTAATTAGAAACAGCACAAGGTTAGCCTTTAAAAGCAACTTCTTGTTTATTTCAGCAAATGCTAGCCTGTGTAAATGGGGAAACATTAAAAAAAAACAGCCTAGCAACTGTTACTGAGCCTGCATAATGGGATGACCCTGAAAATATCTTGGGACCTGGTGTATATATTGGTGGGGAAAGGGCCTTCATTAAAATGGCTTGCTGTTTGTTCTGGTTCAAGTAATTACCGCATCACACCCCACTAAGAAAAAAAATCACAATTATGTCAATTACAGCCCATCCTTCAAAATTATCTTATGACATGGAAAAAGGTAGAGTCCTACTGCTGGCTTGAAATTGTTGCCAAAATGCTGATGACACCAGATAAAGTGTCCTATAGCCAAAAAAAAAAAAGCAGCAACAACAATATACACTCAGAATGTATCTGTGTATTAAGATTATGAAAACTGAAAGATACAAAGACGAAATATGAAAACCGTTATAGCAATAGCGAAGTCAGTTCAATCTTAAAGTATGGTGTCATTAGTTTTATAGTGATTATACAAACGAGGCCCAGGATCAGTTCTCTCTATTTGGAAAGGCTCCCAATGTATCCTATGAAATTTTTGTCTCCAGTAAGGCAGCTGGTTGGTTGAGTTTTATGATCATAGTGCAATGTAGATGTTGTGGAAGATTTTGAAGATGGGGAAGAAATAATCTCTCTGGTAGTTGGAACCAATCTTACAAACTGCTTTAAATATTTAAGAGGACTTGAGTTAGACTGTTTAGTAGAAAGCTTGTGCAGAGATCAGGACATTGGTCTGATGTTCTTCTAGCTGTGGTCTCTGTTGCCCAGTAGATGAACTTCTGCATTTCATATTGATTGGAACTTTTTATGGGCAAGTAATCTAATGGATTATACTAACTAAACCCAATGGGCACATACGCAGAGATAACCATGGCCATAATCTTTTCCATAGACCAACAGATACAATCATCCATACCTATTTAGGCAGGCAATAGCAGTGAGTGAGCAAAAGATCTACACAATAAAGACTGATTTGCAATCAAGAAGGATGTTAGGACGGGTTTCAGTTCAATTAAAGAGCTTCTTTTTTCCCAGTACCATTATCATTATCCTGCATGTGTTTAGTAACAGGATGTAATCTTTTCCTAAGCTCATGATAGTCTCATTTTTGCCAGTATTCAGTTCTGTCCCCAGTATACCCCCTCACTATAGCAGCAACTGGGACTTGCGCTGCTGGGGTTTGCGCTTCTTCCAAGCTAAAGCTAGGCCTTTGGCAAATGCAATAGAGAGTATTTTCTGGTGCGATTGTTTCTAGCAAGGTAACTGGGACAGTTTTGTCATCAGACTGCTCCTTTTCCACTCTTTCTTCTTCATATGTCAACAAAAACCTTTCTAGCAAGATGGGTTTGAAAACTCAATACCACTTAGAAATATATAGAGGAGATAAAAAAAATAATAAAATAATAGTCGACTTAATGTTCCCTCCAAAAAAGAACATTTTACGATAAAGTTATGGTTAGGGAGCAAGTAAATTAAAGAGTAAAATCCATTGCAGAGATGATATAATTATCCCATGGTCAAATGCACTGCAACTTCAGGAACTTGATAATTAAGGTTACACCATATATGAAATCCAAATATGTTAAGTTGCAGAAAAAGAAAATTTTAGACCCCCAAAACAATCTAATTCTGCCCTGGGTTTCAAAATTACTTAGGTACCTAAAGATGGCACTAAATTCACCAGGTTTAAAGCATGTAACTCCGTGGGAATTAGGCTTCTGCTTGTGCAGGTTATGTTTCATGCCAAGTGATAGTCAGCAACTATTACTGCAGAAGCAGTAACATACCATCAAATAAAAATGATTATGAAAATGCGTGAAAACTACTGACTAGCAACTGCCTTGTCCTACTCACTCATTAGGAATTAGGCTGTTCCATTTCAAATGGGGACTAAAAGAAAAGGAATATCATAACGAAGTTAAAACAGTTCCACTTCTTGCTTTATGGCTAATATATATAATGCCAGTAGGGAGTCACCTTATTTTTTTCCTATTTTTTCATTTTTTATTTTTAAAAACAGGAGAATGACTCGATTCCTTTTTGAAAATGCATCCCTATAAGCAGTTAAAGAGTGACACAAGCTGCAATAATAAAGCAGGTGTCCTGGGCACAAGCTGAAAATATTACAGTAAAAAGTTTTACAGCTGCTGCCTGTGTTTTGCTAGTTTCATAAACTAATGTGAAAGGGGCTTGTTGATTCACCATGATATATGACCTTTGGCAAGCTGCCAGGGATACAGTACAGAATGCTTTAAAGAATCAGATGACAAAGGCTCTTAAAAGTATGATAAAAAATAACAGGCCACGATTTACCCTTAAAAAGCTCAAGATTAGGAACCCTGAGTACTCATGAAGTGAGACAGAAATGTCTGTCCTTCCAGGATGTTACTGTTTTCACTAAGTGCACATTCCCCACACACAATAGTGATTGGTGCTATAGGAAAGCAGGCAGAAATAGTGACCTCACTATCTGTTGTTGAGGTTGCGTAACACGTCCCACTATAAGCTCTCATCTTCAGTTGCATAAAACAAGATGTTTAAGCGCAGATAAGCAGCTTGTCTAGCTAACAGGCAGCAATTAATTAAATGTAATTTCTGCACCTAGTTGTGGGTTGTCCAGACCTAACAGACAGTAGGATTTTTCTTGGCTAGTTGTCTTTATATAACTGTATGTCTAGCAGATCAAACATGAGCACAGAGCTTCAGAGGCTCTATGGAAATTCAGGCGAGTAGACAAACCATGAAAGTGAAGCACAATTCAGCCATGTTCCAGGAGCACCTAAATTATAGCAGCAGGCATTCAGTTCTGGAATGAACTCCAAGAGTAGTGGATAAGGTGGCTGACAAATGTTATTAGTTGGCTTTGGGATATACCATGACATTGTACTTTATTTTATCTTGGTATCCCACCCCTAGTTCCTTATACTTTGGGGACTTTGAGGACTGCTGGATGCATCAGAAAGTTTCACAAGAAATCTTATAAAATTAATAGTGCTCATTATAATTTGTCGGTTAAGACGGCTTGTATGATGCTTGTTATACCTAATAGGTCTTTTGTTAGGTATCCAGATGTATGTCTTTTTCTGTCTTGCCTTATGCTGTCATCCCATGTCATTCTCTCCCATTAGAAGTATTTAAGAGCAAACAAAAAATTAACTGGGATGTTTTGGATAGGGAAGATCCTGAAAAGCCTTGAGCAGGGGAGCTGACTTGATGACTTCCTAAGGTCCTTTCTAAACCTACTTTTTAAGATTGTCATTATAACTCTGCCAAATTTTAACCATTTCTGATTAAATTACCCTTGCTAGGTGTCTGCCTCAAGCTAACATTGTGTTTTTGGAATGTATCGCCAAAATGGTTTAGTTGTTTCCAAAACCAAGGATGAGAAAAATCCTCTCTTTGAAATGCTCTTGTTCTTTGGAGCAGGTACCTGAAAGGCATAGATAGGCATGCATGTTTGCCTCTATGACAAGCCACCCAAATTTGGACAAGTTATAAACAGGTCTGTGCTGCCAATGTAGTGAATTCCTAATTTCACCAGAAAAAATAGAGCCTTGTATTTTTGAAAAAAAATCACAATTCACATATGCTCAGAAGAGACTTCTTCAATATTCATGGCTACCATCACCAAAAATCCCATTCTTCCTGAATGTGCTCAAGCTAATCACAGGCTTCAGTGCCTATGATGCATGCATCCTTCCCACAGATCAATGAAGTTGGATCTCACCCTTCACAGTTCATAGTGAACACTAGAATCCATGCTCTCCAAGCTGAAAATGCTCCAAGCCCATGTGAAAATAAACTTCCCCTTTCATTGCATCTTGGGCTAAGATAGGGCCAGACACATATATTTAAAGTACAGAGCCTGTCTGCTCTGTTCTGAATGATCCTCCATTGTTGGCACTCAAGTAGCAAGATTTGAATGGAAAGAGAGCCTAGAGTTATTGTCATAGTTTCATAGTTGGTAGGGTCAGAAGGGACCTGAGCAGATCATCAAGTCCAACCCCCTGCCATGGCAGGAAAGAATGCTGGGGTCAAACGCCCCGGCTAGGTGTCTGTGTAGCCTCCTTTTGATGACCCCCAGGGTAGGAGCGAGCACCACTTCCCTTGGAAGTTGGTTCCAGTTGGGGACAGTGAAAAGAGTCACTGGGTCAAGGAGTCAGGTGAGAGGGGGAAGGTGGGGGGAGTATTTATGACTCTGGGTTGGAGAGGGAGACTGGGAGTAGGGAGAGTAAATTGAGACTTTTTAGGTAATGGAACCAGAACTGGGAGCCCTGGAGGGAGGAAAGGATGGGATGGCTTGAGTGAAGGGGAGGCTGAGACTGGCTGGCCAAAGGACACAGACTGGGAGTTGGTAATGGAATTAGGGGACTAGTTGCAAACGAGCTGTGGAGGAACACGAACATCAGAATTTACAGAACACTTAGTGCGTGTTAAATCTGGACAGTATTAAAATTGGAACATGTTCTGAGTAATGTTTGCTATGATGGCTAACACACACAGCCCTCAGTCCCACCCTGGCACAGCACTACGCTTGAACCAGTTCAGGGCTAGGGCTGGGGGCACCTAGGTTTCAATTTGAACCAGGAGGAACCTGACAAGTGAAAGAGCCAGGCTTCTTTGTCCTGATATGCATGGCCTTCCTTGTCCCACTTGGAGCCTGGGTATAGCAGAGGGGTCCCTGGCTGATGTTGCAGATAGCTGAGGATTGTAAATTGCTCATATTATCTCCGTGGAGCAGTCTGATGATAGCTGAATTCATGCTACTTATTATAATCTGGAGATATTTCTTGATCAACAAGTCCTAACTTTTCTATAATATGAGCACACTAAGCATATGTTTTACTGCTTGAATGTGTGGTGACTCACATTGTAAGTGTATTTAACATGTGTTAAGTATAACATGTAACTCAGGAACTGGAGAATACTGGCATACTAGAACTAGGAAACACTGAAGTACAATGGGGGTGGGGGAGGAAAGGCAGACCTGACAAAGAACTGGGACTGGCTTGCCAAAGAGATTAGATCACAGGCGACAGATAGGGAGGGGCAGAGGGGTGGAGGCACATTCCGCCCCCCCCCCCCGAGAGTGCTGGTGCCTCCCCTGACAGAGAGGTGATACTCCCCCTCTATGTGACTTTGGTCAGGCTGCAGTTGGAGTACTGCGTCCAGTACTGGGCACCGCACTTCAAAAGGGATGCGGCCAGCCTGGAGAGGGTTCAGAGGAGGGCCACCCACTTGGTGAGAGGGCAGCAGGGCAGGCCCTACGAGGAGAGACTGAGGGACCTGAACCTGTTCAGTCTCAGCAAGAGGAGGCTGAGGGGGGACCTGGTGGCTGCCTACAAACTCATCAGGGGAGATCAACAGTAAATAGGTAGAGCCCTTTTCTCCCCAGCACCACCTGGGGTGGCGAGGAATAATGGTAATAAGCTGGTGGAGAATAGGTTTAGGTTAGAGATCAGAAGGCAATATTTTACAGTTAGGGTGGCCAAAATCTGGAACCAACTTCCCAGGGAAGTGGTCCTCACCCCTACCTTGGGCAAATTCAAGAGGAGGTTGGACGATCACCTGTCTGGGGTCTTGTGAACCCAGCTCATTCCTGCCTGTGGCAGGGGGTCAGGCTAGATAATCTGTTCAGGTCCCTCCTGACCCTAGCTACTATGAAACTATAACAGCAAGTGCTCCGCCTCATCGGGGGACATGGAGACTGCTTGTGCCCCCTCCCCTCCCCCCCAATTGGCTCCACTGGCAGAATGTCGGCCGATGGCAGAATGCTGGGGGACTCCCTGCCGGTAGCCAGCTGGGGGACCTCCCCCCCAGTTGTGCCCTGCTGGTGGCCCCCAAGACTTGAGAGGCACCAGTTGCCCCCGCATTAGGTTAAAGAATAATGTGGAGTTTGGAATGGGACACTAAGAACATCTGATGGAGCATTTGACTTGAAAGACTGGTGTTTTATCCTTGATTATGCCACTTTTTCACTGCACATTTGTGTCCATCCATGCCACAGCTATGCTCCTAGATACCATGGGTTGGCAATATTCACTACCTCTCATAGATTTCATAGACACTAGGGCTGGAAGGGACCCTGAAGGATCATTGAGTCCAGCCCCCTGCCTCAAGGGCAGGAAGTCAGCAGGGATCATAGGATCCCAGCAAGATAAACATCCAAATGTCTCTTGAAGGCATTCAAAGCGAGTGCTTGAACCACCTCCAGCGGCAGTCAATTCCAGACCTTGGGGGCTCGGACAGTAAAGAAGTTCTTTCTTATGTTCAGCCTGAAATGGTCATGGAGGAGTTTGTGATCGGCGAACTTGGCCAGTCTACTTCTGACACCAATGTCTACATCAATAATGAAGATGTTAAAAAGTATAGGCCCTAGGACAGAGCCTTGAGGGACCCCACTGATCACAGCGCACCACAACAATTGACTTCTATCAGCCACCACCCTGTGGGTCCGACCACGGAGCCAATTCCTCAGCCAGTAGATGGTGGTTAGGTCGAGGACGCAGTTAGCCAGTTTTGCCAAGAGGTGATCATGGGATACCTTATTGATGGCTTCATGAGGTGCTTTTAGATTTTGAGACAAGAATTGCTGTATAAATGCAATGTATATTATTTGTTTCAATATATCATTCAATGACCACAGATGGCATCCAGGCCACATTGATGCTGTACATACACAGAAAAGAAAAAGTAATCCTTAGAAGCGCTTAGAATGTATTTGGATAGACAAATCAAAGGGTAGGGGGAAAAGTATTGTTTTCCAGCTAAAATGGGGATCTCAGGCACAGTGCTATTAAGTGAATTACTCTAGCAGTCTACTATTATTATTCTCTTTGCCCAAGATCTTGGGCTCTGTTGTTTTTGTTTCAGGCTAAAATGTGATGTGGGTTCTTGAGTTTTACATCTGTGTTGCAGGGAAAGGAAATTGAATCCTTTTCAGTTATTTTTCAAGACCCTGTTGCCCATGGACATTTACTGCAATATGACTGCATTTATAAAATGGCCCCTTTTATCACAAATTATATGAACTTCTGTCCTACCCCATCCATTTGTGCATCTTCATCACACTCCAAAATGGAGGGAAAACTGTTCTTTGCTCCTGAAAGAAACACACTTTTGAGACATGTATAGTGCTCACTATCTTCTCTCCCACCCCTGAGAGGTTGCAAAGCCTGATGGGGAAAAAAATGTTACTCACACTTCATCAGTGGGAAGATTAATTGGCACGAGTTAAAAAGAAACATTTTCCCTGCTTAGTATTTTCTGCCAAAGCAGTGAATAATTGGAAGATGATCAGCCTTGAGGTGCTGGTGAAATGGGAAGGAATTAGAGGGAAATGGGCATATGGGAGGTGAGAAGTAAATTAATAGAGTTGCACAATGCAATCTGATTGATTGGTTACGCCATTTCAGTCCAAAAGGCTTGAAGACTCTCGCTCCTGGAAAACACTAACCCAAACCACAGCCCCACTGTGTTAGAAATATGCTTGTGTGGGCTCCAGCACATCAGGCTTTTAGTGAAATAAAAGAAGGATAAAAAAGGGGAGGCAGTGGATTGGAAAAAGATAGCTTTCAAGGTGAGCATGTCATGATGTGCTGCCAGTCATTGTAACCTAGGAACAGAAGTGGGTTTGAGGGTTTTTAATGGAAAACCAAAAACCTTTTCAAGCATAGCCTTAAGTTCCTGTGAGTTTGTTCATCACTGCTTTACTGCAGCTGTATTCTGATACAACTCTGCTGAAGTAAATGTAGTAAAAGCAGCAGAAAATTAGAGTAAAAGAGTAATGAATCAGGCATGTGTTGTATACTTTGTGGGTGAAGGTTATGTACTCACATTAAAATGACATGGATACATAAAGCCATCTGTTCTCTAGATATTTATGTACATGGCCATACATAATACTGTCATTTGAAAAATATGGCTGACCTATTAGGGAAACAGCAGGGTTTTATTGGCTTTCCAGACTTCAGAATATTTTTACTGTGGAGTGAATCACCACAGTATTTTTCATTGAAGCTTTCAATAGTGAGGGCAAATCTGAGCATTACTCATGCTTCAGGAGTGTGAGGATTTGTTCCTCTTTCCACATTCGGATTTGCTAAGGCTAACTTGTTAGGAAGGCCCATAGTAACTGATTAGCTGGTAAGTATACCTAATTGATTCAGATACAGCTCTCAATCTCAAAAACACAAAAATGCTTAATGCTAGTCAGGAGAACAATAATAATAATAAAAAATCAAACGTCTTTCAAAGCCCAGATGGCCCACTGGGCTAGCACAAGTAAAGCATATTGGTTTTTGTAGCCAAAAGCAGTAGCAAAACTTGGAGTGGGCAAGCAGGACACCAGTCCTGGGTACCAAATTAGGAGGGCTTCCAGAATTTCCCCCACCCCTGGAGAGCCTGTGCCCCAGCAGGAGAAGCAGCACCATGGTCTTGCTTTTCCAGCAGCAGCAGCCCAGTGTAACAACACCACATGGCTGCTGTAGGAGTAACAGCTGGGGAAGACAGACCATACTACAGCAGCAGCAGTAGCAGGACCAAGGACTGTTTTGAGCCTCCAGCATAGCTAACACTCCTCCATCCCCTGCGACTCCCCCAGTCTCAGAACCCCCTCTTCCAATGCTCAGCAGCACCTCCCCACCTGCAACCATCTCTTCAGTTTTCTGCAAGGCTTGCCGAGGAAATAAACCCTGCTTGTTGTGGCTCTGTAGGAGTGTGGCTAGTATCACATTCATCCCCCTTGATTACCTAGCCAGAATGACCAGGTATCCATTTGCAACAGTGGCAGTAGGGATTTGGGGTTTATTTTTTGAGTAAGCAGCAGGTAACACACACTTCTGGATCTGTAGTGAGATGCCTCAACCACTCTTGGCACCAAAAGAATAGTTAGACTGACTATTCCTATGCCTACTATGAAATGCCTACATAAGAGTCGGCAGGCATGGGATCTTACACACAGGTGTAATGTTCACCACGTGGTGCACCCTATTGCCCCCTAAAGAGTCAAAAATCCAGATCAGCCCCACTTCCAGCCTTCCTAAGCCCCAGCACTTTCACTTTCTGATTTGTTGGACAGTTTTACTCTACAGGGAAAAAAAGCTACAAGCTCTGGGATTCAACTGAACTACCCCATAGTTCTATGTGATGGAGTAGTATTCAGAAATGTAAGGTTTGCAAGCAGCAGGTCCATTATGGATGAGCACATGTGCAATGCAATGCAAACTGCAGCTGTCTCTAATGAAAAATATTAGTTCTCAATTTAGTCCCCTCAGTTTAAAGAATTTTGGATTGGATGTTTAGGGGCTTACCTAAACTAGAGCCTTAGTTTGAGCATATTTCAGTAGGAGTGAAGGACATTGCAGGCTGCTGGAGAGGAGCAAGCTGAACTGTCCACCACAATGAAATGTAATCTCTACTTGGTGTTCTGAAAGAGAGTCAATGAGTAAATGTAGAGGCTGAATGTTTCCAATGTATCTCCTTTCTGGGGAAGGCTAGGCAGCCAGATTTTCAAAACATGACATCACTTTAAGACATATCTGTCTTCCCTTAGGTAGGGAAATTACCACATTTAGCTCTATAACTAACCAAGTTATGAATCAAAATATTCATGATGCCAATCAGGCTGGAGAGCTGACCACCTGTGGAATCCCCTATAGCCAGGGCAGGAAGAGTACAAGGCTTGTTACTGTTGAGTACACTGCAAGATACACCCCTTCCCTGTATTTTCCCTGAGACTATTCCCTATAATTAGAGAAGCCAGAGAGCGTAATTAATAGTTCTTGTGGAAGATAGACACCAGTGGTGAGGTAAGGGAAGGGTATATGTATAGTTTAGCTGCTATTGAGAGAATGCAAGAGAACTCTTTTGTTTTTATAAGTGCTACCTATGTGGCACAGTGATGGGCACATTAGAAATGCAGATGTGGGCAGGGAGCCAGTGATAGGAATCATCCATTTGCATTTGATTCTGTAGTGCATACCAGGTACTGAGACACTCACGTATATGTCGCTGCCTTCAGAAACAGGTATGTGTTACCCATGCAAGCCTGATGGGCCATCCAGCCTCTGGAAGACCATTGATTCCTTTTTTATTGTTTTCCGTACATAAACATGGGTGTTTGTCTGTGGGACTGGAAACTGTATCTGAATGTATTTACCAGCTAATCAATTACTCTAGGCCTTTCACACTCAACTTTCTTCTACCTATTACACTGAAAAGCCCAAACAGCAGCAGAGTGCATTTCAAATGGTGGTGTGAGTGGGTGTACAAAAGCATGTGACGCCAAGAAGCAGCTCTAAGCAATGCATGTCTTTACAACTTTCAGCTACTGCTGCTACTACTACTCCTGTTGCTGCAGCTGTCTCATTCAGGAGGCTGGGGATCCTTCCTACTACCTCTCTACTCTCACAGATGCTACTTTATCCCAGTCCCAAGGAAACAAATTGGTGGGAGGCCTTCTGCTGCTATTTCTCCCAGCCACTCCTGCAATTTAATTCTTCTCTCTCAGTGGTCTCCAACCTTTTTGTGGTGAAGATCACTTTTTGGCACCCCAGGATCTACTGCACCCCTGGCCCCCACCTGCCCCACCCCCCTCAGCCCTGCTCCCCACTCCCCTCCCGGGCAAGGTGCCCGGGCTCTGACCCCACTCACCCAGCCCAGCCTGGGCAGCATGGGGCATGGCTCAGCCCAGCCACGTGTCCTAGCACTCCCAATTGTGGAGTCTCTGACAGACTGAAATCGATGGTCATGACTGACCAGTAGATCAAGATCGACTGGTTGGTGACCACTGTTCTACCCCTACATTTTTTTCTTTGTAAAAATGGTTTATCATCATTAAAGCAGATTCACTGACTCCCAAACTAGTTGCAAGAACATGTCAGGTTCAGTGACAAGAGTTTCTTGGGACACGGTGCGATGGCTGGTCAGAGACAGACAGATACATACACCTGCTCCCCAAGAACAGCCAATAATCTGCTGATGAAGGTACTCCATGCTCTGCCTGATTTTCACTCAGGTCTTCTACATCCTAGAAAATAGCACTAACCATCAGGTTGTTGGGTGCTCTTCCCAGGCTGTTGGCTGCCCACTCCACCTCTCCTGTGGAAACGGTTCAAGTTTATGGGACATGAACTTGGCTATCCCATATTCCTGAAGGGAGCCCAATAGATCATTTTCTGGGGAGATACTTCTCTGTCCACTGAAAATAATGAAAGGCCTTAGGGTTTGTTCTAGTGTGGAACAGGAAGAACTTCTGAAATTACAAAAATACTTGAGACAGAAAGATTGTTTTCCACCACACTGTCTCCTACCACCGTTTCCATGTAGATGGCTTGAGCTACTATGTTTCAATATTGAGTGCATTTCCCTCTGTCTAGCAAGAAATTATATATGTCTATACTTCTGCAGCTGTTCCTATTCTATTTTAGCCTGAAGAAAGGCTCCTACCCTATTCTTGTTCCCTTACCATTATTTCTTCCTGATCCCAAGGATGAAGCTCAGATCCCATCAGTGCCACAGAAGTGAGGATGCCATGGGGATCTAGAACAACCAGTGAAGAGAGGCAAGGCTTGCCTCACAGTATCTGCAGAAGCTCTGTGGCAGAGAACCCCATATAAAATAATGCAGCCTAGCATTAATGTAATTGCTTTCCCTTCTCTTTCAGTGTAGAAACCTCCCTTAATAGGAGAGTTGAGGAAGTTTTGACTGGAGTTAGAACCCTTCTGAAATGCTGCTACATCTTCCCCAACCATAGTTTTTCCCTCCACCTTGAATCAACAATCTGCTCACATCACTGAAATAGAGGTAATCACCTCCACACACATACATGCCTATGCTCCATCTTGGGTTTTGAGATACCTTTACTCCAAAGCCACCAGAAAAGCTACTGTGAGATTCATTGGAGAGAAATCATATGACAGTATAATTGCATTTCTCTTTTTTCAGGGAGATCATGCATAATATGGCCTGCATAATCCTTGCATAGTAAAAGCATGATGCTGCCAAAGTGCAAGCAAATTCTGTATGTAACTTCCATTTAGTCCCGTTCTTTAAAGAAGAGATGCACAACCTGTCACAAAGCCACACATGGCTCCTAGACTGCAAAACCTGCTTCACCCTGATCTTTTTATAGTATAAATTGGGTCTTGTCTGCTGGCCTGATGATTATGTACATATTCAGAGAGACTGCAAGATTACAGGTTAGACTCCAGCAACACAGGCTTGCTAGAACCTTTGAACCTTCATTGATTATAGGTGAGCAAAACTGACTGAGTACAGGGAAAGTTTCAAGGCGTTGCTAAGTGGAATATTGCTAATTCTGTAGCACAAGAACAAATACCTTTAACACTATTCTAGAGAAGAATATATCCATTAGATTTAGCACTAACTTCTTCAAAATTCTAGACAATGTGTTAATTTACCACATTAACTGACCCTAAATGGAAACTAAGCAAGTATCTGTTTTAGATTGGTTGATTTTAAGAAAGCAGTATATTATTTTGCTCTGAATACCCTTGTGCTTTTATAGATTTGTGAATTCAGCAATAATGTCAGGTAATTTCATCAGGAACATGATTCATATGTTCTAAATCCAACTGATGTTTGGATGGTGTTAAAGTGGGGTGAGTCACCAGCACTACCTGAAATGGATGTTGGATCATTCAGCCCTACCAACTGAGGGTTTGGAACTTAATGTTCAGTTTCCACAGAAGGTTCATGAATCTCAGTGAGGTTATCAACGGAGGCAGGGAAGTTCTGTAAACATGGTTCTGACAATCATTCAGGATTCCTTTCTTTCCCCAGAACAATGCAAAGTGGATATGGATCTGCCTAGTAAAGTCTACAGCAAAATGTCCATTCTCTTCAGTGGAAACAGATAGAATTCAGTATTTCAGTCCTCTAACCCTCCCTTGACATTACAACAGGCATGTAATAGATGCTGGCACAGAGCTAAGGTTTTCAGCTTAGGCAGTTAATTGTGACCTGCTGCATGCAAAATACTGAGCACACTTTAGCAAGACTGGAATAACACCTATCATAAAGCCTAGCAATAAATACTTTGGAACAAAGCCAGTAGTCTAACATTATAAAAGCCTTAATCTGTCTGGCTGCCTGTCCATAACGCTTTATTTGCACTGTGATTGCCTCACTGAAACAACCAATAAAAGTGCAAATACAGCATTGGGACAAGAGGTGGTGACGTGGTGGAGCACCACCATGATGATGGGAACACGGGGGATAGAGGGGGGGAGGCGAGGCCAGCACAGCTGGCCTGACTCCCCAGCCCTGCTCCCTGGAGGCAGCAACAGTGGAGTGGAGCTGGAGGCAAGACCACTGGAGCTGGCCTCGCTCCTCCCCCTTTGCTTCTTGGAGATGACGGCGGCAGCACGGGGGGGGGGAGCAGGGTCAGGATGCCATGGGGTGGGGGGGCAATGCCACTAGCACTGGCCTTGGCCTGCCCCTCCCTACTTCTGTTGTTGCAGCCTGCAGGGCCGACATGGGTGGGAATGAGCGGGGGGTGCCGTGGCAGTGGGGCGGGGGGCAAAGAGTGGGCCTGGGCTGACACAGTGGCAGTGGGGGGAGGAGTGGGCCTGGGCCCGACACACTTGAAGGGAGGAGCGAGCCTGACAGGGGAAGAGCCAGCCCAACGTGGTGGTGGGGGATGAAGCTGGCCTCCTCTCCACCCTTGGGCCCAGACCCACTTCTCCCCAAAGTTGGCCCTGAATCCACTCCTCCTATCCCCCCACCACTGCCACATCGGCCCAAGCCCACTGCCCCCCACCCCCACTACAGCAGGCTGGCTTCTCCCCACCCTCAAGGCCAGGCCTCCCTCACACCCACCGCATCAGGCCCAGGCCTGCTCTTCCCCTCCTCCTGCTGCCACAGTGGGGAAAGAGGGAGTGGGCCTGGACCCCAAGTGGTAGGAGGGAAGTGGGAAGCAGGCCTGGATGGGGGGTGGAGACATGGGGCTTTGTCCCTGCCTGCTCCCCCCACCATCATTCTTGACGGGCAACTGGCTAGTCCATATGATAAAACCCACTGGCTAGGTACAGTCAGTCAAAACGCCTGAGGCTGAATCGATTCAGTTTTTGTAGGTTAGTCTAAGCTCTCGCAGATTTAATTGAAACAGAATTGAAAAGACATTTACCTTTGAATCAGGAAATGCAACCTCATACCTGCTGTGGCTCAGGCCAGAAGCCAGGGGGTGCTATAGCACAGCTCTCTGGCTGTGTGTTCACTTCCTTTTCCTGCTGCCCCCGAGGTCTCTGGGATTTGCAGTCCAGAATTACAGCAGCAGGACTCTGCAGGGTTGCTCATCACTTCCTCTTCCTGCTTCCAGGTGCCTCTGGGATTTGTGGTCCACAGTTGCAGCCCCCAATAAGTTTGAGCAGGGAAAAAGGTGTTTAACCCTCCTCCCTGTCCCCAAACCCCAGCTGGGGTTTGCTGGTGGGAGCAGTCCCCCCACCCTTGCAGACTGGGCTACATATCTCCAGCCAGGCTTGCACCGCCCTACCCTTCCCTTCCGCCCTCCCCCCCACCATCAGTCAGCCCTCACTGCTCCAGCTAGTGAGCAGAGGGGCAGGGACAGCCCAGGGCTGGAAAGCATGCTGGGAGACTGTGATTTAACTTGAACCAGGAAGGGATCTGGGACAGAAGTTTCATAAACCAGTTTGACCCAAATTAATTAAGTCTGATACTACATTCAGCCATGTTTATCTTAAACAGGTTTCAGCCATTTTGAAACTGGTTTATGTGTACTGAGCTTCTGTTCTGTCACAGGTCTAAACCAGTTTCTGATCACTTAAACCAGTTTACAGGTACCTTCTGTCCCTAGCCACTATCACAGTTAGGGTTCTTGATGCTGGTCTCATTGGGGAGGCTAAGGATTTAAGGGGCATGGAAAAGGAACTGCTGTCCTGATAGAGTGGACACATGGTAGGTAGAGTGACACTTATATTATCACTGCCGCTTCTGCCCCTGGATAAACAGAGGTCTTCATTGCCACATTCACAAGAAGTAAATTTACTAGAGAACAACTGCATGGATAGGAAATATATCGTTTTAACTGAAGTTGATCAAAATGTTCACTAGGAAACATCCACACAATGGCTGGGAACTTGCATAAGTTCTCTTTTTGAACAGAGAAAGCACACTTGGAAAAGGGAAAGCATAAATGCATAAGGGTTGTTGGTTGTGGCCATGTTGGTCTAAGGACATAGGCAGACAAGGCTTTTTGTGTAGATGTGATATTTTTTATTAGACCAACTAAATAGTTGGAAAAATTGTTCTTTGCAAACTTTTGTTTGTGCTGGAAAGCTTGCAAAGAACAATTTTTCTAACCATTTAGTTGGTCTAATAAAAGATATCACATCTACCCAAAGAACCCTGTCTGCCTAAATGCATAAGGGAAGTTGGTCCCTCTGTCATTGTGATACTGGTTCCATGAACTACTCATCCCTCAACTACAATTATCACCTCAATTTCAGCTAGTTCATCCCCCACTACTTCTGAATGTATTTGTATTATTTACCTGTGTTCTGTCCAGGGATCCTGTAAATTTGAAAACATTCAAGCTGTTTTGCAGTATCTGTGATATGACACCCATGCATAATTAACAGATAGGCTATCTGACTACTCTGAGTAAATCAATGAAGTGAGAACATAGCTGCTGCCAAGACTTAAAGCCAGATCCTTAGCTAGTGTAAAATAGTGCAGCTCCATTGAATTCAATTCAGTTGTAGGTCTGTCCCTAGGAATGTTGCCTTCTGTTACAATTCACCATTTGTTGAAATAAAAAAATCCTATTCATACATGGTTAAAATGGCAACTACATAAGTCTTATAAACTGAGCCACAGAATCCACAGTCAGAAATGATGCAAACCATGGCATGAGTTTCCTTACATTTAATTTTACTCTGGTAGAGCTACTTTAACATTTCTCTGCCAATCTGTAAAGGAGTCTAAACAGATTTACTTTACACACATTTGGACTAGAAGATGAAGGCAAGAACAGCCATCATTTGACTGTAATTTACACTTTCTTCTGACTTTTTGGAACACCAGTTAGACAAAAGTAGACATGAACATAGAACAGGTGTAAGCAGGTGAAGGGAATCTAAATTCACCTCTAGTTCCTTACTCTTGCAGCACTTCTGACTTTCTCACTAGCTAAATACATAAACACTGAACATGCATACATATGAACTATACTTGTGCTTTTCATTAAGTAGGACATTCTTAAATATGATGATATCTAAACTGCTCTTGAATTTAATGAGGTTCTTATAAATCATCCACCAAAAGAGCAACATTTCAAACTGCCTACTTCATATTGAAAATCAAGATGGCTAAAACTGGCTTTCACATGTACTGCTCTTAGGCTTTAGGAGCTGTAAGTTACTTAAGCCCCTCAAAATATTTAGGCACCTGACATACTCAGGTATCTAAACATTTTTTTCAGTGAAGAAATCAGATGCCAAAAGACCTTTGAGGATTTGTGTCCCACTTAATTCAGAGGCCATTATGATCCAGTTGCAATGTAGGTTTTGGTCTAGACCAGCTGTGAGGAAGATACTAATTCACTTTCCCATTTGTCAGCACTTTTAAGAACCAAAATTACTCTAGAGGCCTGGACTTAATATTTTAGATTTGGCATACAAAATCCTTAAACTTTCAATCAATTTGTGTACATCTGGAACATCAGGGATTGTGTGCACACATTAGTTATATGAAAACAACTTTGCAGCATAGCCAAGAAAGCAAGTTTTACACTTTTCAAGTAGGCTTTCATTTTATTTGAATTGGCTTTCACAGCCACAGAATATTATCATATGTGACAGGCACAAGAATCTTATATCTAGGCAGCTTATAGTAGATGATGGCAACTCACTGTAATGAGGCAGTTACAGAATATATTTAAAGTATAGTACAGAATATATTTAAAGTATATTTAAAACACCAATAAATTCCACCAATTAATATTATATAACCAAAAGGGCAAACACCTTTTTCCTGGCACTAGTGCCAAAGGTCGTACATTATGAACCAGATTCTCAATGGTATAAAATAACAATATTCATTTCCTAGGAAAATACAGACCACAGATACCTACCAGAACCCATATCCATGAGAAATGTACTTTTGAATTTCACTGAGAATTCACAATCAACAGATGTTTCAGTGTTTCTTTTCTAACTCTTTCCTCTTTTAAACAAAAATAAAAATGAAGACAAAAAAAGCAATGCCCAAACACCTGCAAACAGAAGTCTGTGTTTGGAAAGGGAAAATCTGGACATGAGGGCAGGTTCTTTGTTGTGGTTGCTTATTGTTGCTATCGAGATCAGGAGAGCCATGCTGATTGTTTAAATCAGTACCCTGCCCTTTGGACTAAACTGGATTTATGCATTAGATAGCCCAGGAGCAAGGGCTGAAATGTTTATTTAGGAGAGATGCTAAGCTGATTCTAATGAACACAAAAGGGAAAAATGGAGAGATAATTGCTGTCAGAGCTTTAGACAGCAGATTATACTGAGGTTCAATTCCTTTTTATACTGTTCAGATAGGCTGGGCATTGTAATTGTTTCAAGACAGCGGCCTGGTATTTGGCAATTATGTGCACTGCAATGTATTTTGTGGATTTGCATATTATGACTAGTAAGCCTGTCTATACACATTCAGACTATTTTAATGCTGTCTGAAGGTGGGCAGGGAAGGGGTGAAGGACTAGCTAATGAGTGCAAGATTATATATGCATTAGGACAGTGCTAAATTTTGCCAGGTATTTTGTTTCAAAGCTGTTTCAATGCATTTTGAGCTCAAAACAGCAAAATTAAAATGAAACAAAAGGCTTTGAGACAACTTTGAAATGAAACGAGGGCACTCGAAAAATTTTGAAAGTTTCAAAATGTTTCAAGTTTTGAAGCCAGGCTTACTTGGCTTCAGTGCCGGTTCCAGATGGCAGCCTCCTGTCATTTGGCGCACAGATCTGGGGGCCCACACCCCCAGGAGGGCTGCAGGGCTGTGCCGGACTCCTTCTGGGGGTGCGGGCCCCCAGATCTTCACACTGTATGACAGAAGGCTGCCACTGCTGCCTGGGACCAGCAGCAGCAGCAATCTTCCCCGGCGCTGGGTGCAGGCTGCACCTAGCACCAATCCCAGGCGGCAGCGGCAGCCTCCTCTCATCTGGCACACAGATCTGGGGGTCTGCACCCCTGGAAGGAGTCCAGCATAGCCCTGCAGCCCTCCTGGGGGTGCAGGCCCCCAGATCTGCATGTGGGATGAGAGGAGGCTGCTGCTGGCAAGTGCCATGAGTTTTGCTTTGAACAGTTTGAGGTGGTTTTCCAGAAACCTCTGTACTTAGCTCCTTGAAAGTTTGCAGGCTTCATGCTTTCAGAAGGGTCTACCATCCCTGCAAGTTTCATCTGAATCAGGCAAGAAATGACAAAGTTTTAGGCATTTTCATGATTCCCCATTATAGCCTATAGGCGAAATGTTGACACGTCGAAATAGTTTCAACGAAGCGAAACAGAACAGTGCTTTGAAATGAAACAAAATGAAACACTGTCCCTTTGAAATGGCGAAATGGAAGTTGAAACAAAATGGTGCTGTTTTGCACAGCCCTAATATGCATGAATATGAGTTACAACTCTCCTTCCAGAATGCAGCTGGAGTACTAGCGCTATCTTGAGGACTTATCTGACCTTCCAGTAGATTGAGGGATTCCATTATCACTATCCTGTTATAATTTTCCCTGTACTTATACCAGTTGCCTGAGCTTTTCATGAATTTGTTTCATCATCCGAGGCAAGAATGAGTAATCTGCATCCAAAGTACCTTTGCTTTTGTGATGAAGAGGGCATATTCGCTGTAACATCTAGTTAATCATAGGAGATAGCATCTCACTTACACTGTATTCATAAGGGAAGAACTGCTCTTACAAAACAAGGAAACTATTATGCTGCTAGGCTGAACACTTTTGAATTAGGTACAGAGGCTAAAAAGAAGGTGGGTGGTGGAGTATGGTTACAGGTTACAGCTCGTGAAATCTAGTTCTATATCTCTTGCTCACAACATCACTTTCTCCCAGGAGTTTATACTTATTATTAATCTTTGTAATATTAGCTGATACATGGAACACAGAAGAGGCATGGACTCTAGGCAGAGAACAAAAAGCAAAAATGCCTTGGGCTGCTCAGGTGATGGGATAGCGAAAGAAGCACAATGCACCAAGTCTACCAGGGAGTTCAAGGTTGCAGGCCCATGTGAAAGAAGGCAAGATGATGAGACTGGGAAAGATGCAAAGGGGTGCTTAGGCCTATAACTGCTGAGAATTAGTACTCAAATAGGGAGAAAGAATGAGATTTGAACAGAGATGCCCAGTGGTATCCAGTTGTTAGTAACTGACATTTTTTAAAATTATACTTAGAACAGGATCTACCTATGATATGTCGACAAAATTTATTTTTTTGTAAAAAAAGGCATAAACCTCACTCTTCAGAGGAAGGCACTGATGGAGAGACTATCTTTCCCCTTAGTTTCTCGTCTTTCAATAAAAGTATATTATAGTAGGGGGATTGGAATATTTATAAAAACACAAGCAGGCCTCAGACTTATGACACAATTGGTTCCTGAAAACCACATCGTAAGTCAAAACGTTGTAACTTGGAACCAATTTTCCCATAGGAAACAATATTATAAGAATGGGGGATTGGTTCCTGAACCAAGGCCCGATACCCTGTTTTCATCAAAAATAACCCAGAATTTTTTACTCAATCAATTATAGATGAGTAATATAGCTACATCAATGTATTTATATTGTAAATAGCAATCATATTGATTTGGAAGGACTTATTTGGGGTGACTTGGTTGGACTTTTTGAAGGGTTCTTGGCTGGAGTCTTCTCAGGAGTCTTGGCTGCAGGTTTTTCTGGAGTCTTGTCTGTTTTCTTAAAGAAAGTGTCCACAGAAGTTTGGACAGATGTTCTCCAGGGAGATGGATGATACAGCAAACTTGTTCGCTGGCATGGCGTGGCATCAGATCAAGCATTGTAAAGTCTAAACTGACGTCAGAAAGTTGAAACAGGGTTTCAATTTATAAACTTTGCAACTCAAAACGCTGTAAGTTGAGGACTGCCTGTATATAGAAAGAAAATAGAAGGTTATGTGTGTTCTTATTCAAATATGTCTTGCATCAATTTCTGAACTCAAAAATCAAATGTTTGGCCATTTCTATATTAAGATGATCTGATATAGATTTCTTATATCAAATTAAGGTGAATTGTATACAGTGGAAATATATTTCTTTTGCAAAACTTAACACAATAGCTTCACAGTAAGGATCCAGTTTCTATAAATTAGCAAATCTGGAATGTAACTTTGGGGTTTGTTGCTTTTGTTGTTTGTATTTGTTTTTTGTGCAAGTTTAGAACTTAGAGATAGAGAGTTAGAAACCTGAGGAACTGAGTAATGTATTCACAGTCATGGTATTCAACCCTGATCAAGATGCATCTGCTGTTGATAGTAGTCTATTATAGACTGAAGTAACTATTCTAATGAATAAACAAATGGTATTTTATCCAGTGAGACAGCTAGTGTTCAAACAAGTTATTGCAACTACAAGACCAGGACCTAGAAATATGAAGTGCAGCGTAATGAACTGGCAATAATCCTGGGTAACGTTATTAAGGATCACATTACTGATTAGCATGTAAATACTTTGGATTTATGATGCAAAAATCTAGAACTTTTGTTTCCAAATTATACCTTTTATTAGACCAACTGAGAAATTGCAACAACAAAAAAATCTTTTTCTGCAAGCTTTCAGGCTTATATGCCCTTCATCAGGCTCAGGGAAGGTTTAAGATGGTAAAAAGTCCCCATATGTAGGAAACGAACTTCATTTTTGCACAGAGGAAGCAGAAACTGAAAAACTGTCCCTCTGGGTCAACAAGAGTCTCTTTGTGAGCTTGCTCTTTGTTGTGTAGATCAAGCAGGATTTCTTACATATGGGGACTTTTTACCATCTTGAACTTTCCTTGAGCCTGATGAAGTGTACATATGAGCCCAACATCTTGCAGAAAAAGATTTTTACTTTTTTTTGCAATTTCTCAATTGATCTAATCATTTTGGAACCAAAAGTTCTAGATTTTTGCATTTCTTTTTGTCTCAGAACAAAATGGCTACTACATACATCCCTAATAAGGTGAATGCACATCAGAAAGCGCACTAGCTTAGCTGGTACCTTACTGCGCCTATTACTGGTGAGATCAAGGATTTATTGGGCATGGAACATGAGCTCGCCTTCTGATATAAACTGGCACAAACTGGGAGTCAGGAACTGCAGAGTTCTTATTTTGTTTCTGATTCCCTGTGTGGCCTTGGACAAGACACAGAAGTTCCTTCCTACAGTCCTCTACCAGGATTATCTTACTTACCAAACTCCAGGTGCTTTGTGAAAATGAGTTCGGTCTCAGACTTGCACGCATCCAGGCACACCAGTAACTTACCTAACATGAGTAGGTCCATGAAGTGTTATAGGGTCCAGGTCTTATGGCCTTGTCCAAAAAGACACTAAACATCTACAGCCTTACCTCAGGTGGAGGTCTTTAGCTTGGATATACAGCATGTTGTACGTAATTGTTAAATATTTAAAACATGGAACAATTTAAATCTTTTAAGAAACAAATTGTATTTCTATAACACATATGTTTTCCAATTTTTTTATTTGAAATGATTTTTAGTTAAAAAACAAATACCTATGCATTGTTTTGAACATAATAAAAATGTAGACATGACAGGATTATGATAAAACAAGGGAATTATATTAATATCTCTAACCTATTATTTGTGCAATTTTGTTTTTAGGTCTCAGTCGGTGGTGGAAGCTGGCACGTTGAAACATGAGGATCAAAGTGAAAATGAAAACACTCAACCACTATTGGCTCTGGAATGAGACCTAAGCACTAACACAAACATTGCCAGACTTCAGCGGTACCAGAAACCTACAAGCACACAATATGCTTCACACACACACACACACACACACACACACACACACACACACACACACACACACACGTTCTGCTTGAAAACAGGTCCTCCATTTTTTCAGACCAAGTAAAGATTGTCACCAGCCATCTGTCTGAGCGGCCAAAGCTGAACAAAGACTGAACATTTTCTTTTGGCACAGGATGCTAACTAAGAGAAAACAAGGAGTCTGATTGTCAACAAAGAGTTCTTCTTTTCTTTTTTATCCTTCCTTTGATTTATGGCATAAAAAAGACTGAAAAGCGAGGGACTAAATTCTTTGTTTGAACAGAAAAGGATGTGCCGGTGGAGGTTCCTCTGAATCATTATGCCAAGATGCTCTTCAGTTTTAGTAAAACAAAGTTTAGATTAAGTGCATTTTAAAGCAAAGCATCTTGAAGTTAAAACTGTGCAGCAAAATTATCAGATTTAATGTAGTTTGTCATCCTGAGGTAACTGCATCTCTAATACCCTAAAATTTGACTGAGGTTTTTTTCCTTAAACAAATCATCACCAGCATAATGTCATTCAACACTACACTATGACATCTCATCATCCTGGCTGCTTGCAGGGTTCACTTATTTCAGTACCCTCCAAAAATTATTCTTAACTTTTGAAGCCCTTATACAACTGTCAGCTATATGTAATGGAGCTGTGTGGGCAGCAGACACACACAATTTGAAAGGCAATTATTTAATTTTAACGATGTGTTTTTCCACAGGCAACGCTACAGCCTGTTAGCTGCGTGCGCGTGGGGAGGTAACTCATTGGAAACAGTCACCGGTGATTAATGGTTCAATCCAGATTGTTTCATTTAGGTCACTACAGCAAAGGAAAGCTCTGAAGAGTGATTTAACCCTCTTTCCTCCTGCAATCAGTTAAGGATGCAGCCAGAGGGGGTGTGCTGACTACAGATGTGGGCTGTGGTTAAAATGGAAAACTGAAATGCCAAAGATCAGTTTGTTATTTCTCTATTTGCTCTACTTGCAAACAGAATCTCATCGCTGCATTAAAATGGAAATAGTTACAATAAAAAGATAAACAAAAACACTTAACATTTGTGTAGTGACTTTATTTCCTTAGAGTTTTTTTACAATTTTTTATAGTGCCTTTTACCTTCCAATCAGTCACCCCTTGCTGACATTTTTTAAAACAAGTGCTTCATGTGCATATGTCAAAGATAGTAGTGTAAACGATATACATAATATGAGATGACAGTGTGAAACATAACATGGTTTTTGGTATTCCTTGGGAAAGGCCACCCTGAATGCATAAACTGAAGTGATGATATAGTTTATAATTGAACACAGTCAGACTATAGTGAATGACAAAAGAATGGGTTACCTCTAGCCATTACAAACCTCGCCAGAATACATGTCTACCAGGTATATTATCAAAATCTGTAATTATATTACAGAATAATTGCTGAACGAATGTAATTCCTTTGTGTGTTTTTTTTTCCATCAGCAGTTTGCCATCAACTGGGGCTTGCTCTGTAAGATAGTAAGTGATCCTCCTAGGCATAGAGCACTCTTTGCAAGGTGATACTGTAGGAATGTGTAGGGACAAATACCACACATTAATATACATTGCATGATTGAGCTCTCCTATTTTGGGGTTTCCATCCTCCCCTTAGCCCCCTCCCCCATTAAATTCTAAGTAATGTAACACAGCTTACCTCCAGTGACTTCAACAGGGTTATGGCATTTATACTAGTTAAGGATCTATCACACATAATTTGGCACATACACAGGATGTGGTGGTCACTCTGGATTCTCTTTGCCTGGATATATGATAGCTATAAACAGGAAAAAAAATCCAGCTTCTACTAATAGGACTTCTACTATGGTTTAAACATTAGACAACACTGCCCTTCTCTGGCACACTCCCTCTAAAGCTGAAGGACAAGACTTAATCTCTTAGGCTAAGTACAGACAGTCAAAAAGCCAGAGGCAGAATTCATAGATTCAGTTTTCACAGGTTTCTCTAAACTGCACAGATTTATCAGATAACAAACTGAACTGACATTCAGTTTTCAGTTGGGAAATGCAGACGGAGGCCTGCATGGACCCAGACCAGAAGGCAGGGGGTGCTAGGGCGTACCTCCCAGCTTTCCCCCATGAAGGAAAGAGCCTCCCTCCTGGTGCTGGCTCCCCCCCTTCTGCCCCCCCACCTCAGGCATGTGGGATACCTCCAGTCCTGGTCTGCTCAGCTGCGCAGAGAGTAATTCTACCCTGCGGGGCAAGGCTGGCATGAGTCCCTGATGCACAGGGGAGAGGGGGAAAGGCACCCCCCTCCTGGGGCTGGCCCCCAGCCCAGCATCTTACCACGTTGGGGGAGCCCTGAGCTGTGCTGGGGGCGTGATTGCCCCCACACATCTGAGCCAGTGTGAATCTCTAATGTGCAGGGGGGAAGGGGAAACAAAGCCCCCCACCCTGGTTTCAGGCCCCAAACTGGGGTCTTCCCAGTTGGAGGGGCTGGGCCTCGGGAGGGTTTCTTGCCCCCTTCCTGCCTGGCTGGGTTGGCTCCATAGAAAGAAGGATTGGGCCCCACCACCCGGCACAAGCCATTAGCCCTTCTGGCATGTTTTGTTGTCTGCTGCTGGTGTGGGGCTTCATCGGGATATGCCAAGCAGCCCAGGGTCCTTCCGCTGAGCAATGGGGCCCAATCCTTCCTTCTATGGAGTTCACTCATTCCCACTGCCCTGTGTAAGACCCCCGAGTTACCTGGTGCATCCTGATGGAGCCCAGCACCAGCAGCAGCTAGCAAGACCCAAACAAAGCTTGTGCTGGGCAGTGAGGCCCCATCTTTCTTTCTATCAAGCTGGCCCACATGGACAGGGAGGAGGAACTCCATGGGGCCCAGCCCATCCCAGCTGGGAAAACCCTAGCTGGGGGTGCTGAGATGCAGATGGGGGGCTTTGTTCCTCCCTCCCCACTGTGCATTAGTGACTCGCGGCAGCCTGGCCACAGAGGGGGCAGGAATTGCCCTTGCAGCTGGGCAGACCAGGGCAAACCCCCTGGGGTTTCCCCCAGGTGGACAGACACCGGATTTGGGGGCCAGCTGAGAGGGGGGGGCCCTTTCCTCCTTCCCACAGCAGGTCAGTTACTTCAGTCAGCCTGTCCTGGGAGGAGGAGGCAACTCTCACAGACCGTGGCTCGGGGGCGGGGCTGGGGCAGGCTTGGGGGCGGGGCTCGAGGGGGGTTCCCCTGCTTTCCACCCCACCGTATCCCACTACCCTGCGGGGCTGACAGGCGCAGTCAGGGGAGCAGAGGCTTTGCTGCCTCAGCTCTGTGACAGCCGTGTGGTGGGGCTGGCCACAGCTCAGCCGGACCAGACAGCACAGGCAAGGTTAGCCCACCTGCCCTGCAAGAGGGGCTAGTGAAGGGCCCCAGTGCATCTTGGGATGCTGGGGGACTGGGACATAACTTGAGTTGGGAGGGGATCTGGGACAGTAGTTCCTCAGATCAGTTAACCTAAATCAGTTAAGTCTGATCCTACATTGATCCAGGTTTATTTTAAACCAGGTTTGGCCATTTTGAAACAGGTTTATATGCACTGAACTTCTATTCTGTGACAGGTTTAAACTGTAACAAACTGTTTGAGAGAGCAGATTTAAGTTAGGTATCAGGAAGAACTTCTTCACGGTAAGGGTGGCCAAAATTTGGAATGGGATCCCAAGGGAGGTGGTGCTCTCCCCTATCTTGGGGGTCTTTAAAAGGAGACTGACAAGCACCTGGCTGGGGTCATCTGACTCCAGCACTCTTTCCTGCCCAGAGTTGGACTCGATCTGTTGAGATCCCTTCCGACCCTAATATCTGTGAATCTATGGTTTTCAATCACTTATACTGGTTTATGTGTAACTTCTGTCCCTAGCCTTAAGGAAGATATCTGTTATTGGAATAAAAGCATTTTCATTTGATCTTTTCATTTATTCATTTGTTTCAGGTCAGTAGACTTTTCCAGTTCAGAAAGGCTCTGAATTAGGCTGAAGTATCTGTTTATAATCCAGAAAGCCTGAAAATGGTGCAGCATTTATTCACAGTACAATTTTTACTGGTTCCTGCACATGCCTTTTAATGTATGAAGCTATTCCAACAGCCCCATCAAACAGAAGCCCCTAAAGCATGGAATGGAGTCAGGGCTGAAGGAGCCCGTCAGGTTTTAGATGCATGCTATGCTTCCATATACTATTTAATGAGCAGCAATACCCCTGTGTGTCCATGTTTTGGCTAGATGGCTTTAATCAATTTGTTAATCATAATCTCAAAAGATAAGGTTTCATCTTCCAGAGAAAATTAAGAGAAATACTATATGAACAGTAATGGAACACTCTGAGCTCAAAAAAAAAAGAAAAAGATGGCAAGGGCTTTCTCAAATTAAAATTAAGAAACTGTTACGTCTTCACTGGAACATAGGTATTAATTCTTAGCTCTGGAAACTGCAATGTAATTTAAAGTCAATTAAAAATATTCTTTGAAGGAAACATATTTGGTTCCAAGATAAACACTTCTGGATGCCTCCTTTATAAATTATTTTCATCATTTGTCTTTTTTGATCCTTTTACTGTATTATGAAATATAGCATATTCAAATAGTTAGATGGACTGGTTTCTATTGATATGCCCAGTGATAATGAGTACCTCATATCTAAACTGCTTTTATATATAATTCTAACAAATCCTTTCAAAGAAGCATTTTTACATTTCAAAATGTGAAACAAACGTAATTATATTAAGTTTCACTGATGACTGGCCTAAGTACTGTGAACACCTTATAGATATGGGTTATACTGTTTTGTCTTCTTTTTGTCTTCTCTGATTTAGAGAACATAGAAAAGCTTTTTTGGACCATAACTATCCAGGCAGGACTGAATCTGGATCAGAACATGATAATCAGATTTTTCTAATGCAAAAGGAAATAGTACATACCTCCAACAATTGTTATGCAATTCATGCCACAAGTCATTTTTCATTATGTTTTATGGCATGACAAGATCTAACTATTTAATAAAACAGAAAGTTTGAAAGGCTCTTAATTTATGGAAATACACAGTTATTTTATAAATGTTGCTATTTTAGGCTATTGTATAGCATATGAAATATAGGCATGTGGTTCTTAGATACCGTAATGTAAGACACCTTAGTAACATAACACATTCATAAGTTTAGCATATTAACAACACTTTCCAAGCCAAGAATGGAAGAGGATAACATTGCCTATGTTTCTGCACATCATTTTGTACTGCCTTATGATTATCCCTAGTGCTCCCTTGCCTTGCTATTCTATCTAAGCACCCTTGCATCAGTCTTAACAGCTTACTGGTACTTGCAGATGACTGGACAGAAAATCCTGATGAAATTCATGAAGTAAATTCTTCATCTTGATCATCCTCTTCCATTTTACCTTTTCAGTACTCCTAGATACTAATGGCAGGTGTAGGACCCTGTGTTCCCCTGTATGGCAGTGCAAAGAAGAAGAGTAAGTTCCCTACCATGACACCTCATAAGATTCTTTTGGGAAATAAGGCCTTTTCACCTCATAATAAACAGAACAAATACAGAGTACACTGAAAATTAAGTTAATACATTTTTTAAACAATTGCACTTTTTTTTGGTCTTTTCATTCCCACAGGATCAGAGATTTATATTAGAGCGTGGTCTTCTGCTTCTACTTCAGGGAACATTATTTCCATTCTATCTGGGTTCTTATTTGGAAGAAAGGCCAGTCAGGTCAATCTCAAAAAGAGTCCTTGGAAGGAGCTGCATCCTGCTCTTCCTGGACAGAAGATGGTTGTCATGATGCAGAGGGATTTCATGTGACAGAGAACAACAGTTAATATCCATATGACTCTGAAAGCTGTTGAGCACTGACAACTCTCATTTTAGTCAACAGGTGACTGTCACAAATGCCCATCACCCTAGGACTGTACTGAAGAGAGGCTATTTCACTTCAGAAAACAAAACTGATCTAATTATCAGTCTTATACTCTATTAACTAAAAATTAAATAATGTAAGTTACTAATAGCATTTTCAGAAGGCAGAAGAAGGCCATACATAGCAAAAATAAGGTCTGGACAAAAAAAATTCCTCCATCTGCTAATAGCTGGAGATGCACTTATTATACATGTTCTTTTGAAAAAAAATAGTGGTTCATAAAAGCAAGTGATCCGTGTGTAGTTATGCTAGAAAAATACAATTATTCATGTAGAAAAATACAAAACAAACCTATTGATTCACATTACCTGCATATAGTATCAGCTTTAGATGTGTCTAGTTGCTTTATACCTTAAACATCTACTATTCAAAACTGTACGATAGATTTTCAAGGTTAGTTGCACATATTTATGCACCTAATTATCAGGTAAAAAACATATACAGTCCAGATACTTGTGCATAAACATGGCAAATGAGGTGCCTGGCTGCATATACATGAACATGCAATAGTTTCTGTACACATAATTTTGGCATGGAACATGTGCCTGCATATTCTTCATTTTGAAAATCTAGAACTAAATCTTTTTGGCTAACAAGAATCAGTATTTCTGTACCTGCAGCCTAAAAGCAAAAAGATCAGATCAGTGCTACATCAGTATGAAATAGAAATAGGAATTTTTTAAAGCTGAGTCCACAATGATTGTGAAGCAATTGCTTCTTATCTTTCAACTATTAGAAGGATGACATTTGCCTTAGTACCAGGCAAATTAATGCTGTATATACTCTAAAAGGTTAAACTTGATGTGGTTTTTGCATGAGAAATCACTGCTTAAATGGCAGGAAGGGTACGTCTCTGTTGTGGTGTTAACTCAGGGTGCCATACGTCCACAATGAATATCAGCCGATAATCTTCTGCATCCTGCCACACTTCATGTTCAAAAGAGTCATCAAAGATGAGAACCTTCCCTTCTTCCCAGGTTCTGTAATGGGGGAAAAAGCATCTTTTAGTATGGATTTTGAGTCTCCTAGAGTGGCAATTATCTGGGCATATTATCTATTCTGGAGATGATGATCTAAACATGGAGAAGGTTTAATCAGCATGTGTTGTGCCATCAGGAATATAGTGCTTAAGGAGAGATTAGAGTCCTGTATCACAGCTCTGCATGAAACCATCTATAAAATGTTCAGTCTGATGCAGCTTCATATTACTGAGTAACAATACTTATTCTCTCAATGTGCATGCATGCATACATACTGTACGTGTAGCTACACACCACACCCTGAGACATGCATCCTGTCTGTTATTTTTATGTATTTAGTATCTGTGCATAGGAGGCTGTAACACGGGGTTTCCTCAGGGACAGTCTACAAATGGCCTGCCCACCTGTTTCTGGGCCAACTGCCTACCTCCTTTCCTGCCATACCTTGATGATCTATAATTAAGATCTTAGATAAGCGGGAGGCTGCCCATTTCTTGCCCTGATGCCAGGGGGCGCTATCTGTGGCTCTGTTCCTCCCCTACACCGCAGCCCAAGCCTCACAGATGGCATCCACAGATTATAATGTCACTGGCCCCACAGTGGGCCCCAGAATCCTCCAATCTGGACCCCAACCAGATCCGTCCAATCTGGTGGCCTAACTCTGCCCTCATTCTGGGCTGTCTGGCTCCCTGAACTCTTTCCTCTCTCGGGAGTGGTCCCCCCAGGACCTTTGGCCACACAGGCCCTGGCCTCACCTCCAAGGCCAGTCAGAAACCCCAGGCCCTCAGCTCTGGGCATCCCCCATGGTGGGCCCCTGGCCCTTTTGACCGTTCTGGCCCTTTTGACCATTTTGGTCCTGGCCTCATCATTGACCAGTTGTGGGTGTTTTGAGTCAGGCCTCTGAGCCTCTAGCCCACTCTCTCTCCTGGGTCCACCTTCTTGGCCCTACTAAGTGTAACCCACCCAGTTGTGGGAGCTAGGGTTATTAAGGCGCCCCAACCTGCCTTTCACTGGGGTGGTCACTGGCCTGGTATTTCCTGGAGGCTCCTGCGCCACTGGAAGACCCACCAGGCCACCTACTCCTGGCAGGGTGCAGTTTTAGGTCATGCCCAAGACCAGGAGCCTCCAAACCATCCCCTACAGATCCTGCCCTTACCTCCAGGATATTGCATTGGTGTATACTGCATACACCAATCTGCATCACCTTGCAGCCAGGTGATGTTACTGCCTGCCTGCCAGCAGCGAACTGCTCTGTTTATATAGGCGGCCAGAGATCTAAAATGGCCACCAAAATCAACCACCTGCTGGCTGCTTGGCTCAGCCCTTAAAGTGGCAGGTACCAACAGTTCCCTGCCACAGAGGCACTCTGAATAATATGGGTATTATGAACCAATTTCCTCCCCTTTTAAAATTATGTACCTAAGTAGAAAACAATGAAACTGTGAAAAGCTGTCAGCAGCATAGTTTAATAACACCCCCATGCAAAAAAGGAAGAATTATAAGATTATAAGATTATAAAATTATAAGATTAAGCCCTGAATACAGGACTCCCTTTTCCTATGGGAGTGTCTAACCGCTTACTGAGTCGATTTTAATCCAGTCCACAGGTCACTGAGACTGGCCTGTATATGAGCAATCACATACTTTGATAACTAGTGGAAGAAAACAACTTAAATGACAGTGGTGAGAGACAATGTGTCAGAGGCAGAGGTATCTAATTGGCTGGAAGGGTAGGTGTTAGTTTCAGTTCTATTTAACATCTTCACTAACGATCTTGAATAGCTATTTAAGAGCCTAATAATTAAAGTCACAATACTGAAAAGTGGACAAGGCTGCTGCATGAATGCTATGGTCCATAAGGATAGATCGCTTCAGCAGGGCTGGGGCCTTAACTCTCAGGAGCAGAATGAGGTATTGTAAATACTAGTAGTGATAGAGAAATAAGGTATAAACATAAGACATGTTACTTAGGATTACACAAAGGGAATATTTAAGAGAAGTCTGATTACAAACTAACAGGCTTAAATAGAGCAAATTCATTGGGAAAAAAACAACTTTTTTTCTAGTACAAATGATGCCTAAAATCCTTTGGAAAATGGGACTTCGACTCCTAAGTCACTTAGGCATTTTTGAAAACTTTTACCAGCATCAGAAAAAATGGTTTACTACCAGACTCTCCAGAAAGTGGAATAATATTCTTCCAAAATGCAATGGCAGAAACATCAGTGGGGGACATATTTTGAGCAAGACCAGACAAATCAGTAGGCATAATGCAGTGGTTGGCAGATAGACTTCGGACTGTATGAGGACAGGAGTCCATGGGTGCATGATGTACTACTTGATCTGCAAAAACAGATACAGCTCTTTAAGATTCCCCAGGCAGACTGATCCATTTGAAAATGAACCTTTGCAAGGTTTCAAGTATTTTGTTTGCCATTCTTTATTTTGCTGCTATCTCCAAGATAAATGTAGGTTCACACTTTAAGTAATATAGACTGATTCTCCACTAGTGCAACCATTTTCCATCAGTTTTCCAATTAAATTCAAAAGACGTCGCACACTGATATAATGGAATGAGGAATAAGGCCAACAGTGTGCTTTTATTTTTTTGACCCAGGTCTGAATGCACTCCACTAATTAGCCTGAAATAGAAGCTCAGCTCAGGACAATAAAACCTCAAAGCATCCAGATTAAATGCCTTCAAAGGTTAAAATGGGGTTCTCTCATTTGCATCACATTTGGATGGACTGTTTTACACAACAAAAAGAAAGAAGTCATAAAGTTGTCAAAGCTATTATCTTCCCTTTGGATCGATTACACAACCTACCATTGGAATGCAAATAAATATTTCTCAGACGCCTTATTGTGTGAGAAAATCTTAACATCCTGACCAAGGTGGAAATCTCATTCTGCCATAAAGTAGAGCCTGTTTTTGAAAGATTTCTATATCATTTTCATGATGAAAGGATCTGTACACACCTGTTTTACATGAGAAGGTTTCACCTTGACTTGAAAAAACTGAAACATTTCTCCCCCCTTCTATTACAAATCACTATTGCAGTCTTTGAAATAAGGTAATTTTATTGGATGTTCAGGCATTATTTAACACCATCACTCAGCATGCTGTCTACTACTGCTTTTGGAAAGGTTGGGCACTTGTGGATAATAATGGCCCAAATTGTTCAACAAGACTTGACTGCTATACACTAGCATTGAAAAAAAAAGAAGCAGTACAGACAATTTTCTTTCTATAGAGCTAGATGGCCAGCTGCGCTGCACTGCAAATAGTATAGTGGATAATAAAACCTGCCCCTTTAAATTCCCACCCTACCTCTGGGTGCATATGGGTAAATGAGTACTATGTTCTCATTATTTCCCCCCACACACCTCACAAGCAGGGGGAGGTGGGCGTAGGGAGAGATAGAGTCAAAGCTTTGATCTCCAACATGGAAGCCTTCAGAGCTGAGCCAGTTCAACAGGAGGCAGCAATAATTTCTTATTCATCTGAAACAGCAAGGGAAGAGGCAGAGGGGCAGAATCATACACGTCTGAGACCCAGAATTCCTTGCCTGCATTGTCACCATGGTAACCACCGAGAGGCCTCCCTTTCACAGGGAAGAAGGGAACAGTTATGTGTAAGCCTTCATTTTTACCACTAAAAATATTTTCTTAGGAAAAATCTTGCCTTTGGTTATAAATGCACAACCCCTGCCAAAGGAAACTGGAGTTGTGCATGCCAATGAGGAATAAGTTGGATCATTATGCATAAATTCTACTTTTTTAATAAATGCATGTTGTGCATATGGAATAAGCCAAACTCAAGAGTCCCAGGCACGGAAATGCTCTATCTGCCCAGCAAGAGCAATATAAGCATCCTTATGCCATTCTGACAAGCCTCTGATGTGGAAGAAGCACTGCTGTAGGTGAGAAGGTAGTTCATTCTCCACACCACTGAGCCTTATGCTCAGCTGAAGACAAATAAGGATGTCAGCTCTGATAATGGATGGTGAGTCTCACACACCTGTTCATTTGGAACTTGAGCAAGACTATGGCTTTCTTTCCTGCAGGGTCATCTAATAGCCACTTGATGGTAATGACTTGCAATCATAGCTGACCTGAATTCACGAGTGACCCCTAAGCTTCCAAGATGTGAAAGTCTCCATGTCTCATTAACAACCCTCTGAACCATCTAACTACCACTTCCTGCAGCCCCAAACTGCTTCAGATACTGAGCTAGAGTGCTGGGAAGAAATGTGTTCATCAGTGATTAGTCAAGGTGTATGTTGTTAGCTGTAATGTTGACTGCTGATGCACAATATTTAAATAAGGTACATCATGGCAGGAGTCCCAACACCTCTGCAGCAACAACAGCTAGATTATTAATGGATGGAAACTCTTGTCCTTAAATTGCCACAAATTACCTGCTGTGTTTGGTTTTCAGATGCTCTAGAAAGCTCTCAATTACATACTACAGTGATGATGGGTGCATAGATTTTTCATCATCAAACATGTCTCCATAATAGTACTTTGAGAAGAATTCCAAATTAACCTTTGCTGCACTCTGATGCTATAAGCAGGATATAGCATCTCTGACTCATCATAAACATTAAAAACTATTAGGATTCCAGGTGATGTTTTGGACTCGGAAGAGAAAAATCTATTCAATGAACAGCAAACATTTTCAAACAAATTGATCAAATTGCTTAACTTTATACAGACGATATAGTTTTTAATGTTTATGATGCTTAACTTTATACATTCATTTTTATTAATTTTGTACTGCTGTTGCTTTAATACTAGTCTATCTACATGTGTTAAATTACAGAAGTTTATGCTTTCACATAATTCTCAAGGGAATATATTCCTTGAGTTTAAATGTCTTTAAATGACTATTTTTTAAACTGACCTAAGAGGCCAAATACATCTGCAGTGTAATGTAACCATTCCTAATGTAAAGAAGTTTTCCTTTTTCAAATGCAATGTAAAAATTAAGAATCCTTGGTACCATTGTCCACTTACAAAGCAACATGTTTGACTTGAAATGAAGCCAATGGAATAATGTTGATGTATACCACTGGAGGATCTAATCTATGTGGGAAAACTTGGCTATTCTACATCCACAGTATAGGAAGCAGAATTGCTGCTATGAGTCTAGATTTTACTGATTAAGTTGGCTGATCTCCCAAGAGAAGAAAGGGAACAGTGAAATTACTGTTGCTTGCAAGTGGTGAACATCACTCTATCAATGGAATGTGTTTCTAAGACTAAGCTCAAAAGACTTCAAGGCTATAGACAGCATTACTAAGAAGATAAATACAGTGATCATGACAGAGAAGACCACATCTGTCTCCAAAGACTGTTGTGTCATTAATTAAAAACTGAAATTCATATACTTGTAAGAAGTTTTACACATCAAAGTGCTTATTATAACTAAATATCTAGGTGACATATTACAATTACTACAATTACAATATCTAATATTTGCTATGATTAAATATGTAGTATTTTATTCTCCTTTAGCAGTAATTTACTGACATCAGAATTGTCTTTTTTCTTGTGGATCAGATCAGTTACCCACCCATTTTCAGTCTTGGGGTGCGAATAGAAAAGGATACCTGTTTTCCTGAGCACATCGAATTTTGCAGCCTTCTTTTGGTATTACCAAGCCCAAGTGCATCCTCAACCTACAGTTAGTAGGTCCCGTGTGAGGCCAGACATGAGTCCCTGGGTGCATGATGGAATACTTGATCTGCAAACAGAAAAAATATTTCATTTAATCAGGTAACTTTTACCAACCCTTCACTGATAGCAAAATACTATTACAACTAATCCAAGATGACAGACCACCATTTGAATCGCAACAACATTTGGGGTTTCTCACATCCCAAACATTTTTAAAGTAGTGATTTGTGAATATTTTATCTAAAAATGGATGGAGCTGGTGGGGGTTGAGCTAAGTTTAGTTCAAGATCTACATTAGAATGACCCTGCAGAAAAGTCTATGGAAAAAGAGAGTGGGAAGCAGGCTGCAGTGAGGGAAAGTACTCAGTCTTTTCTCCTATAGGGGGATCTGCAGCAGAAGAAAACATTCCCAAAAGTTTAGTGGTCCTGGTTGGATAGGAAGTATCTAAAAGAAAATCTTATAATAGTGACACTGCAATGTTTCGGACGATTACTGTTATGTACGTTATCTATATATTTGTCCACAGATGTATGTGCCACAGATAGTACATAGGTTTATACTACACATACACATTATGGTTACAACCCAGATCATTTGTATCCCCAAGCCACTTAGTTCACACTAAGTTACCAGATAAAGAACAAGCCACTCAGCTGTCTGTTCCAGTTTTTACTTCAAAGGGTGCTCCTTCATCACTCAGCTGGAGGTCAGCACTGGTTGCCAGTGACAGCTAATCAGAAGTGGTCAAAGTGAGCAAAAGCTGCAAGAATCAGCTAGAGCTTCTCGGTGGTCCTGTGTGGCTGTTTGCTGTGACTAGGTCTCAGGACTCTAGGCCCCAGCAAAATCTCCTCTTTGCAAAGGGGTTATGAACCTCACCCTTCAGTGTACGTGGGTTCTCCTGTACATATGTATATGCTAGATACACACACACACACACACACAGTGTACTTATTTTATATATATATGCATATGTGTGTGTGTGTGTGTGTGTGTACTACATAAATGTATTATAAATATCCATGAATTATGTTAAAGTAACATTATGGTTGCTAAGTCTAACTCAAAAGTTAGTAAATACCAGAATTAAAAGTATCCATGCCACTAACTCTTTCGTCTCGTTTATAAGCCGTCCTTAATTATATGATCACTTTGCTTTTTTTTCCCTAATCGCTCTCTCTGTCTCTCTTTGCTTCTGTCAGTAAATGGATAGTTAATTATTCAATATTTCTTTTTATCCCTATCATTCCATATGGCCTCAGAACTTACTTAATGCACACCAGCCAACACTATAGTGAATATAGAATTATTAATTTCCTCTGGGGCACTTCTATCATATTCTCCTAATAATTTCTGAGTGCTTCAAAAGTATTAATTTATCTTCAGAGTGCTCCTGTGAGATAAGGCAGTATTATTACACCATTTTACAAATGAGGATCTGAAACATGGGCACAAAAGGTCAAATTGTCCAAAGTGTTTTCTAATTTTTGGTTGCCAGCTTGAGATCCTTAATCGTAGAATCATAGAAAATTAGAAATCATACAAACCCCCCACTTCAGGTAATTGAAGGCTGCTATTAAATCCACTCTCAGTCTTCTCTTCTCTAGACTAAATAAGCCCAGTTCCCTCAGTCTTTCCACATAAGTCATGTTCCCCAGCCCCTGAACCATTTTTGTTGCCCTCCACTGTATTCTCTCCAATTTGGCCATATCCTTTCTACAGCGTGGGGCCCAAAACTGAACACAGTACTTAGATGTGATCTCACCAGTGCAAAATAGAGGGGAATAATCACTTCCCTTGACCTGCTGGCAACACACCTACCAACGCACCCCAGTGAGCTGTTAGCTTTCTTTGCAACAAGGGCACACTGCTGCCTCATGTTCAGCTTATTGTTCACTGTAACCCCCAGGTCCTTTTGTTCAGATTGTTCTGTCCTAAGTGCAGGACTTTGCACTTGTCCTTATTGAACCTCATGAGATTCCTTTTGGCCCAATTCTCCAATTCACCAAGGTCACTCTGATTCCTAGCCCTACCCTCCAGCATATCTGCTACTCCCCCCAGCTTGGGGTCATCTGCAAACTTGCTGATGGAGCACTCTATGCTATCTTCCAGGTCATTGATTACCTGGATTTTCCAGCATGCTTAGCATTTTACAGCACTTCATACATTTAAAGTACAGCTCCCAAGCATGTCAAGTATACCTGTAAGTGGTCAAAACTTCTGCAAGTCTGGACACAGGTATGTCATGTTGGGAACCCAGAAAATGACAGATAGTTATGGCACATCCACACATGCACATGTGTGTTTGCAGTAGCTCAAGTAGCAGCAGCACAAATTTGTGCCAAAGATTTGTGTCTCAGCACATGTGCCTGAACATGCACTTTGGTGTGAAGCAAATTGTGCCGCCTGAGGGAAACTGCCCCCTTCCCCCCAGCTCCTCCTGGATCTTCAGCCAGGGAGAGCTAGAAGCGGGTGCAAGCACCTGTGCTGTCCCCAGCAGTATAAAAAGCTGCCCTGGAAAGCAGCTCAAGGCTACTTGCCCTAAGGAGCTTCTGAGGCCTGGCCAGTTTGTATCTGGGGACACTAGCCCCCTGTGCCAGCTGGACTGCTGCAGCCACCCTGACCTAGAGTAGCCCCTGCACCCTCTGCCTACTGCAGCAGTCTAGCAGTGGGGGCTGCTGCCTGGCTGTGACCTGCTGCCACTTGCAACAGCATCGGTCTCCTTGGACCTGCAGCCCCATGGCTGCATGCCCACCAGACCCAGACAGTGACCACCTTCACCAAGGCCCCCCAGGGGAGGACAAGAACTAATGGGCACAAGCTGATTGAAGATTGCTCCCGGCTAGACATAAGGAAAAACTTACAAGGCCAGTGCCGAGAGTTTGGAACAGGTTTCCCCCAGAAGTGGTACAGTCATCCACCTTGGTGATCTTCAAAAAATGTCTTGAGGCCCATCTCACTGGGATCATTTGATCCTAGCAGTCTTTCCTGCCCATGTGCAGGGGGGCTGGGCTCGATGATCTGTAAGGTCCCCTCCAGCCTCTAACAACTATGACACTATGGTAACTGCAACAGAGACCCCTGCACATGTGGGCCAGCTGCCAGTGGGCTGTGGCTGCACAGTTGGCCATTGTCATGTCTTCTGGTGCCCACATTCTGCCATCTGGGCAGCTATCGCCTGGAAGATGGGCTCATTGTGGTGGCCTGCTTTGAACTGTCGAAGTATGTCCTTTTGGCCCCAGATGGCCAGGAGGTCAGGCACCTCATCCACCCTCCATCTGGGTCCCTGGTGCCAGCCCAGGGCAGGCTCCTCTGTCTGGGTCCCGCCATTTGCCTCACCAGCAGAGATCCTGGTTTTCTGTTTAAAAATTGAAAAGTCTCTGATTTAAAAGGGGGGGGGATCCAAAATTCTCTGATTAAAATACCCAAAGTCCACATTTGTCTGTGATTCAAATGAAACACCACAAATATATATATATATATATATATAGGTATCAGTTGGGCAATGTTTTATTGATATATTTACAATTTTAGAGCAATTTGGAAGCCTACTGGTGCCTCAATTATAATAATACAATAAATTATAAATATCTATATACTTGGCGTTTGCTTTTGGTTTTTTTTATCACAGAAAGTCAGAGCTCCCCCTGCCCCCTTCACTCACCAGGATGTTGGTCCAGCTGCAGCTGTCTCCACAGCTACTTTGTGGCACTTAGCAGCACTGATATGCTGGTGCCCTGCCAATGCCCTTGCCCCTTACTCTCAACCCACAGACCTGCCAGAACCACTCACTTCTGACCTGCAGCCCCTGCCTGACCCCCACTTGCTCCCTCCTGGCAGCAGCTTTATCCCTGCAACAAGACATGGGTCCAGCTGCAGCTGTTCCACCCGCGGCTTTGTGGCTCTGAGAAGTGCCAGCCCTTAATGTTCTGCTCCCTGTGCCTGTGCCCAGGCCCCAGTGATCCCCATGCCCTTCCTGGGAAGCCCTTGACTGGGGCTCAGATTGGCTGGGCAAGCTCCTTCCTTTCCAGGCTGGCCTCCCCTTGCACAGGCTGTTCTAGGAGTTGCAGGTGGGCTCCAAACCTGGCTTTGGCAGCCACTCCTATCCAGAGCATCCCCCCACCCTCAATGCATCTCTCTCCCTCTCACCATCACCATAGACCCCACTGCAACCTTAATCCCCCACCATCCATCACCCACTCCTGATACTCCCTCCCCCCTCCCCACCAGGCCCATCACACCCCTCAAGTGTTTACCAGGACCAGGAATCCCCCCCAGGCCAGGGCTACATGTCCCAGCACTGGTGTGGCTGCGGGGCAGGACTGCAGAGCGGCAGCTGCCTGCATGGCTGCAGTGCTCACCAGCAGGTCCCATCCCAATGCAGGGTGTGAGATTTGTGTGGGGATGTGGGGTTTGAGAGTCTGTCGGGTTTGTGGGTGGGTGTGGGGTATGTGTGGGTGTCGGAATGTGTATTGGTTTCTGGGGGGGGGGGGGGCACCACATGACTGCCCCCCCTGCCATGGTGCACAGCTCCCACCACCAGTGGAGGCAGCAGCAGCAGCAGCAGCTGCCGCCATCCTTTGGGGTGCTCATGGCTCACTGCAGGCAGAGCCCCCCTGTGGCACGCAGCTCTACCTAAGTCCTGGGGGTACACATGGCACATGGAGGCAGCCACATGTGGCTCCCAGCACTGCAGGCAGGAATTGTGTGCCATTGGGTCAGGCCAGCTCCTATCTCCACATGGGGCTCCTGACACTCCAGTGGGAGCCTGTGTGTGGCAGCACGAAGCCAGCTTGGCCTGATGGAACGTGGATCGGGAGACTTGCTGACCATTGGGCTAGGCTGGCTCCATACCTCCACATGCAGGTTCCTGCTGGAGTGCCAGGAGCCTCACATGGAGGCAGGAGCCAGCTTGGCCTGATGGTGCGTGGCTCCTGCCTATAGTGTCAGGAGCCCCACTTGGCAGCATGGAGCCAGGTTGGTCCTGTATGAAGGCTTGTGCCAGCGGGCTGGGGTGACTTCATGTGCCACGTGTAGCCCCCGGACCTCAGGCAGAACCTCAGGCCACCTTGAGTGTCACGAGGGCCCACTGTTGGCTGCTGCTGCTGCCACAGTAGGGGCTGTGCACCATGGGGAATGGGTGGGACCCTCCACACCTCCCCTCCCCAGTCTGCCCCACACAATATACCCTCCCACGCTTCCCGCACCCACACATGCATGCCATTGGGCCAGGCAGGCTCTGTGGCTGTCCCTGGCTTACAGTTTCCCACCCATTTGCAAGTAGCTCTTGCAGGCTGGAACTCTGCCAGCCTGCAGAGAGATGGTTGCAGACAGGGAATCCATGGTTTCCCCTCTAAAAGGGAAAATCTGTGTTTTTCCACGGGAAACAGAAAACCCAGATCCCTGTTTACCAGGATTGCCCGTGGTCCCTGCTGCAGCCTCTGGATCCTCCTGATTCTGCTGCTGGCTTGCAGCTGAGACCTGGGTGGGGTTTGTGGGGGACACAAGCACAGCTGCCGCCCACGCATTATTGCAAGGCAACCTGCCTGGTCCTGCTGCTGTACCTGAACCCTTGGTGCCAGGCAAACTCTGGAGCAACCCAGGACAGAACCTGCGTCCCAGCCAGCCCTGGAGCCATTGCTGTCAGGCATGCCCCACTTTTATACCTGCAGCAACCATAGAGACCCTCTGACCAGGTGCTAGTGCATCTCTTTGGAGGACCTGGTCTCTAGTTACTTTCAGGCATGTTCCACACCACTTTTTTCCAGTGCATTTTCTTTTGATATCGGGATTCCCCGGTATCAAATTTAGAGTCTGTGCTGCAAACAGGCAGCATAGGGAACATTTTCTAGTTCGTGGGGTGCCTTCTGTGGCATTTCAAATGCCACAACAGACACTAAGCTTGTGTGGATGTGATCTTAGTAGCACACTGTGGGAATTTTGGCTTGACTGACTAACCCATAATTACATGGGAAGTTTTGCACTGATAAAAGCAGAGCTCATTTGGAAAATATTGTATATGATCATGTAATTAAAGCCAGAGTCGTCAGGCAGATGCACAAGGATTCTGAACTAAGGCTGTAGAAACATCATTCTGGTGCATGCTTCATTGTTCTTGATTCTGCAACATTAAAATATAGTGACTTCATTTTTGCTCTTTTAAAAAAAACAAAGACAAATTTAAATTTAATTCCATGCAATTAGATGGACACTCAGGTTGGATCACCCAGAAAGTCTAGACACATAGGCCTGCAGGACATACAGCTATTGCTTGAGGGAATGGAGGATGCTTCTCTTTTATGGAGATCAGGCACCAAAGACCCACCTTACCAGGATTCATTGTTGGCAGTCTCTGGGAGTTTTAAAGCTGCCTTTCATTGGCAGAACTCTTAAAGAAGGACAAATAGCAATGGTACTACTACCCATCTTTGAGGTGAATCCTCATTCTGGCTCAAATCACCAAACTTATGTGAGTGAGTGTAATTTATAATTTCCAGAATCAGCTTTAAAGCACCTGGTTCACTGAGTTAATTACACTTATGCAAGGGTCCCCTACATGCATTTTTAAGCATTACCTTACCCCATAAGTTTGAATTTAAAGTAATGAAGCAATCCAATAAATACCTGTCCTCTTCTGCAGCCCGTAGACTCTGGGTATTTTTCCAATAAAGCACAAGTTTTAGGAACGCCTTTACAAGCATTTTCATTTTTTCTTCCTATGAAAAAAAATTTTTGGAGCATTGGTAAGTGCAACACTAAATAACAGTCATTCTTACACTTTCAACTCATATAAACACATTTCATCCAGGGATTTCACAAAGCTGTCTACAAAAGATGGGTAAGTAATTATTCCCATTTTACAGATAATGAAACTGTGGTACAGAGACAACATAAGACTTGCAACATCAGATTAAATTATAGCAGTCCCTGCTTTAAAACTGTTTGTAGAGAAAAGGAAACACACTTCTTAGGTATGATTCCAAAGGTATAATGATTAACAAGCATCTACAGGAAAAAGAGCTGAATATTACCACCAGGGCAGAGCCAGAGGGGGTGCAGTGACGCAGCCAAACCCCCCTTTCCGACTACGTAGCATTAGCAGCAGACAGGGATGTGTCTCTGAGTGGGAAGGGGAAGGACGGGAATTTTTACCAGCTTTGGGGACTTAAAAAAAGAAGTCACCAACTGCTGCTCCCATGGCATAGTCTGCCCACCCCAGTTGGGGGAGAAGCTGGGAGCACAGGATACAGCCACCCTTAGAGAACTGTTTGCTTCTCCCACACACCCCTTTACAAAATCCTGGATCCACTTCTGACAACCACAAGTAACTTACATCAAGGAATATTTAATATACCTAGATTTTAATATTTAATATTTTATCTTACAGTTTTCTCTACTGTGAAAATCCTTATATTAACTTAAGGTTATTCCAACACTTAGCTCCCACTGAACAGTTCAGGGAAAGAGCAGCTAGCTTATTACAACTTATATTCTGCAGCTCATATTATTTCTGAATGACAGAATTGAATCTGGTTGGAGACAAAGAATTAGAGATACACCTTTTGCCACCTACTAGCATTCCCTCAGGCCGGTTTGTACTCATGCAGCATTACCGACTTTGCTAGAAGAAAATCTTGGCAGCCTAGTCAAGAGATGTAACAGTATATTGGTGTGCAGAATTTTAGGGGTGCTTGTGGGAATGTGATTTAGCATAAAGAATTCATGCTCATTGTTCCCAAGACAAAAAATACAGTTTTATTAGTTTCCTCTTTCTGAAGATTCAAATGACAGATCCAGAAATGATACCATCATTTGGTCTTGCAAAGCTATATTACTATTCCTTATTGTACTGCACTGAGTAGTAAAAAAAGTAGAGTTAGGGGAGAGAAGAAAGACTAATGAACATGTTAAGTACCTTGCTGCCACAGGGTGAACTGGCTCCAATCTCCCTTCTCCCGTAGGTTCTCATCTTCAGGCAAGAAGAGGCTCTTTCTTTTATCCATCACAGCAAGTCCTTCATCACGAATAAGCTTCCAGTTTCTTTCTAGGGACTACCATGACAGCCATCATTATCGTACTTAAAACTGGCTGTATTTGCTTTTAGTACCTTTTAAATTTGTCTTTTTAAAATTTAAAAATAATAATACAATATTGATCATTATCAAATTTTGCTATTTTCAAGTTCCATCAAGAAATACTGAGGCTATAAAAGCAAACCCCACATTATTTTTCAGATTCAATTACATAGGTATCATAAAATTTCAATAATCCCCCACCACCTTGCAGACTGGCCTCACTTTAATTTGCTTTTTGATTTGCCCAAGAGCTGTTCAATAGATTATTTTATATTGCAAGTTAACAAGAATATTGATCTTCTCAAATACAGAACACTAGTACATAGCAGTACTCTTGAGACAATAAAACCTGCTAGAATAACATGAAACTCAAAGTGCCAACTGAATTTCACAGTTCAAAGAAATAAGATAAACAAGCCACTTAGCTTGACAATTATGATTTAAATCTTCAGAAAGGTCTGTAAAATGTCACTTGTGAGTGTGGACATATATGAAAAAGGAGATAAAATCTGACTTGAAATTTCAGGTTTTATACATGAGCTGAAAATGGTGAGCAAGCTGTCTCAAAGAAGTGTCTCTCCTTTTGTATGTACTGTAGTATGAACCTAAAATCAAAACTAACACCCTACCTCCCTCACAGGATGGGCATGAGGAATTCAAACCACTGCTATTTGCTCCCATAGCATTTTTTTTTGTAATTGAAAGTTGAAACAGCTTATTTCTATCTGTAACCTACAATTTTAATGTTACAGCAGTGTGCATGAACAAAAGCATAGCAAAAAAGGAACCTAATAACAAAATGATTTCCATTTCACAACTATTTTCATCATTTGCTAAATTTGTAATTTGTATGTGGCAAACAGTTTCTGTAGGAAGTTTTAAATACATTTTAATCATCAATGTGGACCCTCACTGATTTTGGTGCCTTTGTCTGTGCTCAGTGCAGAACTCAGTGAAATGTATTGGTGTATGTTTTGCAGGAGGACAGACTAGATGACTAACTGTCCCTTCTAGACACAAAATCTCTGAATGCATCAGTCCTTCATTTCAGTTCAATGGCTTCATTTTCCACTCTAGTTTCTTTAGTTAAACGACAGCCAGCACGTAAATCCCAGGAAATATGTCTTCTTTCATACAGCACAAAAAGCTCAAGAAACAAAAATTCACACAAAACATGGAAACTTAGTCATATTACTAGGGAAAGGCCTAAGAGTATCACATAGGTATGCAGGGTGAAAATTAGGAAGGCCAAGGCATGATCTGAGAAGCAGCTGGCATGGGACATACAAAGAAATATAAAAACAAATCTACAAATATGTCAAGAGTAAGAAGAAGACCAAAGAAGTCCCTTATGGAATGCAGAAGATAATCCAGTTATGGATAATGCAGAGAACACTTATTTTCAGTCTTCATAAACAGAGGCAGCTACCAGATGATGAGCACAGTTGGCAGCAAAGATAGGGAAGGAGTCAAATAGTTTAGAATAGTGACAGAACAAGTTAGGGATTGTTTAGAGAAACTAGTTGTTTTCAAGTCAGCAGGGCTGTAGTCCACAAATTTGTAGTCCAGAGTTGCAGCCAGCAGTAAGTTTGAGCAGCAGAAAGGGTGTTTAACCTCCTTCCCTGGCCCCAGAACCCAGCCAGGATTTGCCCCACTTGCAGGAGATGGGGGCATGCCAGCCAAGCGCCAAGCCTGGCCCTGTCTGCTGAGAGTGGTGCTGCTGAGTGCTGAACCCAGCTGGGTCAGCCGAGTGCTGAGCCTGGTGCTGCTCCCGGGGAACGGGGCTGGGCTCAGTAGCACTCCTGGCAGCAGACAGTGCCAGGCTTGGTGCTTGACTGGAGTGGCCCAGGCAGCTCTGCTCGCAGGGGTTGGGGCTGCGCCAGTTGAGTGCCAAGCCTGGCCCTGTCCCCTGCAAACAGTGCTGCGGGCCAGGCACCCCCTAGGTGCCTGGCCCACAGCAAGAGCGCGCAGGGGCCAGTGTAAGTTGACCCCATATTTCTGATCCAAACAGTTTGGTCTATTTATATACCAGAGCTATGAAATTCCTAACTTTTTGGATCAGAAAAACGGGGTCAATTTATATACCGCATCGACCTATACACCATGAGATATGGTAATTTAATTTTGATGTTAACTGGGGCCTTTAGTGATTTTTTCCTAGGGCCACGAGCAAACTTTAGTTTAAACATGGATTTTATCCCAGATCTTAAAAAAAAAAAATCACATGTTCTGTCACTGGTGTAACTATGGCAGGGTACCTAGGACAACTGCCGCAGGCACCAACTTGGGGGGTGTGAAAAAGTACTGGCTGCTACTGGCAGCCACACAACCATAATCACAGCAGTGGCTTGAAGGCAACCAGAAGTCACTACTGCCTCTGTACCCTGGGCTCTCAGCCATGTCACTACGTGCTGTGTCCAGCTATGCCAGAGGTTCAAGGCCTGGCATGGCAGGAGGCACTATTATGGAGACCTGTAAAAAAATCCCTCAGATCCAAATCACATGCCTATGCAACCCAGGGTGGAGCATTTCTTCCCAGGTGTCAGCACTGCAGGTAATGTTGCACCTTCTTCACACACAAGTCTTTTTAAGACTATTTATGAAGTATGGGTGTTTGGAGTGACACTAATTTTATTCTCTTCCAGATAAAAATGTGTGGTATTTGAACCATAAGCTGAATGAACCATGACTAAATTTCTTAATTAATAAATTCTGCATTGTCAGAAAAAAAAACTCCTGACAATACAAGTGTCGCTTTAATCAATAATTTTTACTCACTGCAGTACATTTTTTGACAAAGCATGATCAGAATATTTTCAAAATGTCAAAGCCACATTACGTGGAAAGTTACTTGGGCAGTTCCTTATTTACTCATTCAGACTGGTGAAGATGTTACCGGGATACAAGAAATATCTTAATGCTTGTATATATTTTAATGAGTAATATTGTTAAGTAATGTATTGGGATTAAACAAAATACTACAGAATGGTGCAATGAATCGATAAGGCTGCCAGAAGAGTAGCTAACTGTACCCAAGAAATAAGTCAGCTCCATGTGTGACTTAGTTTGCTTTAGGTTCAAACACAAAAGGTATGTTTTCCTGTAACTGAAATCTTAACATAGGAAACATTTCCTGAATCTTAGAAACTAAGGCTCTCAAATATATTAAATGATGCCTTAAATAGATACACAGATTCCATGTACATAGCACACCTACGTACCAGTGACTGAATACACCTTTTTCATGCTGCCCTTATATATTGGTTGCACTTTAAGGAATCAGATGCTTGCTACCGAACAGGTTTGTCTCTGTTCCTTCAATGAATCCCTAGGCTTAAACATAGTACAGGCAGCAGCTATAGGGCTTTAAAAATCTAGCTCCAGGGTGTTAACCTATTGGCTTACAAGCACAGAACAGGGTTTATCCAAATATCAGCATCCCTTTATGTTGTATGTTTTCAAGATACAGCTTAAATCATTTCTTTAATATTTTTGGATATCTGAATTAGCCATGTAATTGCAGAGTATTTAGCATTGTGTCAGCTAACCATGAATATATTCACAGTGAGTAAGCTTTCATTACTGTTATGTTGCCATAACACTGAACATGGTTTGTGCTCATCTACAGAGACCACTAGCTCATGTTCCAAAACATGTAGAAAAGATCTGAGAGAATGGGCCCGATTCCCCACTTCCATGAGTCTCTGAAAAGTATAATATTCTACAATTCAATTTGGTAGCTTTCAAAACAGGGAAGAATGGGTATGGAGTACTTTTCACTGTGTGGGGAGGGAAACAACAGATTTCCTACTTTTAAGAAAAAATGTGAATGGAAGCCACATTATAAATCTTTGAAATTTATAAACAGATGCTTTTCGTATTTTACTGCTCTCCTGAGAAGGCTACTGCAAACTTTGCTTACAGCACAGGACATTATTAGAATCAGGTTTAGCTTTTTCACACATGCAAATAATGGGAAAACAACAACACATGTATGCTTTTGAGATGCCTTTAACTTATATTTTGGATTCACAAATTTCAACTACGAAGGTTTGATTAAAGAATGTAAACCATTCCCAATTTAAAATAAAATACACAAACAAATCATCACCAATAATATTGAGACACAATGCTCTGTAACCAGAAACACAGCCTACGAATGAAACATTGGTACATTTGTGAGCAATATTTGATGAGATAACCGGTTATCATCTTACAGTGTCATATAGAAGCATAGCTAGGGAGTGTGCTGAGTGGGAGACAGTCTTTCCAGTGACTCAAAAGACCCTGGAGACTGCTGTAATGGTGCGGCATTGCCTCACACTGGCAGCTGCTGCTGCTGCCAACACACAGGCTCCCCACACAGCAGTGGTTGCTACTGTAGCAGCTGCTGTACAAGTGCCCCTCTAAACTGGCACCTGGGGTGATGATGCCCCTGCTCACACACGCCAGTAGCTATACTACTGGTCTTGTACATTAAAGTTGATTCACCTCTTTTTTTTTCCAATTATTTTGCTAATAATTCCTCAAACAAAACACTGTTAAGATCAGTTCACAAATACTAAAAGCACGTTTCAAGATTATCTGGCCAAATAATTAGCCGCTCTCCATAGCTTTTTCTATATGCCTAAATCTTACTTTTAGCCTTTAGTGATCTTTTACTGTTCCTTTCCTGTTAAATATATCAAATAAAACTTAAACAGAGAAATTTAATCAGTAAGGGTTAACTATAATAGTCTGCAACTATAAGGAAACACATATTAAAGATGATCTATCAATAATCTGCCTGCAGACAATTTTGGCAGGCAGATTATTGGAAGGGTTTAAAAAATGTATATAAAGTAAAAGATAAAAAGTAAAATAAACATCTTAAAAAAACCAATAATCATGAAAAATATTTAGCTTAACAATGTTTTCAAATACTGAAAAAAAATCACAAGATGTGATTACATGAAGTTTGGCATGTTCAGCTTAACTTCAGAGGATACATGATAGCAGTCTTCAAATATTTGAAGGGCTGCCATAAAGAAGAGGGAAAGCACCTTTTCTCCCCTGATGCAGAGAGGAGGATGCAGATCAATGGCTTAAAGGTGTATCAAAGTAAGTTTAGACAAGATATCTGGAAAATCTGTTAGAATAGTGAGGTAATGGAATAGACTGATTAGGGAAATCACTGGAAGTGTTCAAGATGAGGTTGGACAGCCACTGGTAGGGGATGATTTAGGCATAGTTATGCCTATGTTTTATTATGGGTATTTTCTGGGCACTGCTGATGCCATTTTCTTGTTATGTTTTGTTATGTTCCCTTCATTATTCCTACTCGTTTCGGTCACTTATTACATTTTTACTTCTGTAATTCTAGGGATTCCCATAATTAGGGCAGTTTATATTATGCTCTATGGCAGGGGCAGGCAATTGTTTTGGGCGGAGGGCCGCTTACCCTGTTTTGGCAGACTGTTGAGGGCTACATGGGTAGCCCCGCCCCTTGACAGGTGCCCTGCTCCCTAGTCACCATCTTTGGACCAATGTCCCAGGGCCAGCACTGGTGGGGCCCAAAGTGGAGCACAGGCTGGCAGGGGTCTGTGGAGCCAAGCTGGGGTTCACCAGCAGGGAAAGGGGGGAGCTGGCTCGGCTCCATAGAGCCCCTGCCGGCCGGGACCCTGCGCTCCAGCTGCCCTGCTCTGGGTCCCGCCGGCACTGGCCCTGGGGCACCGGTGCAGGCCCCGTGCTCCTGCTGGCTGGCTCCCTGCCCACTCACTCCCAGTACTCCCCAGACCTGCGGTACAGGCGGGGGGCAGCGCACAGCCCCGACCCCCCGCTCACTGGCAGGGAAGAACCTGGTGCTGAGTGCAGGGAAAAGCAGCCCCTCGCCTACCCTATGGCTGGCGCTCCCTGCTGCAGGCACTCACAGCCCATGCGGCAGGCAGTGTTGGCTGCTGCTGCCCACCCAGAGCTCATGCACTGAGTGGCCCAGAGGCGACAGTGGCAAACACTGCCTGGCATGGCAAGCAGGGGGGCTGCACCTGCTGTCGCCATGTGTAGCCCCGACAGGCGAGCCTGGAGCCGGCACGGAGCCACGCTGGCAGCGGGGCTGGGTTACAAGGTGGTGCTGAGTGTGATGGGGGGGAAAAGCAGCCCCTCCCCGCCCTGTGCCCAGCGCCCCACACTGAAGCCACTTGCAGCCCACCTGGGGCTGCCTGTGCCTGCTCTGGACAGCCCTGCACGGTCTGTGAGTGGCTGCAGCGCAGGGTGCCGGCCACGGGGCGGGGGAGGGTCTGCTTTTGTCCACGCCGGGAAGGAACCCGGGGAAAAGCTGAGTGCGGGAAAAAGTGGCCCCTCCTCTGCCTCTTGGCTGGCACTCCCTGCTACAGCCACTTGCAGCCTGCGGGGCTGTCCGGAGCAGGCACAAGCAGCCCCCAGGCAGATTGCGAGTGGCTGCAGTGTGGGGCACTGGCCATGGGGCGGGCGAGGCACTGCTTCCCCCCCCCCCGCTCAGCTTTTCCCCGGGCCACTTTTCCCTGGGGTCCTCCCCTGCCCTCCCCCCGCTTGCCCCTTACCTGTGGTTCTGGTGCGAGACAGCCACGTGGTCTCAGGCCAGAAGCTCCTGCTGGGGCTTCCAGCTGGGGGGGCGGGGCCGAGCAGGCCCTGCTATTGTGGGATCCCGCCGGGCTTCCCCTGGGTCCTACTGTACTTGGTTCCGGTCATTTTTTTTTAACAGGAACCAAGGGCAGATGAATATTAATTTTCTAAATTTTTTAGGGGCTCTGTGGGTCAGATAGAATGGCCTCATGGGCCGGATCCAGCCTGCGGGCCATATTTTGCCCACCCCTGCTCTATGGGATTAGGAATACTTTTCAAATACTGCACTATTCCAGTGGGAGTTTAGGCAGAACATGTCCCAACCCTAAATACAGTGATGGAAAAGCATGACCACTAGCAAGGGTGTAGTGTCCACTCCCCCCATTCAATGTCCAGAGAGCATCCTTTTTATAACCCCCTCAGTTAACTTTGTAGCATGTTAATTAAACATCTTGTGGAAACCTCAAAAATGACACTGGAGATCTGGGACAGCAGATCTAAATACCTACATTTCTTAGACTAATTTTATATAAAAAATAAAATGCAAACTATTTTTTTTTTTAAAAAGAGAAAAATTCACTCACTTTCACCAATTCAGCATAACCAGTTTCCTTTGCTGTCCACCAAGGCTGAGCTTTCAGTCCCTTCACATTGTAGAGGGAGCGCTGCCAAACAGATGCAAAGTGACCTCTCTGGTATCCAAGCTCATACCATTTGTATGCCTAAAAAAGTTGCAATTGTTAACAAACAAGCTTCAACAGAAAGGAACAATTTATCAACTTAAAGAAAAAGAAGGAAGGACACTTCTTCAATACAACTGGATGCCATTCATGCTTTGCAAAATAATATGCTTCCTACTTGGATATGGTTATAGTCTTTCAGATAAAAAGGTACTTTAAGAGGAGGGGGGGACGGAAGAGAGAAAAGCTGTAAAAAAGGTTAGGAAAAAAAAAAAAAGCTAACCAAGATAGTGAGACCTTCCAGTCTTTATTCATCAATGTAAGTGAAAAAACTAAAAGGAAGCATTATCCAGTGGTCTTGGCACTAACCTAGGAGTGAGATTCAGTTCTCTGCTCTGCCACAGACATATGCAACCTTGGCGAAGGCACTCAAACTGTGAGATTTCAGTTCTCTATCTGTAAACTAAGAATGACACTGGTTCTCTAACTAGAGACTGAAGCACTCATCCATTTAAGTACCATGTGCCTCAAATAACTTAAATATAACTTAAGCAGATAGGTTAATTCACTACTACACACAATGGACCACAAAATGTCTCCCAGAATGTTTCCTTGTCTGCCACCAAGGAAAGGTTTTGGGGGGGGGGGGGGGTTGGGTGTAGGAAACAGCTGCAGGAATTGTGTGCGCTTTGATTTAATTAGCCTTCACAGGCACTTAGCTAAAGGAAGTAAACAACCGCATTTCTTTACCTAATGAAATTCTTCCTTAAAAATGTTGAAGTGTCATCTTAACTAATCACTTAGTGTAGTACAAAGCTAACATAAGAAATTACTTTTTCAGTTCTGTGGATGGCCTAGATTTCAAAGATAAATTTTAAATAATCACCAAATGCTGTACCCAAGACAACTATTTCCTTGGAGCTGTGCCTGTGCTTTCCTCTCTCTTCTAAAATACTGGAAGATATGCTGGTGAGCACAGCTCTGATGATCTAAGAAGGAGGTTATTGCTATAATATATTCTTAGTTTGAAGCACTGCTGATAAATAGTATAGCAGGGACAGATTCTCAGAGGGGTTTTTTGGATTACTATAAAATATCATAATATCTCAGAGGAGATTTCTTAAATTGTATCTTTAGGAATGGGTCATAAAAAATTTATATGTTTTACCTTGGTAATTTACAGTATATCTTACGGTCTGAGCTTGTCTTGGTTAAGCCTCTGCAATGGAAGCATGATTTATAACGTATGTTGTTCAGTCTGTAGATTACAACACCAATAGCAACTTGCAGACTTTATGTGTTCACTGCCTGTATTTGTCTGTAATACATCTACAGCTAACTCAGGTGCCAATATGAATTGCTTGTTTCAACTACTTACTGAGGAGAATAATTTCTAGGGCTACTTATGAGCTGGTTGCAACTGTCAGGGTGTATATTATTGCTAGCCATGATTTATGAATGGAAATGATATAATATGGTTGCCTGAAGTAACAGAGGACAGGAATCAGTCCCTTCCAGGTCTGATGATCCTATTCAAATATTTTTGTTACAAATTTATCTCAATGTGGGAAAGACTACATGAAGCTCTATTACTCTACCACCCAACAGAGCTGCAGCAATAGGCCATTATTTTTACTAGCAAGGGCCACTGGCACATAATAATTTAGTGGCACCAGGGGACCTGGTTCCCTATCCCAACAATCACACTTCCAACACCATAATCAAAGCAGACATGTAATGTGTGCTAGGGACCTAACAGTCTATTAAGCACCTCCTGTACATAACTTTATTTATATAGTCCTTTAATTAACAAATTCCTTTTTAATTCAGTGCACCACCTTAGAGAATCATTTGAAACAAAAAAATCCTCTTTCTATACATTTCCTTAAAATTTACCAATATCAAATTCATAACTCCTAATATGGACCTAATAGAAGAAAGTCTACTCATAATTATGGCTATTTCACATGATCATTACTGATCATGTGGTACTGTTAGTTGTAACTAGGGGCAGCACCAGCCTCTTCTCAGTGGTGGGGCTGAGGTGGGGCTTATTCAGCTGGGCCAGGAGTGCTGTGTCTTTGCAGGTGGGAGCAGGGCAGGTTCAGCTGCATAGGGTGGGTGGCAATGAAGGAGTGGCACTGGGAGGGGTGGCTATGGAGTTGCTAAGGAAAGTTTTGGGGTGGCTATGGCCCCCCCCCAAGCCTCTCTATAGCACCACACCTGGTTACAACATAATATTTGATGCTGTAGTCTGATCCTTACAAGCCAGGTTATCACAGGGAACATCATTCTCTTTGAGCAAAAAAGCATGTGAATGTTGGTTCTGTTATGTTTACTTCCATATCAGATAATCCTAGTTTAAAAATCCAAGTGCTATTACATAGTCAGTTGGGCATGCATATTTTCCCTTCAGGACATTTGTCCTATGAGGAGTTATGACAGTTCTAAAACATTTGTTATTTTATAACAAAATCCAATGATCACATCTGCTTATCTGGTTCTAAATGGGATCATAGCCAAAGTCTTATTCAGACCAGTACTACGTTGACTGCAGTAGTACTATGAGTAGATTCATTTATTTCACTGACTGGTATTGAGGTATTCCAGAAGTTTGTATTCTTACAATGCTTGAATGTCAGTACTTTTTATTTCCTGATCACTGATAAATAATATAAATGATTTACGTATACATATGTATAATGCTTTCTTGTTTTCTGCTGTTCCTACTCCTTATCAGGGAACCTTCTGTTAAGCCCCTGGCAGATATGCAAGCAAAGGCACGATGGGATCTGATGCAGGATGCCCACGATCGCACTTCCTGCTAGGTCACCTGTGCATGGTAAGAAGTGCAATTGTGCAATCCAGCAATGGATTCTATCACACCTTATTGCCAATCCTGATCCTAAGCTCCTCCTGCCAATCACAATCCTAAACTCCTCCTGCACCAGCAAGTAGAAAGCTCCTGAGCTGGGAGACCCATCAGCTGATCTGGGCTCCCAGCTACGGGAGCACACCGTGTGCTTCTGCAGCTAGAAGCCCTATCAACTGATGCAGGTTCCTAGGCTGCACTCCCGCAGCTAGGAATCTGCCAGGGCTCCTAGCTACAGAGGTACACTCCATGGCTAGGAGCCCCAGCTTGGCCACATGTTCAATTAATGGTGTGATAAGAGCCAGCCACAAAGTTATTACCCATTTTTATGGCTTACTCCTTGTTTTATCATGCCATTCATTGTATTAATATATGGCTGGGTAACAACTTAAGACCTGATTAACTGACTAATCACATCTTAAATGTAACATGTGCCAGAGGCCTACATTTTGTGTCAATAGAAATAGTCAACCTCTATTTTCAAATAGCGAGGCTTTTAAAGAAGCAGAACTAACCCACATATGTAAATTTCAATTTGCTACATTTCATAAACTAAAAGCCATAATGATCTAGTTTTGTTTCTGTTAGGGTATGAAGAAAGGGGTCCTTGCAAACAAATACTGAGGTTCGCCTTTTCTCTTTTGCCTCCTGATCTAAAACAAAGGTATACAGCAAACCCCAGCACAAATTCAGACTTCACAAAGCCTTGTACTATGGATGTCATTTTTTCATTGAGCTCCCAAACTCCCAGAAGCTGTTTTCTCACAGCTTCAGTATAGCAAACACACACACAATCTATTTTTGGCCCCAGGGGAAAAGTGCTGTAGGTTAATTCCACCTTGAAGGGTAGCAGTAAGAGATATATTTCACTGTTAACCAAAATCTCATTCACTGAATCTGCCTAGGCCTCCCTGGTTGTTCTCTCTATTCTTGGCTTATAACAGCCAGTTTTTGTTCCTGGTAGTCACAAACCATCAGCAGTCCTTGCTCTCATTTTCAGTTTCTATAGCTGGCATCTTGCAGCCTACACTGTACCACCAAATTCTGCTTTAAGATAATGGGATTACTCACATTCTCAAAGACAAACCCTTTCTTAAGCAGCTTCCTAGATTCAAGGCAGGGTGTACAGCACAGTAGAGGTCTGATCTTTTATTGCAAGAATTCGTAGAACTTATACCTCTTTGTTTCCAACTCTCTGTAAGGCATCACCCAAATGAAAATAAAAGCGTCCATCATCCGTGCCAGGGTCACCAGATTCTAGTCCTTCCTGGGGAAAGGATAAAATAAAGACCAATAAAAACTAAGAGTCAATTTGATTATTACAAATAAGTGTCTAATTCTATGCAAGAGGTAAACACTATAAAGTATAGTAGTATGTAAATATATGCAGCATACTTTTTTGTTAACGTTTGACAAAATATACCACTCATTTCAGACAAAAAGAAAACTTAAAAAAACCGTAATTTTCTTCAAACTCTCCCATTTCCACCCTTACTAATTTTAGTAGAAATGACAAGTTGGAGTTAATATTATCATATTTTCTCATGAACATTCAAGAGCATTCAAATGGACAACTCGAAATTTGGCCACCTTAAAACAACCAGACAATGAAATTTGCCCATCTCACACGAGTATCATATTAGTAATCAAGAAAATATACTTTGTGCTTAAATCTTAATCTTTGATGTATAAGGTTGTTTCAGTTTACAGGGAGTATACCTCTGCAATTTTAAATGTATTTTGGGATAATAATCATCACTTATAATTACTATATTTTAGGGATAGATCTGTGTTACTTTACTTTTTTTCCTTTCTTGTAACTAGAGGTGCACCAATACAGCGGTCCCATATCGGATTGGCACTGATATGAAGAGAATTGAGAGTCTCGACAACTGCCTTCTTTTGTCTGATGAGGCTGATAAATGCCCCGTGCATGCACACAGCCAGGGGCACAGCTTGGGGGAGTGTGGAGAGTAGCTGGGTCCAGTAAGTCTTTTGTGAGGGAAAGGGTGAGGGGGGAAGGAAGGGGCATAGACCCAGCCCAGCCCCTCTGCCAGGAAGAGCCTGGTGCAGCCCTGGCCCCAGCCTCCAGTGGCAGCCCACCCCACCCTGCCCCATGTACAAATCCCAGGGTACATGCCCCCCATGCCCTCCTGGGGTGCGTGCAGTGGCAGAAGCTGCCCCCTCCCTCCCCCCGTCTCCCTCCCCGCGGCCCCCCAGATGAGTCAGCTTCATCCTGTGCCCTGCCCCGCACCGGCTGAGCAGTGCCTGCCCCTGCCCCTACTCCAGCTACATCTCCACTCCTTCCCTCACCGTGGGGGCCTCAACCTGCCCCCCACCCCTTCTCTCCCACCGTCCTTTCCCCCACAACAGACTTACCAGCTGGATGCCACTCTCAGTGCTGCGGGGCTGCATATCAGAATTGGATAAGTATTGGCTGATATGGCTCCTTAAAAATCAGCCATCAGTAGCGGCCCAAAAAATCTCTATTGGTGCACCCCTACTTCTAATATTTTTCTACTCATAAAATAGGGAATTTTATAATGTAAAATATAACATATGGAAATATTACTGTACCTTCAAATATGGAATGCTCTCAGCTATTTTGTTTTCTGCCTTGAGGATGAATCCATAATGTACTTTAGCAAAGCCATCATCTGGAGCCAGAATCAGAACCTATTTTAAGGGAAACAAATAAGCAACTTTTATTTATGGCTCTATTTTCAAAATAGGTTTGCTCAGTACATGGAAACCAGATTGAACCAATGTATTAGGATGTTGTGGTTTAATAAAATTGTATTTTATCCTTCATTCTCTAACAACCCACATACAGCCTTTTGTATCTCTCCACAATACTTTACAGATAAAGTAACAGTCACAAACATATCTTTATGACCAAAGATTAGCAGCTGCAGAAATTAACTTAACCATAAGCATGTTACCTTAATTAGCTGTTCCATTATATTATTTCTCTTTTCCTTTCTCCCTGTCATGTCTCAGAGTAAATCTTCACTGTAGAGGTAATGAGAGTTATTCTATAATCTAGTTACTTGCCTCACATTAGCTTGAGTGAGAACAGCCACCCAATGGGCACATATACACTACAGTTGAAGTAACTGCTGTGTAGCATACAGATAACCAAGTTAGTAGCAAGAAATTCAGTATGAGCTAGTTTATCCTGCTGAGAAGCACCATGACTTCAGTGAAGATACACACTGTGAGGAAACACTTAAGTGCATTACGCAGACAAGGTTCTTTGAGTAGATGTGATATCTTTTATTAGACCAACTGAGTAGTTGGCACAAAGATCTGTGCAAGCTCTCAGGCACTAACACCCTTCTTCAGGCATAGGGAAACTCCACAGTTGTTCTGAGATCTCCAAGAAATGAAAGAAGCTAAAAGTATGATAGGAGGCCAAACAATGAGAATGTAAGTAGGTGGAAATTAGGAAAACAATGCGTTTCCTATCCAGGAAAGCACATAAACACCAACAGACTTTCCCTATGCCTGAAGGGCATTTGTGCCTGAAAATCTGCAGAGAACAATTTTTCCAACTATTTCATAGAATCATAGAAGTAGGGTCGGAAGGGACCTTGTAGATCTTCAAGTCCGACCCCCTGCCTGGGCAGGAGGGAAACTGGGCTCAAGTGACCCCAGCCAGGTAGGCACTGAGCCACTTCTTAAAGACCCCCCAGGTAGGAGTCAGTACCACTTCCCTTGGAAGTTGGTTCCAGATCCTAGCAGCCCTAACTGTGAAGTAGTTCCTACGGATGTTTAATCTAAACCTACTCTCCAACAACTAGTGGCCGTTATTCCTTGTTATCCCGGGGGGCGCTAGGGGAAACAAGGTCTCCCCCAAACCCTTCTGGTCCCCCCTAGTGACTTTATAGATGGTCACAAGGTCCCCCCTCAGCCTTCTCTTGTGAAGGCTGGACAGGTTCAGGTCCTGTAGCCTTTCATTGTAGGGTCTGCCCTGCTGTCCCCGGATCATGCAGGTGGCCCTCCTCTGGACCCTCTCAATGTTGTCCACATCCCTTTTGAAGTGGGGTGCCCAGAACTGGACACAGTACTCCAGCTGTGGCCTGACCAGTGTCGCATAGAGGGGGAGGATCACCTCCTTGGCCCTACCTGAGATGCACCTGTGGATGCACGATAGGGTCCGGTTAGCCCTGCTGACCGTGACCTCGCATTGTCGGCCCATGTTCGTCTTGGAGTCAATGATGACTCCAAGATCCCTTTCTGCTTCCGTGCTTTCAAGAAGGGAGTTTCCCATCTTATAAGTGTGTTGCCGGTTACTACTGCCCAAGTGCAGCACCCTGCACTTGTCCGTATTGAAACGCATTCTGTTTTTTTTAGCCCACCCTTGCAACCTATCCAGGTCTTTCTGCAGTCTTTCCCTCCCTACTAGCTTGCCCACCTCACCCCAAATTTTGGTATCAGCAGCAAATTTGAACAGGTTACTTTTCACCCCGTCGTCCAAATCGCTGATAAAGAAATTGAACAGTGTGGGCCCAAGGACCGAGCCCTGGGGGACTCCGCTGCCCAGTTCCCCCCAGGTCGAATATGACCCGTCCACCACCACCCTCTGAGTATGACCCTTCAGCCAATTAGCAATCCATCTTGTAGGCATTGATGCCACAGTCGCCTAGTTTTTTAATGACGATGGGGTGGCAGACAGTGTCAAAGGCCTTGCTGAAGTCCAGAAAGACTATATCCACGGCGACACCTGCATCCAATGCTTTTGTGACCTGATTGTAAAAGGCAATCAGGTTGGTCTGACATGACCTGCCCCTAATGAAACTGTGCTGGTTGCCCCTGAGCATCATCCCGATGCTGGCCTATCACAGATGTGCTCCTTGATGATCTTCTCAAAGAGTTTCCCCAGGATTGAGGTAAGACTGACAGGCCTATAGTTGCCCAGGTCCTCCCTCCTCCCTTTCTTAAAGATGGGGACCACATTGGCTATCTTCCAATCATCTGGCACCTGGTCCGAGCACCACGAGCACTCATAAAGCACCACGAGCTTAGTTTTAGTTGGTCTAATAAAAGATATCACACCTACCCAAAGAACCTTGCCTGCCTATGTCCTTAGACCAACATGTCTACAACCAACAACCTTAAGTGTATTAAGTCATTTGTGGCATTAAGATTTCTGGAAGAGAAATCCATCCCATGAACCTTTGTATTATAGTAAGCTGAACCTCTTTATGAATTCTCTCTCACTGCATTCCTAGGAAACTAGTCTCTTCCTTTTGGGCACAAAGGGTAGTGAGCAGGTAGTGAAAGACTTGTGGTGCTTGACAAGATCTAGCCTGCTTCTATACTAGTCAGTGGTTGTGTCAGTAGCAACTAAGCTGTGCTAAACTGAACCTATACCCTCTAAAACTTCAGCAATTCTTGAGTTCTAGCTTAAGTTAATTTTTTTTTTCTATAGGGAAGAAAACAGTGAGGTGCTAGTAGGCTAAATGCAGGTGCACTGGAGAACAGTGCTTGAAAGGTTCTGTCTGTATGGGGGAGAGATAAGGTAATGAAGCCCTCGGCCCTGTATAGTTGGAGTATTTCAGGTGAATAATGGTCAGTGAGCAAAGCTGATGAGCCTAAACTCCAAGGCCTTCAAACTGTTTTCACCACTTTCACTCTCTATGTTCTGAGACTCTTCAGAACAATCACTGGAAGTTTCAAGACCATGTTAGACATATTTGCTAGTCCATTTTTACCTTGGTGGCGAGGGGAGAGAGGAATGGACTAGATAATCTCCTGAAGTTCCTCGTAGACTTATATTTCTGTTACTCTAATTGTGTATGTCATACCATATATCTGTCATATTGCTAAGCTGATTTGTGGTTAACTTTTTTATGCTTTTAAAAACACAGAAAAAATGGACAACCCTTAAAATGCAGAGATAGATATTGTATCCATTTCCCCTCTCCCATTTCCAGTCATTGTCTAACTTAATGCTCCCTTTAAAATAAACAGGAGCCTGATCAGCCTCTGAAACTGTTCTTGGAGCAAGTACCTTTCTCCTTTTCCTTGATCTGGATTTTGTGAGATTGCAAACCTCAAATAGCCATATATACCTCTGCAAGATGAGTGTAGAGTGGGTGTAAAATCCAAGCAGGGAAGAATGATAGCATTTCATATTCATTTTGGAATAAAGTATTGCAAAGGTATAAGTCAATACAGAATCTGGTTAAAATAGAGATAAGAATAACTAGTAAAACTATGGATTTAGAATTCACCCTGAGCACTATCATAACCATTAGTGCCAGGAAAACAGCATTGCCTTTGATATGACATGATCTGGCTACAGCGTTTTATAGACCAGTGTGTCTCAATCCTAAGTGACTGATAAGCCATATCAACAATAAACAAAGAGACACAACACCACATGTGACCTTTGGTTCATTTTGGCAAACACACCAGTTCTTTTAAAAAAAAAAAAAAGCGAAGAAAAAAAAAAACCCCCAACAACAAATACACTTAGAGAGAATACATATATGGACATCATATTTTCAACATATGCGCACTGATACTTGACTGCTTGACTGTATAAATGTACTTTATCTAATGCAATTTGTGCAGTTTAAAAAAAAACAAATTTTGGATACTGGTTTTTGTGAAGTGCTAGTAGTGATAAACTAAGGGATAATTTTGTTCCAGATGGGTATATACAGGCTCAAATACTAGTCCAAATGGGACCAAACAATGACTTCCAAAGGATTTAAAAGCCTAATCCTTTTGTTATAATTTGTTTTTATTACAAGAGCAGTGCATCTAATTAACACAGGCAGAACAGCTTGTGTTAAATATACCTAGCTGCATATAAGCAAGACCTATATACATGACCCCTGCCATGAAGCAAAGGAACAGTATCAGCATAAATTAGAGTAGAGATATTCAATGTCAATTGCATTAACATAGCGTTCTATACAATATTAATTATGTTTGGTAACAAGTTATGCTAAACTGCCCATTAAGTACTAACCATGGGTACAGAAATAAACTTCAGATAATAACCTCAGAAATAAACCTCAGGTATTCAAAGTAATAACCAATATGTGGCACAGAGGGACAGAAAGAAAATTTGCCTTTGGATCACTTGCTCTGCCTATGAACAGCCTCTTAAATAGTGCTAAATAATGATCTGTAGACCTCTGAAAAATAAATGTACTCCTGGCTTCTCGAAGAATTACTTTCAACATACTGTACTTCATTTCCTAAATAAAAGATTCAAAAGATGGACATCAAACAAAAGAAAGAAACTAAACCCCTTTCTATTTCTTTGTATTGCTTTCCAGCTGTGGTACAGCGGAGAGTCTGATAAAGTACTTGCTAAGAAATGGGACACATTTCCCACATCTTAAACTATAGCTGTACAGTCTTTTGATTAATGATTCAACATTTAGGCTTGTCATCCTTGAAGTAAAAAGGATATGTTTCATTTAAGAGTCTAAAATAAAAATCTGACTATAACACTTTCACAGCTGCTGACACCTTATTGAAAATTTTGGGGAGAAAAAACTGTTATGAAACAATTCTGGTTATATCTCATTTTCAGTATCCAGTTCTGATGTAACAACGATGATAGCTTCAATCAAAAATAAGCAGATGAACTATCAAATACAAATTGAAAAGTCTTTACCTATTAAGACACACATTTAGATTATATTGTTTCCTTTGTAACAGCCAATGATACCTCAACCAGTAAAAACTTAATGCAAAGAGTTTCATTAAATCCTGGTCCCAGGCTCTCCATGCACTAGCAAGAAGGAAGCTCCTATGGCTGGGAGCTGGTGTGCCCCTGTGGCTGGGAGATTGCAGCACTAGTCTCCCAGCTGCAGTAGTGAATGTGGAGCCCTCATGGCTGGCAGATAGCAGCAGTTGTCTCCTAGCCACAGGAGCGCACAGAGTGCTCCCACAGCTGGGAAATCACAGCAGCTGTGGTCTCCAAGCTGCAGGGGTGCTTGGGCTCCCCCCTACAGCTGGGAGCTCCAATCACCTAACGGGGTTCCCTGGCCACACATTCAATTAATAGCATGATAGGAAGCAGTTACCAAGTTATTACACATATGTTGTGGAATAACTTTTAGCTTATTCCTCTTTTTATCTCACCATTAAATGAATTGAACATGTGGCTGGGTGACACTTAAAGGTGCGATTAACTGGTTAATCATGCCTCAAGTGTAACATGTTCATGGGGCCTAAGTGATTTGCTCAAAACCCTCAGTAAGGTTTCTTTAAAATACAACCAGCTCTCCTGGACTCCTTTCCCCTTTGGAGTGGCCTCGTAGGGGGTCCTGATGTGGAGGAAGAATAACAAATGTGGCGAGTGATCAGTTTGGCTTAGCAGAGAACTCTTCAGTGAGATCAAACACAAAAAGGAAGCTTACAAAAAGTGGAAGCTTGGACAAACAACTAGGGAGGAGTATAAGAGTGTTGCTTGGGCAAGCAGTGATGAAATCAGAAAGGCTAAAGCACAAATGGAGCACCTAGCAAGGGACATGAAGTGTAACAACAAGAGTTTTTATAAATATGTTAGCAACAAGAGGAAGGTCCCCTTACTGAATGAGGGAGGCAACCTAGTGACAGATGATGAGGAAAAGGCTGAAGTGCTCAATGCCTTTTTTACCTTGGTCTTCACAGGCAAGGTCAGCTCCCAGACTACTGCACTGGGCATCACAGTTTGGGGAGAAGGTGAGCAGCCCTCAGTGGTGAAAGAACAGGTTAGGGACCATTTAGAAAAGCTGAATGTGTACAGTCCATGGGGCCAGATGCAATGCATCCAAGGGTGCTGAGGGAGTTGGCTGATGTGACTGCAGAGCTACTGGCCATTATCTGTGAAAACTCATGGTGATCAGAGGAGGTCCCAGACAATTGGAAAAAGGGGAATATAGTGCCCATCGTTAATGAATGAAAGAAGGAGGATCCAGAGAACTACAGACCTGTCAGCCTCACTTCAGTCCCCAGAAAAATCATGGAGCAGTTCCTCAAAGAATCCATTTCTAAGCACTTGGAGAAGAAGTTGATCAGGAACAGTCAGCATGGATTCACCAAGGGCAAATCATGCCTGACCCACCTGATTGTCTTCTACAATAAGATGGCTGGCTCTGTAGATGCGGGGAAAGCAGTGGATATGATATACCTTGGCTTTAGCATGGTTTTCATACCATCTCCCACAGCATTCTTGCAAACAAGCTAAGGAAATATGGGCTTGATGAATGGACTGTAAGGTGGATAAAAAACCGGGGGGGGGGGGGGGGGGGCACAGGGAAGTGGTGGGGCAGCTTCTGCCACTGCGTGCCATCGATTTGGGAGTGGCTTGTCTGATGGCTCTCTCTGCTGCTCCCACCGCCAGTCTGGGAGGGCATGGTGGGGTGCGTGTGCCCCCGGATCTGCATGGGGTGAGAGGGGCCGGGGCTGCACTGGGCTGTGCTCTGGGCAGGTGGCAGAAGGTGCTGGGAGCAGGGGCTATGCCCTTCTGCTGCTCACCCCACCATGGCAGGGCAGAGCCGCCGTGCTGCCTCCAGAGAAGTGGCACGCAGCAGCAGGAGCCACCCTGGCTTTCTCGTGCCTCCCAGACAAGCAGCAGCTTTGTCCTGTGCTCCCTTGCCCTGCCCCAGCTGGGCAAATGGCTGCAGGGCATGGGGGGTGTGCCCCTGGATTGGGGTGAGGTGGGTGGGGCCAGGGCTGCACCTTGCTGCACTCTAGGCAGGCTGTGGGGGCTATGAGGTGACTGCAGCCCCCTCACGGCCCCCCAAGCCGGGGGTACACCCCCTCATGCCCTGCTGCTGCTTGCCGAGCCAGGGCAGGACAGGGGGGCACGGGACAAAGCTGCTGTTCATCCTGGAGGCATCAGGGGACCAGGGCAACTCCTGATACTGCACGCTGCTTGCCCAGAGGCAGTGCAGTGGCTCTGCCCACCCCACCCTGGCCAGGCAAGCAGCAAGAAGGTATAGCCCCTGCTCCAGTGCCTTCCACCGCCTGTCCAGAGCACAGCCTGGCGCAGTCCCAGCCCTGTCCACTCCACACAGATCTGGAGGCACAACTTCCCTATGCCTTCCTGGATCTGCAGCGGTAGCAGCGGTAAGAGCCGCCACATGAGCCACTCCCAGGCTGGCAGTGTGCAGTGGTGGGAGCTGCCCCAACCCCTCCCTGTGCCCCTCCACCCCAGCTGGGCAGCTTTTGCCCCAGCCCCAGCCCCAATCCCTCCTTCATTGCGGGGCATTGATCTGCCCTCCTATACCCCTTCTCTCCCCCCGCCCCACAACAGATTTACCACCTGTGTCGAGCATCATAAAGGAACCAATCCCCCTTTTCTAACATTGTTCTTATTGGAAAATTGGTTCAAACTTATGACATTTTGACTTAACACACAGTTTTCAGGAACCAATTGCGTCATAAGTCTGAGGACTGCCTTTATTTCCCTCTATTCAGCACTGGTGTGGCCACATCTCGAGTACTGTATCCAGTTTGGGGCCCCCCCATTAGGGAAAGGATGTGGACAAGTTGCAGATAGTCCAGTGGAGGGCAACGGAAATGATTTGAGGACTGGGCACATAACTTCTGAGGAGAGACTGAAAGAACTGAGTTTGTTTAGTCTGCAGAAGAGAAGACTTAAGAGAAGGGGGATCTGATACCAGCCTTTAACTACCTGAGGGATGATTCCAAAAGGGATGGAGCTAGACTGTTCTCGGTGATAACGGAGACAGAACAAGAAGCAGTAGTCTCAAGTTGCAGCAAGGGAGGTGTAAGTTGGATATTAGGAAAAACTCTCTCACTAGAAGGGTGGTGAAGCACTAGAACAGGTTACCCAGAGGGGTGGTGGACTCTCCATCCTTTAAGGTTTTTAAGGCCCAGCTCAACAAAGCCCTGGCTGGAATGATCTACTGGGGATGCTTCTGCTTTGAGGGGGTTGGACTTGATGACCTCCTGAGGTCCCTCCTGAGCGATAATCAATCAGGGTGCTGATTCTCAATCAGGGGTGCCTTGAGATCATTTCAAGAGTTCTGTGGGCATTGTAAGGTGTGCACATATGATTCACAAGATAAACCCAGACATTTTAAATAGGAATTCAGTGTCAAAACATTCTGACTTGTTTTGGCTTGTCTGGGTTCTTTGCAACAAAAGAAATGCTCTATTATTTTTCTGTAGTCGTAAAAAAGAAAAGAAAACTAAAGCTGGCATTTTCCAATGGATTCCATGCATCTAAAAAGGTTGAGAACTACTGGATTAGACAGACATTTGAATGGGATGGCTTAGTCAGGAACGATCCTGCCTTGTAAAGCGGTCTGGACTAAGTGACCTGATGAGGTCTCTTCCTCCCTACTTTTCTATTATCCTATGAACTGCCAAAGCTGCAGTAACACTATCTGGGAGTATCTGGGAGCTGTTGTGTGTTGGAGGCAAATTCTCCCTTCTAACTACAACCATCCCCTATACCAGGCATACAATTTAATCCCAATCTCCTCTCTGTGAGGATCCCAGGAGACACAAGTTCTCCTGATTACAATGAGGGCAGGGCTTGCCTCTAGACCCAGAACACATACCGACCCAGACATGCAGTCTGCTCCATTTTCCAGGCTCAGACCAACAGCCTTCTGCTGCTGCCAGCTAATCTAAATTAACCTGCAGGTTTAAATGGTCCAATAAATGCACCAGCATTGTCAGGAAACAGTCATGGTCTCTCTTCATTCAGCTTTCACAGCCCCACAGGCAGACTGAGCTATGGTGGTGTCTGCCTTACCAGCCTGGGTGAATTTCCATCCATATAAGAGGGTTTCCTGACAATGCAGTTTATCCACCCAATGGATACAGAAACTCTCCTCACCAGTAGACAGCCTCAGCATGATGACAGGAGATACAAATCCCCCTGGATAGTTCATATCACATATATCACCATGCTTAAAAGATGGTGAAAACTGTCACTAGGACTGGGAAGCCAGAGTTTGAACAGCCCAGGGGGATTTTCCATCCATTGACCCCTCTGTGAAATCCTATGAAATATGAACTTTCATTTCTACCCAGGAGAACTTTTACAATCTTTTCTTTGATGCCTGATGAAGGATGTTTGTACCCGAAAGATTGCAATTAAAGAATTTTTTTTGCAAAAATCTTGTTGGTCTAATAAAAGATATCACCTCTGTCCATGAGCCCTGATCCCTACAGAACAGAGGATGGTTTGTTTGTTTGTTTGTTTTTTTATCTCTTTTGCATTCTGTCCTATGGATAAATTGAGGATTTCCTGTATTACTGTGAGCATTACGTTTATATTTTACATTATAAATATGTAGGGACAGCAGGTTACTATGGGACAAAGGAGGTCAATTTATGCTAGTTACATAATCCCTTTTACTTTATTAGTTTATGAAAAGTAGCACATTGGTAACAGGAATATTTGAGTTACAAAATAAAGAAATGGTTTACTAGCAAAAATGTTATTTATGCTAGCCATAAGACCAATATATATGATATATTTAAAAAAAAAAATTAAAGCAGCTAAAAGTAAGAACTCTTCAGAATAAATATATTGGAGCTTATTACATTTTCCCAACTGAAATGGAAGCTTACCTCCTCATAAACTTTCTTCGCATTGCTGTTATCCCCTATCAAGAGGTAACCTACTCCAAGGTCATTCTTTAATGAAGTATCATTGGGAAACAGGTCAACTAATTTTTGCAGAGTAATGAGAGATCCTCTCATGCGACCTAATTCGATTCAACAAAAATAAATTATGAGAGAATGTAATTTGTAAATACTAAATACAACCTGCTTATCTATTACATATTCTGAGAAAATACAAGTTAAAAGAGTTCTCTAGTTTTATTAATGCTCACTTTTGATGCAGAACACAGAATGGACTTTAGTATATATGAATACATTTATTCAATTATTGTCATTTGTATAGTCTTACAGTCAATACCTTAAGGAAACTGCATATCAAACATATCATCCAGTATTATGGGAGCCTCTAGTGGAGAATTATATGTACTGCAGTAATTACAGTAACAAGACACTGATTTTATAGTTTCCTTACCTATTCAGGTTTCAAAGTGCTACACATTTTAACACCAGTTGAGGCCTCAATTTATCAAAGAATTTAAGCATGTTCTTAACTTTAAATATGTGAAGGCTCTCACTGAAAGCAAGGATTCCACTGCTTTTCAGTTTGGAAGGTGGAGGGCTGAGAAGGGATATGAGAGATGGCTATAATATCCAAGCAAAGACCACCATATCCTGGAAGTGGCCGAGATGGTGGTGTCAACGTGAAGGCCTCAGCTTCTTCAACACTGGGCAGATGCTTTTGGGAGGAGGACTGCTATCAAGAGATGGGATCCATCTGGCGAGAATGGGGAAGAGCATCTTTGGGCATCATCTGGCCAACCTAGTAAGGAGGGATTTAAATTGGGTTCCACAGAGGATAGTGATCAAAGCCCTTCAGCAACAGATCACACAGCCCAGAGGGGAAAGGACTCAAAATAAGTCACTTAACTCTGGGAAAGAGCACTACAGGATTGCAAAAAGTAGAACAAAAGGGAAGTGAGTAGGTCAAAACGCAAAATAAATCCTATGCATGGGTGGGGAATAGACAAGATAAGCTGGATGCTGAAGCCTGTGAAAAGAACTACGATCTGATTGGCATCACAGAGACCTGGTGGTAGAGCTCTTATGACTAGAACATCAACATGGCGAGTCACACTGTTTTGGAAGAACGAGGTTGAGAGAAAAGGTGGTGGTATTGCCTTGTAAGTCAAACACACATACACTTGTTCCCTGGTTCAGGAGGAAGAAGACAGAAAAGCAGAATGCATTTGGGTGAGGATGAAAGTTGAAAGATACAGCATCAATATAATGGTGGGGATTTGTTATAGGCCACCTAAATCAGGAAGAGGAAGTGAATGAGGCAATCTTCAAGAAGGTGACACATCTATCCAAAAGCTATGGGATGGTAGTGATCAGAAATTGCAATTTTCTGGACATCTGCTGAAAGAACAATGCAGCCAAACATAAAATGCCCAGCTGATTCCTGACTTGTGTGAAAAACAACTTTCTGTTTCAGAAAGTGGAGGATATGACTAGGGGATAATTTAGCTTGGATCTTGTCCTGACTAACAAGGAAGAATTGGTGGAGCATGTGAAGGTGATGGGTAACTTGGGAGTAAGCAATCATGATACAATAGAATTCCAAATTGTGAGACAGGGAAAGCATGAGGTCAGCAAAATTAGGATGCTAGATTTCAGAGATGCAGATTTCATTCGACTTAAGGAGTTAATAGGCATGGTATCACTGGAAGATAGATTGAAGGATAAAGGCACCAAGGAGGGCTGGGAGCTTTTAAAGGCCACAACCCCAACAAGAAACTGTCCTGACATGATGGATTCAAAAGAAGAATGGCAAGAGATCAATGTGGCTGCACAAGAAGCTTCTAAAATATCTCAAATGCATAAAGAGAGCATACAGACAATGGAAGAATGGATAGGTGAAGGAAGCATACCAAAGAAGCATACCAGGAAACAGCAAGAACCTGCAGGGTCAATCAGGAAGGCAAAGGTAAAGAATGAGCTGCACCTGGCAAAGGAGGTTAAGAACAACAGGAGGTTCTATAAGTATGCTGGCCAGTACAAAAGGACCAAGGAAGCTGTGGGTCCTCTGTTAACAAGCCAAGGGGAACTTCTAACCAAAGATGCAAAGAAGGTGGGACTACTCACTAGCTACTTTGCCTCACAAAAAAATTGTGCTGCAGCCAGACACATAATAAGGAATATCTGGATAAAGAAGGGGGCAAGCTGAGGAGATAACAAGAGAGACAGTCAGTTGTGTCCAAATAATATAAGTCAGCAGGACCGGGTGAGCTTCATGCCAGGGTACTGAAGGAACTGGCAGAGGAGATCTTGGTGCCCTTGGCAATGACCTTTATGAATTCATAGGAGATGGGCCAGGTACCAAAGGACTGGAGAGGGCCAATGTAGTGCCCCTCTAAAAAAAAAAAAGAAAAGCCAAAAGGAAGGCCAGGGAACTACAGACCAATTGGCCTCACCTCAATACCTAGGAAGTTACTGGAGCATACACCCTAAGGAAGGCCATTTGCAAGCATCTAGAGAACGAAGCAGTCAGCATGGATTTATGAAACACAAATCGTCTCAAACTAACTTGATCTCCTTCTTTGACAAAGTAACTACTTGAGTGAATGAAGGGAATGCTGTGGATACAGGCATCTGGACTTCAGCAAAGCTTTTGACAATGTCCCATGCGACCTTCTCAAAACAAACTGGAGAAATGTGCACTAGATAAAAATACTGTTAGGTGGATAGATAAATGGCTCAATACCTGCAAGTAAAGGATATCTATTAATGGGATCATGTCAAAATGGCAGAAGGTTTCAAGTGGAGTCCCACAGGGGTCTGTCCTGGGCCCAGTGCTGCTCAATGTATTTATTAGTGAGTTGGATGACAGCATAGAAAGCTTCTTGAGCAAGTTTGCAGACAATGCAAAACTGGGAAGGATTGTGACCACACTGGAGGATGCAAGCACTATTCAGAAAGATCTTGACAGATTGGGCATTTCGGTTACAGCTAAGAGGATGAAGTTAAATATGGACAAATGTACTACACCTCAGGAGGAATAATCAAAAAGACAAATTTGAAAGTGGTTACACCTGGCTGGATGGCAGCACTATGAAAAAGGACTTGAGAGTCTTGGTAGACCATAGACTCAATACAAGTCTGCAGTGTGATGCAGATACACACAGGTAAATGCAGCTTTTGGCTGCATCAATAGAAGCATTAGGCACAAGACATGGGAAGTGATAGTGCCTCTTTATTTAGCACTGGTTAGGCCTTATATGGAGAAATGAATGAAGTTCTGGACTCCACATTTTAAAAGGGATGTGGAGAAGTTGGAGAAGGTCCAGAGAGGTTGGAGAGGTGGGTAACAGAGACAAAAAAGGTCTTGGTGCCAGTCTGGTGCCATGTGGCCAGACATAACGTTTGCTGGTTGGATGCCATGAACCTGAATGCAGCCCCTGCTGGGCTAGCACTGTGCACCCAAACATGACCCCATGTGCCTGGAAACAGCTCCACACACCTGCATGCAGCCCTATACAGGGCCACATGTCTAGGCCTTAGGATTCCCATGGGTCCAGAAATTTGGCAGCAGGGGAGCAGCAATTAATGTTGCCACCCATGGGCTGGATGACATTGCTCCATGGACTGGATCTGGACCATACGCCAGTGGTTAAGTACCCCTGCTCTAATCATCCCTGCATGTACAGTTTTTTGGATGAGTAGAAAATTTTACTTTAACCCCCCCCCCCCAAGTCCTAACAAATCACGTTACTAAGATAAGTAACACTTCACAACTTATGGGGTAATACCTTGCTAAATATGTTACTAATTAGTTACTCACTGGAAGAAGCTAATAGGGTATATTATATTAATCAAACAAAACTGCCAAAAGGTTTATGGGTAATAACATGAGATTTTCTGTTTGATAATATTATATAGTTAACAGTTACAATCTCTTAACAGTTCATCTACAACTTCAAACTAGCCTTTTGAAACCTCAAAATATGTATGCAGAATATTTTGTTTAGAGAAGTAAAACTTTTCAAAACATCCAGAGAGGAAGAATTATCTTGTGGATAGAAGCATTATGTTGGGACTCAGGAGAATTGAGTTCAGCTCCTAGTACCAAAGCATACTTCCTGCATGGCCACCGGTAAATCAATTAATTTCACGATGCCCCAGTTCTTCTGCCAAACAGACACACCACCACTTTTCTCTTCTATCTTTGCTTGAAAGTTTTTGTTTGTTTGTTTGGTTTTTGTTTTGTTTTTTGAGTCAGGTACCCTCTTTCACTGTCCTCATGCACAGCACCTAGCACAATATGTCCCCAGTCTTGGATAATGAATTTGTAGCCAGTACTATAACATGCATACTAACAGCATTGTAGGGTGAGATTTTTACAATGCATGTATGGAATTTAAAAATGTAAGTCTCACTGAAAAATCAATAGAAGTGAATTCCTAATTTTCTTCAGCATTTGAAAATGTCACCTAGAAGTTCTACATATTTATGACATAGACCTAAGCTTATTTGTCTTACCAAGAAATTGCTGCCTGTCTGCTTGTCGTTTCAAACTCAGTTTTATCAGATCAGTTGGGGCATTTGGCAGGCTGGCCACTTCCTCATAGGTACTGATGGCTTTTTGCAGTATTTCATTGCTTCTCATCTTCTCAGCCAAGTCATCCTCAGACTGCATGGAGACACAAAACTGCTAGTAAGAAATCATCACCTTTCTCAGAATTTTCAAAAATATGTTGTGTGTGTAAATAGTAAATGTTATAAATCCTAATTAATGGGATGAATTTTAAAATTTCCAGTCTGTAAAATTTCCATGCGAGTATGGAAGAGGAATTAGTTGGTTGCTTGAGTACTGTAGTGAAGTTTATAATTGCTCATATTACCCTGGAAAATGCATGTCAGCATACACAGGAGAAGACATACACATATGAATCTATTAAGAATAATATACATTTTTAATACTGCATTTCTTGACTGTATTCAAAAAGACATTCTAAAACCACAAGGTTGAGTCTCATAGAACACTACCCAACTGTTAGGGCTGTGTGAAGCTTCGGTTGCTAATTCGATTTGGCGGAGATTAGTCCCGCTTCAGTGGCCGAATCTCCAAATCCGAATCAAACCAGGAGACCCTTTAATCTCTCCAAATTGAATTGGACCCCTCCAAATAGATTCAGAGAGATTTGGTAAGATTCAATGATTTGGACAGAGACACAGCTTGAAATGTTTTTTCTACATACCTTGAGGTACCAGGCGGCTCACGAACGCTGCGATGCTGGGGCAGATGGAGCATCTCACTGAAGCATGGGGGGGGGGGTGAGGAGGGGGGTGCCCAGTGTGCTCGGCAGCAGGCCTGGAAGTGGACCAGAAGTACTTCTGGTCCACTTCCAGGTCCACCAAGGAGCATGCTGGGGCCTCCTCCCGCATCTCCCTGACTTGGCAACTGGTGCCTCCTGGGTCTGGGGGGAAACCCAGGGTCTCCCCACGGCCAAATGCTGAGCCGAGGGAGTTGGGGGGGGGGCAGGGGCTACACACTCCCCAGCAGACCTGAAGTACTTCTGGTCCACTTCCAGGTTTACTGCCAAGCACACAGGGGGGTCTTCCACGCTTCTGTGGGACACTCCATCCACCCCACCATCACAGTGTTCACGAGCTGCGCCTGGTACCTTGAGGTATGTAGAAAAAATATTTAAAGCTATGTCTATGGCCAAATTACTGATGCTCTGAATCAGCATTGAATCCAGATTCGGATTCATCTGAATTGAATCGGGACAGTGATACGAATCAATAAATTGAATCACTGTCCCGAATATGGGCCAAATGCAAATCGAATACAGCCTGTTTCACACACCTCTATCTATAGATTTGGAATACAATATTGTCATAGCTCAACTTACATCAACAAAATAATGTCAACTGAATATCTGGTGTTTCGTTTTTAAACTATATCAGATTATAAATTTTTGTGGGTAGTGTTTGAAAAAAACAAACCAGGATTTCTTCTGAAAAAAAACTAACTACCTCCCCACCCCACTAAAAATTGGACTTACTACTATGCATCCAAAAACTTTGCTCCTTAAATATTAAAGCAAACTTAGATGTGTATAATACTTTTCAAGTGATATCAGACTTCATTAAAGACAATGGACTCATTGAATGACTGCAATAGGAGATATTTCAAAACTTCACTTTTGTGCAAAACATTTCTACTTTGTATGACGTGATCCATTATATGTTTATATATATGAATGCTACATGTATCGTGTGTGTGTGTGTGTGTGTGTGTGCGTGTGCACGCGCGCGCGCATGCAAAGAACCATACTATATATATTTCATTTTAAACACTGCATTAAATTTTGCATGCCTTATTTAATATGCCTTTTACGTTCACTCAGGTTAGATGCATCTTCAAAATCTGATAAAGTGAGGATTTCCTCATGAAAGCTTATCCATCTTTGATTCAGTTCTACAAGGTGCATCTCTACCCTGTCTTCTACCTCAAAATTTTAGCGTTTCCCCTAATCTCTCCTATTTTTATAGGCCTGTGTTCCATTCCTGTTTAGCTAAACAGCAGGGCAAGGAGGAGGTATTGTTCATGCACCAGAAGTAGTTCAACAATAGAAACATATACAAGTCAATCAATCTAGATTCATTATTTTATATCAATACTGCATTAATTTTAAAAGTTTTAAATACAATAGCTGTATATTAGTGAACATGGGAGTTCATTTGTTCATTTTTTGAAGCTCAGTTATGCACAGGACCCAAATCTTCTGGAATAAAAGGGTTTAACTGCAATAAACGCAATGACATTTCACCCATTTATACTCAGAGAATTTGATCCATGGCATACTAGTGTCTGTACATAACTTGCTTGGATAGCTGTGTTTTGGTTCTAGAATGATTATTATTAACCAAGAGAAACTGTTTGTGATTGCAATTCAAATGCTTCATTAATTGTAGCACAGCACAATTCCTTTCTACTGTGATGTTTTTATTTTGCTCATCCTGATTAATATGAGTTCAAATAGGCTTTTATTACACCTAGTCCTATGGGATTCTCTTGTGCTTTATGAAAATAAAATGATTATTTCTTTTTGTAGGCATCACATCAAGCCACTAAATTATTACGAAGTAAGCTTATTTTCCAGTGCCTTCATTTTTAGGAGAGTGGATAGAAAAAAAATGGTTTGAATTTAAAACAAAACCAAGACCATTAGACATAACTACAGAAACAGACTACTTTGTACACAGGAGTTCATAATTAGATAAACTCTGATTATTATTTTTACATTTATAACTGTTTCACTGGTACCTGTGCTTTGCCATATCTTCCTCGTGGACTTTGTGGATACTTGTTCACTAAGGCTTCAAATGCCTTCAGTGCTTCTTCAACTTTTCCCTATAAGAAGAATTTTAAAAAATATTTGTTGCATCTTGTAGGAAAACATTTATCCTAAGGGATGAATTATGTTTCATGATTAATATTCCCAGGTACATAAAACAAAAACAGAAACACATGATTTCATATTACTGACTAAGAGGTTTCTCTCTCTCACATTATTTATTGCTTTCTTGTTTCAGGGAAATGTATTACTCTGATTAGACATAAAACAATACTCTTGGTTAAAAACAATAGTTTTGTCTGTCTTACACATTTTCTTTTGACTAGCTGAAAACATACAAGTTAAAGACTAAATATTGTCAGATATGGGTGATCAAAGAACTAAAAAACAAAGCATAAGGAACAGCAGGTTCTAGCTAGAATTTTCATTTCCACATATGTATGTTTACTTCATATAACTCTTTCAGGGACCATAATAGAGATTCCAGTGTAGATCTGCCTGCATGTGTGTTTCATGTATGCTTGGAATATTCTGAATAGCTCCGGTCACTGGGACTGCACAAGTGTTCTGTATCTCCCCGTATAAGAAGGCTGCAAAGGGTAGGGTGGCTGCAAACCTAATCAGTTCCTTCACAATTCAAAGTCCATGGTATCAGAGAACTCTTAAAACTGGCTTGCAGAGAATCACTGGAATACATGCTGACTACAACATTGTAAGTAGAACTGCAAAATGTGCATATGTGCCAAAATTTGTTTGGTATTTATATGGGTGGTAAACTACTATTTAGGTGCGTAAGGTGAAACTGGGTCTAGTCCTTAGCATTTTTGATTAAATGTTTTGGCCTCTAAAATAGCTACCTACCAAGCATCATGAACAGATGTGGGGACAACCTGAAAGATTCAGCTCTGTTAATGTAAGACCAAAGTGTATGAGATACATTTATGGTGTGAAGATTTCTTTTCTCCATGGATGAAATGTGGCTTAAGGAAGAACACAGGTATATTGGTTCACTCATAATAAACACCTAGCTCTTACATAGCACTTAACTTGTAGATCTTAAGGTGCTTTTACAAAGAAGGTTGATGATAGAATCAGAAAAGTAGGGTTGGAAGGGACCACAGGAGATCATCTAGTCCAACCCCCTGCTCAACGCAGGATCATCCTGACTAAACAATCCCAGTCAAATGTTTGTCTAATATGCATGTTAATATATCTAAGGATGAGGATTTCACAGTCTTTCTGGACAGCCTGTTCCAGTGCTTAACCATACTCATAGTTAAATGTTCTTCCTAATATCCAAACTAAAGTTTCACCTGCTGCAATTTGGCACCATTGCTCCTAGTCCTGTCCCCTGCAGCCATACAAATGGGAAAAGTGCAACTCAAACCACATCTGGGAAGAAGAATTTTGCATAAGGCCCCTACCAGTCAATCATTCTGGAACAAGATATACAGGGAAGTATCTCTTGGCCTAGGGAGATTCTGAAGGAAAGGTGGTTAATTGAGCACTCCAAAAGGGGCTCAAAGAGTGGGTCCATGAACTTGAGAAGGATGTTGTAAAAGTCTCAAATCAGAGTAGGTTCTGTGCACTGTAGGCAGGCATAGATCAGGCCCTTAAAAACATTTCAGTACCGTCAGAGGGGAGAGCATCTGTATTGGAGGGTGACGCACTACTAGACCTTGACTGTAGGGGAACTCTGAACTTTCCAATTGTAGTAACAAATTTAATCTTGGGTATCAGGGTTAGATATCTAGTTTTAGGCACTAGGTCTCATTTGACTCCACATATGGACAATCCCTTTCATCTGGAAGTGTTCCATGTAGATGGTTTCCTGTTTTGCACCAGGATTGCCTGGACAAAGGACAAGCAGTCCTTCTTCAAGTTAATCATCCAACTAGCATCAATACTGTCAGTTGTAGCAAAAAGTGTTACAAGTCTCTGTGAAGTGAGAGCTTGTTTGGAGACTGTGTAGGCATGACTTTGGCTGAGAGTATTCTGGGTCACATGCTTTCTCTGAATGAGCCAAGACAAGTCTTGTCCAAGACAGGCAATCACCCCCCCAAATCAGTAATATTCATGGGAAAATGTACAATGTGATTCCAGGAGGAAGGCATTAGATAGGGAACATGCCCTCTCCAGAACAGAAATTAAGGAACTTTGCATTATCTCTTGCAGCAAAGATTTGTTACCAGATTCTCACAAAGGTGGTATCTATAAGCAAACAAGTGCTGCACAACTGGGAAAAACTCCACACATCACTTTGAGGGCCTGAAGATCCAGTGCATTTATAGAACATACAAGTCTCAAGAACTGTGGAGATGATGACCCTTGTATTTAGAGATGATCCAGGCAGGCATCTCATCATGTCCCAAATGCAGCTGTGACCAGCATGCCGGATGGTGACAGGGTTTCCAACAGTAGTCTTTTCTGGACACTGTCAGGGTTTAGTCACTTCAGTATTCTGAGTGCACCAGACAAGCTCAGCGAATGTTTTCTGGGTGAACAGACTGACTTGAGGCACAGCTGTGGGGGCCTCAGGCCATCTCTGGCAAGCATCACACATGCATATGCTGAGACATGGCCTAAAACATATCACCATCATGGTGAAGTGTGAACATGCTGTCTTCAAGGGAAGGAACTGAAGGGAGCTTTTCCTGAAGTAAAGCCTGAATATTTGGTTTGGAAAAAAAAAAGAGGACTTGCACAGAAACAATCTAACATTCGCAGGTTACTTTTTATGTTTGTTTGTTTGCAATATGTGAAAGAAGAATTCAAATGCTACCTTTTTACGCAGCTTTTCAGCAGCATCAAGTTCAGCTTTAATGGTTTTATCAAACTTGTTCAAGAGTTTTGGTTTCTTCTTCTTAGCTAAAAGAGATTTAAAACACAAAAGTCAGGACTTTTGTTGGGATTTCACAACTGGCTAGTTGAATGTTTCCAGACAGTATTGTTGTGGTGAGACAATTAATTCTCAAAAAAGATGGTTTCAGAATGCACGAGGAAAAAGAGACCTAGCATGTGTACATACAAACGGAATAACTGTTCACCTAAATGGATTTTTAGACACAACATTTTCTAGCTTGCACATTCAAATGTTTTCAAACAGCCCAATTAGTCCAACAAGAAAAATGTTTATAAAAACATTAGGAAAATTGTTATTTTCCATGCTGATATCATGTCTTCCTTTCATATTATGAATGTATTTGTTGTTATGAATCATTTCTACAGTTGCACCTACGATTAAATGTCTTCATATATAAAAAAATTAAACACGCACCAGTTGACTAATGAAATTTCTAACAAGTAATCAATATAAAACAACCATTACACACATCAACAGCAATTCAAGAACAAAAGCTACATTTCTTGGTGCCATCAAAAGATAATCAGATTAAGAAAGGAGAAGATATATATTGTTACCACTCTATACCCTTTCTCCACTTGTCCCACTGCACACTTCTTTACCTTTCTCTTCTACTCTTTCCCATTTCAACACCCTGGCTGACTTTGCATCTGCTACCTTTGTTTCTGGATTTAGTCTGCTAAATCTTGCCAGCATTCCCTAACAATAATTTGTTTTCTTCTTCAGTATTGCCATATCTTAATTGTATTGTTTTCATATTTTACTCTTCTCTCAACAACCCATTTTCTCCTTCCTGTTTGCCTGACCCATTTCTCATTATTATAACCTACATTCTGAACTCTTTGCAGCAAAGACTGGAAATACATGTCAGTAAAAAGACAAAATCAGGCACAATAGCACTCCATATCCTTGGAAGTAGCAAGAGCAGAAAGTATTCTGCTCAACTGTTCAAGGTAGATTACCTGTGATACGGTGATTTTTTTTTTTTTTACAAAAGAAATGAGGATGTCAAAATGAAGTGGTTTTTAAAACTTAAATCTTTTAACAACCTTTTATACATTTTACTACAAAATGAGGGCTTTTTCAAGACACAAGCACAAAAAGAGCATGGTCATTCAGTATGTGGATTTGCAAACACATTTGCAGCACCACATACCACATAGTCCAGTGTTCTCTGCCCTGCAAGGGCATGCAGCCTGTGTGTGCACTGCACCAGGTTTATTTCCATGGGGTTTTTTTGACCTCTGGATATCCAGGGGTCAAAAAAACAAACAAACCCAAACCCATGGAAAAAAAACCAAAAAAAAACCGGAGCAATGGACGTTTGGCCAGCATGCGCTGCTGAAAAGCGGAGCCAGGCCACCCGAAGCCATGCTCCACACAGCAGAATCACCATGGCTGCATCCCCGGGAGGCCTCCAGTACCCTAGGTAAGGCTGGTGGGGTTAGCTCAGTGCTAGCCACATCCTTCCCTACCCCACCCAGGGCAACTTGCCACGTGTCAAAGTGCGCATGGCACAGGTGTTCCCCAGGGACAAGAAGCAGTGGCGCAAGGTGCATTGCCACTACTTCTCCACGGGAAGCCAAACATCCACGCATGCCTGGATGTGCCCATTGATTTCAAAAGATTTAGAAACCAATCTTGATGTAAAGGCTCAACCTATGAAAGACAAATCTGAATCCTTCCTAAGTTTTTCCTTTCAGTGGTTAATAACTTCACTTTTAGACAGTTGCACTCTCATTTGACACCAAATGTTCTAGCATCAGCTTCCAACCACTAGATTTCTTACATTTTATTTGCCACATTAAAGGACCCTGCACTATCAAAACTATTTAATTAATTTTTAATCAACACTTTGATACACTAAATAAAGAAGCTTCATTAGTCTCTCCTTATAAAAGCATATTTACCAAAACCCAAACCACTTTTAAA